>NC_134541.1:129888879-130550754 GCF_050624435.1 Tenrec ecaudatus
TGTGCCCCCACAGAACTCAAGAGAAAACCCCAAGACAAACCTGGGTGATGCTTATATCAGGTTCAGCTAGAGCCTTAAAATATCGTAACTACCCTGTGCATCTCTCTCAGCATAGTATATGATATCTTGTAATCTCACAAGGGACAAGGAATATCAAATTCGACAGTCCAAGGCTGATATTTGTAAGGTGGAAGTCAGACGAGATGTGTCTCTACCCTCTAATCTTTTCACCAATTCTGACACCAAATGGTCCCACAGCACAGGTTGCTTCTCTGCTGGGTTTGACAGTTCTTTGCAATGAAGAAACAGAACTCAAGGACAATCCTCAGGACTATGGAGTTTATTATGGAAATAAGAGGTTACAAATCAGAATTAGGAAGTACTTGGAATATGGTTTTCAGGCTAGCCTCTTCTGAGCCAGGCCCTAAATCAAGCTTCTCCTTGGCCTTCTGCCTATTAACTGTTGACTCTTATGTCTCTTGGGACAGCCTTACCTCTCCCCTGCGTCAGTAAGTGTTACAAAGCTCTTGAGCAATGCTGATACGTGCCTGGACTCACCCCACGGACTGCAGGTAAGCCTCAGTCGGAAGGCACTTGTTCTCTAAGCCCATGGGTAGACTAGCCTAGTGCCCTCAGGTAGCCAGAGACATCTCACTCTGCAAGCGAGCCTCCTAACCAAAGGGACTCCATGTTCTTGCTTTGTGAGCTGAGAAGTGCAGCACACACTCCTGCCAGTCTCTCGGTTCTCCTGCTTCTGCTGCTGTTTATTGATGACCATTTCTCACTCTCTCCAGTATTGTACCTCTCAGTCTCCTGGGTCTAGGAGAAACACAGCCAGGGACGCCAGGTCCAAAGGACTGTTTCTCATATCTACGTTCTGGGTGCTGATAATAAGGGGTCTCCTTTCTCCTATGGCAAAATGGCTCATTTTTAAGCACAGCAGGATGGCAAAACTGACCTATCTTCTTGTTAGGGTTCAATAGATCTCATTGACATGGTCCACCTCCATAAATGTGCCATGAACCTTATATACATCCTTAGCAAACTATCCAATCCCATTGGTGGGCCATAAACACCTCATCTGTACAGTCCCACCCACTCATTGGGCAGAAGTTGCAAAGATTATAGTAAGATGAGTCATACGCAATAGTTCACTGTCTTCAGTACTTTGCCAAGGGGGTCAAATGAGACCACACACAGACAAGTTCAAAGCAATGAGGAGTCTCGCACCACAATACACAATAGAGTTTGGAAATTAAGGAGAGGCTGTTTTCTTTTCTCTCTTCCCTACTTCTCCTTCTTCTTCTTCCTCTTCACACTTTGAAAGTGCTATGAGCCCATCCCCAAAGGGCAAGGCTCACCTGAGTTCATTGACAAAGGCTTCAGTACTCCAAGAGCCTATTAGAGAATGTATGCATACCCCACTGAGAAATTCAAAGGTGAGATTGTGGCTGGCTGGGTGCTGTGAGGCAGGAAAGAAGGAAGAACAGTGGCTACACAGGGAATGCAGGCAGATGCTGCCCAGGCATGGAGATGGGAGTCCCACAGAGAAAGCCTGGGTGGAGCAGGGCACAAACCGGAGCCAGAGGGTAATGAAGCAGCAGCAAGGGATTGCTCAAAAAAAAAAAAAAAAAACTTCCAGGAAAAGGTCTGAAGACTTAAGGAATGGGGCTTTCAGGGAAAGAAATCCACTGTAACCAGGATGTGTTGTGACAGGACAGCCCAAGGGAGAATTTCGCTGGCTTTCCCACACGCCCTCTACTCAAGGCCTTGTGTACCAGGAGTAACAGGAGAGGCCAGCAAAGCAGACAACCCCGCTTTTCTCTAATCCTCCCTCGCCCAAACAACATGCCTGGGCCAAAAGGCAGCTGCTGGCAGCCAGACGTTGTTCTTACTGTGTCTCTGAGTTGATTCCATTCCTCAGCCACCTTGTGTGACAGAGTGGATCTGCCCCCTTGGGTGTCCATAGGCTGCACTCTTTACAGAAGTAGTTTGGCAAACCTATCTGCCTCAGATATGCTGAGTAAATTGAACCCCAGACGTTTCCTTAGCAACTAAGCACTTAACCACGGCATCACCAGGGACCCTTAGCCTTTTCTAGGGAGGAGGGGCAAACGCTCTTCTTGGATGAAGAGGGAGTGCTGACTAATACAAGGACTAAGCACTTCTCTGTACCAACTGGAAGTGAACACAGAACTTCTCACCTGAGAATGACCCAGGTAAGTCATGGGAATGCCTGTATTTTCATGGAGGAACAAGGGGAAATTCTTCCACGGGATGTATTTTATACACTTGTAGTTGCACTCATTGCATTTTGATGAATGGTTCTTATTTAAGTCTGGGATACAGACCTAAAGGCTGCAGTAAATATGACTGCGGAGCAATGCGTTATTTAATGTGGCTCATCTAGATAGTCTCTGGAACTCCCACCAAATGACCTTTTCCTAATGCATTGGTTCTCCACCTGTGGGTCTCAACCCCTTTGGGGGTCAAACAACCCTTTCACATGGGTTGCCCTATTAACACAGTAGCAAAATGACAGTTATGAAGTAGCAACGAAAATAATTTTATGATTGGTACGGGAGGGGGTTCACCACCACATGAGGAGAGGCATGAAAGGGTCGTGGCATGAGGAAGGTGGAGAACCACTGTATAATGAATCTGCCATATGAGGAGGTGAGGGGTGATACTGATAGGATTGGGTCTAGAGCGTTGGTTAACAGGATGCGTTGTGATTGCCAGGCTGCGGGGTATAAAGTAAGTGACCTCAATACCAGGAAGAAGGGTATCTCTTCCCAGCAAGGTAGAAGATCCGGTGGGAGGACTGGAGGGAGCATCCGAACGGATTGTGAGTACACAACTCATATTAAAGGCGTAGTAACCATAGGGGATGGGGGTTGGGTTGGGGTGGGGTGCTCTAGAATGGATGTGGTAACAATTGGACAATGCTCCTTGATAGGAGTGAATGATTAAACAATTGAATTATAGGATATGTGAACTACGTGCCATCAAAACTGTTGAAAGAAAACAAAGACAAAAATGAAGCTCCCTGTGCCTTGAAACTTCATCCAGGAGATATCAGTGACAGAGGACACAGCAGCAGCCAAAACAGCAGAACCAGGATCCAGAGCACACAACAGAGTCTTGGACTTCCCAGATCGCAAAGCAAGTAAAACTGAATGCTTCAGGATCTGGGGTTGGTTTGCGGAGGGCAGGGTATGGACTCTGGGCACTGTATGGGGAGAACTGGGCTTGCTGCCCTACAGACCAGGGGCTCAGTGCCTTCAGCTGGAGGCTTGCGGTGGAGTCGCATGTCCTTTGGGCATTCATTGGCAGCCCCCAAAGACCTTTGTCATATTGATGGAGCAGGGTAGAGGCAGAGCCAAGATGCTAAAAGCCAGAGAGACCCTGCCTAAGTGGGGTTTGGCGAAGATGAAACCAGTCCTGACTGAACAATCATATCCTGAGCACATTTCATCTGAATTGTAACCTGGGGACTTCTCTAATAAAGCTCATATTCGGGAGAATTCACTGTGAATTCTGGGTGGCCCTTGTCAGGAATTAAGGAACACCACAGAAGCCTGGGTTCGGGCAAGGAGATCGCTGTGGGAGACAGAACACTGACTTTACAAGGTCCAAGGTACTTCATGGAAATCAGCGACAGGCCTCCAAAGGCAAGTGAAAGCACCAGGTCTACAAATGGGTGCACTCACTGTAGCAGCCAAACTTTTGAAAAAAAAAAAAGGGTCAGTTTTTGCGGAGAGGTGAAGCTCAGAAGACAAGAAAGACAGGAGCAGGGAAACGGTAAACCAGGGAGGAAGTGGAAAGAGTGCTGCTGCCTTGTGGGTTTGCAATCAATGTCACAAAGCAAAAGGCACATGAATTGTTGAATGGAAAACCAATTGACTCTGCACATTCACCCAAAGCATGCACACATGCTTCCCCCGACATCCACCTCTCTCTGTCTTTCTGAGAGAGAGAGAGAGAGAGAGAGAGAGAGAGAGAGAGAGAGAGAGAGAGAGAGAGAGAGAGAGAGAGAGAGAGAGAGAGAGAGAATATTAGGTATTTTGTAAGGCATACTGAGTTTCTGCAAAGGATGAGAAAAAATGGAACTGGATAACGGTGAGAGTAACTGAGGTCACTGGATGATACACATAACAAATGGCTGAAATGACACGTGTTGTACTGTGCAAAATACAGTCGGGGTGATGGTGGTGGTGAGACCACCACAGAAGGATATGTAAACCACTGGCTGGGTAGACATTTGTCCCTAGAAACACATGTGGACACATTTGTGCCAACCTTCCCACTTAATAATCATTCCGTTTCTGCAACCAAACCCCAAACCAAGCCCACTGCCCTCAAGTGGCTTCCCACTCACAGGGAGCCTGCAGGAGAGAGCAAAGCTGCTGCACAGCATTACGGAGAGAGTCAGTGTTTCCAGAAGTAGACAGGCTCCTCTTTCTTCTGCTGGGTGGTTGGTGGTTTCGAACTGCTGACCTTGTGGTTAGCAGCCCCACACATGACCATTACACCACCAAGGCTCTCTCTGCGTGGCTGTTGGTGCACCATCCCCACCAGGGCTCCTCTGCTTGAGCTCATGGCTGCAGCCACTGTGTCCATGCACCTCCTTGAGGGCCTTCATCTTTGTCACTGCCCATCTAATTGACTGAGTGGGAGGTCCTTCTTCAGGGGCTGGTCTTTCCTGAAAATGTTTCCAAAGGATGGGAGCCAGTAGGCTCCCCCACAGTGAGCAGATTTCAGCGGAGCTTCCAGACTAAGAACAGACAGTTAAGAAGGAATTGGCTCCTCACTTTAAAGGAAAGAGCTGCTGGAAACCTTGTACATATAGGGCTCCTTCTAGTCCCCAGGATGGGCAATGGGTGCAAAGTCCAGCTACGTAGCTCACCTATCTTTTCTCTCAGTGGGGTTGACGCCTCTCTTCCATCTCATGGGGTACCTCTGACCAATTTCACCTGTTGTTCAAGGTAAGTCCCTTAGCCAGCCAGTCTTCACCACTTACCTAAGTCCTGCTCACCCTGAAAGTGTGCCCCGCCACCTAGCCCCTCTCCCCGACATTGTCCCAATGTCCTTTTGCTCTCAGAAAGCAGGTGGCTTCATTGACAGATGGGGGGAGGGCAGAGTCAGGGGAGAAGGGCTTGTTCACAGTCACACCATTGCATGAGGCTCTGTAGGAGGAGAATTCAGGGCTTTACTGCCCAAGTCAAAGCAGAAGCTCAGGTGGTAGATGGGGGGTGCCTGAGCCTACTTGCTCGAATGGGAATGGGCTGGCTCTGAGCAGACGGACACCCGACTGCATGACACTGGCATCCTGAGAGGGAAGCAGCTTTTATTAGGTGGAGGGGAGTCACAGGTCAGGGAGGGGGTGGTGGCATTTTCCCGGCCGTGCACTCGGCAGAGCAGGGAGGGTGAGGCCTGGGTTAGAGGAAGGTGAGGTGAGCATCAGCAGGGACACCACAGCTCTCCTTGTGCTCCTCAAACAGCCAGTCCAGGGCCTTCAAGTAGAGTGTGTGGTAGTGGTCGACGTCTTCCTCCGTTGGGTGGAGGACCTGGAGCATGTCGATGGGGCGGCCCACTGGGGGGTGAGGGAGGCAGCTGCTGAGCAGAGAGCCCTCTGATGCCCAGGAGGCTGAGGGCAGCTTGCCCTAGGAGATGAGTACTCACCCACTGTGGTGATGGGCCTGGGGAAGGGCATGAGGCCCCAGGATTTGGCCGAGAAGAGACTCTGGCCAAAGAAGATGCAAGGAGCAAAGCCCACCAGTTTCTTGGAGGTCATCTGCCAAGAGTTGGTAGGAAAGTCTTGACGTTGACGATATCATTCTCTCCGAAAGAGTAGATGGTTATCACCTTCCCGACATGATCACTGAAGACTGACGTGTGTGTAAGCAAACGTGGTGAAGAATGCTGAAGGTGCCCAACTATCAAAAAGATATAGCGTCTGGGGTCTTAAAGGCTTGAAGGCAAACAAGCAGCCATCTAGCTCAGAAGCAACAAAGCCCACAGAGAAGAAGCATACGGCCTAAGCGAATACAAGGTTTTGAATGGACCATGTAGCAGACACCAAGGATTAAAAACAATCATTGCGTGATCACCGTCCTCACATAATCACTGAAGATGAAAGTGTGCATAAGCAAGTGTGGTGAAGAAGGTTGATGGTGCCCGGCTACTGAGAGATATAGCGTCTGTGGACTTAAAGGCTTGAAAGCAAACAAGCGGCCATCTAGCCCAGAAGCAACAAGGCCCACACGGAACCAGCACACCCACATAGGTGATTTTGAAGGGCAGAGGAGACCAGGTCTCAAACAACAAAGGTGGGGTGGTGGTGGGAATCACACCACCGTGATGAGGGGGAGTGCGTATTGGGGACCCAATGCCAATCTGTAGACAGTTGGACATCCCGTCCAGAGGGGTAGTGGGGAGAAGATGAGTCACTCAGGGTTCAGTGTAGCAACAATGAAACTCAAAACCTTCCTCTAGTTCCTGAATGCTTCCTCCCCTCCCAATTATCATGACCCCAATTCTACCTTGCGGACCTGGTTATACCAGAGGATGTACAGTGGTGCAGTAGGGATCTGGAAACACAGGGAATCTAGGACAGACGAACCCCTCAACACCCGCGGTAGGAGTGGCGACACCAGGAGGGAAGGGCATGTAGAAAGGGAGAACCGATCTTGGAGATCTATGTGTAACCTCCTCTCTGGGAGATGGGCAAGGGGGAGATGGGTGAGAGGAGACACCGGGCAGTGTAAGATAAGATATAATAATTATTTATAAACTATTAAGGTACCAGGGGGAAGGGGGGAGCGGGGAGGGAGGGGGAGGGGGAAAAAAAAGAAAACCGAGCTGATTCCAGGAACCCAAGTGGAAGGTGAATTTTGAGAATGATGAGTGCAACGAATGTATAAGGGCGCTTTGCTCAATTGATGTATGTACGGATTGTGATAAGAGTTGTATGAGCCCCAATAAAAAGATTTATTAATATTTTTTTTAAGTGTAGATGGGTACCAGGGAGGCCCTTGGGAGGTTAGGAGGGAGGCATGAGGCTGCTGGCTGGTGCCTGAGCTGCCTCAGAGGCTCTCAGCTGCTGCTTCCCAAGACCCCTGAAGCCACACCAAAGGGGCACGTCCACCTCCAGCCAAGAAAGATGCCGAAGAAAGGGCTTATCTTTCTTGAGACTCAACGGTGCACTGCTGGTACTTTTCTCATGTCACCTTGACAACATGACATGCTTGCCAGGCGGCGTGTGCGCTCCTTCCCAGGTGAGGAGACTTGGCCAAAGGCTTGCCTCTGAGAGAGTTCCAGGGACTTGAAATTAGGAATTCCCGGGCCCCTTTTTGGTATTCTAACCTTGCCTCTTTCTAATGCACAGATATGGGGTGGGGTGGGCAGAGGTTGCGCGCTGTGATTGGCTCAGTGTGAGCACTCAATCTCGGAGGTGGACACTCTACCTGCCTGTATGGCCCTTCAGCGGGACCCAGGTGAAAGCTCCAGCATCTTCCACTGACCCCGGGGGCCATCAGAGCCACTCACCTGTGCCGCAGTGCAAGGCGCACGAAGCCTTTGCGATCCAGGAGATTAAGACAGTGCTGGCCTGGGCCCGAGTACAGCATTTCCTGGGCAATCTCGATGAAGATGACCACAAGCTGGCTGCACGGATTCTGGGACAGGATATAGTCCAGTTCTGTTGGTCCACAGACCGAATCCTGTAGCAGACGTGGGGGTTGGTTGATGGAAGCAGATGCAGGAAGCAGTCTCCACCAGCACAAAGGCACCTGAGTCCCTCCACTGTATGGGAAGGGTGAGCTCCCACTTTTGTCCCATACCCCCTCATGCCACTAGGTGTCAGCCCCTAGTCCACGTGCCTACACCAGATCACCTCATCCACTCAAAGCCCCTGAGAGAGTGGTGCTGGTGTAGGTGTGACTCTAGGCCTGGAAATTGACACCGCCACCTCCTCCTTCTCTTCCTCCTCTTCCTTTACCTCCTCCTCCTCCTCCTCTTCCTCCTGGCTCACCAGAAAACATGAGATAGTCATGGTAGATGGGGAGACGGAATAAGCCTGCCATCGTGGCAATGAAGGACCGGAGACCAGGGAACTGCTGGGAGAAGGCGTTGCTCTCTGTGCAGAAATTGCAGCTGTACCCGATGCACATGATCCCATGGGGGTGGGCGCCCATCATGTAATTGCGGTCAGGGGGCAACTCGGCTGTTTTCACCAGCTGTGGGTGTTTCGGCAGGATTGGGGAGAGAGAGGCAAAGGGAACGTCACCCTGGGAAAAGTTAGTGCTCCACCTCAGTGGACCTCCAAGTGTAAGGTCCGGGGAGGGGCCAGAAGATGGCCGTGCACCCCCTCCCCACTGCCCGTGCCCAGGTCATCTGACCAGTCACCTTGATAGGAAAATAATCCCTCAGGTACTTCCAAATTGTCCGGTTCCTCATCCACGTGGAGCATCTTCCACCTGGGATCACAGGTCACAGAAGTTGGCATGTCAGAGTCCTCCCAGGCTCCTGCCCTGCCAGTTTTTGCTGGGTTGGGGATGGGCGGGGGTGGGGAGGGAGCTGTGCCAAACTCACCTTGGTTGGGGGTGTCCCAGTCCAGGTAGAGCCAGGCAAAGTAGAGAAGGGAGATGGGCCAGAGCCAGGTGAAGAAGAGGAGGAAGAGTAGGAGGGTGCAGAAGGTGCCTGGGTGAGAGGTGAGAGGGAATGAGGAATGAGCTCCCTAAGAGCTCCGCGCTCCCTTGGCCTGTAGGGTGAGGACAACTGGTGGCCCTCCCTCCACTGCCAAGCCTCCGCGTCTCTCCCATTCTGCTCACCCATGAAAAGAAATGTGGTCACACAACAGCAGACCAACGCTGATTCCAGTCAGCGCCTTCCTGGGGTTTTCATGGTGGGGGACGGCGGGGGAGCTGAGGAAACTTCCATCCCAGAGTCTCCTGTCTTCCTTGGTGCTCAGGGTGCCAGAAGGCCCGCAAGCGAGAGCTTGGAAGCCTGTCCTCGGATAGCTGGCTTTCCCTGTGCGTGTGAGTTGGCGAGTGGCCATGGCCCTGAGATCCGTGGACCAGAGTCCAGAAGTCTCCAGACTCCTCCCTGGAACTGATCTTTGAACTTTTTCCTATGTGGTCTAGGCTGGCCGTTGGGCAGGGCCCGGGAAGGCGTGTTCGAAGGAGGGGTAGCCCATGGGTGCTGGAGAGATTAGTGTGGGGTGGGGGCAGTGGAGCTTACCCAGTGGGTCGCAGCAGTGCCAGGTATGTATCTGTGGCAGGGGGCACACAAATCCCCAGGAGATGATTCCTCCCATGCCAGCCCGAACCGAGGCCTGTTGGCAAGTCACAGTGTGGGTCAAAGCCAAGGGGGCCAGGGGCTGGACCTGCACCCTGGTCTTGGCCTGGACCTGGTCTGGTCCTGGCTGTGTGCTCGTGCACTCGGGCGGGTGCTGGCATAAACACACACACACACACACACACACACACATGTGCGCTTGGTTTACTCCCTGGACACCCGGGGTAGAGGGTGGGGGCAGCAGGTCAGTTTAGGAGGGGATGAGGTGGCAGCGGGCAGGGCCACGTTAGAGCTCATGCAAGAGGTGCATCAGCTACTGCTTGTGAGACCTGAGCAGCATGTCTACCTGCATGGTTGCGGGGGGACAAGGCTCCCCTGGCATGAAAGAAAGAAGCCAAGGGTGAAGGTCGCCCTCTGCCCACTTGGGGCGGCCCTAACTAGAGGACTCCTGGGTAGTGAGGCGGGGCTCTGCGCCCAGCAGCAGATCCTGGTGACCATTGAAGAGCCTGGGGCAAGACGCAGAAGCGCCCGCAGCCAGGAGCTCAGAGACTTGGTGGCCTCCAGGGCGAGCTCCTTCACTCTGAGCAAGAAGCCCCACACCAGCCAGGCTTGGAGAGGAGCAGCACTGCGTGGACTCAGGCTACCCGCCCATGCCCACCACCCCTTCTTGGGGCAACCTGGGTACCTGGCCCATGCTAAGTTCTGGTGCCAAGTACACCTGAACACTCCGTACTCTGGGCTTTGCCGGCAGCCTCTCTCAGGAACTTCTCCTGGCCAGGAAAGGCCACCTGGCTGTCTCCAGGCCTAGAGAGCAAGTAGGAGGCACTGGCCAGGTCTGAGTAGGCTAAAAGTGGAGAGGGGTGGGAAGGCCATGCTCGGAAACTGGACTCCTTTGTCTTGGAGGGGGCAAGTGTGCATCATTGACAATTTTGGGGACCAGGATTATCAACCTACCTCCATCTTCATTGGAGGAAGGCAAAGGGTCTGAGACCCAGCCCTCCCCACCCCCATCCCCACTTCACCAGTCGTCCCAGAAGATGGGAAGGTGGAACCAACAGGGCAGCATGAGGATGGCCTCCATGCAGAAGTTATCGAAGGCCCTGACCACCAGGATGCCGGGAGGGTGGAAACTGAAGAAGAGGTGGTGTGGAGAAGGATCCAGCTCTGTGGTCTTGAGGAGCTGGGGGGACCTGAGGTAGGGCCAGCAGAAGGCGAGTGAGGACTCTGACCACTCATAAGTCTCCTTCCTCTGCCCACTTCTTCCCACAGGCCACGTGCTTTAGACAGAGAGTCTAGCTGTATACAGGGAGCCCTGGTGGCGCAGTGGGTTACGCTGGTCCCTGCTAACCAAAAAGTCAGCAGTTTGAAGCCACCACCCACTCCTTGGGAGAATGGCTGAGATGTATCATCTCAGAACCCCACGGGGGGAGTTCCACCCTGTCCTATCAGGTCGATTTGAGTCAGGGTCGACTTGATGTCAGTGAGTTTGGGGTTTTCTTGAGTTAGCGGTGTACAAGAATATACGCCTTCCAATGGACCATGGGAATTATAGATGAGTGTCTAGTATGCAATTTCTCTTTCAATAAGACCGTTAGGCTGCTGTACTCCACAAGGTCAGCATTTGCAAACACAAGCCGCTCCAAGGAAGAAAGATGGAGCTTTCTACGCTCATACAGAGTTACAGTACAGGAAATCCACAGGGGCAGTGCTACCCAGTCCCAGAGGGGCAGGATCAACGAGATGGCAATGGTTATCCGTTGGGCTGTGATCCTCATGGTCTGCTGTTTGAAACCACCAGCAGCTGTGCCGGAGAAAGACTCAACTCCCATAAAGGGTTGGCATCAACTCGATAGCAGTGAGATTGGTTTTAGTTCAAGAATGCTTTCTCTGAAGGTTCACAGCCTGAACAATTCCAGCTTTCTTACCCATCAGATCTCCACCATGGTCTGCGTGGTCAAAAGTAAAATGGAAACTGACTTACAGTCTTTTGTGACACACAAGCTAGTTTCCAAAAGAAGAGAAAAGAATGTCTTCACTCTTGCAGCCACCTGCACCCCTAGACCCCTGCAAGTGCCTTAAGGACCCTACACTGTTTGCCTGGGGGCAGGGGAAAGCAGATTGCCAGGTGCTTTGTTTCCCCAGGCTTCATGGACTTGCTGAGCCCAATGATGATGAAGACCATGGCAGGATAGTGGCCAATTAGTGGCCCCCGCTTAAGAAGCTGGAGGAGGCCCCTTGCTGTGGAGGGAGCCAGACTGGGTCGCCCGCCCACAGCTCTTTCACGTTCCCGGCTTTGGGCTCAATTGCCTGGCATGACTCCTGGTCCAGCCCCTAGTTTTTTCCCCCTTGACTGAGGCACACATCAGCCCTCATCATTCTAGCATGGAAGGGGTAATGATTACCTGAGTTGATTAGGTATAAGGGAAATGGACAAGGGATGTGGCCTTGGGGTCAGGAATGGGGTCACTCCAAACCTGTGTAGGTCAGGACTGTGGGCCTCTGTGAGGGGTCGGGCTGGCAGCCTGCAGTCTGGAAACCGACTTGCCTGGGCAGTGTCTCCTGTGAATGGCCAGCCCCTTTGTTGCAATGAGAACAGCTCAGAGACCCCTTAGTCAGTGGGTAAGCCCTGAAGCTGGAGGGACTACAGAAAGTTTACTTACCAGGCAGCAGGTCTGCCCTGTAGGAGTCTCTGAAGAATGGAAGGCTTGGTGAGAAAGGTCGAGGATTGGCGGGGAAAGCATCCAGTGAGAACCTGTCCTTTTTCCAGCCCCAGGACTGTGACACATTGCCCTTCTGCTGCTACACATTTCAGTCACTTGTCCCAGGGGACAAGCTCCTACTAGGAAATACTTCTGCTTCATTCATACCTATCACAGTGGCTCTTTGTGTAAGGTCGCCTCCCCCCTGGCTATCAGCACCAAGAGACCAAGTCTCCTACTCCACAGAGTGGACCCCTTGGCTCTGCACGTGACAGATGCTCACTAAATGACTAGATGGTCTGGAGGAGGCCGGATGAACCATTTTTCAGTGTCCCACATCAGTGCTCAGGCTGTCCTGCTTGCTTCCCCTTCCAGGGACTTGGTCAAGACTCTCACCAAGAAGGGCTTTCTCAGAACTCGCCTTGCCCCGTTTCCATCCACAAGGCATATGTGGTGTGCGTGTGTGCGTGGCTGGGAGATGTTATGGGGTGTTGGACCTAAAACTCCAAAGAAATGCTCAGGTCATGCTGATAGGCACCTGCCCATGATTCAGCATCACCTGCAGGTAGGCAGGTTTCACAAGGGAGGTGGTTCATCAGCAGGAGAGAGGGAGGAAGGAGAGGGTTATAAAAACAATAACAACCAAACGTGTGGAAATTGGCAAGTGTTGGGCGCATGTGGAGATAGTCGCCCTTTGGTGCCCTGTTGGAAAAAGGGTGAATCCTCTGTGGAAAACAGTTTGCTGGAGCCTCACAGTTTCAACCTTGCTCGAGCATCTGATCCAGCAAAGCCAAAGGGGCCCAGGTGGCACCAACAAGCTAAGCACTTGACTGCAACAGGAAGACAGAGGGTTCAAAGCCCTCTATCAACACCTCCTCGGGAGAAAGACTGGCCTGCTGCTCTGGTAGAGATGGCACTCACAAAAACCCTAGGGGGGCAGTTCTCCTCTGTCCCAGGGGGTGGCTGTACACTGGCACCTAACAGCAATCATCTACCTTACACACCCAGCAGCGTGAAAAGCAGGGCTCCCAAGAGGTTCTTGTACACCAGTGTTCACAGCAGCCTGACTCCAAGTAACCCAAGGGGGGAACAAGGGGTCAACAGTGGAATGTCTAAACTACGTGAGGTCCATTCATACAGAAGCACTCTGTTGTTAGGTGCTGTCCAGTTGATTCCGACCCACAGACAGCCTCTGAAACACTCACTGTCTGATTCGGCGCCATCCTCACAATTGATTCTGTGCTTGATTGAGCCCATGGTTACAAGCCACTGTGCCAATCCATTTTGTTGAGAGCCTTCCTCTTTTCCATGGCCCTCTAGTTTACCAAGCAGGACGTCCTTTCCCAGGGCCTGGGCTCTCCTGGTAACATGTCTCACGTTCTTGTCATGAGTCTTGATATCCGGGCATCTGAAGAACATTCTGGCTGGACTTCCTCTAAGACAGACGTCCGTTCTATTGGCTGTCCAGGGCACGATCAACATACTTTGTCAGCACCAAGCATATCAATTCTTTTTGTCTTCTTGATTCCATGCCTGACTTTACATGCATGTGAGGTGATTGAAATATCATGTCTTGTGTCGGGCGTACTTCAGTTCCAAAAGTAACTTCTCTGCTTTCCAACACTCAAAAGAGCTCTTGTGCAAGCAAGAGCAAATCCTTTATAACTTCAATCTTTCCTCTGTTTATCCTGCTGTTATCTGTTGGTCTGTTTGTTAGGATTTGGTTTTCTTTCTCTTTTTCTTTTTGAAATGGTGTTCTTGACATTGAGTTTTAATCCATCCTGAAGGCTCCAATCTTTGAACTTCATTAGCTAGTGCTTCCTCACTTTCATCAAGCATGGTTGTGTCCTCTGCGAAGATTAGGTGTACTGCAAGGTGTTAATAAGCCTTCCCCTAAGCCTGGTGCCACATCTGCCCCACCCCCATCATAAATCCAGCCTCTCTGATGAATTTGCTCAGTATGCAGATTGAGTGAGTATGGTGAGAGGATGCAACCTGACATGCAACTTCCCTTACACCATGCAGTGTTCCCTTGTTCCGTTCCCACACCTGCCTCTTGGTCCATGTGCAAGTTCTGAATGAGCACAATGAAGAGTTCTGGAATTCCCATTCTTCTCACGGCAATCCATGATTTGGGATAATCCACACAGTCCAATGCCTTGGCATAGTCAATACAACCCAAGTAAACATCTCTCGGCATTTCTTGTTTTCAGCCAACAACCATCTGACATGTGCAATGATATCCCTTGTTCCATGTCCATCTTCACTTCCCACAGACGTTCTCAGTTTGCTTTCTGTGTATTCCATCGGGGGATGTTCATGTATATAGTTGCCTTTTGCGTTGTTAAAAAGGGTATTTACTAAGAGTAAGTTGTTGGTCTGGCATCGCCAGCACAGTTTCTATTACCAAGACCATATTTTTCAACTACTGGTCTTTCCTTTGTTTCCAATGTTTGCATTCCATTCTACAATAATCATGAATGCATCTTGATTGCATGTTAATTTCAGACTGAAAACACTAGAATTCTTCTCTTTCTTCATCTCTAACTTTTGTGGTGGTGAGATAAATTTCAGTAGCTCTATTGATTAGATTTCCTCGAAGGCAGATAGATACAATCCCATCACAGAGAGCACTGGAATTCACGACTGATTTTGCCATGTGCTTACTGACAAAGAATGTTACACCATTCCATTTGATTGTATCACTACCAGCATGGTACACCATAGAATTTTCTGATTCAAAACAACCAGCACCAGTTCATTTCAACTCACCAATGCCTAGCATATTCATCTTTGTGTCCCTTTTTATTTGTGAGGACTTCCAATGCTCCTAGATTCATATTATATACCCTACACAGGAATGAAGTCCTGAGTCGTGGCCCCACATAGATACACCTTGAAAACTATGTGCTGAATGGAACAAGGCAGACATGATAGGTCCAATACTGATGTGAGCTATCTAGAATACCCCCAATCTCACTGCCATTACATTGACTCATAGTGACCCTGGAGGACAGAATTGCATTGCCCCTGTGGATCTCCCAAATTAAATCTTTGTGGACACTGACAACCTCAGCTTTCTAACAAAGATACGCTCATGGTTTGAACTTCTGGCCTTGAAGTTAGCAGTTCCATGTGTAAAAAGCACATTCAAAACCCCCCAACACCCCCCCCACACACACACACTACTGCCATCCAGCGGCTTGAATCACAGCTGCCCCTATAGTGCTTTTGAGAGTGTAAGTTGTTTTTTAAAAATTTATACTGTGAAAAATAATTTCTAAATTATGAAGGGTTTGTGAGGGAAGGAAAAATGAAGAGCTGATACCAAGGGCTCAAGTAGAATGCAAATGTCTTGAGAATGATGATGCCAATAAACATACAAATGTGCTTGACACAATGGGTGTATGTATGGATTGTGATGAGTTGTATGAGCCCCCAATAAAATGATTTATGCACACACACACTGAAATTTTTGATACTGAAAATATCTAGAGCTGACAGCTCCATCTTTCTCCCACAAAAATAGCTGATGTGTTTGAATCACTGATCTTGTGTAGGCAGCCCCACACCACCACCAATGGGCCTCAGAAGCATTTATTCATAAGTGAAAGTAGTTTTGTGGTGACTAGGCGATCGATGGGAAGAGAGTGGAGAATTATTGTTCAAAAGGCACAAAATATCAGCTTGGAATGATGAAAAATTTCTGGAAAGCAATGGTGGTAGGGACCCAATATGGTGGATAGACGCCATGACTGGGATTTAGACACCCCCAAAGTGGTAAACTTCATGTATGTTTTTCCATGGGCATATGCAGAGACCACAGGTAAGTCTCTCTCCTTCCTGTCTTTCACTTTTAGAGCACATGCTTGTGAGACAAGAGGACATCCTATCCCCAGGGCGAGCTGTGGACCTTGTCAGCCCCAGCCTTCCGGAAGGGGGAAGATGGCGTCAATTGATTAGCGAACCACGGAGAAGAGCTTGGGGCCCGGGTGAGGGTGCTCTTGGCTGAGACCCGACTGGGAAGTCCTCTGGTCTGGTCCTTCTTCCAACCCTTCCCCAAGCTCAGGCAATAACAGAACCCAACCAAAACCCAAGGTTTGGCTCTCAAGTTCATTCTGATTCTTAGCGACCTTGTAGGACAGGGCAGAACTGCCCCTCTGGGTTTCAAAGACTGATATTTTATGGCAGGAGAATGCTCTTCATTCCCCCGGGAGTGGCGTCTGCTTTCGATTCTACCTCAATGTGTAACCCACTTGGCCACCGGGGCTTTTTCTGACTCATGGTGACCTCACGTATCAGAGTACAACTGCTCTCCAGGGCGTCTGAGATTGTCGATATTTATGGAAGCAGACAGTCTCATCTTTCCCCTCGATGCCCTTGGTGGGCTTGAACTGCTGACCCTCAGGTTAGCAGTCCAACACTTAACACATACCAACACCAGGCTCCTTAAGATGATACAAGGGAGCAAAAAAAAAAAAAAAAAGAGACCAATGGAAACATCCATGGTCGCACACAGATGGAACCTCATTCTCCTCTTCTTCACCCTTCTCACCCTTTCTTTATTGCGAATATCGGTCTCCCTCTCCTCTGGGTGCGGGGTCCATAGGTTGACGGAAGGACTGGGATGGACTGGAGAGCTCCGCATCCTCTTTCACTGGGGAGGGAAGGAGGCTCAGAAACCAAAATAATTTGTCCCCCGGGAGGTCCCCAGAAGCTCTTTTTCCAGGACCTCTGGGGAGCTGAGGGAGGTTAGGGGGCTCCAGAAGCTCCCTGAGAGGCCATGCATTTGGGGACACATTCAGCTCCAGGTACACAGAACACAGGAAGCGGGGCCAGATCCCTCTCCAAGACAGAGGGGCCCACACCCAGCCACCCCTCCCAGCCCCAAGCACCCCCAGAAGGCACAGTGGTAAGGAAGGTTTGACAGAGTGGTTGGGTGTCAGGGGTCGACAACGGACACCATGATGTAGCGAATCCCCCAAGTAGTGGGCAGTCCCTTGTGGTAGAGGGTGAGGTGGCCTGGGTGCAGGAGCCCCCAGCCTTTCCGAGGAGAAGCGACAACACAATCATAGCGCAGATAGCAGCAGCCACCTCCCTGTGGGGAGAAGAGGAAAGAGAGGGAAGGTAAGCAGAGGGGAGCAGGAAGAGACTGGGTGGCACCAGGCATGGGACCAGGGGCAAAAGGGGAAGGGAGAACAGAAGACCCCAGAGGAATGTCTGGCAGCCACTCCGGGTGGGATCCAGGTGTTAAGACCAACCACGTAGAAACCCCGGGAGATACCGCGGCAGGCCCACAGGTGTGGAGGGCAGCAGTGTGCTGACCTCATAATCCAGGTCCTTGTGGTTGAGGGCGACATTGAGGGTGAAGGTGGAGGAGTAGAGGTGTGGCCACAGGGAGGGCTGCTCATCTGGCAGGTAGTGAACCACGAAATTCATCACTGCCCACGTCTGTGGGCAAGGGGAGAAACCCCTTGTGTTTGTAAGATCCGTGGACCCTGGATGGAGATGCCCATGGCCCAGCACTACAGTGGTCCCATGGCTGCCCCAAGTACGATCTCAGCCAGACTGAGCCCACAGCTGCACCCTGCAGCCTCTCCTTCCTAGGGCCTGGCATGCAGATCAGAACAGGTTCTGGGTAGGGACGTCCAGTCCTGGGTGAGGACTGTGGGAGGGTGGAGGGGGCAGGCAACAGCAGATACAGCCACCCACCTTGGTGTGGACCAGTGAAATGGGTGTCCATCATGGGCTCCACATAGGTCCTCAGCAGCTCCAGCCACTGGTCCTCATAGTCCATCTGCTTCATGTGGATGTTCACCGTGGACACGTTCTCACAGCCTCCGGCCAGCCTGGAGTCCTGTGGGCAGTGGGCACTGAGCCACCCCACGTCCTGTAGGCACGTCCCTACTGGAGCAGTGCCAATCTTCTCCCTGCTCTTATTCCCTGCCCTTAAACCTCAGGTTCAGGAACAGTCTTCTGTGGGGTCCTAGAACCTGGGTGCAGGGCCCCTTGTGACTCTTGCAGCATTGGGGGTGCTGCAGCTTATTTATCTTGTCCACCCAAAGGTGAACCCCAGAAGGCTGACACAATTCATTGTCGTAACTCTATGGTTTTGTTTGATGGCTAGCATCTAAGCCTTACCTGGTAACATTGTCGGAGGGATGGGTGGATGGATAAATGAACTGAACAATAAATGGATGGGTGGGTGCATGGAAGGATGGATGAATGGGTGGATGGACAGACAGTGGATGGATGGATGAATAAATGGATGGGTGAGTGTAGGGCACTGGTCATCTACCTATGGAAGGGTCTTGGGGCGGAGACGAGCTAGTCAGGGTGCGATGTAGCAACCTTGAAAAATACATTTTTCCTCTAGTTCCTAAATGCTTTCTCCCCACCCACTATCATGATCCCAATTCAACCTTACAAATATGGCTAGACCAGAGGATGTACACTGGTACAGAAAGGAACTGGAAACACAGGAATCCAGGGCAGAGGACCCCTTTAGGACCAGTGGTGTGAGTGGCGATACTGGGAGGGTTGAAAGAGGGTGGGTTAGAAACGGGGACTCGATTACAAGGATCTAAATATAGACTCCTCCCTGGGGGATGAACAACAGAAAAGTGGGTGAAGGTAGTCGTTGTCCAGTGCAAGATATGACAAAACCATAATTTGTACATTAGCAAGGGTTCATGGGTGAGGGGAGAGGTGGGAGGGAGAGAGGGATTAAAATGAGGAGCTGATCCCAATGGCGTGGGTGGAGAGCAAATGTTTTGAGAATGAAGAGGGCAATGAATGTACAAATGTGCTTTACACAATTGATGTATGTATGGAGTGTGATAAGAGTTGCATGAGCCCCTTCAGACATCAAAGAACTTAAAATCATATCAGTGGGTGCCCGCCTTCCTGATATGATCAATAAAGACAAATGTGTGCATAAGCAAATGTGGTGAAGAAAGCTGATGGTTCCCGGCTATCAAAAGATATAACATCTGAGGCCTTGGAGGCTCAAAGATAAACAAGTGGCCATCTAGTTCAGAAACAAAAAGAGCCCACATGGAAGGAACACACAAGCCTGTGTGACCACGAGCTTTTGAAGGGACCAGGTATCAAGCATCAAAGAACAAAAAATCATATCATTGTAAATGTGTAGGTTCAGAGTGGAGACTCAAAGCCCATAGGTAATGGGTGAGTGCAGATTGGAGACTCAAAGCCCATGGGAAGCCAACCAGACACCCTCTTACTGAACAGTTGTGGACAGGAGATGAGCCAGTCAGGGTGCAGGGTAGCAATGAACAAACATATAATTTCCTCTAGTTCTTAAATGTTTGCTCCCCCCACTATCATGATCCCAATTCTACCATACATACCTGGCTAGACCAGAAGATGTATATTGGTACAGATAGCAACTGGAAACACAGGGAATCCACAACAGATGACTCCTCCAGGACCAGTGGTGAGAGTGGCGATGCCTGAGAGTGGAAGGAATGTGGGATACAAAGGGGTAACTGATTAAAAGAATCTATGTATAGCCTCCTCCCTGGGGGATGGACAGCAGAGTACAGGGTAGGGGGAGAAGTCCGACAGAGTAAGAGTAAAAAAAATAACAAAAAAATAATTTATGATTTATGAAGGGTTCATGAAGTAGGGAGAAGCCGGGAGGGAGGGGAAAATGAGGAGCTTATAAAAATGGCTCAAGTGGAAGGCAAATGTTTTGAGAATGATGATGGCAATATATGTACATATGCGCTTGACACATTAAGTTTCTTATGGATAGTGATAAGAAATGTATGAGCCACCAATAAAATGATTTTTTAAAGTGTTGTATGAGCCCCTAATAAATGATTTTTTAAAATTCAGGAAAGGTGTGTGTCAGGGTTACATCCTCTCACCGTACTTATTCAATCTGTATGATGAGCAAGTCATCAGAGACGCTGAATTACATGACGAGGAGGGTGGCATCAGGATTGGAGGAAGGCTTACTAATAACCTGCAATAGGCAGGGGATACAAACTTGCCTGCTGAAAGTGAGGAGGACATGAAGCCTTTATCGATGAGGATCAATTACTGAAGCATTTTGTACGGATCGCAACTCCGTGTAAAAAAGACTCAAATCATCTCCACTGGACCAACAGGTCACATCATGAAAAATGGAGAAAAGATGGATGTTGTCAAGGATTTGGTCTTGCCTGGATCACAATCAATGCTCAGGGAAGTAGCCATCAAGAGATCCAAAAACGTATTGACTGGCTAACTCTACTGCCCAAGATCTGTTTAGAGGCTTGTCCAGCAAGGATGCTACTTTGAGGACTAAGGTGAGTCTGACCCAGGCCATCGAGTTTTCAATGGCATCCGATGCAGGTGAGAGTGGAACCCTGAATAAAGGAAATGGAGGAAGAAATGATGCATTTGTATGGTGGTGTTGGAGCAGAATCTTGAACGTGCCTGGGCTGCTAAAATGACAAACCCATCTGTATTGGAAGAAGTCCGGGGAGGCTTTGTCTCACAGACCTTGCACATGCTGTCAGGACAGACCAGTCCCTGGAGAAGGACATCATGCTCGGTCAAGCAGAGGGGTGGTGAAGGAGAGGAAGGCCCTTGACAGGAAGGATTGGCGCGGTGGCTGCAACACCAGGAGCTATGGTGAGGATGGCTCAGAATGGGGCGTGTTCTGTTTGGTTGGGTTGCTATGCTTTGTGCACAGGGTTGCTATGGGTCAGAAGAGACCGCTTGGCAACAAACAGTGTTGGGTCACAGTTCTATTTCACCTAAACATGACGATGCTCATTCACAGGACCTGCCACACGAGCTTACCACATCTCACATCTCAAAGCAAACATGTGTGAGGTTATGGTTCAGCTGTACATGTGTGATTTACGCATTTCTCTGGGTTGCATGCACAGTGAAGTAATGTCCAAGAGTAGCATGTCACTAGAATTCCTATAAAGAGAGAAACAATAGAATTGTTCTTGTTGTTGTTGTGGTTGTTTGGATGGAAGCAGCCAAAGCTGGGGAAACACCAAGTATTTCAAAGTCCAAAAAGTGGAGAAAGAGATTGATTTGTACAGGAAGACTAGGGATTACAGATGAGCCAAGAGGATTGCCAGTGGGACGAGGTGTCGTCCTGGGAACAGGGACACTCCCAGAAATGCACAGGGGGCAGTTCTCCCCTGTCCTGTAGTGTCACCGTGAGTGGCCATCGACTCGACTGCAGTGACTTTGGTTTGGGTTTGGATGTGCCTTGGGCAAGGATGAAGGAAGTGAGAGAACTGGCTACACGAATTCAAAGCCACGGCATGCGGCTTTCAGCCAGGGTTGATCTGAGCCATGTTTGATCCTCAACTCAAACTCAGCTTCTGTGCCACACCTCCCATGAAACATGCACCCCCTTCACAGCCATGACACCAAGTCCTATTCTAATAAGTCCCTTTCGGCTCACAGGACAGGGTAGACTGTCCCTGCCTATGAGCGGAGGAAGTCCCATCGTTCTCCCTTGGGGCGGCTGTTGACTTTGACCTGCTGCCCTTGTGTTTGCAGGCCAAGCACAACAACTATGTCCTAGCTGTCCTACTTCTGCTCCCAAGACATGGTCACTGTCGCAGCACCAAGACATCCGTGCAGCATCTTTCTAGGTGATGAGGCAGCAGGTGCAGGTTGGAACTGGGTGGACATTTTCTAAGCTCTGAGTTTTGACCTAGGGTTCATTTGGCTTCATCTTGCTGCTTTCTGTCAGGGCTTCCAGCGTTGATCAAGGTCTGAGGCCTGACCTATCCCAGTCAAGCTCAGCCTAACAGGGAAGCTGATTGCTCAATTTCCTTCCATGTGACTGGAATCCTTGTGATAGAAGCTGACAACTATGTCTCATTGATGAGCACTTCAACCTTGTGTTCCCCCCTCAGAAGACCTCTCACCTGGGACCTCAGTCCTGCTCGCTGAACTCGGTGGACTGGGCCTTGTGGTGTGGGGACTATGGGTCTAAGATCTGTGAACAGGTGGGAGATTGCCTGTCATCCACCTGCATCCTGGACTCTCCACCTTCCTTCATATGAAGCCTTAGCCCCTTTGAACAACTCCAGCCCAAGATGGGTGCTGGATTAGGGAGCACCAGGGATGGAGGGGTTACGTGTTGGGCTGCTAACCACAAGATTAGCAGTTCAAACCACACTCTGCTCCGTGGGAGAAATGTGAGGATTTCCACTCCAGTAAGAGTGACCGCCTAGGAAATCCATCCTACAATATAGGGTCACATAGAATGGGGTCCATATGTTTGGAGTTGGACTTTGGATAAAATCATGTCCCAATGTGAAATGTGTTCCAGTCACCTTTAACCTCAAGTGGGCTAGGGAAGGGAGGGTGCTTGGGAAGCTTCAGGAACCAAGAGGTTTTCTCCATGTTGGCCAGGTTCCTGGAGAGAGTGGCACTCTCCGAAGAAGGCTGACTGGTGAGGGTGGAGTCAAGGGGCGGGGTGGGGGCACCTACCTGTGTTTTGTCACAGCCATAGGGAGGGAGTCAATTTCATGGATGAAAAAGGGACACATTGTGCTTGTTCAAGGGACATCAATGTCACTCCCTTCTGCCCCTGGAGCGTCCTTCCCCAGCAGGACAAGAACGCCCTCAAAGAGATTTCAAGTCTCTCCCAGAGACAGAAGGCTGACCTTGACCCATCTGACCATTTCAGGTTTTTGCAGTGGGCTCTCCTTCCATCCCAGTGTTTGCATAGGAGGCCAGTGCCCCCTCTCCATTCTTACTCTATCAGCTCAGACCAGACAGAGCCTCTTTTCAGATAGACTTGCTCCATGACCTCACAGGTACTGGGATAACTGTAATATATGTCTGCTTCCACCAACTCAATTTTTCTTCCAACCAGACTCTCCTGGCTTCTCAAATATCCCTCTCTGGCTTCAATTCCAATGCCACCATCACCCCCACAGTATGACACACTGGTTTTAGGGTTCAAATAGGGATTGCATGGGAAAGGTAGCTGCTCTACTCTCCATGGAACCCCCGCCGCACAAAGGCCACATTCATCACCTCCCTTTCCTCTGGCAAGGAGCACCCACCACTCAGAGGACCAGCAGTGACTGAAGGCTGAGAGGAAGGAAGGTCCTGCAGGTTCTGGCCCCTCCACTGCCCCGTACTTCTTGCCTCCAACCTTACCTGAAGCTGCTCACTCTGCCCCCACACAACTTAAGAGAAAACCCCAAGAACATCCTGGGTGATGCTTATATTAAGGTTCATTCTGAGACCTAAAATATCATAACTACCCCGTGAGTCTCTGTCAGCATAGTATCTGGTCTCTGCTAATCTCACAAGGGACAAGGAACATCAAATTTGACAGTCCAAGGCTGATATTTATAAGGTGGAAGTCAGACCAGATGTGCCTCCACCCTCGGATCTTTTCACCAATTCTGACACCAAATGGTCCCACAGCACTGGCTGCTTCTCTGCTGGGTTTGACAGTTCTTTGCAATGATGACACACAACTCAAGGACAATAATCATGACTGTGGAGTTTATTATGGAAGTAACAGGTTCCAAATCAGAATTAGAACATACTCAGGATATAGTTTTCAGGATAGCCTCTTCTGAGCCAGGCCTTAAGTCAGGCTTCTCCTAGCCTTCTGCCTATTACCTGTTGGCTCCTTATGTCTCTTGGGCCAGTCTTACCTCTTCCCTGCTTAAGTAAGTGTTACAAAGCTCTTGAGCAATGCTGATATGTGCCTGGAGTCACCCCACGGACTGCAGGTAAGCCTCAGTCGGAAGGCACTTGTTTTCTAAGCCCGTAGGTAGACTAGTCTAGTTACCTCACGTGCCCAGAGACATCTCACTCTGTTAGCAAGCCTCCTAACCAAAGGGACTCCATGTTCTTGCTTTGTGAGCTGAGAAGTGCAGCACACACTCCTGCCAGTCTTTCGGTTCTCCTGCTTCTGCTGCTGCTTATTGATGACAATTTCTCACTCTCTCCAGTATTGACGATCTCAGTCTCCTTGGTCAAAGAAGGATCAAGCGCTACGTTCTTGGTGTTAACTATCAGGTCTATCCCACCTGCTACCCCCCAAATGGCTCATTTTTAAGCACAGAAGGATGGCAAAACTGACCTGTCTTCTTGTTTGGGTTCCATAGACCTCATTGGCATGGTCGACCTCCTCAAGTGTGCCATG
The DNA here is from genome assembly GCF_050624435.1 of Tenrec ecaudatus. Lineage (NCBI taxonomy): Eukaryota > Metazoa > Chordata > Mammalia > Afrosoricida > Tenrecidae > Tenrec > Tenrec ecaudatus. Next base: position 129,913,039 of record NC_134541.1, read on the forward strand.
GACCTTATGTACATTCTTAGCAAACTATCCAATCCCTGTGGTGGCCTACAAGCACCTCATCTGTACAGTCCCACCCACTCATTAGGTGAAGGTTGCAAAGATTTTAAACAGAGGCATCATACACAATAATTCACTGTCTTCAGTACTTTCCCAAGGGGCCAAACCACACCACACACAGACATGTTCAAAGCAATGAGGAGTTTCTCACCACAATACACAATAAAGTTTGGAAATGAAGGAGAGAGACTGCTTCCCTTTTCTCTTTTCTCCTCCTTCTCCCTCTCTCCTATTCGCCTACTCCGCCTCATCATTTTCCTTCTTGCTCTTCACTCTTTGAAAGTGCTATGAGCCCATCCCCAAAGGGCAAGGCTCACCTTGGGTTCATTGACAAAGGTTTCAATACTCCAATAGCCTGTTAGAGAATGTATGCATACCCCACTGAGAAATTCAAAGGGGAGATTGTGGCTGGCTGGGTGCTGTGAGGTGGGAAAGAAGGAAGAACAGTGGCTACCCAGGGAATGCCGGCCAAGGCTGCCCGGGCATGGAGTTGGGAGTCCCACAGAGAAAGCCTGGGTGTAGCAGGGACAGAAACCAGAACCAGAGGTTAAGCAGCACAGGAGTTGCTCAAAAAACCATTCCAGGAAAAGTCCTGAAGACTTCAGGAATGGGCCCTTCACAGAAAGAAATCCACTGTAACCAGGATGTGTTGGGACAGGCCAGCCCAGGTGAGAATATTGCTGGATTTACCCCACGCCCTCTACTCCAGTCCCAAGGCGCTGTGTACCAGCAGCGAAGGAGAAGCCAGCAAAGATGTCAACCCACACTTCTCTACTCCTCCCTCCCACAAACTCCATGCCTGGGGCAAGAAGGCCCCTGCTGGCAGCCAGACATTGTTCTTACTGGGTTTCTGAGTTGATTCCATTCCTCAGCCACCTTGTGTGACAGAGTGGATCTGCCCCCTTGGGTTTCCCTAGGTTGCATTTTTTATAGAAGTAGCTTGTGAAACCTATCTGCCTCAGATATGCTGGATATCATGAACCCCAGTGGATTCCTTAGCAATTAAGTACTTAACCTCTGCACCACAGGGGCCTCTTAGCCTTTTCTAGCGAGGAGGGGCAAATGCTCTCCTTGGATGAAGAGGGAGTGCTGACTAATGCAAGGACTAAGCACTTCTCTGTACCAACTGGAAGTGAACACAGAACTTCTCACCTGAGAATGACCCTGGTAAGTCATGGGAATACCTGTATTTTCATGGAGGAACAAGGGGAAATTCTTCCACGGGATGTATTTTATGCACTTGTAGTTGGACTCATTGCATTTTGATGAATGGTTCTTATTTCAGTCTGGGATACAGACCTAAAGCCTGCAGTACATATGACTTTGGAGCAATGCGTTATTTAATGTGGCTCATCTAGACAGTCTCTGGAAGTCCCACCAAATGACCTTTTCCTAATGCATTGGTCCACACCTGTGGTTCTCAACTCCTTTGGGAGTCAAACAACCCTTTCACAGGAGTCACCTGATTCAACACAGTAGTAAAATGATAGTTATGATGTCGCAACAAAAATAATTTTATGATTGGCCTCGGTGTGGGTGGGATCACCACCATTTGAGAAATGGTATGAAAGAGTCGCGGCAATGGGAAGGTGGAGAACCACTGTATAATGAGTCTGTCATCTGAGTAGGTTGGGGGTGATACTGATAGGATTGGGTATAGAGCACTGGTAAACATGATGTGTAGTGATTGCCAACTATGGGGTATAAAGTAAACGACCTCAATACCAGGAGCAATGGTATCTCATTCCCAGCAAGAAAGAAGATCCGGCGGGAGAACTGCAGGGAGCATCTGAATGGATGGTGAGTGCACAACTCATCTTAAAGGCGTTGTAACCACAGGGGATGGGGGTGGGAGTGGGGTGGGGTGCTCTAAAAGGGATGTGGTAATTATTGTACAGTGCTCCTTGATATGAGTGAACAATTGAATTATATTATATGTAAACTACGTGCCAACAAAACTGTTGGAAGAAAACTAGAAAAGAAAGAAGCTCCCCGTGAATTGAACCTTCATCCAGGAGATATCAGTGAGAGAGGACACAGCAGCAGCCTTTACAGCAGAACCAGGATCCAGAGCACACCACAGAGCCACGGACTTCCCTCATGGCAAAGCAAGTAAAATTGAATGCTTCGGACCCTGGGGTTGGTTTCTGGAGGGGTTGGCAACTCTGGGCACCTAATTGGGAGAGCTGGCCTTGCTGACCTACACAACTGGAGCTGATTGCCTTCAGGTGTAGGCTTGCAGTAGAGTGCCATGCCCTTTGGCATTCATTGGTAGTCCCAGAGAGAATAGTCACATTGCTGGAGCAGGGCAGAGGCTGAGCCAAGAGGCTAAAGGCCACAGAGAGCCTGCATAAGTGGGGTTTGGTGAAGAAGAAACCAGTCCTGACTGAACAATTGTATCCTGAGCACATTTCATCTGAATTGTAACCTGGGGACTTCTCTAATAAAGCTCATGCTCCGGAGCATTGTATGTGAATTCTGGGAAGCAATTATCAGGAATTAAGGAACACTGAAGAAAGCTTGAGTTCAGCAAGGAGAGTGCCATTTGAGAGAGAACACTGACTTTACAAGGTCAAAGGTACTTCAGGGAAATTGGAAACGGGCCTCCAAATGGGAGCAAAGGTACCAGGTCTACAAATGGGTGAACTCACTGTAGCAGCCAAGCTTTTGAGACAAAAAAGGGTCAGTGTTTGCCGAGAGGTGAAGCTCAGAAGACAAGAAAGATAGGTGCAGGGAAACGGTAAACCAGGGATGAAGTGGAAAGAGTGCTGCTGCCTTGTGGGTTTACAATCAATGTCACAAAGCAAAAGGGACGTGAATTGTTGAATGGAAAACCAATTGACTCTGTCAGTTCACCCAAAGCATGCACACATGCTTCCCCCACATCCACCTCTCTCCTTACACACACACACACACACACACACACACACACACACACAAAGAGAGATAAAGTATCAGATATTTTTAAGACACACTGAGTTTCTGCAAAGACTGAGAAAAAAATGGAACTGGATAACGGTGAGAGTAACTGAGGTCACTGGATGATACATGTGACAAATGACAGAAATGACAGGTGTTGTACTGTGCAAAATACAGTCAGGGGTGGTGGTGGTGGGACCACCACAGAAGGATCTGTAAACCACAGGCTGGGTGGACTTGTGTCCATCTAACCACATATGGACATATTTGTGCCAACTCCCCAACTTAATAATCATTTCATTTCCACAACAAAACCCCACAGCAAGCCACTGCCCTCAAGTGGCTTCCCACTCACGGGGAGCCTGCAGGACAGAGTAGAGCTGCTACACAGTGTTACCGAGATAGTCAGTCTTTCTGGTAGTGTACAGGCTCCTCTTTCTCCTGCTGGGTGGTGGGTGGTTTCGAACTGCTGACCTTGTGCTGACCTTGTGGTTAGCAGCCCCACCCATGACCATTACACCACTAAGGCTCTCTCTGCATGGCTGTTGATGCACCATCCCCACCAGGGCTCCTCTGCTTGAGCTCATGGTTGCAGTCACTGCATCCATGCACCTGCTTGAGGGCCTTCCTCTTTGTCACTGCCTCTCCACTTGACCATATGGGAGTCCTTCTTCAGGGGCTGGTCTTTCCTGACAATGTTTCCAAAGGATGGAAGCCAGTAGGCTCCCCCAAAGTGAGCAGGTTTCAGCAGAGCTTCGAGACTAAGGACAGACTTCGAAGAAGGAATGGGTTCCTCAATTGAGAGGAAAGAGCTGCTGAAAATCTTGTGCATATAGGGCTCCTTCTAGTCTCCAGGATGGGCAATGGGCGCAAAGTCCAGCTACGTAGCTCACCTGTCTGTTCTACCAGTGGGACTGATGCCTCTCAACCATCTCACGGGGTTCCTTTGACCAAGTTCACCTGTTGCTCAACGTAAGTCCTGTAGTCAGCTAGTCTTCCCCACCTACCTAAGCCCTGTTCACCCTCAAATCCTGCCCCTCCTTCTAGCCCGTCTCCCCGACATTGTCCCAGTGTCCTTTTGCTCTCAGAAAGCAGGTGGCTTCATTGAGAGATGGGGGGGGGGCAGAGTCAGGGGAGAAGGGCTTGTTCACAGTCACGTCACTAGGAGGAGAATTCAGGGTTTACTGCCCAAGTCAAAGCAGAAGCTCAGGTGGTAGATGGGGGTGCCTGAGCCTACTTGCTCGAATGGGAATGGGCTGGCCCTGAGCAGACGGGCACCCAACTGCATGACACTGGCATCCTGAGAGGGAACCAGCTTTTATTAGGTGGAGGGGAGCCACGGGTCAGGGAGGGGGTGGTGGCATTTTCCAGGCCGTGCACTCGGCAGAGCAGGGAGGGCGAGGCCTGGGTTAGAGGAAGGTGAGGTGAACATCAGCAGGAACACCACAGCTCTCCTTGTGCTCCTCAAACAGCCGGTCCAGGGCCTTCAAGTAGAGTGTGTGGTAGTGGTCGACGTCTTCCTCCGTGGGGTGGAGGACCTGGGGCACGTCGATGGGGCGGCCCACTGGGGGGACAGGAAGGCAGCTGCTGAGCACAGAGCCCTCTGATGCCCAGGAGGCTGAGGGCAGCTTGCCCTAGGAGATGAGTACTCACCCACTGTGGTGATGGGCCTGCGGAAGGGCATGAGGCCCCAGGAGGTGGCCGAGAAGAGACTCTGGCCAAAGAAGATGCAAGTACCAAAGCCCATCACTTTCTGGATGGTCCTCTGGCAGCGGTACTGCCAGGAGTCGGCAGGAAAAGTCTTGACGTTGAAGATATCATTCTCTCCGAAAGAGTAGATGGGTACCAGAGAGGCCCTTGGGAGGAGAGGAGGGAGGCGTGAGGCTGGTGGCTGGTGCCTGAGCTGCCTCAGAGGCTCTCAGCTGCTGCTTTCCAAGACCCCTGAAACCACACCAAAGGAGGCGTCCACCTCTGACCACTAAGAAACATCCCCCACAAAGGGCTCACTGAAAACAGGTACTTTTGTCATTTCGCCTTGACAACATGACATGCTTGCCAGGCAGCTTGTGCGCCACTTCCCAGGGGAGGAAACATGGCCAAAAGCTTGCCTCTGAGGTAGTGCCAGGGTCTTGAAATTAGGAATTCCAGGGCCCCTGTTTTCGGCATTCTAACCTTGCCTCTTTCTGATGCACAGATATGGAGTAGGGTAGACAGAGGTTGCGCACTGTGTTTGGCTGAGTGTGAGAACTCAGCGCGGAGGTGAACACTCTCCTTGCCTGTATGGCCCTTCAGCGGGACCCTGGTGAAAGCTCCAGCATCTTCCACTGTCCCCGGGGGACATCAGAGCCACTCACCTGTGCTGCAGCGCAAGGCGCACGAAGCCTTTGCGATTCAGGAGAATAAGACTGTGTTGGCCAGGGCCCGTGTCCAGCATCTCCTGGGCACCCCCGACGACGATGACCACTACCTGGCCACACGGGTTCTGGGACAGGATATAGTCTAGGTTCTGACGGTCCACAGAACAAAATCCTTAGGTGGGGGTGTGGGGTGGGGGTTGATAGAAGCGGATGCAGGAAACAGTCAGCATCAGTATAGAGGCCCTGAGTCTCTCTACTTTATGGGAAGGGTGAGCTCCCACTTTTGTCCCATACCCCCTCATGCCACTAGGTGTCAGCCTCTAGTCCACGTGCCCACACCAGATCACCAGCATCCACTCAAAGCCCCTGAGCGAGTAATTGCTGGTGGAGGGGTGACTCTAGCCCTCGGGACTGTCCCCTCATCCTCCTCCCTCTCTTCCTCCTCCTCCTTGCTCACCAAAAATCTTGAGAAAGTCACGGTAGATGGGGAGGCGGAAGAAGCCTGCCAATGTGGCAAGCAGGGGCCGGAGCCCAGGGAACTGCTGGGAGAAGGCGTTGCTCTCTGTGCAGAAGTTGCAGAAGTGCCCGATGCTCAAGACCCCGTGGGGGTGGGCGCCCATCACGTAATTGCGGTCCGGGGGCAACTCGGCTGTTTTGACCAGCTGTGGGTGTTCCGGCAGGATTGGGGAGAGAGAGGCAAAGGGAATGTCACCCTGGGAAAAGTTAGTCCCCCACCTCAGTGGACCTCCAAGTGTAAGGCCCTCGGAGGGGCCAGAAGATGGCCGTGCGCTCCCTCCCCACTGCCTGTGCCTGGGCCATCTGACCAGTCACCTTGATAGGAAAATAATCCCTCAGGTATTTCCAAATTGTCCGGTTCCTCATCCACGTGGAGCATCTTCCACCTGGGATCACAGGTCACAGAAGTTGGCATGTCAGAGTCCCCCAAGGCTCCTGTCCTGCCAGTTTTTGCGGACTGGAGGGGGGGATGAGGCTGACTGAAGCTCACCTTGGTTGGGCGTGTCCCAGTCCAGATAGAGCCAGGCAAAGTAGAGAAGGGAGATGGGCCAGAGCGAGGTGAAGAGGAGGAGGAAGAGCAGGAGGGTGGAGAAGGCGCCTGGGTGAGAGGTGAGAGGGAATGAGGAATGAGCTCCCTAAGAGCTCCCGGGCTCCCTTGGCCTGTAGGGTGAGGACAACTGGTGGCCCTCCCTCCAGTCCCAGGCCTCCGCGTCTCTCCCATTCTGCTCACCCATGAAAAGATATGTGGTCACATAGTGCCAGACCAACGCTGATTCCAGCCACCGCCTTCCTGGGTTTTTCATGGTGGGGGATGGTGCGGGAGCTGATGAAACCTCCATCCCACGGCCTCCTGTCTTCCTTGGGGTTCAGAGTGCCAGAAGGCCCACAAGCGAGAGCCTGGAAGCCTGCCCTCGGTAAGGTTTGTCGGCCAGGAAGCCTGGCTTTTCCTGTGTGTGTGAGTTGGCCAGTGGTCGTGGCCCTGAGACCCGTGGACCAGAGGCCAGAAGGCTCCAGACTCCTCCCTAGAACTGAACTTTGAATTTCTTCATATGTGGTCTAGGCTGGCCGCTGGGCGGGACCTGGGAAGGCGTGTTCGAAAGAGGGGTAGCCTGTGGGTGCTGGAGAGATTGGTGTGGGGTTTGGGCAGTGGAGCTTACCCAGTGGGTCACAGCAGTGCCAGGTATGTGTGTGGGTGGCAGAGGGGCACACAAATCCCCAGGAGATGATTCCTCCCATGCCTGCCCAAACCGAGGCCTGTTGGCAAGTCACAGTGAGGGTGAAAACCCATAGGACCGGGAGCTGGACCTGCTCCCTTGTCCTAGCCTGGACCTGGTCTGGTCCTGGCTGTGTGCTCGTGCGCTTGGGCGGGTGCTGGCACAAACACACACACACACACACACGTGTGCTTGGTTCCCCTTCTTTATTTCACTCCCTGGACCCCCGGGGTAGAGGGTGGGGGCAGCAGGTCAGTTTAGGAGGGGATGAGGTGGCAGCGGGCAGGGCTACCTTAGAGCTCATGGAAGAGGTGCATCAGCCGCTGCTTGTGGGGCGTGAGCAGCATGTCCACCTGCATGGCTGTGAGGGGATGAGGCTCCCCCTGCGGGCAGTAAAGAAGCCATTGGTGAAGGTCGCCATCTGCCCGCTTGGCATGGCCTGGGTTAGAGGACTCCCGGGCAGTGAGTTGGGCGCGACGCCCAGCAGCAGATCCTGGTGACAATTGAAGAGGCTGGGGCAAAGCGCAGCAGCGCCTGCAACCAGGAGCTCAGCACCTTGGTGGCCTCCAGTTCAAGCTTCTTCTTTCTCAGCGAGGAGCCCTGCACCAAGCAGGCCTGGATAGGGGCATAACTGCGTGAACTCAGGCTACCCGCCCATGCCCACCCACCCCTTCCTGGGGCAATCTGGGTACCTGGCCCACGCTGAGTTCTGGTGCCAACTGCACCTGAACACTCAGTACTCTGGGTTTTGCCTGCAGCCTCTCTCAGGAACCTCCCCTGTGCAGGAAAGGCCACCTGGATGCCTCCAGGCCTAGAGGGCACGTGGGAGGTGCTGGCCAGGTCTGAGTAGGCTAAATATTGTGAGGGGTGGGGGTACCATGCTCAGAAACTGGGCTCCTGAGTCATGCAGGGGGCGAGTGTGCATCAATGGCAATTTGGTGGACCAGGATAATCAATCTACCTCCATCTTCATTGGAGGAAAACGAAGAGTCTGATCCCAACTCTCGCCACCCCCCCCCCCCCTTCACCAGTCATCCAAGAAGATGGGAAGGTGGAACCAACAGGGCAGCATGAGCATGGCCTCCATGCAGAAACTATCGAAGGCCGTGACCACCAGGATGCCTGGAGGGTACACAGCAAAGAAGAGGTGGTGTGGAGAGGGACTCAGGTCTGTGGCCTTAAGAAGCTGGGGGGACCTGAAGCAGGGGAAGCAGAAGGCCGGGGAGGACTCTGACCACTCAAAGGCGCCTTCCTCTCTCCACTCCTTCCCACAGGCCACGCGCTTTTGAGAGAGAGTCTAGCAGTATACAGCGAGCCCTGGTGGCGCAGTGGGTTACTCTGGGCCCTGCAAAAAGTCAGCAGTTTCAAACCACCACTCGCTCTTTGGGAGAATGGCCAGGCTTTCTACTCCAGTAGAGATATATCATCTCAGAAACCCACGGGGGGAGTTCCACCCTGTCCTATCAGGCCGCTATGAGTCGGGATTGACGTGATGTCAGTGAGTTTGGGGTTTCTTGAGTTAGCGGCATACAAGAATATATGCCTTCCAATGAGCCATGGGAATTATAGATGAGTGTCTAGTTTGTAATTTCTCTTTCAATAAGACCATTAGGCTGCTGCAGTCTGCAGGTCAGCATTTGCAAACACAAGCCGCTCCAAGGAAGAGAGATGGAGCTTTCAATGCTCATACAGAGTTACAGTATAGGAAATCCACAGGGGCAGTGCTACCCGGTCCCAGAGGGGCAGGGTCAATGAGATGGCAATGGTGATCCGTTGGGCTGTGATCCTCATGGTCTGCAGTTTGAAACCACCAGCAGCTGTGCCGGAGAAAGACTCGACTCCATAAAGGGTTGGCATCAACCCGATAGCAGTGAGATTGGTGTCAGTTCAAGAATGCTTTCTCTGAAGGTTCACAGCCTGAACAATTCCAGCTTTCTTACCCATCAGATCTCCACCATGGTCTGAGTGGTCAAAAGTAAAATGGAAACTGACTTACAGTCTTTGTGACACACAAGCTAGTTTCCAAAAGAAGAGAAAAGAATGTCTTCACTCTTTATATTAAAAACAGTAACCAAATAAGTAGATAATAAAATCCACTTCATTTGACCATGACCATAACATTAACAATCAAATCTATGAGATAAAGCCCCGGTCAGCAGCCTGGGAGCCCTGGTGGTACAGTGGTGACATGTTGTGTTGGGCTATGATGTGCTGCATGGTTGGCAGTTTGAAACCACCAGCGGCTCTGTGGGAGAAAGACTGGGCTCTCTACTCTCATCAACACTTACAGTCTCAGAAACCCACAGGAGGTCGCTGTGAGTTCCCTTGACTCCATGGCAGTGAGCTGGGTTTTGGGGTGGTGCTGTCAGATAAGTGTTGCATGAATGTCAGGTAACGCAGGTGGTTCAAGCCCACCAGCAGCTCTGCTGGAGAAAGATGAGTCTGTCTGCTTCTGTCATGGTTTACAACCACGGAACCACCCCATAGAGTCACTGTGAGTGGATTGGACCAGATGGCAGGGGGTTTGGTGTGATAAGCCCCCTGGTGGAGCTGGTGGGTAGTGCTGGACTTCCAACCTCAAGTATTTCCAACCCACCCATCCTTCTCCAAGGCAGAAGACTGACTCACATGGTGGCGATGATTTGAAGCCCACTGGATAGCAGTGTTTCCTTTCCTTTCCTTTCTTTCTGTGAACAAGCATGGAATGAGATGGACTGGGCTATACCATGCTTAGTCCTTGCTTTGGACAATGGTGCCCTCTTTTGTGGATGACCTGAGCAGGTGCTTACCTTGCTTATTGGAGAATCTGTCCCTGGAAGAAGACCGGTGCCCCATGGCATATGAGATTAGATTTGGGTGAGATTGTCTTTCCAAGAGTTTTTTCAGAGTCCCCACTCCCCTCAGCCGGTGCCCTCCAGAGAAAGCGAAGGAGTCCCGGAAATGCCGACACACCTCCCAATTGCAGTCCCAGGCCGAGGGAGGAGCTGTGCCCCAACTCTCTGCATGTGTCAGTCTTCATGGAGCCATGGCAGGTAGAAGGCGGCAGGGAGTCAGGCCTGACCTCGCAGTACCAGGAGCCTGTTCAGGCACACTGGCTGAGGATAGTGAGAGTGGCAGCTCTCCACCGGTCCTACTCCTATGTCAGACTCCAGCAGTCCTACTCCTATGTCAGACTCCAGCAGTCCTACTCCTATGTCAGACTCCAAAAGTCCTACTCCTATGTCAGACTCCACCACTCCTACTCCTGTGTCAGACTCCACCGGTCCTACTCCTATGTCAGACTCTGCCAGTCCTACTCCTATGTCAGACTCCAAAAGTCCTACTCCTATGTCAGACTCCACCAGTCCTACTCCTATGTCAGACTCTTCCAGCCCACCTGCACCCTTAGACCCCTGCAAGTGCGTTAAGGATCCTATACTGTTTGCCTGGGAGCAGGGGAATGCAGATTACCAGGTGCTTGTGTTCCTCAGACTTCATGGAGTTGCTGAGCCCCAAGAAGAGGAAGACCCTGGCAGGACAGTGTCCACTTAATGGCCCTGCTCAAGAGGCTGTTGGAGGCCCCTGACTGTGGAGTTAGCCCAACTGTGGCACCCGCCCACAGCTCTTACACATTCATGGCATTGGGCTCAATAGCTTGGTCTTGACCCCTGGTCAAGCCCTTAAGTTTTTCCCCCTGGACTGACCAACACACTAGATCCTCATCAGCCCAGCATGGAAGGGTTAATGATTACTTGAGTTCACAAGGTATAAGGGAAATGACCAGGGCTTGCGATCTTGGCCTGAGGAAGAGGGTCACTCCAACCTTGTGGAGGTAGAACTTTGAGCCTCTGTGAGGAGTTGTGCTGGCAGCCAGCAGTCCGGAAACCGACTTCCTGGGTAGTGTCTTCTGTGACTGGCCGGCCCCTTTGTTGCAATGACAGCAACTCAGAGACCCCTTTGTCAGTGGGTGGGCCCTGAAGCTGGAGGGACTGCAGAAAGTTTACTTACCAGGCAGCAGATAGGCCCTCTATGAGACCCCCGAGAATGGAACGCTTAGTGAGAAAGGTTGAGGATTGGTGGAGAACACACCCCGTGGGAGCTGATCCTTTTTCCAGGCCCAGAATTGTGACATATTGCTATTCTCCACCCACATGTTTCATTCAAGTGTCTCAGGGGACACGCTCCTACTAGGAAATACTTCTGCTTCATGCACACCTATCACAGTGGCTCTTGGAGTAAGGTCGCCTCCCCCCTGGGTGTCAGCAGCAGGAGGCCAAGTCTCCTACTCCACACAGCGGACCCCTTGGCTCTGCAGGTGACAGATGCTCACTAAATGGGCACGGGGTCTGGAGGAGGCAGGGTCAACCAGTTTCCAGTGTCCAACTTGGTGCTCAGGCTGGTCACAGGCTAGCCTGCTGGCTTCCCTTCCAGGGACTTGGTCAAGAGCTCTCACCAAGAGGGGATTTCTTACAATTCGCCTTGCTCCATTTCCATCCACAGGGTATATTAGGTGTGCGTGTGTGCGTGGCTCAGAGAAGTCAAGGGGTGTTGGACCTAAAACTCCAAAGAAATGCTTAGGTCATGCTGATAGGCACCTGCCCATGATTCAGCATCACCTGCAGGTAGGCAGGCTTCACAAGGGAGGTGGTTCATCAGTAGGAGAGAGGGAGGAAGGAGAGGGTTGTAAAAACAATAACAACCAAACGTATGGAAATTGGCAAGTGTTGGACAGATGTGCGCTTTGGTGCCCAGTTGGTAAAAGGTGAACCCTCTGTGGAAAACAGTTTGCTGGAGCCTCACAGTTTCAACCTTGCTCGAGCATTTGATCCAGCAAGGCCAAAGGGGCCCAGGTGACACAAACAAGCTAAGCACTTGACTGCAACGGGAAGATTGAGTGTTCAATGCCCCCCGGCAACACCTCCTCGGGAGAAAGACTGGCCTGCTGCTCTGGTAGAGATGGCACTCACAAAAACCCTAGGGGGGCAGTTCTCTGTCCCAGGGGGTGGCTGTGCACCGGCACCTAACAGCAGTCATCAACCTTACACACCCAGCAGCGTGAAAAGCAGGGCTCCCAAGAGGTGCTTGTACACCAGTGTTCACAGCAGCCTGACTTCCAGAAACCCAATGGGGGGGAACAAGTGGTCAACAGGGAAATGTCTATACTATGCAACGTCCATTCATACAGACGCATTCTGTTGTTAGGTGCTGTCCAGTTGATTCTGACCCACAGACAGCCTCTGAAACACTCACTGTCTGATTCGGGCCATCCTCACAATTGATTCTGTGCTTGATTGAGTCCATGGTTACAAGCCACTGTGCCAATCCATTTTGTTGAGAGCCTTCCTCTTTTCCACGCCCCCCCTACTTTACCGAGCAGGATGTCCTTTCCCAGGGCCTGCTCTCTCCTGATAACAGGTCCCAAGTTCTTTTCATGAAGTGTTGATATCCGGGCATAAGAGCATTCTATCTGGACTTCTTCCAAGACACATGTCCGTTCTATTGGCTGTCCAAGGTACGCTCAACATACTTTGTCAGTACCAAACATATCAGTTCTATTGGTCTTACTGATTCCATGTCTGACTTTACATGCATGTGAAGTGATTGAAAATACCATGTCTTGTGTCGGGTGTACTTTACTTCTCAAGTAACTTCTCTGCTTTCCAACACTCAAAAGAGGTCTTGTGCAAGCAAGAGCAAATCCTTGACAACTTCCAACTTTCCTCTGCTTATCGTGCTGTTACCTGTTGTTTCACTTGTGAGGATTATTTTTTTTAGATTGTGTTCTTGACCTTGAGTTGCAATCCATCCTGAAGGCTGCAATCCTTGAACATTATCAGCAAGTGTTTCAAGCCCTTCCTCACTTTCATCAAGCCAGGCTGTGTCCCCTGTGAATATCAGGTGTACAGCAAGTTGTTACTAAGCCTTCCCCAAATCCTGGTGCACACACTTCCGCCCAAATATATCCAGTCTTCCTGATGAATTTGCTCCGTATGCAGATTGAGTGAGTATGGTGAGAGGATGCAACCCTGACATGCAACTTCCCTTAGACCATGCAGGGTTCCGTTCCCACACCTGCCTCTTGGTCCATGTGAAAGCTCTGAATGAGCACAATGAAGAATTCTGGAATTCCCATTCTTCTCACGGCAATCCATGATTTGGGATAATCCACACAGTCCAATGCCTTGGCATAGTCAATACAACCCAAGCAAACATCTCTCGCCATTTCTTGTTTTCATCCAACATCCATCTGACATGAGCAATGATTTCCCTGGTGCCATGTCCTTTTCCGAATTCCGCCAGAACCTCTCGGTGTTCCCTGTGGATGCACTGCTACAACTTTAGCTGGATGTTCTTCAGCACAATTTTACTTCTATGTCATGTCAATGATATTGCTCTATCATTTGAGTGTTCTGTTGGCGTACCTTTATTTGGAATGGGTACCAACATGGTCTCTTCCAGTCAGTTGGGCAAATAGCTGTCTTCCAATTTCCTGGCATTGACCAGTGAGCATTTCCAGTGCTTCATCAGCTTGCTGAAACACAATTCAATGGATATTTTGTGGATTTCTGGGGTCATGTTTTTGTTTAACACATTGAGGGAAGTTTGAACTTGTTCCTTCAGCAACATTGGTTTTTGCTAATCTGCTACCTCCTGAAATGGTGGAATGTCAACTAGTTTTCTTTGGTAGAGTGACTCTGTATTCATTCCATCCATCTTCTCTTAATCATTCATTAGTTTGCCCCTACAATCATACAACATGTCAACTCAAGGCTTGGATTTCTTCCTCAATTCTTTTGGTGTCAGATATGCTGAGCAGGTTCTTCCTTTCTGCTTGTCTTACTCTCGGTCTGTGCACATTCAATGTTTGACTTTGTCTCCTAGAGCTGACCTTTGAAATTTTCTGTTTGGTTCTTTGATTTCATCCTTTCAGCCATTTGCCTTAACTGCTCTGTGATTGAGAGCAAGTTTAGAGTCTCTTCTGACATCCATTTGAATCTTTTCTTTCTGTCTTGTTATTTAAATGGCCTTATGCTTTCTTCATGAAGTCCTCCCACAGCTCATCAAGTCTTCTGTCTTTAGTATTCAATGCAGTAAATCTGCTCTTGAGATGTTCTCTTAATTCAAGTGGTCTGGGCTCAAGGTCATATTTGGGTCTTGTGGACTTGTTTTAATTTTCTTGAGCCTTGACCTGACCTTACATATGAGCAATTGATGGTCTGTTCCACAGTCAGCTCCTTGTTTGGTTTTAGTTACTGATATTGCGCTTCTCCATACTCACTTCCCACAGAGGTAATCATTTGCTTTCTGTGTATTCCATCTTGAGAATGTCATGTATACAGTTGCCACTTGGGTTGATGAAAGGGTATATACTATGAACAAGTTGGTCTGGCGTCGCCAGTACGGTTTTTCCAAGTACTGGTCTTTCCTCTGTTTCCAATGTTTGCATTCCATTCCACAATAATTATCAATGTATTTTGATTGCATGTTTAATTTCTGACTGAAGATAGTAGAATTCTTCTATTTCTTAATCACCAGTTTTTGTGGTGGGTAGATAAATTTCAGTAGCTGTATTGATTAGATTTCCTTGAAGGCAGATAGATACAATCCTATCACAGACAGCACTAGAATCACCACTGATTTTGCAATGTTCTTTTAAAAAATTTATCTTTTTTTTTCAGACTTGAATTTTTAAAATTTTTTGTACAAATAGTTGCCATTGTTTCTTCTTTTGGGTAGCGGTGTTGGAGTGTCCATCCAAAGATAACTTAGTCCAGCTTGATGAAGCCGATGTCCTTCGCGTACTGACGGAAACACTGATGGCACATATTGAGGCCGTATTTCCGGATCAGACCGTGCCGGTTTGAGCACAGGCGGCAAGAAGGGGAACCCTGGATGAATTTTCGCGGTGGCTCCAGTAGAGCTGCTGGTGACCCATCTTGCTTTCAGGCTCTCTCCAAGGCAAAAGACAAAACAAACAAACAAAGCATTTTATTAGGGGCTTATACAACTCTTATCACAATCCATACATATATCATTTGTGTAAAGCACATCTGTACATTCATTGCCCTCATAATTTTCAAAGCATTTGCTCTCCACTTAAGCCCTTTGCATCAGGTCCTCCTTTTCCCCCTCCGCCCTTGCCACTCTCTCATGAGCCCTTGATAATTTATAAATTATAATTTTGTCATATCTTGCCCTGTCTGATGTTTCCCTTCACCCACTTTTCTGTTGTCTGTCCCTCAGGCAAGAGGTCACATGTAGATCCTTGTAATTGGATCCCTCTTTCCAACCCACTCTCCATCTACCCTCCCAGTATGGCCAATCACACCGCGGGTCCTCAAGGTATCATCCACCCTGGATCCCCTGTGCCTCCAGCTCCTATCTGCACCAGTGTACATCCTCTGCTCTATCCTGATTAGCATGGTAGAATCCAGATCATGATATTGGAGGGGTTTCGGGGGGGTAAGTATTTAGGAACTAGAGGAAAGCTGTATTCTTCATCGGTGCTACATTGCGCCCTGACTGACTCATCTCCTTCCCTATACTCCTCTGCAAAGGGATCTCCAGTGGCCGACAAATGGGCTTTGTGTCTCCACTCTGCACTTCCCCCTTCATTCACTATGGTAAGATTTTTTTTTTGTTCTGATGATGCCTTATACCTGATCCCTTCAACACTTTGTGATCGCATAGGGTGGTGTGCTTCTTCCATATGGGCTTTGTTTCTTCTGAGCTAGAGGGCAGCTTATTTACCTTCACTCCTTTAAGACCCCAGAGGCTATCTGTTTTGATAGCTGGGCACCGTCAGCATTCTTCGTCACATTTGCTTATGCACCTGTTTGTCCTCAGTGATCGTGTCATGAAGGTGTGCACCCAATTATATGATTTTTTTGTTCTTTGATGCCTGATAACTGATCCCTTCGGAACCTCGTGATCACACAGTCTGGTGCGTTCTTCCATGTGGGCTTGTTGCTTCTGAGCTAGATGGCCGCTTGTTTATCTTCAAGCCTCCAAGACCCCAGATGCTATATATTTTGATAGCTGGGCACCATCAGCTTTCTTCACCACATTTGATTATTCACCCGCTTTGTCTTCAGTGGTTGTGTCGGGAGGGTGAGCATCATAGAATGCCAATTTAATAGAAGAAAGTATTCTTGCCTTCAGGGTTTACTTGAGTAGAGGCCCAATGTCCTTCTGCCACATTTATACTAAACCTATAAATACAGGCACATAGATCTATTTCCCCATCCTCATATATATATTTGCATATGTACATGTCTTTGTCTAGACCTCTATAAATGTCCTTTGCCTACCAGATCTTTCCTCTATTTCCCTTAACTTTCCTCCTGTCACACTGTCACACTCCGTCCCCGCCTGGGTTTCAGCAATACCTCGTTGTTACATTACCCTTGATCATGCCCTACCAAGCCTGCCACACCCACCTCAACACCAATTTGGAACACTTGTTCCCTTTTCCGTGGGTTTGTTAACACCACTTCCCTACCTCCCACCACCCGCTATCTCATTTTTCCCAAATAGTTGGTCCCATTGTTTTTCCACTAGGTGGTTCATCCAGCCTATCTTATTTACACAGACCTGTAGAGATAATAACATGCACAACAAGACAGAGCAAAACCAAGCAACAATATACAACAAAAGAACAACCAGAAACCACTGACAAAAAAAAACAAAACAGAACACAACAAAAAAGAAAAGCTTATACGTAGTTCAAGGATTGCGTGTTGGCCTTCAGTAGTGTTTGCCAGTCCTGTCTGTTGGGGCACCTAACACTGGCCCCAAAGTCCTCCTTCAGAATTCCCTTGGGAGCTTGGCGCTCCATTCCCTTGCTGTTTCACTGCACACCCCCAGTGCTTTGCCTCGGTGTGGTGGGATCAGGTTGGGAGCAATTCTCACACTGTGTCTCCGGTGCTGTCCTCCGCAGGGCCATGGCTCATGTCTCATATTGGGGTTGACCATGTCGTCCTCTCTGTGGACAGGGGGCTCTAATTGGTGTCATTGTCCTCAGGGCCTGGTGAGCCAGGAGGTGCTCCACTCTCTGCTACTCCTCCCTCATCTGCTCCCGTGTGCTTCAATCCGATATGCACCTCTCCCGGAGCTGCAGATTCAATGCTGGCCTTTGAAATAAATTCTTCTGGCAGAAGGGGCAGGCATCCACTTAGCATTTGGCACTGGGGCCAGCCCCCCAGACCTCTCCACTGGTTCCCTACTGCAATTCAGAATATTGCATTCACAGCTTGGGACACTGGGTTGAAGTATGGTCCCTCTTTCCTTGTGGAGATATAAAAAATACCCTCCCTTTTCGTGGGTTAGCATCCCATGCCCCTGCTACCCATTTCTTCCTTATTTTCATCCTTTTATTTTCCGTTTCCCCACCTCCTCTGTAGTAGTCGACCATACTACACGGCCCTCACCCCAAGAATGTTTGCATACAGTAACTTTTTCCCCTGGCGCGTTTCTTTTTTTCATGCTTACCTCAGCAGACTCATGTACTTGTCCTTTTGTGCCTGACTTACTTCACTTAGCATGATTTCCTCCAGTTGTTCCTATGCCACCATGTGCTTCATATGTTCATCACTGCTTTTTAGTGATGCATAGTACTCCAATTTGTTTTCCCAGTCCATGGACTCTCTTATTACTCCCTTGGTTAATTCTTTCTATGCACACAGTTGTTTTACCTTCAGTATATCCCATTTGTCATTTTGAGCCTCCTCTGTGTTTGTGCTCTTCCCTATTTCTGATAGCCTATGTATTCTCTCTGCCAAAGTTTTCAATTTGGTCCCAATTCCAACATTGATGGCCCTAATAATTTGGGGTTTAACTTCAAGGTCTGTGATCCACCTTGAGTTTCATCTTGTGCATGGAGTGAGATAAGGGTCTTGCTTCATTTTTCTGAAGGTAAATATTCTTTTTTTTTCCAGCACCACTTGTTCAAGAGGGTATCTGCTTCCTATCTGATATTTTGGGCCCCTCATCAAAGATCAGTTGCCTGTATGCTGATACTTTTATTTCTGGCTTTTCAGTTCTTTTCCACTGATCTGAACATCTGTCATTGTACCAATACCATGTGGTTTGGACAAGTGTGGCTGTGTAGTATGTGCAAATGTCAGGTAAAGCAAGCCTTCCCACTGTGTGCTTCTTCTTGAGGAGTTCTGTGCTAATTCTGAGCTTCTTCCCTCTCCATATGAAGTTGGTAATCAGTTTTTCCATTTCTTTGAAGAAAGATGAGGGTAATTGTATCAGGATTGCATTAAACTTATATAGTGCTTTTGGCACAACTGACATCTTAACTATATTGAGTATTCCAATTAAAGAGCATGGGATATTCTTCCATTTGTTGAGGTCGCTCTGGATTTCTTGTAATAGTGTTCTATAGTTTTCCCCATTTAGATATTTTGTTTTTTTAGTCAAGTATATCCCTAGATGTTTCAATTTGTATTTGGCTATTGTGAAGGGTACCACCTTTTTAATCTCTTCTTCTGTGGTCTTATCTGATGTGTATAACAGTCTGATGGACTTCTGTTTGTTGATCTTGTATCCTGCCACTCTGCCAAACTCCTCTATTGCTTCCAGTACTCCCCTTGTGGAACTTTGGGATTTTCCATATATTAAACCATATCATCTGCAAATAAGGATAGTTTCACCTCTTCCTTCCCCAGATGAATACTTTTGATGTCTTTTCTTTGCCTTATGTGGTTAGCTAAAAGCTCCAGCGTGATATCAAATAAGAGTGGGGCCAAGGGGCATCCTTGTCTAGTCTCCTGTTTCAGTGGGATTGTGGTACTCTTTTCTCCATTGACTACGACATTGGCTGCTGGTTTTTCATATATAGTTTGTATTGTCTTGAGGAACTTTCCTTCCATTCCTATCTTCTCAAATGTCTTAAAGAGGAATTGGTGTTGGATGTTGTCAAATTCTTTTTCTACACCTATCAATATTATCATGTGGTTTTTTATAATTTTTCATGTCAATTTGAGAGATAATACTAATGGTCTTTCCTATGTTGAAACTTCCCTGCATCCCTGGTATGAATCCCACTTGGTCATGGTGAATTATTTGTTTAATACACATTTGTATTCAGTTGGCTAGTGTTTTGTTAAGGATTTTGCATCAATATTCATTAGGGATATTGGTCTGTAGTTCTAGATTCTTGTGGGATCCTTGCCCAGTTTTGGTATCACAGTTATACTAGCTTCGTAGAAGGAATTTTGGAGTTTGCCATCTCTTTCTATGTTCAGCAAGAGTCTATGTAGGATTGGTTTTAGTTCTTCCCTAAATGCTTGGTAGAATTCTCCAGTGAAGCCATCTGGTCAACGGGATTTTAAGTTGGTAATCCTTTGATAACCTTTTCTATTTCTTCCATTCCTATGGGTCTGTTGAGATTCTTGACGTCCACCGAGGATAGTCTAAGGAAGGATTGTTTTTCCAAGAATTTGTCCATGTGTTCCAAATTGTTGAATTCATTGGAGTGCAATCCTTCAGAGTACTGTGTAACTATCCTTTTGATTTCATTAGGGTCTGTTGTAATGACCCCTCTTTCATCCCTTATTCTTGCTATTGAAATTTGTTTCCTCCTTTCTTTGGGTAGGTTTGCCAGTGGTCTTTCGATTCTGTTTATCCTTTTAAAAAACCAACTTTTAGAACTATTAATTTTCCCCATCATTTTCTTATTTTCCATCTCCTGAATCTCTGTCCTGATTTTTATAATTTCTTTTCTTTTGCTATTAGCAGGATTGTCCTGCTGACTCTGCTCTAGTTGTTGTAAATTTTGTGCCAACATATCATTCATGAGTCTCTCTTCCTTTCTCACGTGTGCGTGTATTGCTTGAAACTTCCTCTGATGACTGCCTTTGCTGGGTCCCATAAGTTTTGGTATGACGTGCTCATTTCATTGGTTTCTATAAATTTCCTAATTTCATCTCTGATGTGTGCCAGTTGAGCACTCCTTCTGCAGTAGAGAGTTATTCATCCTCCGATTGTTTGCTCTTATTTTCTTTGTCTTCCTTTTGTTGATTTCCAGCCTTATGGCACAGTGGTCAGAGAGGGGAGGTCTGTAATATTTCAATGTGCTTAAATTTATGCAGATTTGCCTTATACCCCAGCATGTGGTCTATCTTCGAATATGTGCCATTTGGACTAGAATAGAATGTGAATTCTTTTGTATTTGGATGAAAAGCTCTGTAAATATCTATCAGTTCAAATGGTCTAATTGTCGTGTTTAGCTCCCGAGCTCCTTGTTGAGTTTCTTTCCCTGTGATCTCTCTTTCTCACAGAGTGGTGTGTTGAAGTCACCCACTATAATTGTCGAGTCTGTGACTTCTTTTTTAATCTTTTGTAGTGTTTGGTTGATGTATTCAGCCGGTCTCTCATTCGGGGAATATATGTTTGCAATGCTTAGTGGTTCTTCGCCTAACAGTCCCTTGAGCATTATATAGTGTCCCTCCTTATCTTTTTTTTTTTGTTTGCAGTTTGAAGTCAATTTTCTCTGAGATTAGTATAGCACCCCCTTCTATTCTTTATTGCTGTTTGCTTGCTATGACTTTCACCAGCTTTTGATTCTCAGACTATTTTTGCCTGTAGTCTAGAGATGTGTCTCCTGTGGGCAGCAGATTGATGGATTGTGCTTTTTAATCCAGTCTGCTTGTCTCAGTCTTTTAATGCCTGAGTTCAGGCCTTTGATATTCAGGGTTATTTTCTCCAACTGTGGATTCTGTAATGTCATCCTATATCTTTTGTATTGGCAGGTTTCCTACTTTCCTTTCTCATTAGTGTGTTGTGCATGTGTGTGAGTGTATCATTCTTGACTTCTTTCCACCTTTAAGCCAGTGCTATCTTGGGATCTGTTTTCTCTTTGTTGCCCTCTTGGTGAGGTTATTCTATGTGGCGGTCTCTTATTTATGCTTGGAGAATGTTGTTCTTCTGCTCATATTGGGTCGGAAAGGATTTTTTGTAGGGCTGGGTTTCTTCTAACGTATGCTTTGAGTTATTCCTGTCTGGGAAGACTCTTCTCCATCTATCTTGATTGATAATTTGGCTAGGTAGAGTGTTTTGGGTTTGCATTTTCCTTCAATTTTTGGCATATGTGACTCCACTCTCGCCACTTGCTGATGTTTTCTGCTGATAGAGCTGAGCATATTCTTATGTGGGAAAATTTATATGTGATTGCTTGTTTTTCCCAAGCTGAACTCTTGATTTCCTACTTTTCTTCAAAGTTGGATAGTTTAACTAGTATGTGCCTTGGTGATTTCTTCTTGGGGTTTAGTCTTGCTGGTGTTCTTTCAGCCTCCTGAATTATTGCCTGGTTTTCATTCATTAAGCTGGGGAAGTTTTCCTCCAAGAATTCTCTCACTATTGTTGCAGATAACTTCTTTGTTGTGTCGTCCTCCGGTAAGCCAGTAATTCTAATGTTGTTCCGCTTCATAGCATCAGACATAGCTCTTAGGTTTTCTTCAGCTTCTCTGATGATCTTATTAGATATTTGTTCACGTTTGTAAAAATCTGCTTCGCTGTCCTCTAAGTCACTGATGCAGTTCTCTGATTCCTCCAATCAATTCTCAAGGCCTGTGTTTCTGCTACAGTTTTTTGTTATCTCCTCCCTAAGCTCCTGCATTTCCTTTTGGTATATGACCTTTATCTCCTCTATCAATTCCTCCTTTTTCTGTATTGTTTCCCTCATATCCTGTATGACTCCAAACAGCATTCTGAAAATTTCTTTCTGTGTCAGCTCAATGTCTGCTTCTTCTATGTATGTTGTTATGATCAGGACATCTTCTGCCATTGACATTTGTTTCCCCTGTTTTTCCATTGAGGTTGTTGGGGCTGATGGATGCTTGCATTGCGTTGTTTTAGAGGAGCCAGGTGCCATTTTCCAGCGAGTGGAAGAGCACTGGCTCTCTCTGGGAGATTTACAGAAATGCTTTTTTGACCTTGCTACAGCTAATTTTACTATGGGATTAACCTACCACTTTATCCTCCCGTGGCTTCCCTATCAGGGGAGTGCCCCAGAAGGCTGGTGGGTTGCCTGCTTTGGTGTTGCAGAGGTTAGACAGAGGTTCCTCCTAAAGCTTGGAATGTTGATGGGTGTTGGCCGAGCTGCCTTATGCCCCCAGGTAGGTACACAGGCAGGAATTCCCTGGTGAGAATTTGGGCAGATTATCCTCTGGAGTGAAAGCCCTCATTCCCTAGCCTCGAGCTAGCTAAACAGGGTGGAGCTCACCTAGCTGAGTGTGGTACAGGGGTAATTGCCTTAGGGAAAATGGAGTGTTCTGGAGGTCAGCAGTGGAGTGTGAGAGAACAGTAAAGAGAGAAAGAGGAGGGGAAAAAATTAAAAGTTGGACCATTTAGACTTGCTGGAATTTAGGGAAGAGTGGGAAAGAAAAGCAACCATGTTGCTGAGTCCCACTCCCCGACCATGGAGCTGCAAGGATTTAGTCCCTGCCCAGAGACAGCAAGGTAAGCCGCAACTGAGCTGAGGGAAAGCTGCTGAGCTGCCCTCAAAGACCATGGGAGGAGGTGGGGACAAAGAGCAGAGATGTAATCAGAAGCACAAATATAGCTGAACCCTGATACCTACCGGAGGAGTTGCAAAGGTCCTGTCTTTTCCCTGAGGCAGGAGGGGGCAAACTGTGCCTGTGTTGAGACCAAGCACTGCTACAGGCTCCAAATAGCCCTGGATCTGGCAGATACATTGGGAAGGCCACGGTCAAGCCCCAGCTGGCTCACTGAGGTAAGCCAAAAACCACAGCTCCTCAAAACCCCATTGGTCTGTGCCTACTTATCTTTATGATGCTCCTCCAGTTTTCCAGCAGTGTTAAATTTCCCTCTAAGCAACTCTCCTGAAGTGGATTCTGCAGAGACTTTCTGGTATGTGTCACTCCATCATCATCTTCCCAGAAGTCTGCACACTGTGCTTTTTAACAATGAATGTCACAACCTTCCTCTTGATTGGATCAATCTGAGCAAGGTAAGCCATAGGATTTTCTGATTTAAAACAACCAATACCAGTCCATTTCAGCTCACCAATGCCTGGCATATCAATCTTTGTGTGTCCCATTTCATTTTTTGAGGACTTCCAATGCTCCTAGTTTCATATTATATACGCTACAAAGGGATGAAGTCCTGAGATGTGGCACCACATAGATGCACCGTGTAAACATTGTGCTGAATGGAACAAGTCAGACGTGACAGGCCCAATATTGTCTGGTTCACTGGACGTGAGCTATCTACAATAACCCCCAAACTCACTGCCATCATATTTGCTCATAGTGACCCTGGAGGGCAGAATAGCATTGCCCCTGCGGGTGTCCCAGATTAAATCTTTGTGGGAACTGACAACATCAGCTTTCTTCCAAGATGCGCTCATTTGTTTGAACTTCTGGCCTTGAGTTAGCAGTCAGATGTGTAAGAAGCACATTCAAAACCACCAAACCCACCTACGCCTCCCACCCCCAAATTCACTACTGTCATGAAGCTGCTTGACTCACAGCACCACCTTATAGGGCTTGTGAGACTATAAATATATACTTTATAATGTGATACTGGGAAAAAATAATTTCTAAATTATCAAGGGTTCGTAAGGGAGGGGGAAAATGAAGAGTTGATAACAAGGGCCCAAGTAGAAAGCAAATGTTTTGAGAATAATGGCAACAAATGTACAAATGTGCTTGACACGATGGGTATATGTATGGATTGTGATGAGTTGGATGAGCCCCCAATAAAATGATACCATTGACCCTGTGTAGGCAGCCCCACACCACCACCAATGGGACTCTGGAGCTTTTATTCTTAAATAAAATTAGTTTTGTGGTGAGTAGGAGATGGGTGGGGAAAGAGTGGATAATTTTTGTTCAAAAGGCACAAAATTTCAGCTTTGAATGATGAAAACAATTCTGGAAAGCACTGGTGGTAGGGACTCAATATGGTGGATACACACAATGACTTGGATTTTGACACCCCCAAAGTGGTAAACTACATGCATGTTTTACCATAGTCATATGCAAACACCACAGGTAAGTCTCTCTCCTTCCTGTCTTCCACCTTTAGAGCACATGCTTGTGAGGCAGGTGGACGTCCTGTCTCCAGGGCCAATGTGGGTCTTGTCAACCCCAGACTTCCTGATGTGGGAAGATGGCATCAATTGAATAGAGAACCACGGAGAAGAGCTTGGGGACCGGGTGAGGGCGCTCCTGGCTGTGAACCGATTGGGAAGTCCTCTGGTCTGGTCCTTCTTCCAACTCTTTCTCCAGCTCAGGCAATAACAGAATCCAACCAAAACCCAATGTTTGGCTCTCAAGTTCATTCTGATTCTTAGCGCCCTTGTAGGACAGGACAGAACCGACCCTCTGGGTTTCCAAGAGTGATGTTTTACAGCACGACAATGCTCTGCATTCCCCCGGGACTGGCTTCTGCTTTCGAATCTAACATCAACTTGGCCACAAGGGCTTTTTCTGAGTCACGGTGACCTGACACATCAGAATACAACTGCTCTCCAGGGCTTCTGAGATTGTCGATATTTATGGATGCAGACAGTGACATCTTTTCCCTTCTAAGCCGTTGATGGGATTCAACTGCTGACCTTCAGGTTAACAGTCCAACACTTAACCCATAGCAACACCAGGCTCCTTAAGATGATACAAGGGAGTAAGAAAAGGAGACCAATGGAAACATCCATGGTCGCACTCAGATGGAGACTCCTGCGCCCCCCCCTTCCCCCTTCTCACCCTTTATTTATGGAGAAGATTGGTCTCCCCTCTCCTCTGGGTGTGGGGTCCATAGGTAGACGGAAGGACTGGAATGGACTGGAGAGGTCTGCATCCTCTGTTAGTGGGGAGGGAAGGAGGCTGAGAAATTGTAATAATTTATCCCCCTGGATACCCCCAGAAGCTCTTTTTCTAGGACCTCCAGGGAGCTGAATAGATGTTAGGGGGCTCAAAAGTTCCCTGAGAGGCCTTGTATTGGGGGACATGGCAACATATTCATTTCCAGGCAGACAGAGCACAAGAAGTGAGGCCATAAAACTTCTCCAAGACAGATGGGCCCACACCCAGGCACCCCTCCCACCCCCAGCTCCTCGGAAGGCACAGTGGTGAGGAAGGTTTGGCAGAGTGGTTGGGTGTCAGGGGTCGACAAAGGACACCATGATATAGTGAGTCCCCCGAGTAGTGGGCAGGCCCTCGTGGTAGTGGGTGAGGCGGCCTGGGTGCAGGAGCCCCCAGCTTTTCCTTGGAGAAGCGACCACGCAGTCATAGCACAGGAAGAAACAGCCACCTCCCTCTGGGGAGAAGAGGAAAGAGAGGGCAGGTAAGCAGGAAGAGAGCAGGAAGAAGCTGGGGGAACCAGGCACGGGACCGGGGGAATGGAGAAGGGAGAACAGGAGACCCCAGAGGAAAGGTTGGCAGCCTCCTCAGGAGGAATCCAGGCGTTGAGACCCACCACGTAGAAACCCCGGGAGATACCGGGGCAGGCCAACAGGTGTGGAGGGCAGCAGTGGGCTGACCTCATAATCCAGGTCCTGTGGTTGAGGGCGACATTGAGGGTGAAGGTGGAGGAGTCGTGGTGTGGCCGCAGGGAGGGCTGCTCATCGGGCCTGTAGCAAACCATGAGTACATCAGTGTCCGCTTATGTGGGGAAGGGAGAGAAACGCCTCTGATTGGAAGATCCACGGATCTTGGATGGATATGCCCAGGCCCCTGCACTACAGTGGTCTCATGACTGCCCCAAGTCTAAGCTGAGCCAGACTGAGCCCCACGGCTGCACCCTATAGCTTCTCCTTCCTGGAGCCTGGCATCCAGGACCGACACAGGTTCTGGATAGGGACTTCCAGCCAAGGTGAGGGCTGTGGGAGGGTGGAGGGGGCAGACAACAGCAGGCGTGGCCACCCACCTTGGTGTGGGGCAGGGAAGAGGGTGTCCCTCATGGGCCCAACGTAGGTCTTCAGCAACTACAGCCACTGGTCCTCATATCCCACTTGCTTCATGTGGATGTTCTCTCTGGAGGACGTTCTCATAGACTCCTGCCAGCCTGGAGTCCTGTGGGCAGTGGACACTGAGCCACCCCATGTCCTGTAGGCACGCCCTACTGGAGCAGTGCCAATCTTCTCCCCGCTCTTATTCCCTGCCCTCAAACCTCATGTTCAGGAACAGTCTTCTGTGGGACCCCAGATGGTGAGCCCCAGAAGGTTGAAACAATTCATTGTTGTAACTCTATGGTTTTGTTTGATGGCTAGCATCTAAGCCATACCTGGTAACTTTGTCGGAGGGATAGGTCAATGGATACATGGATCAGAAGGATAAATGGATGGGTTGGTGCATGGAAGGATGGATAAATGGGAGGATGGAGACACAGTAGATGGATAAATGGATGGTTGAGTGTAAACTACTGGACACCCCCCTACAGAAGGGTCTTTGGGAGGAGATGAGCCAGTCGGGGTTCAATGTAGCAACCTTCAAAAATACATCTTTCCTATAGATCCTAAATACTTCCTCCCCACACACTAACATGATCCAAATTCTACCTTTAAAATCTGGCTAGACCAGAGGGTGTACACTGATACAGACAGGAAATGGAAACACAGTGAATCCAGGGTGGATGATTGCTTCAGGATCAGGTGTGTGAGTGGCAACACTGGGAGGGTGGACGGAGGGTGGTTTGGAAAGGGGAGACCAATGACAAGGATCTACATATAACCTCCTCCCTGAGGGATGGACAACAGAAAAGTGGGTGAAGGTAGACATCAGGCAGTGCAAGATATGACAAAACAATAATTTGTAAATTAGCAAGGGTTCATGAGGGTGTGGAGAAATAGGAGGGAAGGATAAAAATGAGTAGCTGATGCCAGCAGGTTGGGTGGAGAGCAAAGGTTTTGACAATGTTGATGGCAATGAATGTACAAATGTGCTTTATATAATTGATTTATGTATGGATTGTGATACGAGTTTTATGAGCCCA
Source organism: Tenrec ecaudatus (assembly GCF_050624435.1). Lineage (NCBI taxonomy): Eukaryota > Metazoa > Chordata > Mammalia > Afrosoricida > Tenrecidae > Tenrec > Tenrec ecaudatus. The sequence goes on from NC_134541.1 coordinate 129,940,043, forward strand.
TTCAGACATCAAAGAACTGAAAATCATATCAGTGTGTACCCACTTTCCTGATACAGTCTATGAAGACAAACATGTGCATAAGCAAATCTGGAAAAGAAAGCTGATGGTCCCCGGCTGTCAAAAGATATAGCGTCTGGGGTCATGGAGGATCGAAGATAAACAAGTGGCCATCTAGATCAGAAGCAACAAAACCCTCATGGAAGAAACACATCAGCCTGTGTGACCACGAGCTGTTGAAGGGACCAGGTATCAAGCATCAAGGAACAAAAAAAATCATATCATTGTAAATGTGTAGGTGCAGAGTGGAGACTCAAAGCCCATCAGCAGCCAACCAGACACCCCCTTAGTGAAGGGTTGTGGGGAGGAGATGAGCCAGTAAGGTTGCTGGGTAGCAATGAAGAAACATATAACTTTCCTCTAGTTCTTAAATGCTTTGTCCCCCCACTCTCATTATCCCAATTTTACCTTACAAATCTGGCTAGACTAGAGGATGTACATTGGTACAGATAGCAACTGGAAACACACAGGGAGTCCTGACCAGATGACTCCTCCAGGACCAGTGGTGAGAGTGGTGATGCTTGGAGGGTGGAAGGAACGTGGGATAGAAAGGAGGAACTGATTACAAGAATCTACGTATAGTCTCCTCACTCGAGGATGGACAGCAGAGAAAAGGGCAGGGCGATACGTCAGATAGAGTATTGTATGACAAAATAATAACAATTAATGAATAAGAAGGGTTCATGACGTAGGAGGTAGCATGGAGGCAGGGCTAAATGAGGATCTGATAGCAAGGGCTCAAGTGGAAGCAAATGTTTTGAGAATGATGTAGGCAAGAAATGTACACATGCGCATGACACAATGAACAAATGTATGGATAATGATAAGAATTGTTTAAACCCCCAATAAAATGACGTTCTTAAAAAAACAACAACAAAGAGTTGTAGGAGCCCCTAATAAAACAATAAAAAAACAGGAAAGGTGTGGGTCAGGGTTGCATCCTCTCACCATACTTATTTAATCTGTATGATGAGCAAATCATCAGAGACGCTGGATTACATGAAGAGGAAGGTAGCATCAGGATTGGAGGAAGGCTTATTTATAACCTGCAATATGTAGGTGATACAACATTGCCTGCTGAAAGTGAGGACAACATGAAGCCTTTATTGATGAGGATCAATTACTGCAGCCTTCAGTACGGATCACAACTCCCGTGCAAAAAAAGCCTCAAATCCTCTCCACTGGACCAACAGGTCACATCATGAAAAATGGAGAAAAAGTTGATGTTGTCAATGATTGGGTCTTGCCTGGATCACAATCAATGCCCTCGGAAGTAGCCATCAAGAGATTGAAAGACGTGTTGCACTGGCTAACTCTGCGGCCCAAGACCTCTTTAGAGTCTTGACCAGCAAGGATGCTACTTGGAGGACCAAGGTGAGTCTCACCCAAATTATCGTGTTTTCAATGGCATCGATGCAAGTGAGAGTGAGTCCCTGAATGAAGAACATGCAGGAAGAAAGGATGCATTTGCATGGTGGTGCTGGGGCAGAATCTTGAACGTGCATGCACTGCTAAAATGACAAACCCATCTGTTTTGGAAGAATTCTGGAGAGACTTTGTCTCACAGACTTTGCACATGCTGTCAGGAGAGACCAGTCCCTGGAGAAGAACATCATTCTTGGTCAAGCAGAGGGGTGGCGAAGGAGAGGAAGGCCCTTGACAGGAAGGATTGGCGCGGTGGCTGCAACACCAGGAGCTATGGTGAGGATGGCTCAGAATGGGGCGTGTTCTGTTTGGTTGGGTTGCTATGCTTTGTGCATGGGGTTGATAGGGGTTGGAAGAGACCCCTTGGCAACCAACAGTATTGGTTTGCAGTTCTAATTCACCTAAGCATGAAGATGCTCTTTCACAGGACCTGCCACATGAGCTTACCTCATCTCACATCTCAAAGCAAACACGTGTGAGGTGACAGTTGAGTTGTACATGTTGATTTACGCATTTCTCTGGGTTGCATGCACAGTGAAGTAATGTGCAAGAGTAGCATGTCACTAGAATTCCTATAAAGAGAGAAACAATAGAATTGTTGTTGTTGTTTTTGTGTTGGAAGCAGCCGAAACTGGTAAAATATCAAGGATTCCAAAGTTCAAAAGTTGGAGAAAGAGATTGATTTGTACAGGAAGACTGGATTACAGATGAGCCGGGGGGGCTATGAGTACACATGAGGCAGGAGCACTGGGGATTACACCTGAGTGACATATGAGTCACAGGTAAACTTTGCATGTGAGTTCATCTCGTTTCCATCACAGACTTTCCACACCAATGAAGTGTAGACCCAAATCCTTCCTAGGGGGACATTCTCATCATTCCCTTTTGGGAGCATCTTTATCATTTATTTATCCATAAGCTCTAACTTTGTCGTGCATCAGGTGCGAGCCTTCCTTCTGAACAGGAAGTCGTTTCAGCATAGCCTTAAATTAGAGTGATTCAGCCCCGAGGGCGGTGAACTGTTCTCACAGTCACAGAAGGAGAGGAGTAGAGGACAATGGAAGGAAGTTTGCCCTCTGACCTCTCTCAGCGGCTTCGCTCTGCCAGGCCCTTCATTTTAGTGCTCTTGCACAATAAAATGAAATCAACTGCAAACTCGGTAGTCACAGGTTACAGAAGGGGAAATGGAGGTTCATAAATGGGGAGTGAGAGGTCATGGGGTAGCTTTAAAACTTCCAGGTCCTGGCACATGCTCAGCCTTGAGTTGAGCCCAACAGAGAAATCACGCCATGACACGATGGCCAGCTGGATGAGGTCTAGTCCTGTGAACAGGAACACTCTCAGAAACCCACAGGGGATAGTTCTCCCCTGTGCTGTAGCGTCACCGTGAGTGGCCATCGACTCGACAGCAGTGACTTTGGTTTGGGTTTAGATGTGCCTTGGGCAAGGATGAAGGAAGTTAGAGACCTGGCTACACGAATTCAAAGCCATGGCATGGAGCCTTGAGTCAGGCTTGATCTGAACTGTGTTTGATCCTCAACTCAAACTTAGCTTCTGTGCCACGCCTCCCCTGAAACATGCACGCCCTTCATAGCCATGACGCCAAGTCCTATTCTAATAAGTCCATTTCGGCTCACAGGACAGGGTAGACTGTCCATGTCTATGACAGTAGAAAGTACCATCGTTCTCCCTTGGGGTGGCTGTTGACTTTGACCTGCTGCCCTTGTGTTTGCAGGCCAAGGCACAACAACTGTGTCCTAGCTGTCCTACTTCTGCTCCCAAGACATGGTCACTGTCACAGCACCAAGACATCCCTGCAGCATCTTTCCAGGTGATGAGGCAGCAGGTGCATGTTGGAACTGGGTGGACAGGTTCTAAGCTCTGAGTTTTGACCTAGGGTTCATTAGGCTTCATCTTGCTTCTTTCTGTCAGGGCTTCCAGCGTTGATCAAGGTCTGAGGCCTGACCTATCCCAGCCAAGCTCAGCCTAACAGGGAAGCTGATTGTTCAATTTCCTTCCATGTGACTGGAATCCCTGTGATAGAAGCTGCCAGCAATAGTTCATTAAAGTGCACTTCATCCTTGCATGCCCCCTCAGAAGACCTCTTACCTGGGTCCTCAGTCCTGCTGGCTGAACTCCTTGGACTGGACCTTGTGGTGTGGAGTCTATGGGTCTAAGGTCTGTGAACTGGTGGGAGATTGTCTGTCATACACCTGCGTCCTGGAATCTCCACCTTCTTTCATGTGAAGCCTTGGCCCCTTTGAACAACTCCTGCCCAAGATGGGTGCTGGATTATGGAGCACCACAGACGGAGGGGTTACGTTTGGGCTGCTAATGGCAAGATCATCAGTTCAAAATGATGCTCTGCTCCATGGGAGAAAGATGAGGACTTCTACTCCATTAAGAGTGACCATCTAGGAAAGCCATCCCATCATATAGGGTCACATAGAATGGAGACAATAATTTTGGAGTTGGAGTTTGGAGAAAACCATGTCCCAGTGTGAAATGTGGTCCAGTGACCTTTAACCTCTAGTGGGCTAGGGAAGATAGGGTGCTTGGGAATGTTAGGGAAGCAACAGGTTTTCTCAATCTTGGCCGGGTTCCTGGGGAGAGTGGCATTCTCCAAAGAAGTGTGACTGGTGAGGGTAGAGGCACGGGTTAGAGAGGGGCCGTCTATCTGTGATCTGTCACAGCCATAGGGAAGGTGCCAATCTCATGGATGAAAAAGGGACACATTGTGATTGTTCAAAGGACATCTTGGTCAGTCCCTTCTGCCCCTGGAGAGTCCTTCTCCAAAAACAAAAGAAAACCCTCAAAGAGATTTCAAGTCTCTTCCAGAGACATAAGGCTGACCGACCTTGACCCTGCTGACCCTTTCAGGTTTGTGCTGTGGGCCCACTTTCTTCCCAGTGTTTGCATACGAGACCAGTGCGCCCTCTCCTTTCTTATTCTTTATGCTCAGACCAGATCTAGCCTCTTGTCAGATAGACTTGCCCCATAGCCTCATAGGTACTGGGAGCACTGTAACATAGGTCTGCTTCTACCAACTCAAATTTTTTTCCACTCAAATTATCCTGGCTTCTCAATATCCCTCTCTAGCTTCAGGCCCAATGCCACTACCATGCCCCAGTATGACAGACTGGTTTTAGGGTTCAAATAGGGGTTGGATGGGAAAGGTAGACACTCCACTCTCCGTGACATCCCCCCACAAAAGGCCCATTCATCACCTCCCTTTGCCCTGGTGAGATGCACCCACCCCCACTCACGGGATCAGCAAACAGACCGAAGGCTGAGAGGAAGGAAGTTCCAGCAGCCTCTGGCCCCTCCACTGCCCCGTACCACTTGCCCCCAGTCCTTACCTGAAGCAGCTCCCTCTGCCCCCACAGAACTCAAGAGAAAACCCTAAAAAAAAACGTGGATGATGCTTCTATTGAGGCTCATCGTGAACCCAAAAGTACCATAACTACGCTGTGCTTCTCTCTTGGCATAGGATCTGGTCTCTTCTAATCTCACAAGGGACTAGAAACATCAAATTCAACAGTCAAAGGCTGATATTTATAAGGTGGATGTCAGATCAGATGTGCCTCCACCCTCGGATCTTTTCACCATTTCTGACACCAAATGGTCCCACAGCACTGGTTGCTTCTCTGCTGGGTTTGACAGTTCTTTGCAATGAAGGCACAGAACTCAAGGACAATAATCATGACTGTGGAGTTTATTATGGAAGTAACAGGTTCCAAATCAGAATTAGAACATACTCAGGATATAGTTTTCAGGATAGCCTCTTCTGAGCCAGGCCCTAAGTCAGGTTTCTCCTTGGCCATCTGCCTATTAGCTGTTGGCTGCTTATGTCTATTGGGACAGCCTTACCTCTGCCCTGCTTCAGTAAGTGTTACAAAGCACGTGCCTGGAGTCACCCCACGGACTGCAGGGAAGCCTCAGTCAGAAGGGCCCACGTTCTCTAAGCCCATGGGTAGATTAACCTACTTCCCTCATGTGCCCAGACACATCTCACTCTGTAAGCAAGCCTCCTAACCAAAGGGACTCCGTTTTCTTGCTTTGTGAGCTGAGAAGTGCAGCACACACTCCTGCTAGTCTCCCGGTTCTCCTGCTTCTGCTGCTGCTTATTGATGACCATTTCTCACTCACTCCAGTGTTGTACTTCTCAGTCTCCTGGGTCTAGCAGGGCCCCAGCGCAGGGACACCAGGTTCAAAGGACTGTTTCTCATTTCTAGGTTATTGGTGCGAATAATAAGGTGTCTGTCTTCTTTCTGCTACCCCCAAATGTCTCATTTTTAAGCACAGCAGGATGGCAAAACTGGCCTGTCTTCTTGTTAGGGTTCCATAGCTCTCACTGGCATGGTCCACCTCCACAAAGTGTGCCAAGAACCTTATGTACATTCTTAGAAAACTACCCAATCCCATTGGTGGGCCACAAGCCCCTCATCTGTATGGTCTCACCCACTCATTGGGTGGATGTGGCAAAGGTTATAGCCAGAGGAGTCATACACAATAATTCACTGCCTTCAGTACTTTCCCAAGGGGCCAACTCAGACCACACACAGGCATGTTCAAAGCAATGAGGAATCTTTCACCACAATACACAATAGAGTTTGGAAATGAAGGAGAGGGACTGCTTTCTTTTCTCTCTACCCTACTTCTCCTTCTTCTTCACACTTTGAAATTGCTATGAGCCCATCCCCAAAGGACACGGCTCACCTTGGGCACATTGACAAAGGCTTCAATACTCCAAGAGCATGTTAGAGAATGTATGCATACCCCACTGAGAAATCCAAAGGTTAGATTGTGGCTGGCTGGGTGCTGTGAGGCAAGAAAGAAGGAAGAACAGTGGCTACCCAGGGAATGCAGGACAAGGCTGCCCAGGCATGGAGCTGGGATTCCCACAGAGAAAGCCTGGGTGGAGCAGGGGCAGAAACCAGAGCCAGAGGTTAAGGAAGCAACAGCACAGGAGTTGCTCCATAAAACCTTCCAGAGAAATCTCTGAAAACATCAGGAATGGGGCAGTCAGGGAAAGGAATCCACTGTAACCAGGATGTATTGTGACAGGCCAGCCCAGGTGAGATCTTCACCGGCTCTCCACCACACCCTATACTCCAGTCCCAAGGCGGTGTGTAACAGCAGCAACAGGAGAGGCCAGCAAAGAGGCCAACCCTGCACTTCTCTACACCCCCCTCCCCCAAACTCCATGCCTGGGCAAAGAAGGCACCTGCCGGCAGCCAGACATTGTTCTTACTGGGTCTCTGAGTTGATTCAGTTCCTCAGCCACCTTGCGTGACCCAGTGGATCTGCCCCCTTGGCGTTCCATAGGCTGCACTCTTTACAGAAGTAGCTTGCCAAACCTATCTGCCTCAGATTAGCTGGGTAAATTGAACCACAGAGGTTTCCTTAGCAACTAAGGCACCACGGCACCACCAGGGCCCCTTAGCCTATTCTAGTGAGGAGGGGCAAGCGCTCTCCTTGGATGAAGAGGGAGTGCTGACTAATGCAAGGACTAAGCACCTCTCTGTACCAACTGAAAATGAACACAGATTTCTCACTTGAGAATGACCCAGATAAGTCATGGGAATGCCTGGATATTCATGGAGGAACAAGGGGAAATCCTTCCACTGCATGTATTTTATACACTTGCAGTTGCACTCAATGCATTTCAATGAATGATTCTTATAGTCTGGGATACAGACCTAAAGCTTGCGGTAAATATGACTGCAGAGCAATACATTATTTAATGTGGCTCATCTAGACAGTCTCTGGAACTCCCACCAAATGACCTTTTCCTAATGCATCGGTTCTCCACCTGTGGGTCGCAACCCCTTTGGGGGTCAAACAACCCTTTCACAGGGGTCACCTGATTCAACACAGTTGCAAAATGACGGTTATGAAGTTTCAACGAAAATAATTTTTTGATTGGCAGATGGGGGTCACAGCATGAGGAAGGTGGAGAACCACTGTATAAAGAGTCTGTCATCTGAGGAGGTGGGGGATGATATTGATAGGATTGGGTCTAGAGTGCAGGTTAACAGGATGCGTTGTGATTGCCAGGCTGTGAGGTATAAAGTAAGTGACCTCAATACCAGGAGCAAGGGTATCTCATTCCCAGCAAGATAGAAGATCCGAAGGGAGGACTGGAGGGAGCACCCGAATGGATGGTGAGTGCACAACTCATCTTAAAGACGTAGTAACCACAGGGGATGGGGGTCAGGGTGGGGGTGGGATGCTCTAAGATGGATGTGGTAATGATTGTACAATTCTCCTTGGTATGAGTGAACGATTGAACAATTGAATTGTATGATAAGTAAGCTTCGTCCCAACGAAACTGCTAGAAGAAAAGAAAGAAGCTCCCCATGTCTTGAACCTTCATGAAGGAGATATAAGTCACAGAGGACACAGCAGCAGCCTTTACAGCAGAACCAGGATCCAGAGCACACAACAGAGCCATGGGCGTCCCAGATTGTGTAGCAAGTAAAAATGAATACTTCAGGCCCTGGCATTGGTTTGTGGAGGGTGCGGCACTGGGCACTTAATAGGTAGAGCTGGCTTGCTGCCCTACAGACCTGGGGCTCAGAGCCTTCAGTTGGAGGCTTTCAGTGAAGTGGCATGCCCTTTGGGCATTCATTGGCAGCCCGCAAAGACCTTTGTCACATTTCTGGAGCAGGGCAGAGGCTGAGCCAAGAGGTAAAGGCCAGAGAGAGGCCTGCCTAAGGGGATGTGGCAAAGAAGAAACCAGTTCTGGCTGGCCAATCCTATCCTGCGCACATTTCATCTGTAGTGTAGCCTGGTGACTTCTCTAATAAACCTCAAACTCAGGAGCATTCTCTGTGAATCTAGGAGGCCCTTATCAGGAATTAAGGAACAACGCAGAAAGCTTGAGTTCGGGCAAGGAGTGCGCCATGGGAGACAGAACACTGACTTTACAAGGTCAAAGGTACTTCAGGGAAATGGGAGACAGGCCTCTAAATGGGAGCGAAAGCACCAGGTCTACAAATGGGTGCACTGACTGCAGCAGTAAAGCTTTTGAGACCAAAAGGGTCAGTGTTTGCCCAGAGGTGAAGCTCAGAAGACAAGAAAGACAGGAGCAGGGAAACAGTAAACCAGGGACAAAGTGGAAAGAGTGCTGCTGCCTTGTGGGTTTACAATCAATGTCACAAAGCAAAAGGCACGGGAATTGTTGAATGGAAAACCAACTGACTCTGTCCGTTCTCCCAAAGCATGCACACATGCTTCCCCCACATCCACCACTCTCTTTCACACACACACACACACACACACACACACACACACACACACTCAGAGTATCAGGTATTTTGTAAGGTGTACTGGGTTTCTGCTAATGATAAAAATGGAACTGGATAATGGTGAGAGTAACTGAGGTCACTGGATGATACACGTAACAAATGGCTGAAATGACACGCGTTGTACTGTGCAAAGTACAGTCAGGGGTGGTGGTGGTGGGACCACCACAGAAGGATCTGTAAACCACAGGCTGGGTAGACTTGTGTCCCTCCAAACACGTGTGGACAGACTTGTGCAAACCTACCCAACTTAGTAATCATTCCGTTTCCACAAAGAAACCCCAAACCAAGCCCAGTGCCCTCACGTGACTTCCCACTCACAGGGAGCCTGCAGGACAGAGTAGAGCTGCTACACAGTGTTACCGAGATAGTCAGTCTTTCCGGGAATAGACAGGCTCCTCTTTCTCCTGCTGGGTGGTGGGTGGTTTCAAACTGCTGACTTTGTGGTTAGCAGCCCCACACATGACCATTATACCACCAAGGCTCTTTCTGTGTGGCTGTTGGTGCACCATCCCCACCAGGGCTCCTCTGCATGAGCTCATGGCTGCAGCCACTGTGTCCATGCACCTCCTTGAGGGCCTTCCTCTTTGTCACTGCCCTGACACTTGACCAAATGGGAGGTCATCTTCAAGGGCTGGTCTTTCCTGACAACGTTCCAAAGGATGGAAGCCAGTGGGCTCCCCCAAAGTGAGCAGGTTTCAGCGGAGTTTCAAGACTAAGAACAGACAGCGAAGAAGGAATTGGCTCCTCACTTTAGAGGAAATAGCTGCTGGAAACCTTGTGCAATAGGGCTCCTTCTAGTCCCCAGGATGGGCAATGGGTGCAAAGGCCAGCTACGTAGCTCACCTGTCTTTTCTACCAGTGGGATTTACTTCTCTCTCCTACATCTCACGGGATACCTCTGAGCAAGTCCACTTGTTGCTCAATGTAAGTCCCTTAGCCAGCCAGTCTTTCCCACTTATCTAAGCCCTGCTCACCCTCAAATCCCACCCTCCACCTAGCCACTCTCCCCAACAATGTCCCGGTGTCCCTTTGCTCTCACCAAGAACGTGGCTTCATTGACAGATGGGGGGAGGGGCCAGAGTCAGTGGAGAAGGGCTTGTGAGGAGAATTCAGTGTTTCGCTACCCAAGCCAAAGCAGAAGTTTAGGTGGAAGATGGGGTGTGCCTGAGCCTACTTGCTCAAACGGGAATGGGCTGGCTCTCAGCAGACGGGCACCCGACTGAATGACACTGGCATCCTGAGAGGGAACCAGCTTTTATTAGATGGAGGGGAGCCACAGGTCAGGGAGGGGGGGGTGGCATCTTCCCGGCCTTGCACTCGGCAGAGCAGAGAGGGCGAGGCCTGGGTTAGAGGAAGGTGAGGTGAGCATCAGCAGGGACACCACAGCTCCCCTTGTGCTCCTCAAACAGCCGGTCCAGGGCCTTCAAGTAGAGTGTGTGGTAGTGGTCGACGTCTTCCTCCGTTGGGTGTACGACCTGGGGCATGTCGATGGGGCGGCCCACTGGGGAGTGAGGGAGGCAGCTGCTGACCTGAGAGACCTCTGATGCCCAGGAGGCTGAGGGCAGCTTGCCCTAGGAGAAGAGTACTCACCCACCGTGGTGATGGGCCTGGGGAAGGGCATGAGGCCCCAGGATTTGGCCGAGAAGAGACTCTGACCAAAGAAGATGCAAGGAGCAAAGCCCACCAGTTTCTTGAAGGTCATCTGGCAGAGGTACTGCCAGGAGTCGGTAGGAAAAGTCTTGACGTTGAAGATATCATTCTCTCCGAAAGAGTAGATGGGTACCAGGGAGGCCCTTGGGGGGAGAGGAGGGAGGCATGAGGCTGGTGGCAGGCACCTGAGCTGCCCAAGAGGTTATCAGCTGCTGTTTCCCCAGACCCCTGAAGTCACCACAAAGGAGGCGTCTACCTCTGCCCACCAAGAAAGATCCCCCAGGAAGGGCTCACCTTTCTTGAGACTCAACGGTGCACTGCAACCAGCTACTTTTCTCATGTCGCCTTGACAACATGACATGCTTGCCAGGCGGCATGTGCGCTCCTTCCCAGGTGAGGAGACATGGCCAAAGGCTTGGCTCTGAGCTAGTGCCAGGGACTTGAACTCATGACTTCCGGGAACCCTGCTTTGGGCACTCTAACCTTACTCTTTTTGGTGCACAGATATGGTGTGGGGTGGGCGGACTTTTCACACTGTGTTTGGCTCAGTGTGAGCACTCAATTACGGAGGTAGGCACTCTCCCTGCCTGTATGGCCTCCCAGCGGGACCCTAGTGAAAGCTCCAGCATCTTCCACTGACCCCGGGGACATCAGAGCCACTCACCCGTGCCGCAGCGCAAGGCGCACGAAGCCTTTGCGATTCAGGAGATTAAGATGGTGCTGGCCAGGGCCGGAGTACAGGGCCTCCTGGGCACCCCCGATGATGATGAACACGAGTTGGCCGCATCGGTTCTGGGACAGGATATAGTCCAGGTTCTGACGGTCCACAGAACAGAATCCTGTGCGGGGATGAGGGAGGGGGGTGGGTGGTGGTCGTGGTGGTTGATGGAGTTGGATGCAGAAAGCAGTCACCACCAGCACAGAGGTCCCTGAGTCCCTCCACTTTAGGGAAGGGTGAGCTCCCACTTTTGTCCCATACCCCCTCATGCCACTAGGTGTCAGCCTCTAGTCCACGTGCTCACACCAGATCACGAGCATCCACGCAAAGCCACTGAGTGAATGGTGCTGGTGGAGGTGTTACTCTAGCCCTCCTCTTCCTCTTTGCTTACCAAAATTCATGAGAAAGTCACGGTAAATGGGGAGGCGGAATACACCTGCCAACATGGCAATGAAGGGCCGCAGCCCAGGGAACTGCTGGGAGAAGGCGTTGCTCTCTGTGCTGAAATTGCAGCTGTACCCGATGCACATGATCCCGTGGGGGTGCACTCCCATCACGTAATTGCGGTCCGGGGGCAACTCGGCTGTTTTCACCAGCTGTGGGTGTTCCGGCAGGATTGGGTGAGAGAGGCAAAGGGAACGTCACCCTGGGAAAAGTTAGTCCCCCACCTCAGTGGACCTCCAAGTGTAAGGTCCTGGGAGGGGCCAGAAGATGGCCGTGCGCCCCCTCCCTACTGCCTGTGCCTAGACCATCTGACCAGTCACCTTGATAGGAAAATAATCCCTCAGGTACTTCCAAATTGTCCAGTTCCTCATCCACGTGGAGTATCTTCCACCTGGGATTACATATAACAGAAGTTGGCATGTAAGAGTCCTCCCAGGCTCCGGTCCTGCCAGTTTTTGCTGTTTTGGGGGTGGGCATTGAGCTTTCTGAAACTCACTTTGGTTGGGCGTGTCCCAGTCCAGGTAGAGCCAGGCAAACTAGAGAAGGGAGATGGGCCAGAGCGAGGTGAAGAGGAGGAGGAAGAGCAGGAAGGTGCAGAAGGTGCCTGGGTGAGAGGAGAGAGAGAACGAGGAATGAGCTCCCTAAGAGCCTCCAGGCTCGCTTGGCCTGTAGGGTGAGGACAACTGGTGGCCCTCCCTCCAGTCCCAGACCCCCGAGCCTCTCCCATTCTGCTCACCCATGCAAAGAAATGTGGTCACATACTGCCAGACCAACGCTGATTCCAGCCACCGCCTTCCTAGGGTTTTCCTGGTGGGGGAGTGCGGTGGAGCCACGGAAACTTCCATCCCAGGGACTCCTGTCTTTCTTGGGGCTAAGGGTGCCAGAAGGCCCGCAAGCGAGCGCCTGGAAGCCTGCCCTCGGTAAGGTTTTCTCGGCCTGGATGCCTGACTTTCCCTGTGTGTGTGAGTTGGCAAGAGGCCGTGGCCCTGAGATCCGTGGACTAGAGGCCAGAAGGCTCCAGACTCCTCCCTGGAACTGCTCTTTGAACTTCTTCCTATGTGGTGTAGCCTGGCCATTGGGCGGGGCCCGGTAAGTTGAGTTTGAGGGAGGGTCAGCCGCTGGGTGCTGGAGAGATTTGTGTGGGGAGGGACAGTCGAGCTTACCCAATGGTTCCCAGCAGCACCAGGTCTGTGTGTAAGTGTGTGGAGGCGGGGGGTGGGGGGAAGCACACAAAATCCCAAGAGATGATTCCTCCCAAGACTGCCTGAACCGAGGCCTGTTGGCAAGTCGCAGCGAGCGTCAAGGCTATGGGGCCCGGGGGCTGGACCTGCGGACTGGTCCTGAGCTGCACATGGCCTGGTCCAGGCTGTTTGCTTGCGAGGTCGCACGGTTGCTCACAAACACGCGCACACACACACACACACGTGTCCGGGGTTCCCCTCCTTTATTTCACTCCCTAGATACCAGGGTAGAGGGTGGGGGCAGCAGGTCAGTTTGGGAGGGCATGAGGTGGCAGCTAGCAGGACCACCATAGAGCTCATGCAAGAGATGGATGAGCCGCTGCTTGTGGGGCGTGAGAGCATGTCTACCTGCATGGCTGCGAGGGGACGAGGTCCCCACTGTGGGCAGGAAAGAAGCCAAGGGTGAAGGTTGCCTTCTGCCCGCTTGGTGTGGCCCGGCCTAGAGGACTCTGAGAGAGTGAGGCGGGGTACGGCGCCCAGCAGCAGGTTCTGGTGACCATTGAAGAGCCTGGGGAAAGGCACAGCAGCGCCCACAGCCAGGAGCTCAGCGCCTTAGTGGCCTCCAGTGTGAACTCCTTCTCTCTGAGCGAGAAGCTCTGCAGCAGCCAGACCTGGAGAAGAGCAGCACTGGGGCGATTCAGGCTACCTGCCCATGCCCACCCACCCCTTCCTGTGGCAACCTGGGTACCTGGCCCGTGCCGTATCCTGGTGCCAACTGCACCTGAACACTCATACAGAGTTACAGTATAGGAAATCCACAGCGGCAGTCTACCCAGTCCCATAGGGGCAGGATCACCTAGATGGCAATGGTTATCGATTGGGCTGCGATCCTCATGGTCTGCAGTTTGAAACCACCAGCAGCTGTGCCGGAGAAAGACTCCACTCCCATAAAGAGTTGGCATCAACTCGATAGCAGTGAGATTGGTTTCAGTTCAAGATGCTTTCTCTAAAGGTTCACAGCCTGAACAATTCCAGCTTTCTTACCCATGAGATCACCACCATGGTCTGAGTGGTCAAAAGTAAAATGGAAACTGACTTACAGTCTTTCGTGACACACAAGCTAGTTTCCAAAAGAATGTCTTTTCTCTTTATATTTATAAAAAAGGGTAAAAAAACAAAGTAGCTAATAAAATTTGGCTTCATTTGACCATGACCATAACATTAAGAATCAAATCTGTGAGATAAAGCCCTGGTCAGCAGCCTGAGAGCCCTGGTCGTGCACTGAAAACGTGTGGTGTTGGGCTATGATGTGCTGCATGGTTGGCAGTTTGAAACCACCAGCGGCTCTGCGGGAGAAAGACTGGGCTCTCTACTCTCATCAACACTTACAGTCTCAGAACCCCACAGGAGGTCGCTGTGGGTTTGCCTTGACTCCATGGCAGTGAGCTGGGTTTTGGGGTGGTGCTGTCAGATAAGTGTTGCATGAATGTCAGGTAACCCAGGTGGTTTCAGCCCCACCAACATCTCTGCTGGAGAAAGATGAGGCTGTCTGCCTCTGTCATGATTTACAGCATGGACTCTGACATGGAGTCACTATGAGTGGAATGGACCAGATGGCAGTGGGTTTGGTGTGATAGCCCTCTGGTGAAGCTGTTGGGTAGTGCTGGACGTCCAACTCAAGTAGTTCCAAGCCACTCATGCTTCTCCAAGGCAGAAGAATGAGTCACATGTTGGCTTTGATTTCAAGCCCACTGGATAGCAGTGCTTTCTTTTCTTTATTTATTTTTGTGAACAAGCATGGAAAGAGATGGACTGGGTTACACCATGCTTAGTGCTTACTTTGACAATGGTACCCTCATTTGTGGATGACCTGAGCAGGTGCTTACCTTGCTTATTGGAGAATCTGTCCCTGGCAGAAGGCCAGTGCCCCATGGCATATGAGATTAGATTTAGTGGAGATGATCTTTCCAACAGTTTTCTCAGAGCCCCCAATCCCCTCTGCCCCTGCCCTCACAGAGATAGCAAAGCAGTCCCAGAAATGCCTACACATCTCCCAGTTGCAGACCCAGGCCGAGGGAGGAGCTGTGCCCCAACTCTCTGCATGTGTCAGTCTTCATGGAGCCACGGCAGGTAGAAGGCAGCAGGGCGTCAGGTCTTGCCTAGCAGTACCAGGAGCCTGTCTACGCACACCTGGCTGGGGGCCGCGAGAGTGGCAGCTCTCCACTGGGCCTTTTCCCGTGTCAGACTCTTCCAACCCACCTGCACCCCTAGAGCCCTGCAAGTGCATTAAGGACCCTACACTGTTTGCCTGGGGGCAGGGGAAAGAGATTGCCAGGTGCTTGGGTGCCTCAGGCTGCATGGAGTTGCTGAGCCCCAAGAAGGGGAAGACCCTGGCAGGACACTGGCCCTTAGTGGCCCCCACTTAAGAAGCTGTGGGAGGCCCTTTACTCTGGAGGGTGCCAGAAAGAGGCCCCTGCCTACAGCTCTTATACATTCGTGGTGATGGGCTCAATAGCTTGGCCTTGACCCCTCGTCAAGTCCCTAGTTTTTGCCCCCTTGTCTGACCCACCCACTATACCGTCATCGGCCCAGCATGGAAGGGGTAATGATTACTGAGTTCACAAGGTGTAAGGGAAATGGTCTAGGGATGCGGTCTTGGGGTCAGGAAGAGGGTCACTCCAACCTTGTTGAGGTCAGGACTGTGGGCCTCTGTGAGGAGTCGGGCTGGCAGCCAACAGTCTGGAAACCGAATTGCCTGGGTAGTGTCTCCTGTGAATGGCCAGTCCCTTTGTTGCAATGAGAACAGTTCAGAGACCCCTTAGTCAGTGGGTGATCCCTGAAACTCCAGGGACTGCAGAGAGATGACTTACCAGGCAGCAGGTCGGCCCTGTATGAGACCCCCCAGAATGGAAGGCTTGGTGAGAAATGCTGAGGATTGGTGGGGAACACACCCCATGGGAGCCAGTCCTTTTTCCAAGCCCAGGATTGTGACACATTTCCCTTATCCACGCACACGGTTCAGTCCTGTGTCTCAGGGGACAAGCTCCTACTAGAAAATACTTCTGCTTCATTCATACCTATCACAGTGGCTCTTGGAGTAAGGTCACCTCCCCCCTGGCTGTCAGCAACAAGAGGCCAAGTCTCCACCTCCACACAGTGGACCCCTTGGCTCTGTAGGTGACAGATGCTCAAAATGGATACAGGAACTGGAGGAGGAAGGGTCAACCAGTTTCCAGTGTCCAACATCAGTGCTCAGCCTGGCCACAGGCCAGCATGCTGGCTTCCCCTTCCAGGGACTTGGTCAAGAGCTCTCACCAAGAGGGGCTTTCTCACATCTCGCCTTGCCCCTTTCCATCCACAAGGCGTATTAGGCGTGCGAATATGTGTGGCTGGGAGAGGTCAAGGGGTGATGGACCTAAACGTCCAAAGAAATGCTCAGGTCACACTGAAAGGCACAGGAGTCAGCATCACCTGCCAGGTAGGCAGGCTTCACAAGGGAGGTGGTTCATTGGGAGGAGAGATGGAGGAAGAAGAGGGTTATAAAAACCGCAACAACCAAACGTATAGAAATTGTCAAGTGTTGGGCTGGTGTGGAGATAGTCACACTTGGTGCCTTGTTGGTAAAAGGGTGAATCCTCTGTGGAAAACAGTTTGATGGAGACTCACAGTTTCAACCTTGCTCGAGCATCTGATCCAGCAAAACTCAAGGGGCCCAGGTGGCACAAACAAGCTAAGCACTTGACTGCAACGAGAACTTTGAGGGTTCAAAGCCCCCCCCCGTCAACATCTCCCCAGGAGAAAGACTGGCCTGCTGCTCTGGTAGAGATGGCACTAACAAAAGCCCTAGGGGGGCAGTTCTCTGTCCCAGGGGGTGGCTGTACACCGGCACCTAACAGCAGTCATCAACCTTACACACTCAGCAGCGTGAAAAGCAGGGCTCCCAAGAGGTACTTGTACACCAGTGTTCACAGCAGCTTGACTCCCAGTAACCCAAGGGTGGAACAAGGGGTCAACAGGGGAATGTCTAAGCTACACAAGGTCCATTCATACAGACACATTCTCTTGTTAGGTGCTGTCCAGTTGATTCCGACCCTCAGAGAGCCTCTGAAACACACACTGTCTGATTTTGCGCCATCCGCACAATTGATTCTGTGCTTGATTGAGCCCATGGTTACAAGCCACTGTGCCAATCCACTTTGTTGAGAGCCTTCCCTTTTCCATGGGACCTCTACTTTACCAAGCAGGATGTCCTTTCCCAGGGCCTGGTCTCTCCTGGTAACATGTCTCATGTACTGGAGATGAATTTTTTATATCCGTGCATCTGAAGAGCATTCTGCCTGGACTTCTTCCATGACAGATGTCCGTTCTGTTGGCTGTCCAGGGTATGCTCAACATACTTTGTCAGCACCAATCATAACAATTATTTTTGTCTTCCTGATTCCATGTCTAACTTTACATGCTTGTGAGCCGATTGAAAATACCATGTCTTGTGTCGGGTGTCCATCAGTTCTCAAAGTAACTTCTCTGCTTTCCAACACTGAAACGAGGTCTTGTGCAAGCAAGAGCAAGTTCTTTTTTTTTTTTTTTTTGGTGTTCTTGACATTGAGTTGCACTCCATCCTGAAGGCTCCAATCCTTGACCTTCATCAGCAAGTGTTTCAAGTTCTTCCTCACTTTCATCAAGCAAGGTTGTGTCCTCTGCGTAGATCAGGTGTACTGCAAGTTGTCAATAAGCCTTCCCCCAATTCTGGTGCCACATTCCCGCCCATATCAATCCAGCCTCTCTGACCAATTTGCTCAGTATGCAGATTGAGTGAGTATGGTGAGAGGATGCAACTCTGATATGCAACGTCCCTTACACCATGCAGTGTTCCCTTGTTCCGTTCCCACAACTGCCTCTTGGTCCATGTGCAAGTTCTGAATGAGCACAATGAAGAGTTCTGGAATTCCCATTCTTCTCACGGCAATCCATGATTTGGGAATATATACACAGTCCAATGCCTTGGCATAGTCAAGAAAACCCAAGTAAACATCTCTTGGCATTTCTTGTTATTAGCCAACATCCATCTGACATGAGCAATGATATCCCTTGTTCCATGTACTCTTCTGAGTCCGGCCAGAACCTCTCGGTGCTCCCTGTGCATGCACTCCTACAACTTTTTCTTCATGATCTTCACCACAATTTCACTTCCTTATGATATCAATGATATTGTTCTGTCTTTTGAGCATTCTGTTGGGGCACCTTTCTTTGGAATGGGTACCAACATGGTCTCTTACAGTCAGTTGGTCAAATATCTGTCTTCCACTTTTCCTGGCATTGACCAGGAAGTGTTTCCAGTGCTTCATCAGTTTGCTGAAACACATTTTAATTGATGATCTGTGGATTCCTGGGGCCATGTTTTTGGCTAACACCTTGAGGGGAGTTTGAACTTCTTCCTTCAGCACCATTGGGTTTTGCTCATGTGCTACCTCCGGATATGGTGGAATGTCAGCTAGTTCTCTTTGGTGTAGTGACTCTGTGTATTCTTTCCATCTTCTCTTGAACATTCAATATTTTCCCCCTACAATCACACAACATGTCAACTCAAGGCTTGAATTCTTCCTCAATTCTTTTGGTGTCAGATATGCTGAGCAGGTTCTTCCTTTCTGCTTGTCTTACTCTCAGTCTGTGCACACTCAATGTTTGACATTGGCTGCTTGAGCTGACCTTTGAAACTTTCTTTTTGCCTCTTTGACTTCATCCTTTCGTCCATTTGCCTTAACGACTCTATGATTGAGAGCAAGTTTCAGAGTCTCTTGTGACATCCACTTTGATCTTTTCTGTCTTGTTATTTCATCGGCCTTATGGTTTCTTCATGATATCCTCCCATAGATCATGGGGTCTTCTGTCTTTAGTATTGAATGCAATAATCTACTCTTGAGATGTCCTCTAAATTCAAGTGCTTCAGACTCAAGGTCATATTTTGGGTCTTGTGCACTTGTTTTAATTTTCTTGAGCCTTGACCTGAGCTTACATATGAGCAATTGATGGTCTGTTCCGTCCCGTCTCATGGGACATTCAACGTGGATCCTGGAGGAGAAAGTGGGAATTGGGGAGGTACAAGATACACGGAGAATAAGGACAAGACAGTATCCTGATCAAGTCCTGTTTATTGAGTGGAAAGTTATAGCTTATATAGGCCAGGGAAAGGGAAGCAAGTCGCAGGTGTATCCCTGAGAACAATAGTGGGGGAAGCAAAATGCAGATGTTTCCCTGAGAACAATAGTGGGGGAAGCAAAATGCAGATGTTTATATATAATCATTACACATGTTTACCCAAGGGTGGAGCAGAGTTCATTCCGGGAATAGTGACCACAGAACAGAATCCTACAGACAAATAGAGACTTCCTTATCTATGTCTGGCAAGATAAGTATGTCAAACACAGCTGCAGTGCTGTAGGCTGGGGTGGAAGAATACCCAGAGCTCAGGCTAATAAATTCCAAGTAATGGCCGGGCCTCATGGCTCCGGACATGTTCCACAGTCAGCCCTTTGTCTGATTATCGTTACTGATATTGAAATTCTCCATCCTCACATCCCACAGATGTTATCAGTTTGGTTTCTGTGTATTCCATCTGGAGAAGTTCATGTGTATAGTTGCCTTTTGCGTTGTTCAAAAGGGTATTTTCTATGAATAAGTTGTTGGTCTGGCATTGCCAGTGTGGTTTCTATTACTGAGACCATATTTTCCATCTACTGGTCTTTCCTTTTTTTCAATGTTTGCATTCCATTCCACAATAATTATCAATGTATATTGCTTGCATGTTTAATTTCAGACTGAAGACAGCAGAATTCTTCTATTTCTTTATCACTAGCTTTTGTGGTGGGTAGATAAATTTCAATAGCTGTAATGATTAAATTTCCTTGAAGGCAGATAGATACAATTGTATCACAGTTGAACTGAATTCTCGACTGATTTTGCCATGTGCTTTTCGTCACTGAATGTCACACCATTCCTCTCGATTGTATCACTCCCAGCAAGCTAAATCATAGGATTTTCTGATTGAAAACAACCAACACCAGTCCATTTCAGCTCACCAATGCCTAGGATATCTGTCTTTGTGTGTCCCTTTTCATTTGTGAGGTCTTTCAATGTTCCTGGATTCATATTATATACCCCTACAAAGGAATGAAGTCCTGAGACATGGCACCACATCGATGCACCTTGAAATCTTTGTGCTGAATGGAACAAGCCAGACATGACAGGCCCAGCATTGTCTGATTCCGTGGATGTGAGCTATCTAGAATACCCCCAAACTCACCGCCATCACGTTGGCTCATAGTGACCCTGGTGAACAGAATATCATTGCCCAGGTGGGTCTCCCAGATTAAATATTTGTGGGCACTGACAACCTCAGCTTTCTTCCAAAGATATGCTCATGGGTTTGACTTCTGGCCTGAGGTTAGGAGTCCGATGTGTAAAAAGCACATTCAGAACCACCCACACCTCCACCCACCCCAACACACACACTACTGCCATCCATCTGTTTGACTCACAGCAGTCCCATGTAGGGCTTTTGATACTGTAAATTGAGGGGACCAGTCATGCCGCCTGACGTCAAAGACAGTGTTGAACAATGCCTGGCCTGACTTCAGAGAAGCTGGACGGTGGGAGTTGGCTGCCCAAACCTGCTCTTGATATGTATTTGGACTTGTTCGATTGGCCTTGCCACAATTATTTGGAGTGCTTTGGGCTAAAAAAGTTTATCATCCAGTTTTTCCCTTTCCTTATCTTGGTTACCGCATAGGGGGCAGAATACGGCATCCCCCTCCAGGAAATAACCCAAAGAGAAACAGAGTTCCTGGCCCTGATTTACCTTATACGAGGGCTTACAACGAAAATATCATAAGAATAGTTAACAAAGAAAGGTGTACAAGTTCCTTTTAGTAGTTTAAGTTTTATGGAACAGTTAGCAAGAAGAGGGTCTCAGTGATGTTTGAAGTCCACTGAAGCAAAGCTACCTATTGTGAGGCAACTCATACCTTGGTACAGAAAGACTTTTGGGAGTTTAATTTATGGGAACTTAGTGGAAAAGTAAGAACAAGAAATGAAAGCCTTAAAAAAACAGCCTATGAAGGAACAGCCAAAGCCTGTCAAGTAATTTTTTTATAATGAAATGTATTAATGTTTTATTGATCTCATAGTTAGAACAATGCACCCTAGTTGGATGAAGTGTGCTCAGTTGTTGTTAGGAGGTTTATGTCTATCACCCTTGTATGAAAATGTTTCAGTTTCAAGATGTACTTATTTTTAACCAAGAATCATGTTGTGATTGATGTAACTTGTTATGGTCTTGTGGTCTGAGAATTTCCTAATGTATGATCTAAGACCATAAGCCTTAAGCCAAGAAAAAGAATATATAAGTTGAAGCTTTGCATGAATAAAATTGGAACAGTCACCGCAACCTTTGAATTGTGTGATTTTTGTCTCCTACATGTCGAAGCCTTACCCACCTAGCGGGGAACCCAAACCCGCTGCAGCTGGACCGCGGCAGTAAATATATATATTTTTAATTTCATAATGGGGAAAATAATTTCTAAATTATCAAGGGTTTGTAGGGGAGGGGGGAAATGAAGAGCTGATACCAAGGGCTCAAGTAGAAAACAAATGTTTTGAGAATAATAATGGCAACAAATGTACAAATGTGCTTGACACAATGGGTGTATGTATGGATTGTGAGGAGTTGAATGAGCCCCCAACAATGATTTAGAAAAAAAATACACACACACACAAACACATATATACTGATTTTTTTATACCAAAAATCTCTAGAACGATCAGCTCCATTTCCCCCACTCAAAAATAGCTGATGTGTTTGAACCAATGACCTTGTGTAGGAAGCCCCACAGCACGACCAATGGGCCTCAGGAGCATTTATTCATAAATAAAAGTAGGTTTGTGTTGACTAGGTGATTGGTGGGGAAAGAGTGTATAATTATTGTTCAAAAGGCACAAAATATCAACTTTGAATGATGAAAAAATTCTGGAAAGCAATGGTGGTAGGGACCCAATATGGTGGATAGATGCAATGACTAGGATTTAGACACCCCCAAAGTGGTGAACTTCATGCATGTTTTGCCATAGGCACATGCAGAGACCACAGGTAAGTCTCTCTCCTTCCTGTCTTCCACGTTTAGAGCAAATGCTTGTGAGGCAGGAGGATGTCCTGTGCCCATGGCCAGCAGTGGGTCTAGTCAGCCCCAGTCTTCCTGAAGGGAAAAGTGGCGTCAATTGATTAGAGAAGTACAGAGAAGAGCTTGGGACCCGGGTGAGGGCGATATTGGATGAGCTCCAACTGGGAAGTCCGCTGGTCTGGTCCTTCTTCCAACCCTTTCCCCAGTTCAGGCAATAACAGACCCCAAACAAAACCCAATGATTGGCGGTCAACTTCATTCTGATTCTTAGTGAAATTGTAGGACAGTGCAGAACCACCCCTCTGGGTTTCAAAGACTGACGTTTTATGGCAGGAGAATGCTCTTCATTGCCCCGGGATTGGCTTCTGCTTTTGCATCGACCTCAATGCGTAACCCACTTGGCCACCAGAGCTTTTTCAGACTCATGGTGACCTCACGTATCAGAGTACAACAGCTCTCCAGGGCTTCTGAGATTTTCGATATTTATGGAAGCAGACAGTCTCATCTTTTCCCTTTGAAGCCGTTGGTGGGCTTGAACTCTGACCTTCAGGTTAGCAGTCCAACACTTAACCCATAGCAACACCAGGCTCCTTAAGACGATACAAGGGAGCAAGAAAAGGAGGCCAATGGAAACATCCAGGGTCACGCACAGATGGAGCCTCCTGCTCCTCTATTTCGCCCATCTTGCCCTTTCTTTATGGAGAAGATCAGTCTCCCCTCTACTCTGGGTGCGGGGTTCATAGGTTGAAGGAAGGACTGGGATGGACAGGAGAGCTCCATATCCTCCGTTACTGGGGAGGGAAAGAGGTGGAGAAACTGTAATAATTTATCCCCCCGGACGATCCCAGAAGCTCTTTTTCCAGTACCTCCAGGGAGCTGAGGGAGTTTAGGGGGCTCCAGAAGCTCCCTGAGAAGCTGTGTATTGGGGGACATGGCAACTCATTCAGTTCCAGGCACACAGAACACAGGAAGGGAGGCCAGATCCCTCTCCAAGAGAGAGGGGCCCACACCCAGGTGACTCGCCCCGCCCCCCGGAAGGCACACTGGTGAGGAAGGTTGGACAGAGTTGTTGGGTGTCAGGGATCGACAAAGAACACTATGATGTAGCCTGTCCCCGAGTAGTGGGCAGGCCCTCATGGTAGAGGGTGAGGCAGCCTGGGTGCAAGAGCCCCCAGTTTTTCTGATGAGAAGCGACCACGCAGTCATAGTGCAGGAAGCGGCAGCCACCTCCCTGTGGGGAGAAAAGGAAAGAGAGGGAAGGTAAGCAGAGGGGAGCAGGAAGAGGCTGGGGGCACCAGGCATGGGTCCAGGGGGATAAGGGGAAGTGAGAACAGGAGACTCAAGAGGAATGTCTGGCAGCCACCCCAGGAGGGATCCAGGCGCTGAGACCCACCACGTAGAAACCATGGGAGATACCGTGGCAGGCCCACAGGTGTGAAGGGCAGCAGTGGGCTGACCTCATAATCCAGGTCCTTGTGGTTGAGGGCAACATTGAGTATGAAGGTGGAGGAGTCGTGCTATGGCTGCAGGGAGGGCTGCAGATCGGGCTGGTAGCAAACCACGAAGT
The DNA here is from genome assembly GCF_050624435.1 of Tenrec ecaudatus. Classification (NCBI taxonomy): domain Eukaryota; kingdom Metazoa; phylum Chordata; class Mammalia; order Afrosoricida; family Tenrecidae; genus Tenrec; species Tenrec ecaudatus. Next base: position 129,963,571 of record NC_134541.1, read on the forward strand.
CCATCAGTGCCCAGGTGAGGGCTGTGGGAGGGTGGAGGGGGCAGGCAACAGCAGGATGTCCACCCACCTTGGTGTGGTAGACAGGGAAGAGTGTCTCCATCATGAGTCCCATATAGGTCATCAGCAGCTGCAGCCACTGGTCCTCATTGACCCTCGGCTTCATGTGGATATCCACCGTGGGCCCGTTTTCATAGGCTCCAGCCAGCCTGGAGTCCTGTGGCCAGTGGGCACTGAGCCACCCCACGTCCTGTCGGCACGCCCCTACTGGAGCAGTGCCAATCTTCTCCCCAATCTTATTCCCTGCCCTTAAACCTCATGTTCAGGAACAGTCTTCTGTGGGGTCCTCCATCCTGGGCACAGGGCCCCACGTGGCTCTCGCAGCATTTGTGGTTCTGCAGCTTATTTATCTTGTCCACTCAGGGGTGACCCCAGAAAGCTGACACAATTCATTGTCATAACTCTATGGTTTTGTTCAATGGCTAGCATCTAAGCCATACCTGGTAACAATGTTGGAGGGACAGGTGGATGGATACATGGACGGAACGATAAATGGATGAATGGGTGGATGGACAGACAATAATGGATGGAAGAATAAATGGATGGGTGAGTGTAGGCCACTGGACATCCCACTACAGAAGGGTCTTGGGGTGCAGATGAGCTAGACAGGGTGTGATGTAGCAACCTTGAAAGATACATCTTTCCTCTAGTTCCTAAATGTTTTCTCCCCACCCACTATCTTGATCCCAATTCAACCTTACAGATCTGGCTAGAGCAGAGGATGTACACTGGTACAGAAAGGAACTGGAAACAGGAATCCAGGGCAGAGGGCCCCTTTAGGACCAGTGGTGTGAGTGGTAATACTGGAAGTGTTGAAGGAGGGTGGGTTAGAAACGGGGACCCAATTACAAGCATCTACATATGGACACCTCCAGGGGGGATGGACAACAGAAAAGTGGATGAAGGCAGTCGTTGGCCAGTGCAAGATATGACAAAACCATAATTTGTACATTAGCAAGGGTTCATGGGGGAAGGGAGAGGTGGGAGGGAAGGTGGAATAACGATGAGGAGCTGATGACAGGGCTTGGGTGGAGAGCAAATATTTTGAAAATACTCAGGGCAATGAATGTACATATGTACTTTACACAATTGATGTATGTATGGAGTGTGATAAGAGTTGCATGAGCCCCTTCAGACATCAAAGAACTTAAAACCATATCAGTGGGTTCCCACCTTCCTGATACGATCAATGAAGACAAACGTGTGCATAAGCCCATGTGGTGAAGAAAGGTGATGGTTCCCAGCTATCAACAGATATAGCGTCTGGGGTCTTGGAGGCTTGAGGATAAACAAGTGGTCATCTAGTTCAGAAACAACAAAGCCCACATGGAAGAAACACATCAGCCTGTGTGACAATGAGCTGTCCAAGAGACCAGGTATCAATTATCAAAGAACAAAAATCATATCATTGTAAATGTGTAGGTGCAGAGTGGAGACTCAAAGCCCATGGGAAGCTAACTGGACACCACCCTAATACTGAACTGTTTTGGAGAGGAGATAGGCCAGTCAGGGTGCTGTGTAGCAATGAGGAAACATATAACTTTCCTTTAGTTCTTAAATACTTCCTCCCGCCTCTATCATGATCCCAATTCTACCATAAGAATCTGGCTAGACAAGAGGGTGTATATTGTTACAGATAGCAAGTGAAAACACAAGGAATCCAGGACAGATGACTCCTCCAGGATCAGTGGTGAGAGTGGCCATGCCTGAGGGTGGAGAGAACGTGGGATAGAAAGGGATAACTGATTAAAAGAATCTACGTATAGCCTATTCCTTGGGGGATGGACAGCAGAGCAGAGGGTGGGGGGTGGAACATCCGACAGAGTAAGAAATGATAAAATAATAACAATTTATGAATTACGAAGGGTTCATAACTAGGGAGGAGTGGAGAGGGAGAGGGAAAATGAAGAGCTTATACCAAGGGCTCAAGTGGAAGGGAAATGTTTTGAGAATGATGATGGCAACATACATACATATGTGCTTGACACAATGATTTTTTGTATGGGTAGTGATAAGAATTGTATAAGCCCCGAATAAAATGATTTAAAAAAGTGTTGTATGAGCCCCTAATAAAACAATTTTTTTAATGAGGAAAGGTGTGTGTCATGGTTATATCCTCTCACCGTACTTATTCAAATTGTGTGATGAGCAAATCATCAGAGACTCTGGATTACATGAAGAGGAGGGTGGCATCAGGATTGGAGGAAGGCTTACTAATATACTACAATAGGCAGGGGATACAACCTTGCCTGCTGAAAGTGAGGAGAACATGTAGTCTTTGGTAATGAGGATCAATTACTGCAGCCTTCAGTATGAATCACATCTCCTTGTAAAGAAGACCCAAATCCTCTTGACTGGAACAACAGGTCACATGAAAAATGGAGAAAAGGTTGATGTTGTCAAGGATTTGCTCTTGCCTCGATCACAATCCATGCTCAGGGAAGTAGCCATCAAGAGATCCAAAAACATGTTGCACTGGCTAACTCTGTTTCCCAAAACCTCTTTAGAGTCTTGACAAGCAAGGATGCTACTTTGAGGGCTAAGATGAGGCTGACCCAGGCCATCGTGTTTTCATCACGATGCAGGTGACAGTTGGACCCTGTGTTTTCATGACGATGCAGATGAGAGTTGGACATCTGATGCAGGTGAGAGTTGGACCCTGAATAAAGAAAATGGAGGAAAAAAGATGAATTTGCATGGTGGTGCTGGGGCAGAATCTTGAACGTGCATGGACTGCTAAAATGACAAACCTATGTGTATTGGAAGAAGTCTGGGGAGGCTTTGTCTCACAGACCTTGCACATGTTGTCAGGAGAGACCAGTCCCTGGAGAAGGACATCATGCTCGGTCAAGCAGAGGGGTGGTGAAGGAGAGGAAGGCCCTTGACAGGAAGGATTGGCGCGGTGGCTGCAACACCAGGGGCTATGGTGAGGATGGCTCAGAATGGGGCTGTGTCCTGTTTGGTTGGGTTGCTATGCTTTGTGCACGGGGTTGCTATGGGTTGGAAGCGTCTCCTTGGCAACGAACAGTATTGGGTCGCAGTTCTAATTCACCTAAACTTGAAGATGCTCGTTCACAGTACCTGACACATGAGCTTACCTCATCTCACATCTCACAGCAGACATGCGTGAGGTTACAGTTGATTTGTACATGTGTGACTTATTCAGTTCTTTGGGTTGCATGCACAGTGAAGTAATGTCCAAGAGTAGCATGTCACTAGAATTCCTATAAAGAGAGAAACAATAGAATTGTTGTTGTTGTAGTAGTTGTTGATGTTGTTGTTTTGTTGGAAGCAACCAAAAGTGGTAAAATACCAAGTATTCCCAAGTACAAAAAGTGGAGAAGACATTGATTTGTACAGGAAGACTAGGAATTACAGATGAGCCAGGAGTGTTCCCAGCTGGATTAGGTCTAGTCCTGTGAACAGGGACACTCTCAGAAACCCACAGGGGGAAGTTCTCCCCTGTCCTGTAGCATCACCGCGAGTGGCCATCGACTCGAGGGCAGTGACTTTGGTTTGGATTTGGATGTGCCTTGGGCAAAGATGAAGGAAGTTAGAGACCTGGCTACACAAATTCTCAGCCACGGCAATTGAATTTCAGTCAGGCTTGATCTGAGCCATGTTTGATCCTCAACTCAAACTCAGCTTCTGTGCCACGCCTCCTCTGAAACATGCACCCCCTTCACAGCCACGACAAGTTCTACTCTAATAAGTCCCTTTCGACTCACAGGACAGGGTAGACTGTCCATCTCTATGGGAGTAGGAATTCCCATCTTTCTCCCTTGGGGTTGCTGGTGGCTTTGAGCTGCTGCCCTTGTGTTTGCAGGCCAAGGCACAACAACTGGGTCCTAGCTGTCATACTTCTGCTCCCAAGACATGGTCACTGTGGCAGCACCTAGACATCCGTGCAGCATCTTTCTAGGTGATGAGGCAGCAGGTGCAGGTTGGAACTGGTGGACAGGTTCTAAGCTCTGAGTTCTGACCTAGGGTTCATTAGGCTTCATCTTGCTGCTTTCTGTCAGGGCTTCCAGAGTTGATCAAGGTATGAGGCCTGACCTATCCCAGCCAAGCTCAGCCTAACAGGGAAGCTGACTTTTAAAATTCCTTCCAAGTGACTGGAATCCCTGTGATAGAAGCCAACAGCAATAGCTCATTGATGTGCACTTAATCTTTTAGTTCCCTCAGAAGACCTCCCACTCCTGACCTCAGTCCTGCTGGCTGCACTCCTCAAACTGGCCCTAGTGGTGTGGCGTCTACGGGTCTAAGGTCTGTGAACTGGTGAGAGATTTTCTGTCATTCACCTGCATCCTGTAATCTCCACCTTTCTTCATATGAAACCTTGGCCTCTTTGAACAACTCCTGTCCATGATGAGGGCTGGATTAGGGAGCACCAGGTACAGAGGGGTTACGTGTTGGGCTGCTAACCACAAGATCAGCAGTTCAAACCACACTCTGCTCTGTGGGAGAAAGATGAGGATTTCTCCTACTTTAAGAGTGACCACCTAGGAAATGCATCCCATACTATAGGGTCGCATAGAATGGGGACAATATGTTTGGAGTTGGACTTTGGAGAAAACCATGTCCCAGTGTGAAATGTGTTCCAGTGAACTTTACCTTCAAGTGGGCTAGGGAAGGGAGGGCGCTTGGGAAGGTTCAGGAAGAAACAGATTTTCTCTCCATCCTGGCCGACTTCCTGGAGAGAGTGGCACTCTCAGAAGAAGGCTGACTGGTGAGGGTGGAGTCAGGGGGTGGGGCTGGGGCATCCACCTGTGTTTTGTCACAGCCATAGGGAGGGTGCCAATCTCATGGATGACAAAGGGATACATTGTGCTTGTTCAAGGGACATCAATGTCACTCCCTTCTGCCCCTGGAGCGTCCTTCCCCAGCAGGACAAGAACACCCTCCAAGAGATTTCAAGTTTCTCCCAGAGACAGAAGGGTGACCTTGACCCACCTAACGCTTTCAGATTTTGTACTGTGGGCTCTCCTTCCATCCCAGTGTTTGCATAGGAGGCCAGAGCCCCCTCTCCTTTCTTACTCTTTCTTCCCAGACCAGACATAGCCTCTTTTCAGATACACTTGCCCCATAGCCTCACAGGTCCTGGGAGCACTGTAATATATATCTCCTTCCACTAACTCAATTTTTCTTCCAGCCAGTCTCTCCTGGCTTCTCAAATATCCCTTCTCGCTTCAGGCCCAAGGCCACCATCACCCCACTGTATGACACACTGGTTTGAGGTTTCAAATAGGGGTTGCATGGGAAAGGTAGCCGCTCCACTCTCTGTGCCACCCCTGCCCCACAAAGGGCCCATTCATCACCTCCCTTTCCTCTGGCAAGATGCACCCCCCACTCAGGGGATCAGCAGATGGACTGAAATCTGAGAGGAAGGAAGGTCCAGCAGGGTCTGACCCTTCCACTACCCCGTACTTCTTGCCTCCAAGCTCACCTGAAGCTGCTCCCTCTGCCCTCCAAACTCAAGAGAAAGCCCCAAGAAAAACCTGGTGATGCTTACATCAGGTTCACCCTGAGCCCTAAAATATCATAACTATCCTGTGTGTCTCTGTCAGCATAGTATCTGGTCTCTTCTAATCTCACCAGGGGGAAGGAACCTCAATTCCCACAGTCCAAGGCTGATACTTTTAAAGTGGAAATCAGACCAGATGTGCCTCCATGTTCCGATCTTTTCACCAATTCTGACACCAAATGGTCGCACAGCACTGGCTGCTTCTCTGCTGGGTTTGACAGGTTTTGCAATGACGACACAGAACTCAAAGACAATACTCACGACTAGAGAGTTTATTATGGAAGTAAGAGGTTAAAAACAAGAGTTAGGAAATACTCAGGTTATGGTTTTCAGGATAGCCTCTTCTGAGCCAGGCACTAAGTCAGGCTTCTCCTTGGCCTTCTGCCTATTAGCTGTTGGCTCCTTATGTCTCTTGGGACAGCGTTACCTCTTACCTGCGTCAGTAAGTGTTACAAAACTCTTGAGCAATGCTGATACGTGCCTGGACTCACCCCACGGACTGCAGGTAAGCCTCAGTCAGAAGGCACTTGTTCTCTAAGCCCATGGGTAGACTAGCCTAGTTCCCTCAGGTGGCCAGAGACATCTCACTCTGTAAGCGAGCCTCCTAACCAAAGGGACTCCATTTTCTTGCTTTGTGAGCTGAGAAGTGCAGCACACACTCCTGCCAGTCTCTCGGTTCTCCTTCTTCTGCTGCTGTTTCTTGATGACCTTTTTCAATCTCTCCAGTATTGGAGCGCTCAGTCTCCTCTGTCAAAGAGGGACCCAGCGCTACGTTCTTGGTGCTAATAATCAGGTCTATCCCATCTGCTACCCCCAAATGGCTCATTTTTTAAGCACAAAAGGATGGCAAAACTGATCTGCCTTCTTGTTTGGATTCCGTAGACCTCATTGGCATGGCCAACTTCCACAAGTGTGCCATGAGCCTTATGTATATTCTTAGCAAACTATCCAATCCCTTTAATGGGCTACAAGCACCTCATTTGAACATCCCTGCCACTCATTGGGCGGAAGTTGCAAAGATTTTAAACAGAGGCGTCATACATAGTAATTCACTGTCTTCAGTACTTTCCCAAGGGGCCTAACCAGATGACACACAGACATGTTCAAAGCAATGAGGAGTCTCTCAGCACAATACACAATAGAGTTTGGAAATGAAGGAGAGGGGCTGCTTTCCTTTTCTCTTTTCTCCTCCTTCTCCCTCTCTCCTACTCACCTACTCCACCTCATCATTTTCCTTCTTCTTCTTCCTCTTCACTCTTTGAATGTGCTATGAGCCCATCCCCAAAGGGCAAGGCTCACCTTGGCTTCATTGACAAAGGCTTCAATACGCCAAGAGCCTGTTGAGAATGTCTGCATACCCCACTGAGAAATTCAAAGGTGAGATTGTGGCTGGCTGGGTGCTGTGAGGTGGGACAGAAGGGAGAACCGTGGCTACCCAGGGAATGCAGGCCAAGGCTGCCCGGGCATGGAGCTGGGAGTCCCACAGAGAAAGCCTGGGTGGAGCAGGGGCAGAAACCAGAGCCAGAGGTTAAGGAAGCAGCAGCACAGGAGTTGCTCCAAAAAGCGTTGCAGAACAAGCTCTGAGGACTTCAGGAATGGGGCCATCAGGGAAGGGAATCCACTGTAACCAGGATGTGTTGTGACAGGACAGCCCAGGTGAGAACTTCAATGGCTATCCCCCATGCCCTCTATTCCAGTCCCACGTCATTGTGTAAGGAAGCGAAAGGAGAGGGCAGCAAAGAGGTCCACCACAATCTTCTCTACTCCTCCTTCCCCCAAACTCCATGCCTGGTACAAGAAGACACCTGCTGGCAGCCAGATGTTGTCCTTACTGGGTCTGTGAGTTGAATCCATCCCACAGTCACCTTGTGTGACAGAGTGGAGCTGCCCCCTTGGGGGTCCATAGGCTGTACTCTTTACAGAAGTAGCTTGCCAAACATATCTGCCTAAGATATGTTGGGTAAATTGAACCCCAGAGGTTTCCTTAGCAATTAAGCACTTAACCACGGCACCACCAGGGCCCCTTAGCCTTTTCTAGGGAGGAGGGGCAAACGCTCTCCTTGGATGAAGAGGGAGTGCTGACTAATGCAAGGACTAAGCTCTTCTCTGTACCAACTGGAAGTGAACACAGAACTTCTCACTGAGAATGACCCAGGTAAGCCATGGGAATGCCTGCATTTTCATGGACGAACAAGGGGAAATTCTTCCACGGATTGTATTTTATACACTTGTAGTTGCACTTATTGCATTTTGATGAATGGTTCTTATTTCAGTCTGGGATACAGACCTAAAGCCTGCAGTAAAGAGGACTACGGAGCAATGCGTTATTTTATGTGGCTCATCTAGACAGTCTCTGGAAGTTCGACCAAATGACCTTTTCCTAATGCATCGGTTCTCCACCTGTGGGTCTCAACCCCTTTGGGGGTCGTACAACCCTTTCACAGGGGTCACCTGATGCAACACAGTAGCAAAATGATAGTTATGAGGTAGCAACAAAAATAATTTTATGATTGGGCAGGGTCACCACCACATGACGAACGTTATGAAAGGGTCCCGGTATGAGGAAGGTGGAGAACCACTGTATAATGAGTCTGTCATCTGAGGAGTTGGGGGCGATACTGATAGGACTGGGTCTAGAGTGCGAGTAACATGATGCATTGTGCTTGCCAGGCATGGGGTATAAAGTAAGCGACCTCAATACCAGGAGCAAGAATATCTCATTCCCAGCAAGAAAGAAGATCCTGTGGGACGTCTGCAGGGAGCATCTGAAAGGACTGTGATTTCACAACTCATCTTAAAGGCGTAGTAACCATATGAGAAGGGGGCTGGGAGTGGTTGTGGGATGCTCTAAGATAGATGTGGTAATGACTGTACAATTCTCCTTGATATGAGTGAACGATTGAACAATTGAATTATATGATATGTGAACTACGTGCCAACAAAACTGTTGGAAGAAAAGAAAGAATCTCCCTGTGCCTGGAACTTCATGCAGGAGATATCAGTGACAGAGGACACAGCAGCAGCCTTTACAGCGGAACCAGGATCCAGAGCACACCACAGAGCCACGGCTTCCCAGATCGCAGAGCGAGTAAAACTGAATGCTTCAGGGCCTCGGGGTGGTTTGTGGAGGCAGGTAGGTGCCTCTGGGCACCTAATTGGGAGAGCTGGACATGGTGCCCTACAAACCTGGAGCTGAGTGCTTTCAGTTCAAGTCTTGCGGTGGAGTGTCATGCCCTTTGGGCATTCGTTGGTAGTCCCCAGAGAGAATTGTCACATTGCTGGAGCAGGGCAGAGGCTGAGCCAAGAGGCTGAAGGCCAGAGAGAGGCCTGTCTAAAGAGGTGTGGTGAAGAACAAACCAGCCTGACTGAACAATCGTGTCCTGAGCACATTTCATCTGAATTGTAACCTGGTGAGCACTCTAATAAACCTCAACACTCAGGAGCATTGTCGGTGAATCTAGGAGGCCCTTATCAGGAATTAAGGAACACCGCAGAAAGCCTGTATTGGTCAAGGAGAGCGCCATGGGAGACAGAACAATGACTATACAAGGTCAAAAGTACTTCAGGGAAATCAGAGACGGGCCTCCAAATGGGAGCAAAAGCACCAGGTCTACAAGTGGGTGCACTCACTGTAGCAGCAAACCTTTTGAGACAAAAAGGGTCAGTGTCTGCCCAGAGGTGAAGCTCAGAAGACAAGAAAGACAGGAGCAGGGAAACGGTAAACCAGGGAGGAAGTGGAAAGAGTGCTGCTGCCTTGTGGGTTTACAATCAATGTCACAAAGCAAAAGGCACGTGAATTGTTGAATGGAAAACCAACTGACTCTGTTTGTTCACCCAAAGCATGCACACATGCTACCCCCCACATCCACCTCTCTCTCTGCTTACCCTCAAATTTCGCCCCTCCACCTAGCCCCTCTCCCCGACATTGTCCCGGTGTCCTTTTGCTCTCAGCTAGCAGGTGACTCCATTGACAGATGGCGGTGGCGGGCCGAATCAAGGGAAAAGGACTTGTTGACAGTCTCACATTGCATTGAGCCTCCCTAGGAGGAGAATTCAGGGCTTTTCGCCCCAAATCAAAGCAGAAGCTCAGGTTGAAGATGGGGGGTGCCTGAGCCTACTTGCTCGATTGGGAATGGGCTGTCTCTTTGCAGACGGGCTCCCTACTGAATGACGCTGGCATCCTGAGAGGGAAACAGCTTTTATTAGGTGGAGGGGAGCCACAGGTCAGGGAGGGGTGGTGGCATTGTCCTGGCCATGCACTCAGCAGAGGAGGGAGGGCGAGGCCTGGAATAGAGGAAGGTGAGGTGAGCATAAGCAGGGACACCACAGCTCTCCTTGTGCTCCTCAAACAGCCGGTCCTGGGCCTTCAAGTAGAGTGTGTGGTAATGGTCAACGTCTTCCTCCATGGGGTGGAGGACCTGGGGCACGTCGATGGGGCGGCCCACTGGGGGGACAGGGAGGCAGCTGCTGAGCACAGAGTCCTGTGATGCCCAAAAGTCTGAGGGCAGCTTTCCCTAGGAGATGAGTACTCACCCACCATGATGATGGGCCTGGGGAAGGGCATGAGGCACCAGGATTTGGCCGAGAAGAGACTCTGGCCAAAGAAGATGCAAGGAGCAAAGCCCACCAGTTTCTTGAAGGTCATCTGGCAGCGGTACTGCCAGGAGTCGGCAGGAAAAGTCTTGACGTTGAAGATATCATTCTCTCCGAAAGAGTAGATGGGTACCAGGGAGGCCCTTGGGAGGAGCGGAGGGAGGCATGAGGCTGGTGGCTGGCGCCTGAGCTGCCTCAGAGGCTCTCAGCTGCTGCTTCCCAAGACCCCAGAAGTCACACCAAAGAGGGCGTCCACCTCTGGCCACCAAGGAAGATCCCCCAGGAAGGGTTCACCTTTCTTGAGACTCAACGGTGCACTACAGATACTTTTCTCATTCCGCCTTTACAACATGACAGGCTTGCCAGGCGGCGTGTGCGCTACTTCCCAGGTGAGGAGACATGGCCAAAGGCTTGCCTCTGAGATAGTGCCAGGGACTTGAACTGAGGTCTTCCGGGGCCCTTTTTTGGGCATTCTAGCCTTGTCTCTTTCTGATGCACAGATATGCAGTAGGGTAGACGGAGGCTGCGCACCGTGTTTGGCTTGGTGTGAGAACTCAGCGCGGAGGTGGGCACTCTACCTGCCTATATTGCCCTTCAGCGGGACCCAGGTGAAAGCTCCAGCATCTTCCAGTGACCCCGGGGGACATCAGAGCCACTCACCCGTGCTGCAGCGTAAGTCGCACAAAGCCTTTGCGATTCAGGAGATTAAGACTGTGCTGGCCAGGGCCTGAGTCCAGCATCTCCTGGGCACCCCCGACGACGATGACCACGAGCTGGCCACACGGGTTCTGGGACAGGATATAGTTCAGGTTCTGATGGTCCACAGAACAGAGTCCTGTATTGGGGGTGGGTGGGTGGGGGTTGATGGAGGCGGTGCAGGAAGCAGTCACCACCAGCACAGAGGTTCCTGAGTACCTCAACTTTATGGGAAGGGTGAGCTCCCACTATTGTTCCATATGCCCTCATGCCACTAGGTGTCAGCCTCTAGTCCAAGTGCAGACACCAGATCACCAGCATCCAATCAAAGCCCCTGAGGGAGTAGTACTGGTGGAGGTGTGACTCTTGCCTTGGGGACTGTCAACTCCTCCTCCACCTCCCCATCATCATCTTCTTCCTCCTCCATGCTCACCAGAAATCATGAGATAGTCACAGTAGATGGGGAGGGGGAATAAGCCTGCCAACGTGGCCAGGAAGGGCCGGAGCCCAGGGAACTTCTGGGAGAAGGCGTTGCTCTCTGTGCAGAAATTGCAGCTGTACCCGATGCACACGATCCCGTGGGGGTGGGCGCCCATCACGTTGTCCAGGGGCAACTCAGCTGTTTTCACAAGCTGTGGGTGATCTGGGAGGATCAGGGAGAGAGAGGCAAAGGGAACGTCACACTGGGAAAAGTTAGTCCTCCACATCAGTGGACCTCCAAGTGTAAGGTCCTTGGAGGGGTAGAAGATGGCCGTGCACCCCTCCCCACTGCCTGTGCCTGGGCCATCTGACCAGTCACCTTGATAGGAAAATAATCCCTCAGGTACTTCCAAATTGTCTGATTCCTCATCCACATGGAGCATCTTCAACTGGGATCACAGGTCACAGAAGTTGGCATGTCAGAGTCCTCCCAGGCTCCTGTCCCGCCAGTTTTTGTGGGTTTGGGGAGGGGGCTGCCCGAAACTCACCTTGGTTGGGCGTGTCCCAGTCCAGGTAGAGCCAGGCAAAGTAGAGAAGGGAGATGGGCCAGAGCGAGGTGAAGAGGAGGAGGAAGAGCAGGAGGGTGGAGAAGATGCCTGGGTGAGAGGTGAGAGAGAATGAGGAATGAGCTCCCTAAGAGCTTCCGGGCTCGCTTGACCTGCAGAGTGAGGAAAACTGGAGGTCCTCCCTCCAGTTCCAGGCCTCCGAGCCTCTCCCTTTCCGTTCAGCCATGAAAAAATATGTGGTCACATAGTGCCAGACCAACGCTGATTCCAGCCACCGCCTTCCTGGGGTTTTCCTGGTAGGTGAGTGGGGGAGCTGAGGAAACCTCCATCCCTTGGCCTCCTGTCTTCCGTGGGGTTCAGGGTGGCAGAAGTGAGAGCCTGGAAGCCTGCCCTCGGTAAGGTTTTCTGGGCCTGGAAGCCTGGCTTTGCCTGTGTGTGTGAGTTGGCAAGTGGCCGTAGCCCTGAGATCCGTGGCCAGAGACCAAAAAGCTCCAGACTCTTCCCTGGAGGTGAACTTTGAACTTCTTCCTATGTGGTCTAGGCTGGCCATAGGACTGGGTCCGGGAAGGCGTTTTCGAGGGAGGGGCAACCCCCAGGTATTGAAGAGATTGGTGTGGGGAGGGGACAGTGCAGCTTATCCAGTGGGTCCCATAAGTGCCAGCTGTGTATGTGTGTGGCAGGGGGTGGGGGGGCACACAAATCCCCAGGAGATGATTCCTCCCGATCCTGCCCGAAATCAAGCCTGTTTGCAAGTCACAGTGAGGGTCAAGGCCAAGGGGACTGGGTGCTGGACCTGCGGCCTGGTCCGTCCTGGCTGTGTGCTAGCATGCTCTCACGGGTGCTGGCACACACACACACACACACACACACACACGCACACACACACACACATGCGTGGGGTTCCTCTTCTTTATTTCACTCCCTGGACACCCGGGCTAGAGGGTGGGAGCAGCAGGTCAGTTTAGGAGGGGATGAGGTGGCAGCGGTCAGGGCCACCTTTGAGTTCATGGAAGAGGTGCCTCAGCCGCTGCTTGTGGGGCGTGAGCAGCATGTCCACATGCATGACTGCGCATGGACTAGGCCCCCAATGTGGGCAGGAAAGAAGCCAAAGGTGAAGGTCACCCGCTGCCAGCTTGGCGCGGCCCTGACTAGAGGACTCCGGGGCAGTGAGGCGGAGCTCGGCGCCCAGCAGCAGGTCCTACTGACCATTGAAGAGCCTGGGGCAAGGTGCATCTGCGCCCACAGCCAGGTCAGCGCCTTAGTGGTCTCCAGGGCGAGCTCCTTCACTCTGAGCGAGAAGCCCCACACCAGCAAGGCCTGGAGAGGGGCATAACTGCGTGGACTCAGGCTACCCACCCATGCCCACCCACCCCTTCTTGGGGCAACCTGGGTACATGGCCCACGCCAAGTTCTGGTGCCAACTGCACCTGAACACTCAGTGTCTGGGTTTTGCCTGCAGCCCCTCTCTGGAATCTCCCCTGTGCAAGAACGGCCACCCGGCAGCCTCCAGGTCTAGAGGGCAAGTAGGAGGTGCTAGCCAGGTCTGAGTAGGCTAAAAGAGGAGAGAGGTGGGGGTACCATGCTCAGAAACTGGACTCCTGGGTATTGCAGGGGGCGAGTGTGTGTCATTGGCAATTTGGGGGACCAGGATTATCAACCTACCTCCATCTCCATTGGAGGAAGGCGAAGGCTCTGAGACCCAGCTCTGCCCACAGCTCCCCTTCTTCACCAGTCGCCCCAGAAGATGGGAAGGTGGAACCAACAGGGCAGCATGAGCATGGCCTCCATGCAGAAGTTATCGAAGGCCCTGACCACCAGGATGCCGGGAGGGTGGAAACCAAAGAAGAGGTGGTGTCAAGAAGGATCGAGCTCGGTGGTCTTTGGGAGCTGCAGAGACCTGAGGCAGGGCCAGCTCAATGCCGCTGAGGACTCTGACAGCTCATAAGGCTTCTTCCTCTGCCCACTCCTTCCCACAGGCCACACGCTTTAGACAGAGGGTCTAACTGCATACACAGAGTCCTGTTGGCACAGTGCGTTACGCTGGGGCCTGCTAACCGCAAAGTCAGCAGTTTGAAGCCACCACTCGCTATTTGAGAGAATGGCCAGGCTTTCTACTACAGTAGAGATATATTGTCTCAGAACCCCATGGGAGGAGTTCTACCCTGTCCTATCAGGTCTCTATGAGTCGGGATAGACTTGATGTCAGTGGGTTTGGGGATTTCTTGAGTTAGCAGCATACAAGAATATACGCCTTCCAATGGACTATGTGGTTTACAGATGAGAGTCTAGTATGTAGTTTCTTTTTTAATAAGACCCTTCACCTGCCACAATCCATTTGCAAACACAAGCCGCTCCAAGGAAGAAAGATGGAGCTTTCTACGCTCGTACAGAGTTACAGTATAGGAAATCCACAGGGGGCAGTGCTACCCAGTCCCAGAGAGGCAGGATCAACGAGATTGCAATGGTTATCCGTTGGGCTGCGATCCTCCTGGTCTGCAGTTTGAAACCCCCAGCAGCTGTGCCGGAGAAAGACTCGGCTCCCATAAAGAGTTGGCATCAGCTCGATAGCAGTAAGATTGGTTTTAGTTCAAGAATGCTTTCTCTGAAGGTTCACAGCCGGAACAATTCCAGCTTTCTTACCCATCAGATCTCCACCATGGTCTGAGTGGTCAAAAGTAAAATGGAAACTGGCTTACAGTCTTTTGTGACACACAAGCTACTTTCCAAACGAAGAAAAGAGAATGTTTTCATTCTTTATATTCAAAACGGTAAATAAAGTAAGTAGCTAATGAAATCCCCTTCATTTGACCATGACCATAACATTAAGAATCAAATCTATGAGATAAAGCCCCAGTCAGCAGCCTGGGAGTCCTGGTGGTGCTTGCAGTGGGGACATGCAGTTTTGGGCTACGATCTGCTGCATGATAGGCAGTTCGAAACCACCATCGGCTCTGCGGGAGAAAGACTGGGCTCTCTACTCTCATCAACACTTACAGTCTCAGAAACCCACAGGAGATCGCTGTGAGTTCCCTTGACTCCATGGCAGTGAGCTGGGCTTAGGGATGGTGCTGTCAGATAAGTGTTGCATGAATGACGGGTAACGTGGGTGGTTCAAGACCACCAGCCACTCTGCTGGAGAAAGATGAGTCTGTCTGCTTCTGTCCTGATTCACAGCCACGAAATCACCCCATGGAGTCACTATGAGTGGAATGGACCAGACGGCAGTGGGTTTGCTGTGATAAGCACCCTGGTGGAGCTGGTGGGTAGTGCTGGACGTCCAACCTTAAGTAGTTCCAACCCATCCATCCTTTTCCATGGGAGAATGACTCACATGGTAGCTATGATTTGAAGCCAACAGGATAGCAGTGTTTTCTTTCCTTTTCTTTATTTATTTTTATGAACAAGCATGGAAAGAAATGGACTGGTTTATACATTGCCCAGTCGTTGCTTTGGATAACCATACCCTCTTTTGTAGATGACTTGAGCAGGTGATTGCTTTGCTTATTGGACAATCCGTCCCTGGTAGAAGGCCGGAGCCCCATGGTCAATGAGATTAGATTTGGGGGAGATGATCTTTCTGGGAGTTTTCTCAGAGCGCCCACACCCCTCAGCCCGTGCCTTCACAGAGATAGAGAAGCAGTCCCGGAAATATCAACACACCTCCCATTTGTAGACCCAGGCCGAGGGAGGAGCTGTGCCCCAACTCTCTGCATGTGTCATTATTCATGGAGCCATGGAAGGTAGAAGGCAGCAGGGAGTCAGGCCTGGCCTAGCAGTACCAGGAGCCTGTCCACGCACACCTGGCTGGGGGCCGCGAGAGTGGCAGCTATCCACCTGTCCACCTCCTATGTCAGACTCCCCAAGTCCTACTCCTATGTCAGATTCCACCGGTCCTACTCCTATGTCAGACTCCACCAGTCCTACTCCTATGTCAGACTCCACTGGTCCTACTCCTATTTCAGATTCCACCACTCCTATTCCTAAGTCAGACTCCACTGGTCCTGCTCCTATGTCAGACTCTACCACTCCTACTCCTATGTCAGACTCATACAGCGCACCTGCACCCCTAGACCCCTGCAAGTGCCTTAAGGGTCCTACACTGTTTGCCTGGGGACAGGGGAAAGCATATTGCCAGGTGCTTGTGGTCCCCAGGCTTCATGGACTTGCTGAGCCCCAAGAAGGGGAAGACTCTGTCAGGTCAGTGTCCACTTAGTGGCCCCCGCTTAAGAGACTGAAGGAGGCACCTTACTGTGGAGGGAGTCAGACAGAGGCGGCTGCCCACAGCTCTTACACATTTGCGCCTTTGGGCTCAATGGCTTGGTCTTGACCCTGGTCCAACCCCTAGATTTTTTCCCTTGACTGACCCACACAGTAGAACCTCATCAGCCCAGCATGGAAGGGTTAATAATTACCCAGGTTCACAAGGTATAAGGGAAATGGTCATGTGGTGCGGTCTTGGGGCACTCCAACCCTGTGGACGGCAGGACTGTGGGCCTCGGTGAGGAGTCGGGCTGGCAGCCAGCAGTCCGGAAACTGACTTGCCTGGGTAGGGTCTCCTGTGAATGGCTAGCCCCTTTGTTGCAATGAGAACAGCTCAGAGACCCCTTAGTCAGTGGGTGGGCCCTGAAGCTGGAGGGACTGCAGAAAGATTACTTTCCAGGCAGCAGGTCAGCCCTGTATGAGAACCCCCAGAATGGAAGGCTTGCAAAGAAAGGCCAAGGATTGGTGGGAGCCGGTCCTTTTTCCAGGGCCAGGATTGTAACACATTACTGTTTTCCACCCACACGTTTCAGTCAAGTGTCTCACGGGAGAAGGTCCTACTAGGAAATACTTCTGCTTCATTCATACCTATCACAGTGGCTCTTTGAGTAAGGTCGCATCCCACCTGGCTGTCAGCAACAAGAGGCCAAATCTCCTACTCCACGCAGCGGACCCCTTGGCTCTGCAGGTGAGAGATGCTCACTAAATGGGTAGGGGTCTGGAGGAGGCAGGGTCAATCAGTTTCCAGTGTCCAACATTGGTGCTCAGGCTGGTCACAGGCTAGCCTGCTGCCTTCTCCTTCCATTGACATGGTCAAGAGCTCTAACCAAAAGGGGCTTTCTCACAACTCACCCTGCACCTTTCCATCCACAAGGCATATTAGATGTGCGTGTGTGCGTGGCTGGGAGAGGTCAAGGGGTGGTGGACTTAAACTCCAAAGAAATAATCAGGTGAAACCGAAAAGCACCAGCCCAGGTGTCAGCCTCACCTGCCAGGTAGGCAGGCTCCTCAAGGGAGGTGGACTACAGCAGGATAGAGGGAGGAAGGAGAGGGTTATTAAAACAATAACAACCAAACGTATGGAAATAGGCAAAAGTTGGGCACATGTGGAGATAGTCACACTTGGTGCCCTGTTGGTAAAAGGGTGAATCCCAGTGTGGAAATTGCACCTGACCTGATTCCACCACACCGAGGCAAATCACTAGGGGAGTGCGGCGGAACAGCATGGGAATGGAGTGCCAAGGTCCCCAGGGAATGCTGAAAGTGGACTTTGGGACCAGGGCATGATGCCCCAACAGACTGGAATGGAAAACGCTCCTAAGGGCTAGCAAACAATCCCTGAACTAACTACAAGGTTTTCTCTTGTGAACTGTTTTGTTCTGTTCTTTGTCAGTGGTTTGTTTTTGCTGTTTTATTGTCTGGTTGTATACTGTTGCTTTGTTTTCCTCTGTCTTGTTTTCATGTGTGTAAGTGTCTCCACAGGTCTGTCTGAATAGGACAGGCTGGATGAACTATCTGGAGGAAAAACAACGGGACCGACAGTTCCAGGGGGACTTGGGGTGGGGGGTAGAGGGGGTAAGGAAGTGGTGTTAACAAACACAGGGACAAGGGAAAATCATGGGACCCCAAATGGTAGAGAGGGTGGAGTGGCAGGCCTGGTGGGGAATGATCAAGGGTAAGGTTGCGTAGAGAAGAGGTATACTCTAGCCCAGGTGGCGATGAAGCATGGTAGTAGGGCAGGAGGAAAGTCAAGGGAGATGGAGGAAAGAGCTAGGAGTCAAAGGGCATTTATGATGGTCTAGACAAAGACATGTACATGCAAATATATATTTGAGGATGGGGAAATAGATCTATGTGTCTATATTTATAGGTCAAGTATTAAGGTGGCGGAAGGACCTTGGGCCTCTACTCAAACACTCCCTCAATGCATGAATACTTTCTTTTATTAAATTGGAACTCTATGATGCTCACTCTCCCGACACAACGGCTGGAGCCAAAGTGGGTGAACAAGTAAATGTGTTGAAGAAAGCTGATGGTGCCCGGCTATCAAAAGAGATAGTGACTGGGGTCTTAAAGGCTTGAAGATAAACAAGCGGCCATCTAGCTCAGAAGCAACAAAGTCCACATGGAAGAACACACCAGCCTGTGTGATCGAGTGGTCCCAAAGGGATCAGTTACCAGGCATCAAAGAACAAAAAATCATATCATTGACTGCACACCTCCATGATAGGATCGCTGAAGACAAATGGGTGCATAAGCAAATGTGGTGAAGAAAGCTGATGGTGCCCGGCTATCAAAAGAGATAGTGTCTGGGGTCTTAAAGGCTTGAAGGTGAACAAGCGGCCATCTAGCTCAGAAGCAAATAAGCCCACATGGAAGAAGCACACCGGCCAGTGCGATCACGAGGTGCCAAGGGACCAGGTATAAGGCATCATGCAAAAAAAAAAAAGATATATATGTGTGTATGTATGTGTATATGTGTATGTATGTATATATATATACATACATATATATATATACCATATTAAATGAAGGGGGAAGTGCAGAGTCGAGGCCCAAGGCCCAAGTGTCGGCCAATGGAGATCCCCTCATAGAGGGGTTTAGGAGAGGAGATGGGTTAATTAGGGTGCGAGGTAGTACTGAGGAAGAACACAGCTTTCCCCCAGATCCTGGATGCTTCCTCCCCCCAACTACCATGATCCAAATTCTACCTTGCAGGGCTGGATAGGGCAGAGGCTGTATACTGGTACATATGAGGGCTGGAGGCACAGGGAATCTAGGGTGGATGATACCTTCAGGACCAAGGGTGTGAGGGGCGATGCTGGGAGAGTGGAGGGTAAGTGGATTGGAAAGGGGGAACTGATTACAAGGATCCACGTGTGACCTCTTCCCTGGGAGAGGGACGGCAGAGAATGGGGGGAGGGGAGACTCCAGATAGGGCAAGATATGACAAAATAATGATGTATAAATTACCAAGGGCACATGAGGGAGGGGGGACAGGGGAGGGAGCGGGGGAAAAAGAGGACTTGATGCAAAGGGCTTAAGTAGAGAGCAAATGCTTTGAGAATGATTGGGGCAGGGAATGTATGTATGTGCTTTATAAAATTGATGTATGTATATGTATGGATTGTGACAAGAGTTCTATGAGTCCCTAAGAAAATGAAAAAAAGAAAAGAGGAGAAAAAAATGATTAGGGAAAAGAATGTACAGATGTGCTTTATACAATTGATGTATGTATATGTATGGACTGTGATAAGAGTTGTATGAGCCCCTAATAAATTGTTTTTTTTAAAAAAAGGTGAATCCTCTGTGGAAAACAGTTTGATGGAGCCTCTCAGTTTCAACCTTGCTCCAGCATCTGATCCAGCAAAACCAAAGGGGCCCAGGTGGCACAAACAAGCTAAGCACTTGACTGCAACGGGAAGATTAAGGGTTCAAGACCCCCATCAACACCTCACCAAGAGAAAGACTGGCCCGCTGCTCTGGTAGAGATGGCACTCACAAAAACCCTAGGGGGGCAGTTCTCCTCTGTCCCAGGGGGTGGCTGTACACCAGCACCTAACAGCAGTCATCAACCTTACACACCCAGCAGCATGAAAAGCCGGGCTCCCAAGAGGTTCTTGAACACCAGTGTTCACAGCAGCCTGACTCCCAGTAACCCAATGGGGGGAACAAGGGGTCAACAGGGGAATGTCTAAGCTACGCGAGGTCCATTCATCCAGACGCACTCTGTTGTTAGGTGCTGTGCAGTTGATTCCGACCCACAGACAGCCTCTGAAACATGCATGGTTTGATTCGGCGCCACCCTCACTATTGTTCCTGTGCTTGATTGAGCCCATGGTCACAAGCCACTGTGCGAATCCATTTTGTTGAGAGCCTTCCTTTTTTCCACGGCCCCCCTACTTTACTGAGCAGGATGTCCTTTCCCAGGGGCTGCACTCTCTTGGTACCATGTCTCAAGTACCTGAGATGAAGTCTTGACATCTGGGCCTTTAAAGAGCATTCTGACTACCAGACAGGCCAAGATATGACAAAATAATAATTTATAAATTATCCAGGGCACATGAGGGAAGGGCGAGCACGGAGGGAGGGGAAAAAAGAGGACCTTATGCAAAAGGATTAAGTGGAGAGTAAATGCTTTGAAAATGATGAGGGCAAAGAATGTACAGATGTGCTTAACACAATTCATGTATATATGCATTGTTATAATAATTGTATGAGCCCCTAATAAAATGTTTTTTTTAAAGAACATTTTGTCTGGACTTCTTCCAAGACAGATGACCTTTATATTGGTTGTCCAGGGTACGCTCAACATACTTTGACAGCACTAAGCATATAAATTCTTTCTGTCTCCCTGATTCCATGTCTGACTTTGCATGCATGTGAGGTGATTGAAAATACCATGGCTTGTGTCGGGCGTACCTCAGTTCTCAAAGTAACTTCTCTGCTTTCCAACACTCAAAGAGCTCTTGTGAAAGCAACAGCAAATCCTTGACACCTTCATCTTTTCTCTGTGTATCCTGCTGTTATCTGTTGGTCCAATTGTGAGGATTTCGTTTTTTTTTTCTTTCTTCTTTTTTTTTTTTTTGAGTTGGTGTTCTTGACATTGAGTTGTAATCTATCTGAAGGCTGCAATCCTTGACCTTCATCAGCAAGTGTTTCAAGTCCTTCCTCACTTTCATCAAGCAAGGTTCTGTCCTCTGCGAAGATCAGGTGTGCAGCAAGTTGTTAATAAGCTTTCCCCCAATGCTGGTGCCACATTTCCGCCCATATCAATCCAGCCTCTCTGATGAATTTTCTCCGTATGTAGATTGAGTGAGTATGGTTAGAGGATGCAACCCTGACATGCAACTTCTCTTAGACCATGCAGTGTCTCTTTGTTCCGTTCCCATACCTGCCTCTTGGTCCGTGTGCAAGTTCTGATTGAGTACAATGAAGAGTTCTGGAAGTCCCATACTTCTCAAGGCAATCCATGGTTTGGGTTAGTCCACACAGTCCAATGCCTTGGCATAGTCTATACACCCAAGCAAACATCTTTCAGGATTTCTTGTTTTCAGCCAACATCCATTTGACAAGAGCAATGATTTCCCTTGTTCCACGTCCTTTTCTGAGTCCGGACAGAACCTCTCGTTGCTCCCTCTCGATGCACTGCTACAACTTTTGCTGGGTGTTCTTTAGAACAATTTTATTTCCGTGTGATATCAATAATATTATTCATTAATTTGAGCTTTCTGTTGGGGTACCTCTCTTTGGAATGAGTACAACATGGTCTCTTACAGTCATTTGGCCAAGTAGCTTTCTTCGAAGTTTCCTGGCATTGACCAGTGAGTGCTTCCAGTGCTTCATCAGCTTGCTGACACACATTTTAATTGATATTCTGTGGATTCCTGGAGCCACGTTTTTGGCTAACACCTTGAGGGGAGTTTGAAATTCTTCCTTCAGCACCATTGGTTTTTGCTAATATGCTACCTCCGGAAATGGTGGAATGTCAGCTAGTTCTCTTTAGTATTGTGACCCTGTGCATTCTTTCCATTTTCTCTGCATCATTCAATATATTGCTCCAACAATCATACAACATGTCAACCCAAGGCTTGAATTTCTTTTTCAATTCTTTTGGTTTCAGATATGCTGAGCATGTTCTTACCTTTTGCTTGCCTTACTCTAGGTCTGTGCACACATAATATTTGACTTTTTCTTCCTGAGCTGACCTTTGAAATTTTCTGTTTGGCTCTTTGACTTCATCCTTTTGTCCATTTTCCTTAAGGACTCTATGATTGAGATCGAGTTTCACAGTCTCTTCTGACATTCACTTAGATCCCTTCTTTCTGTATTGTTATTTCAATGGCATTATGCTTTCTTCGTCACGTCCTCCCACAGTTCATCAGGTCTTCTGTCTTTAGTATTCAATGCAGTAAATCTGCTCTTGAGCTGTTCTGTAAATTCAAGTATTCTAGACTCAAGGTCATATTTTGCCTCTTGTGCACTTGTTTTAATTTTCATGAGCCTTGACCTGAGCTTACATAGGAGCAATTGATGGTCTGTTCCACAGTCAGCCACTTGTCTGCTTTTAGTTACTGATATTGCGCTTCTCCATCCTCACTTTCCACAGATGTAATCAGTTTGGTTTCTGTGTATTCCATCGGGGGAAGTTCATGTGTACAGTTGCCTTTTGGGTTGATGAAAGGATATTTACTATGAACAAGTTGTTGGTCTGGCATCGCCAGCGCGGTTTCTATTACCAAGGCAGTATTTTCCAACTACTGGTCTTTCCTCTGTTTCCAATGTTTGCATTCCATTCCACAATAATTATCCATGCATCTTGATTGCATGTTTAATTTCAGAGTGAAGACAGTAGCATTCTCTATTTCTTCATCACTAGTATTTCAGTAGCTGTATTGATTAGATTTCCTTGAAGGCAGATAAATACAATCCTATCACAGACAGCATGAGAATTCACGATTGATTTTGCATTGTGCTTATTTTTTTCAACGTTGTATTTGGAGCTCATACAACTCTTATCACCATCCATACATATATCAATTGTGTAAAGCACATGTGTACATTCATTGCCCTCATCATTTTCAAAGCATTTTCTCTCCACTTAAGCCCTTTGTATCAGGTCTTCTCTTTTCACCTCCCTCCCAATTACCCCTCCCTCACGAACACTTGATAATTTATAAATTATTATTTTGTCATATCTTGCCCTGTCCAACATCTCACTTCACCCGTTTTTCTGTTCTCCATCTCCCAGGGAGGAAGTCACATGTAGATCCTTATAATAGGTTCCCTCTTTTCAACCCACTCTCCTTCTAATATCCAAGTATCACCACTCACACCCCTGGTCCTGAAGGTGTCATAGTTCTGGATTCCCTGTGCCTCCAGATCCTTTCTGCACCAGTGTACCTCCTCTGCTTTATCCAGACTTGCAAGGTAGAATTCAGATCATGATAGTGGGGGAGGGAGCATTTAGGAACTAGAGGAAAGGTATATTCTTCATTGGTGCTACAAAGCACACTGACTGACTCATCTCCTCCCCTATACTCCTCTGCAAGGGATCTCCAGTGGATGACAAATGGTCTTTGGGTCTCCACTCTGGGTCTCCACTTCCCCCTTCGTTCACTATGGTAAGATTTCTTTTGATCCGTTTGATGCCTTATACCTGATCCCTTCAACAATCCGTGGTCACACAGGCTGGTGTGCTTCTTCCATGTGGGCTTGGTTGCTTCTCAGCTACATGGCCGCTTGTTTACCTTCAAACCTTTAAGACCCCAGACACTCTTTTGATAGCCGGGCACCATCAGCTTTCTTCACCACATTTGCTTATGCACCTGTTTGTCCTCAGTGATCGTATCATGGAGGTGTGCACCCAATGATGTGACTGTTTGTTCTTTGATGCCTGATAACTGATCCCTTTGGAACCTCATGATCATACAGGCTGGTGTGTTCTTCCACGTTGGCTTTGTTGATTCTGAGATAGATTGCTGCTTGTTTATCTTCATGCCTTTAGGACCCCAGACGCTATATCTTTTTTATAGCCGGGCACCATCAGCTTTCTTCACGACATTTGCTTATTTACCTGCTTTGTCTTCAGCACTTGTGTCGGGAGGGTGAGCATCATAGAATGCCAATTTAATAGAAGAAAGTACTGTTGCATTGAGGGAGTACTTGAGTGGAGGCCCATTGTCCTTTCGCTACCTTAATACTAAACTCATAAATATAGGCACAAAATCTATTTACACACACACACATATATATATGTATATATATATTTGCATAGGTACATGTCTTTGTCTAGACTTCTATAAATACCCTCGCCTCCCAGCTCTTGCCTCTATTTCCCTTCACTTTCTTCCTGTCCCACTATCATGCTCCATCCGACCCGGGTTTCAGCAATACCTCTTCCTTACATTACCCTTGATCATGCCCTACCAGGCCTGCCACACCAACCTCACCACCAATTTGGATCACTTGTTGTTCCCTTGTCCTGGGTTTGTTAACAACACTTCCTTACCCCCCACCTCCCCCTATCCGATTTCCCCCAAGAACTGTTGGTCCCATTGTTTTTCTTCTAGCTGGTTCATCCAGGCTGTCTAATTGAGACAGATCTGCGAAGATAATAACATGCACAAACAAAAAACAAGACAGAGCAAAACAAAGCAACAATATACAACAAAACAACAAACCACTGGCCAAAAAAAAAAAAAAAAAAACCAGAACAGAACAAGAAAGAACAGCTTGTAGTGAGTTCAAGGATCATTTGTTGGCCTTTAGAAGTGTTTCCAGTCAAGTCTGTTGGGGCACCATGCCCTGGCCCCAAAGTCCACCTTCAGAATTCACTGGGGACCTTGCCGCTCCATTCCCTTGGTCTCCGCTGCACTCCCCCGTGCTTTGTCTCGGTGTGGTGGGATCAGGTCGGGCACAATTCCCACACCGTGTCTCCAGTGCTGTCACCCGCAGGGCCGTCGGTCATGTCTCATATTGGGGCTTCCCATGTGGTCCTCTCTGTGGCCTGGCTGCTCTAAATGGGGTCATCGTCGTCAGGGCCTGGTGGACCAGGATGCGCTCCACTCTCTCCTACTCCCCCTTCATCTGCTCCTGTGCGCTCTGATCAGATGTGTCCTGCTCCTGGAGCTGCAGATTCAATGCTCCTTTGAAATAAATTCTTCTGGGCTGAGGTGCAGGCATCCACTTAGTATTTGGTACTGGGCCAGCCCGCCAGACCTCTCCAATAGTTCCCTACTCCACGCCAGAATGTTGAATTCACACCTTGGGGAGATGGGTTGAAGTCTGGTCCCTCTATCCCTGTGAAGATATAAACAATACCCTCCCCTTGGGTGGGTTAGCGCCCCATGGCCCCGCTACCCATTTCTTCCTTATTTTCATCCTTTTCTTTTTTCCTTTCCCCACCTCCTCCCCAGTTGTCTACCATGAGCATCCCTGGATTTGATCTGGTTCCTGCCATACTACACGGTCCTCACCCCAAGAATGTGTGTATACAGTAGCATTTTCCCTATGCACCTTTTGCATTGTTTTTTTTAATGGTTACCTCAGTGGGCCCATGCTTTACTTGTCCTTTTGTGCCTGACTTACTTCGCTTAGCATGATTTCCTCCAGTACTTCTCATGGCGCTATGTGCTTCATACATTCATCGCTGCTTTTTACCGATGAGTAGTACGCCATTGAATGTATATACCACAGTTTTTAATCCAATCGTCAGTTGATGGATATTTGGGTTGCTTCCGACTCCTTGCAATTGTGAACTGTGCCGCAATGAACATTGGAGCACAGATGTCTGGCCTTGGTTTGTTTCTTGCCTCTCCTGGGTGTATGCCCAGAAGGGAGATGGCAGGGTCATATGGTAACTCGATCTCCATCTGTTTTAGGTATCGCCAGATTGATTTCCATAGTGGCTGTACGTACTTACAAGTCCACCAGCAGTGGATGAGAGTTCCTGTCTCCCCACAGCCTCTCCAGCACTTGTTGCTTTCTGATTTTTTGAATTGGGCTACCTTTGAGGGTGTTAGGTGGTACCTCATTGTTTTAATTTGAATTTCTCTTATGGCTAAAGATCGGGAACATTTTCTCGTATGTGTGTTGGCCATTCGGAATACTGCCCCTGTGAAACTTCTGTTCAGGTCCTTTGCCCACCTCTCAAGTGGGCAATTAGTTTTTTTTCTTTTTGGGAGCGAGCAAGTATAGTAGAGTTTAGTAATAAGGTCTTTGTCTGATGTGTCACAGCGAAAAATGTTTTCTCAGGTCATTGACTCTCTTATTATTCTATTGGTGAATTCTTTCGACATACACAGGTGTTTTTTCTTCAGTATATCCCATTATAACCCACTCTCCCTCTACCCTCCCAGTTTTGCCACTCACATCCCTGGCCCTGAATTTATCATCTGCTCTGGGTTCCTTGTGCCTCCAGCTTCTATTTGCAGCACTGTACATCCTCTGTTCTAGCCAGACTTGCAACATAGAATTTGGATCATGATAGTGGAGTGGTGGTGGTGGAGGAAGCATTTTGAAATGAGAGGAATACTATACACTTCAGAGGTGCTGCATCGTACCTTGACTGACTCATCTCCTTCTTAGACTCCTCTGCAAGGGGATCTCCAGTGACCAACAAATGGGCTTTGAGTCTCAACTCTGGACTTCCCCCTTCATTCACTATGGTATGATGTTTTTGTTCTGATGATGCCTTATACCTGATCCCTTTGACACCTCGTGGTCGCACAGGGTGGTGTACTTCTTCCATGTGGGCTTTGTTGCTTCTGAGCTAGATGGGCGCTTGTTTACCATGAAACATTTAAGACCCCAGACTCTATACCCTTTGATAGCCGCAACCATCAGCTTCCTTCGCAGGTTTGATTATGCACCTGTTTGTCCTCAGTGATCGTATCATGGAGTGTACACAGTGATATGATTTTTTTGTTCTTTGTTGCCTGATAATTGATCATTTAGGAACCTCATGATCACACAGGCTTGTGTGGTCTTCCATGAGGGCTTTGTTGCTTCTGAGCTATATGGCCACTTTGTTTACCTTCAAACCTTTAAGACCGCAGACACTTTATCTTTTGATAGCCAGGCACCGTCAACTTTCTTCACCACATTGCTTATTCACATGCTTTGTCCTCAGCGGTTGTGTCGGGAGGGTGAGAATCATAGAATGCCAATTTAATAGAAGTAAATATTCTTGCATTGAGGGAGTAATTGAGTGGAGACCCAATGTCCTTCCACCACCTTAATACTAAACGTATAAATATAGGCACAGAGATCTATTTCTCCATATATATATATACACATATGTACATGTCCTTGTCTGGATGTCTATAAATTCCCTTTGCCTCCCAGTTCTTTCCTCTATTTCATTTGATTTTCCTCCTGTCCCACTATCAGGCTCCTAGTTCGTCACTCTTTATGGAGTAGAAATCCTCATCATTCTCCCACAGAGCGGAGCGACGTTTACAACTGATGATCTTGCATTTAGCAGCCCAACACATAACACCTCCATCCCGGGTGCTCCCTAATCCAGCACCCATCTTGGGAAGGAGTTGTTCAAAGGGGCTAAGGCTTCATATGAAGGAAGGTAGAGAGTCCAGGATGCAGGTCTATGACACACAATCTCCCACCAGTTCACAGATCTCAGACCCATAGACCCCACACCCTAAGGCCCATTCTGAGGAGTTCAGGCATCAGGACTGAGGTCCCAAATGAGAGGACTTCTGAGGGGAATGCAAGGATAAAATAAACATCTATGAGATATTGTTGGGGGGTTCTATCACAAGGATTCCTGTCACTTAGAAGGAATTTTAACAATCAGCCTCCCTATTCGGCTGAGCTTGGCTGGGATAGGTCAGGCATCAGACCTTGATCAATGCTGGAAACCCTGACAGAAAGTAGCAAGATGAAGCCTAATGAACCCTAGGTCATAACTCAGAGCTTAGAACCTGTCCAACAAGTTCCAACCTGCACCTGCTGCCTCATCATCTAAAAGATGCTGCAAGGATGTGTTGGTGCTGCGATTGTGACCATGTCTTGGGAGCTGAAGTAGGACAGCTAGGACACAGTGGTTGTGCCTTGGCCTGCAAACACAAGGGCAGAAGCTCAAAGCCACCAGCCACCCCAAGGGAGAAAGATGGGACTTCCTACTCTCATAGACATGGACAATCTTCCCTGTCCTGTGAGCCAAAAGGGACTTATTAGAATAGGACTTGGTGTCATGGTTGTGAAGGGGGTGCATGTTTCAGTGGAGGCGTGGCACAGAAGCTGAGTTTGAGTTGAGGATCAAATATGGCTGACATCAAGCCTGGCTGAAAGCCCCATGCTGTGGCTTTGAATTCGTGTAACCAGGTCTCTAACTTCCTTCATCCTTGACCAAGGCACATCTAAACCCAAATCAAAGTCACTGCTGTTGAGTCGAGGGCCACTCACGGTGACGCTACAGGACAGGGGAGAACTGCCCCCTGTGGAATTCTGAGAGTGTTCCTGTTCACAGGACTAGACCTCATCCAGCTGCCCATCGTCTCATGGCGAGATTTCTCTGTTGGGCTCACCTCAAGGCTGAGCATGTGCCAGGACCTGGAAGTCTTGAAGCTACCCCACGTCCTCTCACTCCCCCTTTCAGAACCTACATTTCCCCTTCTGTGACCTGTGACTATCGAGTTTGCAGTTGATTTCATTTTATTGTGCAAGAGCATTAAAATGTAAGGCCTGGCAGAGCAAAGCTGCTGAGAGAGGTCCTAAGACAAACATCCTTCCATTGTCCTCTACTCCTCTCACTCTGTGACTGTGAGAATAGTGCACCACCCTCGGGGCTGAATCATTCTAATTTAAGGCTATGCTAAAACAACTTCCTTCTCAGAAGGAAGGCTTGCACCTGATGCACGACAAAGTTAGAGCTTATGGATAAATAAATGATAAAGATGCTCCCAAAAGGGAATGAGGAGAATGTCCCCTTACGAATGGTATGTGGGTACAAAGTTCATTGGTGTGGAAAGCCTGTGAGGGAAACGAGATGAACTCACAAGCAAAGTTTACCTGTGACTCATATGTAACTCAGGTGTAATCCCCAGTGCTTCTAGCTCGTGTGTAACTCATAGCCCTCCTGGCTCATCTGTAATCCCTAGTCTTCCTGTATAAGTAGAGCTCTTTCTCCATTTTTTGAACTTTGGAACCCTTGGTATTTTACCAGTTTTGGCTGCTTCCAACTTAAAAAAAACAACAATAAAAACAACAATTCTTTTGTTTCTCTCTTTATAGGAATTCTAGTGACATGCTACTCTTGGACATTACTTCACTGTGCATGCAACCCAGAGAAATGTGTAAATCACACATGTACAACTCAATCGTAACCTCACAAGTGTCTGCTGTGAGACGTAAAATGAGGTAAGCTCGTGTGGCAGGTCCTGTGAATGAGCATCTTCATGTTTAGGCGAATGAGAACGGTGAACCAATACTGTTGCTTGCCAAGGGGTCTCTTCCAACCCAGAGCAACCCCGTGCACAAAGCATACCAACCCAACCAAACAGAACACGGCCCCATCCTGAGCCATGCTCACCATAGCTCCTGGTGTTGCAGCCACCGCGCCAATCCTTCCTGTCAAGGGCCTTCCTCTCCTTCGCCACCCCTCTGCTTGACCGAGCATGATGTCCTTCTCCAGGGACTGGTCTCTCCTGACAGCATGTGCAAGGTCTGTGAGACAAAGCCTCCCCAGACTTCTTCCAATACACATAGGTTTGTCATTTTAGCAGTCCATGCACGTTCAAGATTCTGCCCCAGCACCACCATGCAAATTCATCTTTTTTCCTCCATTTTCTTTATTCAGGGTCCAACTCTCACCTGCATCAGATGTCCAACTCTCATCTGCATCGTCATGAAAACACAGGGTCCAACTGTCACCTGCATCGTGATGAAAACACGATGCCCTGGGTCAGCCTCATCTTACCCTCAAAGTAGCATCCTTGCTTGTCAAGACTCTAAAGAGGTTTGGGAAACAGAGTTAGCCAGTGCAACATGTTTTTGGATCTCTTGATGGCTACTTCCCTGAGCATTGATTGTGATCGAGGCAAGACCAAATCCTTGACAACATCAACCTTTTCTCCATTTTTCATGTGACCTGTTGTTCCAGTCGAGAGGATTTGGGTCTTCTTTACAAGGAGATGTGATTCGTACTGAAGGCTGCAGTAATTGATCCTCATTACCAAAGACTACATGTTCTCCTCACTTTCAGCAGGCAAGGTTGTATCCCCTGCCTATTGTAGTATATTAGTAAGCCTTCCTCCAATCCTGATGCCACCCTCCTCTTCATGTAATCCAGAGTCTCTGATGATTTGCTCATCACACAATTTGAATAAGTACGGTGAGAGGATATAACCCTGACACACACCTTTCCTCATTAAAAAAATTGTTTTATTAGGGGCTCATACAACACTTTTTAAAATCATTTTATTCGGGGCTTATACAATTCTTATCACTACCCATACAAAAAATCATTGTGTCAAGCACATATGTATGTATGTTGCCATCATCATTCTCAAAACATTTCCCTTCCACTTGAGCCCTTGGTATAAGCTCTTCATTTTCCCTCTCCCTCTCCACTCCTCCCTAGTTATGAAACCTTCGTAATTCATAAATTGTTATTATTTTATCATTTCTTACTCTGTCGGATGTTCCACCCCCCACCCTCTGCTCTGCTGTCCATCCCCCAAGGAATAGGCTGTACATAGATTCTTTTAATCAATTATCCCTTTCTATCCCACGTTCTCTCCACCCTCAGGCATGGCCACTCTCACCACTGATCCTGGAGGAGTCATCTGTCCTGGATTCCTTGTGTTTTCACTTGCTATCTATAACAATATGCACCCTCTGGTCTAGCCAGATTCTTATGGTAGAATTGGGATCATGATAGAGCGGGAGGAAGTATTTAAGAACTAAAGGAAAGTTATATGTTTCCTCATTGCTACACAGCACCCAGACTGGCTCATCTCCTCTCCAAAACAGTTCAGTATTAGGGTGTCCAGTTAGCTTCCCATGGGCTTTGAGTCTCCACTCTGCACCTACACATTTACAATGATATGACTTTTGTTCTTTGATAATTGATACCTGGTCTCTTGGACAGCTCGTTGTCACACAGGCTGATGTGTTTCTTCCGTGTGGGCTTTGTTGTTTCTGAACTAGATGACCACTTGTTTACCCTCAAGCCTCCAAGACCCCAGACGCTATATCTGTTGATAGCTGGGAACCATCACCTTTCTTCACCACATTGGCTTATGCACACGTTTGTCTTCATTGATCATATCAGGAAGGTGGGAACCCACTGATATGATTTTAAGTTCTTTGATGTCTGAAGGGGCTCATGCAACTCTTATCACACTCCATACATACATCAATTGTGTAAAGTACATATGTACATTCATTGCCCTGAGTATTTTCAAAATATTTGCTCTCCACCCAAGCCCTGTCATCAGCTCATCATCGTTATTCCACCTTCCCTCCCACTTCTCCCTTCCCCCATGAACCCTTGCTAATGTACAAATTATGGTTTTGTCATATCTTGCACTGGCCAATGACTACCTTCATCCACTTTTCTGTTGTCCATCCCCCAGGGAGGTGTCCATATGTAGATGCTTGTAATTGGGTCCCTGTTTCTAACCCACCCTCCTTCAACACTTCCAGTATTACCACTCACACCACTGGTCCTAAAGGGGCCCTCTGCCCTGGATTCCTGTTTCCAGTTCCTTTCTGTACTAGTGTACATCCTCTGGTCTAGCCAGATCTGTAAGTTTGAATTGGGATCAAGATAGTGGGTGGGGAGAAAACATTTAGGAAATAGAGGAAAGATGTATCTTTCAAGGTTGCTACATCACACCCTGTCTAGCTCATCTGCACCCCAAGACCCTTCTGTAGTGGGATGTCCAGTGGCCTACACTCACCCATCCATTTATTCTTCCATCCATTATTGTCTGTCCATCCACCCATTCATCCATTTATTGTTCCGTCCATGTATCCATCCACCTGTCCCTCCAACATTGTTACCAGGTATGGCTTAGATGCTAGCCATTGAACAAAACCATAGAGTTATGACAATGAATTGTGTCAGCTTTCTGGGGTCACCCCTGAGTGGACAAGATAAATAAGCTGCAGAACCACAAATGCTGCGAGAGCCACGTGGGGGCCCTGTGCCCAGGATGGAGGACCCCACAGAAGACTGTTCCTGAACATGAGGTTTAAGGGCAGGGAATAAGAGTGGGGAGAAGATTGGCACTGCTCCAGTAGGGGCGTGCCGACAGGACGTGGGGTGGCTCAGTGTTCACTGGCCACAGGACTCCAGGCTGGCTGGAACCTATGAAAACGGGTCCACGGTGGACATCCACATGAAGCCGGGGGTCAATGAGGACCAGTGGCTGCAGCTGCTGATGACCTATATGGGGCTCATGATGGATACACTGTTCCCTGTCTACCACACCAAGGTGGGTGGCCATCCCTGCTGTTGCCTGCCCCCTCCACCCTCCCACAGCCCTCACCTGGGCACTGATGGACTTCGTGGTTTGCTACCAGCCCGATCTGCAGCCCTCCCTGCAGCCATAGCACGACTCCTCCACCTTCATACTCAATGTTGCCCTCAACCACAAGGACCTGGATTATGAGGTCAGCCCACTGCTGCCCTTCACACCTGTGGGCCTGCCACGGTATCTCCCAGGGTTTCTACGTGGTGGGTCTCAGCGCCTGGATCCCTCCTGGGGTGGCTGCCAGACATTCCTCTTGAGTCTCCTGTTCTCACTTCCCCTTATCCCCCTGGACCCATGCCTGGTGCCCCCCAGCCTCTTCCTGCTCCCCTCTGCTTACCTTCCCTCTCTTTCCTTTTCTCCCCACAGGGAGGTGGCTGCCGCTTCCTGCACTGTGACTGCGTGGTCGCTTCTCATCAGAAAAACTGGGGGCTCTTGCACCCAGGCTGCCTCACCCTCTACCATGAGGGCCTGCCCACTACTCGGGGACAGGCTACATCATAGTGTTCTTTGTCGATCCCTGACACCCCACAACTCTGTCCAACCTTCCTCACCAGTGTGCCTTCCGGGGGGCGGTGCGAGTCACCTGGGTGTGGGCCCCTCTCTCTTGGAGAGGGATCTGGCCTCCCTTCCTGTGTTCTGTGTGCCTGGAACTGAATGAGTTGCCATGTCCTCCAATACACGGCTTCTCAGGGAGCTTCTGGAGCCCCCTAAACTCCCTCAGCTCCCTGGACGTACTGGAAAAAGAGCTTCTGGGATCGTCCGGGGGGATAAATTATTACAGTTTCTCCACCTCTTTCCCTCCCCAGTAACGGAGGATATGGAGCTCTCCTGTCCATCCCAGTCCTTCCTTCAACCTATGAACCCCGCACCCAGAGTAGAGGGGAGACTGATCTTCTCCATAAAGAAAGGGCAAGATGGGCGAAATAGAGGAGCAGGAGGCTCCATCTGTGCGCAACCCTGGATGTTTCCATTGGTCTCCTTTTCTTGCTCCCTCGTATCATCTTAAGGAGCCTGGTGTTGCTGTGGGTTAAGTGTTGGACTGCTAACCTGAAGGTCAGAGTTCAAGCCCACCAATGGCTTCAAAGGGAAAAGATGAGACTGTCTGCTTCCATAAATATCAAAAATCTCAGAAGCCCTGGAGAGCTGTTGTACTCTGATACGTGAGGTCACCATGAGTCTGAAAAAGCTCTGGTGGCCAAGTGGGTTACGCATTGAGGTCGATTCAAAAGCAGAAGCCAATACCCGGGCAATGAAGAGCATTCTCCTGCCATAAAACGTCAGTCTTTGAAACCCAGAGGGGTGGTTCTGCACTGTCCTACAATTTCACTAAGAATCAGAATGAACTTGACCGCCAATCATTGGGTTTTGTTTGGGGTCTGTTATTGCCTGAACTGGGGAAAGGGTTGGAAGAAGGACCAGACCAGCGGACTTCCCAGTTGGAGCTCATCCAATAGCACCCTCACCCGGGTCCCAAGCTCTTCTCTGTACTTCTCTAATCAATTGACGCCACTTTTCCCTTCAGGAAGACTGGGGCTGACTAGACCCACTGCTGGCCATGGGCACAGGACATCCTCCTGCCTCACAAGCATGTGCTCTAAACGTGGAAGACAGGAAGGAGAGAGACTTACCTGTGGTCACTGCATGTGCCTATGGCAAAACATGCATGAAGTTCACCACTTTGGGGGTGTCTAAATCCTAGTCATTGCATCTATCCACCATATTGGGTCCCTACCACCATTGCTTTCCAGAATTTTTTCATCATTCAAAGCTGATATTTTGTGCCTTTTGAACAATAATTATACACTCTTTCCCCACCAATCACCTAGTCAACACAAACCTACTTTTATTTATGAATAAATGCTCCTGAGGCCCATTGGTCGTGCTGTGGGGCTTCCTACACAAGGTCATTGGTTCAAACACATCAGCTATTTTTGAGTGGGGGAAATGGAGCTGATCGTTCTAGAGATTTTTGGTATAAAAAAATTCAATATATATGTGTGTGTGTGTGTGTGTATATTTTTTTTCTAAATCATTGTTGGGGGCTCATTCAACTCCTCACAATCCATACATACACCCATTGTGTCAAGCACATTTGTACATTTGTTGCCATTATTATTCTCAAAACATTTGCTTTCTACTTGAGCCCTTGGTATCAGCTCTTCATTTCCCCCCTCCCCTACAAACCCTTGATAATTATGAATTATTTTCCCCATTATGAAATTAAAAATATATATATTTACTGCCGCGGTCCAGCTGCAGCGGGTTTGGGTTCCCCGCTAGGTGGGTAAGGCTTCGACATGTAGGAGACAAAAATCACACAATTCAAAGGTTGCGGTGACTGTTCCAATTTTATTCATGCAAAGCTTCAACTTATATATTCTTTTTCTTGGCTTAAGGCTTATGGTCTTAGATCATACATTAGGAAATTCTCAGACCACAAGACCATAACAAGTTACATCAATCACATCATGATTCTTGGTTAAAAATAAGTACATCTTGAAACTGAAACATTTTCATACAAGGGTGATAGACATAAACCTCCTAACAACAACTGAGCACACTTCATCCAACTAGGGTGCATTGTTCTAACTATGAGATCAATAAAACATTAATACATTTCATTATAAAAAAATTACTTGACAGGCTTTGGCTGTTCCTTCATAGGCTGTTTTTTTTAAGGCTTTCATTTCTTGTTCTTACTTTTCCACTAAGTTCCCATAAATTAAACTCCCAAAAGTCTTTCTGTACCAAGGTATGAGTTGCCTCACAATAGGTAGCTTTGCTTCAGTGGACTTCAAACATCACTGAGACCCTCTTCTTGCTAACCGTTCCATAAAACTTAAACTACTAAAAGGAAGTTGTACACCTTTCTTTGTTAACTATTCTTATGATATTTTCGTTGTAAGCCCTCGTATAAGGTAAATCAGGGCCAGGAACTCTGTTTCTCTTTGGGTTATTTCCTGGAGGGGGATGCCGTATTCTGCCCCCTATGCGGTAACCAAGATAAGGAAAGGGAAAAACTGGATGATAAACTTTTTTAGCCCAAAGCACTCCAAATAATTGTGGCAAGGCCAATCGAACAAGTCCAAATACATATCAAGAGCAGGTTTGGGCAGCCAACTCCCACCGTCCTTCTTCTCTGAAGCCAGGCCAGGCGTCGTTCAACTCTGTTTTTGACGTCAGGCGGCATGACTGGTCCCCTCAATTTACAGTATCAAAAGCCCTACAGGGGAATGCTGTGAGAAAAAAAGCTGGATGGCAGTAGTGTGTGTGTTGGGGTGGGTGGAGGTGTGGGTGGTTCTGAATGTGCTTTTTACACATCGGACACCTAACCTCAGGCCAGAAGTCAAACCCATGAGCATATCTTTGGAAGAAAGCTGAGGTTGTCAGTGCCCACAAATATTTAATCTGGGAGACCCACCTGGGCAATGATATTCTGTTCACCAGGGTCACTATGAGCCAACGTGATGGCAGTGAGTTTGGGGGTATTCTAGATAGCTCACATCCACGGAATCAGACAATACTGGGCCTGTCATGACTGGCTTGTTCCATTCAGCACAAAGATTTCAAGGTGCATCGATGTGGTGCCATGTCTCAGGACTTCATTCCTTTGTAGGGGTATATAATATGAATCCAGGAACATTGAAAGACCTCACAAATGAAAAGGGACACACAAAGACAGATATCCTAGGCATTGGTGAGCTGAAATGGACTGGTGTTGGTTGTTTTCAATCAGAAAATCCTATGATTTAGCTTGCTGGGAGTGATACAATCGAGAGGAATGGTGTGACATTCAGTGACAAAAAGCACATGGCAAAATCAGTCGTGAATTCAGTTCAACTGTGATACGATTGTATCTATCTGCCTTCAAGGAAATCTAATCATTACAGCTATTGAAATTTATCTACCCACCACAAAAGCTAGTGATAAAGAAATAGAAGAATTCTGCTATCTTCAGTCTGAAATTAAACATGCAAGCAATATACCTTGATAATTATTGTGGAATGGAATGCAAACATTGAAAAAAAGGAAAGACCAGTAGTTGGAAAATATGGTCTTGGTAATAGAAACCACAGTGGCAATGCCAGACCAACAACTTATTCATAGGAAATACCCTTTTCAACAACGCAAAAGGCAACTATACACATGAACTTCTCCAGATGGAATACACAGAAACCAAACTGATAACATCTGTGGGACGTGAGGATGGAGAATTTCAATATCAGTAACTATAATCAGACAAAGGGCTGACTGTGGAACATGTCCGGAGCCATGAGGCCCGGCCATTACTTGGAATTTATTAGCCTGAGCTCTGGGTATTCTTCCACCCCAGCCTACAGCACGGCAGCTGTGTTTGACATACTTAGCTTGCCAGACATAGATAAGGAAGTCTCTATTTGTCTGTAGGATTCTGTTCTGTGGTCACTATTCCCGGAATGAACTCTGCTCCAACCTTGGGTAAACGTGTGTAATGATTATATATAAACATCTGCATTTTGCTTCCCCCACTATTGTTTTCAGGGAAACATCTGCATTTTGCTTCCCCAACTATTGTTCTCAGGGAAACACCTGCGGCTTGCTTCCCTTTCCCTGGCCTATATAAGCTATAACTTTCCACTCAATAAACAGGACTTGATCAGGATACTGTCTTGTCCTTATTCTCCGTGCCTCTTGTACCCCCCCAATTCCCACTCTCTCCTCCAGGATCCACGTTGAATGTCCCACGAGACGGGACAGAACAGACCATCAATTGCTCATATGTAAGCTCAGGTCAAGGCTCAAGAAAATTAAAACAAGTGCACAAGACCCAAAATATGACCTTGAGTCTGAAGCACTTGAATTTAGAGGACATCTCAAGAGTAGATTATTGCATTCAATACTAAAGACAGAAGACCCCATGATCTATGGGAGTATATCATGAAGAAACCATAAGGCCGATGAAATAACAAGACAGAAAAGATCAAAGTGGATGTCACAAGAGACTCTGAAACTTGCTCTCAATCATAGAGTCGTTAAGGCAAATGGACGAAAGGATGAAGTCAAAG
Source organism: Tenrec ecaudatus (assembly GCF_050624435.1). Lineage (NCBI taxonomy): Eukaryota > Metazoa > Chordata > Mammalia > Afrosoricida > Tenrecidae > Tenrec > Tenrec ecaudatus. The sequence continues at coordinate 130,000,736 of NC_134541.1, forward strand.
AGGCAAAAAGAAAGTTTCAAAGGTCAGCTCAAGCAGCCAATGTCAAACATTGAGTGTGCACAGACTGAGAGTAAGACAAGCAGAAAGGAAGAACCTGCTCAGCATATCTGACACCAAAAGAATTGAGGAAGAATTCAAGCCTTGCGTTGACATGTTGTGTGATTGTAGGGGAAAAATATTGAATGTTCAAGAGAAGATGGAAAGAATACACAGAGTCACTACACCAAAGAGAACTAGCTGACATTCCACCATATCCGGAGGTAGCACATGAGCAAAACCCAATGGTGCTGAAGGAAGAAGTTCAAACTCCCCTCAAGGTGTTAGCCAAAAACATGGCCCCAGGAATCCACAGATCATCAATTGAAATGTGTTTCAGCAAACTGATGAAGCACTGGAAACACTTCCTGGTCAATGCCAGGAAAAGTGGAAGACAGCTATTTGACCACCTGACTGTAAGAGACCATGTTGGTACCCATTCCAAAGAAAGGTGCCCCAACAGAATGCTCAAAAGACAGAACAATATCATTGATATCATAAGGAAGTGAAATTGTGGTGAAGATCATGAAGAAAAAGTTGTAGGAGTGCATGCACAGGGAGCACCGAGAGGTTCTGGCCGGACTCAGAAGAGTACATGGAACAAGGGATATCATTGCTCATGTCAGATGGATGTTGGCTAATAACAAGAAATGCCGAGAGATGTTTACTTGGTTTACTTCACTATGCCAAGGCATTGGACTGTGTATATATTCCCAAATCATGGATTGCCGTGAGAAGAATGGGAATTCCAGAACTCTTCATTGTGCTCATTCAGAACTTGCACATGGACCAAGAGGCAGTTGTGGGAATGGAACAAGGGAACACTGCATGGTGTAAGGGAAGTTGCATGTCAGGGTTGCATCCTCTCACCATACTCACTCAATCTGCATACTGAGCAAATTGATCAGAGAGGCTGGATTGATATGGGCGGGAATGTGGCACCAGAATTGGGGGAAGGCTTATTGACAACTTGCAGTACACCTGATCTACGCAGAGGACACAACCTTGCTTGATGAAAGTGAGGAAGAACTTGAAACACTTGCTGATGAAGGTCAAGGATTGGAGCCTTCGGGATGGAGTGCAACTCAATGTCAAGAACACCAAAAAAAAAAGAAGAAGTAGAAGAAGAAAAAGAAAGAAAGAAAGACAACCAAATCCTCACAAGCAGACCAACAGATAACAGCCGGATAAACAGAGGAAAGATTGAAATTGTCAAGAACTTGCTCTTGCTTGCACAAGACCTCGTTTCAGTGTTGGAAAGCAGAGAAGTTACTTTGAGAACTGATGGACACCCGACACAAGACATGGTATTTTCAATCGGCTCACAAGCATGTAAAGTTAGACATGGAATCAGGAAGACAAAAATAATTGTTATGATTGGTGCTGAAAAAGTATGTTGAGCATACCCTGGACAGCCAACAGAACGGACATCTGTCATGGAAGAAGTCCAGGCAGAATGCTCTTCAGATGCACGGATATAAAAAATTCATCTCCAGTACATGAGACATGTTACCAGGAGAGACCAGGCCCTGGGAAAGGACATCCTGCTTGGTAAAGTAGAGGTCCCATGGAAAAGGGAAGGCTCTCAACAAAGTGGATTGGCACAGTGGCTTGTAACCATGGGCTCAATCAAGCACAGAATCAATTGTGCGGATGGCGCAAAATCAGACAGTGTGTGTTTCAGAGGCTCTCTGAGGGTCGGAATCAACTGGACAGCACCTAACAAGAGAATGTGTCTGTATGAATGGACCTTGTGTAGCTTAGACATTCCCCTGTTGACCCCTTGTTCCACCCTTGGGTTACTGGGAGTCAAGCTGCTGTGAACACTGGTGTACAAGTACCTCTAGGGAGCCCTGCTTTTCACGCTGCAGAGTGTGTAAGGTTGATGACTGCTGTTAGGTGCCGGTATACAGCCACCCCCTGGGACAGAGAACTGCCCCCCTAGGGTTTTTGTTAGTGCCATCTCTACCACAGCAGCAGGCCAGTCTTTCTCCTGGGGAGATGTTGACGGGGGGGGGGGCTTTGAACCCTCAAAGTTCTCGTTGCAGTCAAGTGCTTAGCTTGTTTGTGCCACCTGGGCCTCTTGGGTCTTGCTGGATCAGATGCTCGAGCAAGGTTGAAACTGTGAGGCTCCATCAAACTGTTTTCCACAGAGGATTCACCCTTTTACCAACAGGGCACCAAGTGTGACTATCTCCACACCAGCCCAACACTTGACAATTTCTATACGTTTGGTTGTTGCTGTTTTTATAACCCTCTTCTTCCTCTGTCTCTCCTCCCAATGAACCACCTCCCTTGTGAAGCCTGCCTACCTGGCAGGTGATGCTGACTCCTGTGCCTTTCAGTGTGACCTGAGCATTTCTTTGGACGTTTAGGTCCATCACCCCTTGACCTCTCCCAGCCACACATATTCGCACGCCTAATACGCCTTGTGGATGGAAAGGGTTAAGGCGAGTTGTGAGAAAGCCCCTCTTGGTGAGAGCTCTTGACCAAGTCCCTGGAAGGGGAAGCCAGCATGCTGGCCTGTGGCCAGCCTGAGCACTGATGTTGGACACTGGAAACTGGTTGATCCTGCGTCCTCCAGTCCTTGTGCCCATTTAGTGAGCATCTGTCACCTACAGAGCCAAGGGGTCCACTGTGTGGAGGTGGAGACTTGGCCTCTTGTTGCTGACAGCCAGGGGGGAGGTGACCTTACTCCAAGAGCCACTGTGATAGGTATGAATGAAGCAGAAGTATTTTCTAGTAGGAGCTTGTCCCCTGAGACACAGGACTGAACCGTGTGCGTGGATAAGGGAAATGTGTCACAATCCTGGGCTTGGAAAAAGGACTGGCTCCCATGGGGTGTGTTCCCCACCAATCCTCAGCATTTCTCACCAAGCCTTCCATTCTGGGGGGTCTCTTACAGGGCCGACCTGTTGCCTGGTAAGTCATCTCTCTGCAGTCCCTGGAGTTTCAGGGATCACCCACTGACTAAGGGGTCTCTGAACTGTTCTCATTGCAACAAAGGGACCGGCCATTCACAGGAGACACTACCCAGGCAATTCGGTTTCCAGACTGTTGGCTGCCAGCCCGACTCCTCACAGAGGCCCACAGTCCTGACCTCAACAAGGTTGGAGTGCCCCTCTTCCTGACCCCGAGACCGCACCCCTAGACCATTTCCCTTACACCTTGTGAACTCAGGTAATCATTACCCCTTCCATGCTGGGCCGATGACGGTATAGTGGGTGGGTCAGACAAGGGGGCAAAAACTAGGGGCTTGATGATGGGTCAAGGCCAAGCTATTGAGCCCAGCACCACGAATGTATAAGAGCTGTAGGCAGGGGCCTCTTTCTGGCACCCTCCAGAGTAAGGGGCCTCCCACAGCTTCTTAAGTGGGGGCCACTAAGGGCCAGTGTCCTGCCAGGGTCTTCCCCTTCTTGGGGCTCAGCAACTCCATGCAGCCTGAGGCACCCAAGCACCTGGCAATCTCTTTCCCCTACCCCCAGGCAAACAGTGTAGGGTCCTTAATGCACTTGCAGGGCTCTAGGGCTGCAGGTGGGCTGGAAGAGTCTGACACGGGAAAAGGCCCAGTGGAGAGCTGCCACTCTCACGGCCCCCAGCCAGGTGTGCGTAGACAGGCTCCTGGTACTGCTAGGCAAGACCTGACTCCCTGCTGCCTTCTACCTGCCGTGGCTCCATGAAGACTGACACATGCAGAGAGTTGGGGCACAGCTCCTCCCTCGGCCTGGGTCTGCAACTGGGAGGTGTGTAGGCATTTCTGGGACTGCTTTGCTATCTCTGTGAGGGCAGGGGCAGAGGGGAGTGGGGGCTCTGAGAAAACTCTTGGAAAGATCATCTCCCCCAAATCTAATCTCATATGCCATGGGGCACTGGCCTTCTGCCAGGGACAGATTCTCCAATAAGTAAGGTAAGCACCTGCTCAGGTCATCCACAAATGAGGGTACCATTGTCAAAGTAAGCACTAAGCATGGTGTAACCCAGTCCATCTCTTTCCATGCTTGTTCACAAAAATAAATAAAGAAAAGAAAGCACTGCTATCCAGTGGGCTTGAAATCAAAGCCAACATGTGACTCATTCTTCTGCCTTGGAGAAGCATGGGTGGCTTGGAACTACTTGAGTTGGACGTACAGCACTACCCAACAGCTTCACCAGAGGGCTATCACACCAAACCCACTGCCATCTGGTCCATTTCACTCATAGTGACTCCATGTCAGAGTCCATGCTGTAAATCATGACAGAGGCAGACAGCCTCCTCTTTCTCCAGCAGAGATGTTGGTGGGGCTGAAACCACCTGGGTTACCTTACATTCATGCAACACTTATCTGACAGCACCACCCCAAAACCCAGCTCACTGCCATGGAGTCAAGGCAAACCCACAGCGACCTCCTGTGGGTTTCTGAGACTGTAAGTGTTGATGAGAGTAGAGAGCCCAGTCTTTCTCCCGCAGAGCCGCTGGTGGTTTCAAACTGCCAACCATGCAGCACATCATAGCCCAACACCACACGTTTTCAGTGCACGACCAGGGCTCTCAGGCTGCTGACCAGGGCTTTATCTCACAGATTTGATTCTTAATGTTATGGTCATGGTCAAATGAAGCCAAATTTTTTTAGCTACTTAGTTTTTTTTACCCTTTTATATAAATATAAAGAGAAAAGACATTCTTTTGGAAACTAGCTTGTGTGTCACGAAAGACTGTAAGTCAGTTTCCATTTTACTTTTGACCACTCAGACCATGGTGGAGATCTCATGGGTAAGAAAGCTGGAATTGTTCAGGCTGTGAACCTTCAGAGAAAGCATTCTTGAACTGAAAGCAATCTCACTGCTATCGAGTTGATGCCAACTCTTTATGGGAGTGGAGTCTTTCTCCAGCACAGCTGCTGGTGGTTTCAAACTGCAGACCATGAGGATCGCAGCCCAATCGATAACCATTGCCATCTAGGTGATCCTGCCCCTATGGGACTGGGTAGACTGCCGCTGTGGATTTCCTATACTGTAACTCTGTATGAGTGTTCAGGTGCAGTTGGCACCAGGATACGGCACGGGCCAGGTACCCAGGTTGCCACAGGAAGGGGTGGGTGGGCATGGGCAGGTAGCCTGAATCGCCCCAGTGCTGCTCTTCTCCAGGTCTGGCTGCTGCAGGGCTTCTCGCTCAGAGAGAAGGAGTTCACACTGGAGGCCACTAAGGCGCTGAGCTCCTGGCTGTGGGCGCTGCTGTGCCTTTCCCCAGGCTCTTCAATGGTCACCAGAACCTGCTGCTGGGCGCCGTACCCCGCCTCACTCTCTCAGAGTCCTCTAGGCCGGACCACACCAAGCGGGCAGAAGGCAACCTTCACCCTTGGCTTCTTTCCTGCCCACATTGGGGACCTCGTCCCCTCGCAGCCTTGCAGGTAGACATGCTCTCACGCCCCACAAGCAGCGGCTCATCCATCTCTTGCATGAGCTCTATGGTGGTCCTGCTAGCTGCCACCTCATGCCCTCCTAAACTGACCTGCTGCCCCCACCCTCTACCCAGGTATCTAGGGAGTGAAATAAAGGAGGGGAACCCCGGACACGTGTGTGTGTGTGCGCGTGTTTGTGAGCAACCGTGCGACCTCGCAAGCAAACAGCCTGGACCAGGCCATGTGCAGTTCAGGACCAGTCCGCAGGTCCAGCCCCCGGGCCCCATAGCCTTGACGCTCGCTGCGACTTGCCAACAGGCCTTGGTTCAGGCAGTTTTGGGAGGAATCATCTCTTGGGATTTTGTGTGCTTCCCCCCACCCCCCGCCTCCACACACTTACACACAGACCTGGTGCTGCTGGGACCCATTGGATAAGCTCGACTGTCCCTCCCCACACAAATCTCTCCAGCACCCAGCGGCTGACCCTCCCTCAAACTCAACTTACCGGGCCCCGCCCAACGGCCAGCCTACACCACATAGGAAGAAGTTCAAAGAGCAGTTCCAGGGAGGAGTCTGGAGCCTTCTGGCCTCTAGTCCACGGATCTCAGGGCCACGGCCTCTTGCCAACTCACACACACAGTGAAAGTCAGGCATCCAGGCCGAGAAAACCTTACCGAGGGCAGGCTTCCAGGCTCTCGCTTGCTGGCCTTCTGGCACCCTGAGCCCCAAGAAAGACAGGAGTCCCTGGGATGGAAGTTTCCGTGGCTCCACCGCACTCCCCCACCAGGAAAACCCTAGGAAGGCGGTGGCTGGAATCAGCGTTGGTCTGGCAGTATGTGACCACATTTCTTTGCATGGGTGAGCAGAATGGGAGAGGCTCGGGGGTCTGGGACTGGAGGGAGGGCCACCAGTTGTCCTCACCCTACAGGCCAAGCGAGCCTGGAGGCTCTTAGGGAGCTCATTCCTCGTTCTCTCTCTCCTCTCACCCAGGCACCTTCTGCACCTTCCTGCTCTTCCTCCTCCTCTTCACCTCGCTCTGGCCCATCTCCGTTCTCTACTTTGCCTGGCTCTACCTGGACTGGGACACGCCCAACCAAAGTGAGTTTCAGAAAGCTCAATGCCCACCCCCAAAACAGCAAAAACTGGCAGGACCGGAGCCTGGGAGGACTCTTACATGCCAACTTCTGTTATATGTAATCCCAGGTGGAAGATACTCCACGTGGATGAGGAACTGGACAATTTGGAAGTACCTGAGGGATTATTTTCCTATCAAGGTGACTGGTCAGATGGTCTAGGCACAGGCAGTAGGGAGGGGGCGCACGACCATCTTCTGGCCCCTCCCAGGACCTTACACTTGGAGGTCCACTGAGGTGGGGGACTAACTTTTCCCAGGGTGACGTTCCCTTTGCCTCTCTCACCCAATCCTGCCGGAACACCCACAGCTGGTGAAAACAGCCGAGTTGCCCCCGGACCGCAATTACGTGATGGGAGTGCACCCCCACGGGATCATGTGCATCGGGTACAGCTGCAATTTCAGCACAGAGAGCAACGCCTTCTCCCAGCAGTTCCCTGGGCTGCGGCCCTTCATTGCCATGTTGGCAGGTGTATTCCGCCTCCCCATTTACCGTGACTTTCTCATGAATTTTGGTAAGCAAAGAGGAAGAGGAGGGCTAGAGTAACACCTCCACCAGCACCATTCACTCAGTGGCTTTGCGTGGATGCTCGTGATCTGGTGTGAGCACGTGGACTAGAGGCTGACACCTAGTGGCATGAGGGGGTATGGGACAAAAGTGGGAGCTCACCCTTCCCTAAAGTGGAGGGACTCAGGGACCTCTGTGCTGGTGGTGACTGCTTTCTGCATCCAACTCCATCAACCACCACGACCACCACCCACCCCCCTCCCTCATCCCCGCACAGGATTCTGTTCTGTGGACCGTCAGAACCTGGACTATATCCTGTCCCAGAACCGATGCGGCCAACTCGTGTTCATCATCATCGGGGGTGCCCAGGAGGCCCTGTACTCCGGCCCTGGCCAGCACCATCTTAATCTCCTGAATCGCAAAGGCTTCGTGCGCCTTGCGCTGCGGCACGGGTGAGTGGCTCTGATGTCCCCGGGGTCAGTGGAAGATGCTGGAGCTTTCACTAGGGTCCCGCTGGGAGGCCATACAGGCAGGGAGAGTGCCTACCTCCGTAATTGAGTGCTCACACTGAGCCAAACACAGTGTGAAAAGTCCGCCCACCCCACACCATATCTGTGCACCAAAAAGAGCAAGGTTAGAGTGCCCAAAGCAGGGTTCCCGGAAGTCATGAGTTCAAGTCCCTGGCACTAGCTCAGAGCCAAGCCTTTGGCCATGTCTCCTCACCTGGGAAGGAGCGCACATGCCGCCTGGCAAGCATGTCATGTTGTCAAGGCGACATGAGAAAAGTAGCTGGTTGCAGTGCACCGTTGAGTCTCAAGAAAGGTGAGCCCTTCCTGGGGGATCTTTCTTGGTGGGCAGAGGTAGACGCCTCCTTTGTGGTGACTTCAGGGGTCTGGGGAAACAGCAGCTGATAACCTCTTGGGCAGCTCAGGTGCCTGCCACCAGCCTCATGCCTCCCTCCTCTCCCCCCAAGGGCCTCCCTGGTACCCATCTACTCTTTCGGAGAGAATGATATCTTCAACGTCAAGACTTTTCCTACCGACTCCTGGCAGTACCTCTGCCAGATGACCTTCAAGAAACTGGTGGGCTTTGCTCCTTGCATCTTCTTTGGTCAGAGTCTCTTCTCGGCCAAATCCTGGGGCCTCATGCCCTTCCCCAGGCCCATCACCACGGTGGGTGAGTACTCTTCTCCTAGGGCAAGCTGCCCTCAGCCTCCTGGGCATCAGAGGTCTCTCAGGTCAGCAGCTGCCTCCCTCACTCCCCAGTGGGCCGCCCCATCGACATGCCCCAGGTCGTACACCCAACGGAGGAAGACGTCGACCACTACCACACACTCTACTTGAAGGCCCTGGACCGGCTGTTTGAGGAGCACAAGGGGAGCTGTGGTGTCCCTGCTGATGCTCACCTCACCTTCCTCTAACCCAGGCCTCGCCCTCTCTGCTCTGCCGAGTGCAAGGCCGGGAAGATGCCACCCCCCCCTCCCTGACCTGTGGCTCCCCTCCATCTAATAAAAGCTGGTTCCCTCTCAGGATGCCAGTGTCATTCAGTCGGGTGCCCGTCTGCTGAGAGCCAGCCCATTCCCGTTTGAGGAAGTAGGCTCAGGTACACCCCATCTTCCACCTAAACTTCTGCTTTGGCTTGGGTAGCGAAACCCTGAATTCTCCTCACAAGCCCTTCTCCACTGACTCTGGCCCCTCCCCCCATCTGTCAATGAAGCCACCTTCTTGGTGAGAGCAAAGGGACACCGGGACATTGTTGGGGAGAGTGGCTAGGTGGAGGGTGGGATTTGAGGGTGAGCAGGGCTTAGATAAGTGGGAAAGACTGGCTGGCTAAGGGACTTACATTGAGCAACAAGTGGACTTGCTCAGAGGTATCCCGTGAGATGCAGGAGAGAGACGTAAATCCCACTGGTAGAAAAGACAGGTGAGCTACGTAGCTGGCCTTTGCACCCATTGCACATCCTGGGGACTAGAAGGAGCCCTATTGCACAAGGTTTCCAGCAGCTCTTTCCTCTAAAGTGAGGAGCCAATTCCTTCTTCGCTGTCTGTTCTTAGTCTTGAAACTCCGCTGAAACCTGCTCACTTTGGGGGAGCCCACTGGCTTCCATCCTTTGGAAACGTTGTCAGGAAAGACCAGCCCCTGAAGAAGGACCTCCCATTTAGTCAAGTGTCAGGGCAGTGACAAAAAGGAAGGCCCTCAAGGAGGTACATGGACACAGTGGCTGCAGCCATGAGCTCAAGCAGAGGAGCCCTGGTGGGGATGGTGCACCAACAGCCACACAGAAAGAGCCTTGGTGGTGTAATGGTCATGTGTGGGGCTGCTAACCACAAGGTCAGCAGTTTGAAACCACCCACCACCCAGCAGGAGAAAGAGGAGCCTGTCTATTCCCGGAAAGACTGACTATCTCGGTAACACTGTGTAGCAGCTCTACTCTGTCCTGCAGGCTCCCTGTGAGTGGGAAGTCACGTGAGGGCACTGGGCTTGGTTTGGGGTTTCTTTGTGGAAACGGAATGATTACTAAGTTGGGTAGGTTTGCACAAGTCTGTCCACATGTGTTTGGAGGGACACAAGTCTACCCAGCCTGTGGTTTACAGATCCTTCTGTGGTGGTCCCACCACCACCACCCCTGACTGTACTTTGCACAGTACAACGTGTGTCATTTCAGCCATTTGTTACGTGTATCATCCAGTGACCTCAGTTACTCTCACCATTATCCAGTTCCATTTTTATCATTAGCAGAAACCCAGTACACCTTACAAAATACCTGATACTATAAGTGTGTGTGTGTGTGTGTGTGTGTGTGTGTGAAAGAGAGTGGTGGATGTGGGGGAAGCATGTGTGCATGCTTTGGGAGAACGGACAGAGTCAGTTGGTTTTCCATTCAACAATTCCCGTGCCTTTTGCTTTGTGACATTGATTGTAAACCCACAAGGCAGCAGCACTCTTTCCACTTTGTCCCTGGTTTACTGTTTCCCTGCTCCTGTCTTTCTTGTCTTCTGAGCTTCACCTCTGGGCAAACACTGACCCTTTTGGTCTCAAAAGCTTTACTGCTACAGTCAGTGCACCCATTTGTAGACCTGGTGCTTTCGCTCCCATTTAGAGGCCTGTCTCCCATTTCCCTGAAGTACCTTTGACCTTGTAAAGTCAGTGTTCTGTCTCCCATGGCGCACTCCTTGCCCGAACTCAAGCTTTCTGCGTTGTTCCTTAATTCCTGATAAGGGCCTCCTAGATTCACAGAGAATGCTCCTGAGTTTGAGGTTTATTAGAGAAGTCACCAGGCTACACTACAGATGAAATGTGCGCAGGATAGGATTGGTCAGCCAGAACTGGTTTCTTCTTTGCCACATCCCCTTAGGCAGGCCTCTCTCTGGCCTTTAGCCTCTTGGCTCAGCCTCTGCCCTGCTCCAGAAATGTGACAAAGGTCTTTGCGGGCTGCCAATGAATGCTCAAAGGGCATGCCACTTCACTGAAAGCCTCCAACTGAAGGCTCTGAGCCCCAGGTCTGTAGGGCAGCAAGCCAGCTCTACCTATTAAGTGCCCAGTGCCGCACCCTCCACAAACCAATGCCAGGGCCTGAAGTATTCATTTTTACTTGCTACACAATCTGGGATGCCCATGGCTCTGTTGTGTGCTCTGGATCCTGGTTCTGCTGTAAAGGCTGCTGCTGTGTCCTCTGTGACTTATATCTCCTTCATGAAGGTTCAAGACATGGGGAGCTTCTTTCTTTTCTTCCAGCAGTTTCGTTGGGACAAAGCTTACTTATCATACAATTCAATTGTTCAATCGTTCACTCATACCAAGGAGAATTGTACAATCATTACCACATCCATCTTAGAGCATCCCACCCCCACCCTGACCCCCATCCCCTGTGGTTACTACGTCTTTAAGATGAGTTGTGCACTCACCATCCATTCGGGTGCTCCCTCCAGTCCTCCCTTCGGATCTTCTATCTTGCTGGGAATGAGATACCGTTGCTCCTGGTATTGAGGTCACTTACTTTATACCTCGCAGCCTGGCAATCACAACGTATCCTGTTAACCTGCACTCTAGACCCAATCCTATCAATATCATCCCCCACCTCCTCAGATGACAGACTCTTTATACAGTGGTTCTCCACCTTCCTCATGCTGTGACCCCCATCTGCCAATCAAAAAATTATTTTCGTTGAAACTTCATAACCGTCATTTTGCAACTGTGTTGAATCAGGTGACCCCTGTGAAAGGGTTGTTTGACCCCCAAAGGGGTTGCGACCCACAGGTGGAGAACCGATGCATTAGGAAAAGGTCATTTGGTGGGAGTTCCAGAGACTGTCTAGATGAGCCACATTAAATAATGTATTGCTCTGCAGTCATATTTACCGCAAGCTTTAGGTCTGTATCCCAGACTATAAGAATCATTCATTGAAATGCATTGAGTACAACTGCAAGTGTATAAAATACATGCAGTGGAAGAATTTCCCCTTGTTCCTCCATGAATATCCAGGCATTCCCATGACTTATCTGGGTCATTCTCAAGTGAGAAATCTGTGTTCATTTTCAGTTGGTACAGAGAAGTACTTAGTCCTTGCATTAGTCAGCACTCCCTCTTCATCCAAGGAGAGCGCTTGCCCCTCCTCCCTAGAATAGGCTAAGGGGCCCTGGTGGTGCCGTGGTGCCTTAGTTGCTAAGGAAACCTCTGTGGTTCAATTTACCCAGCATATCTGAGGCAGATAGGTTTGGCAAGCTACTTCTGTAAGGAGTGCAGCCTATGGAACGCCAAGGGGGCAGATCCACTGGGTCACGCAAGGTGGCTGAGGAACTGAATCAACTCAGAGACCCAGTAAGAACAATGTCTGGCTGCCACCAGGTGCCTTCTTGGCCCAGGCATGGAGTTTGGGGGAGGGGGGTGTAGAGAAGTGCAGGGTTGACCTCTTTGCTGGCCTCTCCTGTTGCTGCTGTTACACAACGCCTTGGGACTGGAGTATAGGGTGTGGTGGAGAGCCGGCGAAGATCTCACCTGGGCTGGCCTGTCACAATACATCCTGGTTACAGTGGATTCCTTTCCCTGACTGCCCCATTCCTGATGTTTTCAGAGCTTTCTCTGGAAGGTTTTATGGAGCAACTCCTGTGCTGTTGCTTCCTTAACCTCTGGCTCTGGTTTCTGCCCCTGCTCCACCCAGGCTTTCTCTGTGGGAATCCCAGCTCCATGCCTGGGCAGCCTGGGCCTGCATTCCCTGGGTAGCCACTGTTCTTCCTTCTTTCTTGCCTCACAGCACCCAGCCAGCCACAATCTCACCTTTGGATTTCTCAGTGAGGTATGCATACATTCTCTAACAGGCTCTTGGAGTATTGAAGCCTTTGTCAATGTGCCCAAGGTGAGCCGTGTCCTTTGGGGATGGGCTCATAGCAATTTCAAAGTGTGAAGAAGAAGGAGAAGTAGGGTAGAGAGAAAGGAAAGCAGTCCCTCTCCTTCATTTCCAAACTCTATTGTGTATTGTGGTGAAAGATTCCTCATTGCTTTGAACATGCCTGTGTGTGGTCTGAGTTGGCCCCTTGGGAAAGTACTGAAGGCAGTGAATTATTGTGTATGACTCCTCTGGCTATAACCTTTGCCACATCCACCCAATGAGTGGGTGAGACCATACAGATGAGGGGCTTGTGGCCCACCAATGGGATTGGGTAGTTTTCTAAGAATGTACATAAGGTTCTTGGCACACTTTGTGGAGGTGGACCATGCCAGTGAGAGCTATGGAACCCTAACAAGAAGACAGGCCAGTTTTGCCATCCTGCTGTGCTTAAAAATGAGACATTTGGGGGTAGCAGAAAGAAGACAGACACCTTATTATTCGCACCAATAACCTAGAAATGAGAAACAGTCCTTTGAACCTGGTGTCCCTGCGCTGGGGCCCTGCTAGACCCAGGAGACTGAGAAGTACAACACTGGAGAGAGTGAGAAATGGTCATCAAGAAGCAGCAGCAGAAGCAGGAGAACCGGGAGACTAGCAGGAGTGTGTGCTGCACTTCTCAGCTCACAAAGCAAGGAAACGGAGTCCCTTTGGTTAGGAGGCTTGCTTACAGAGTGAGATGTGTCTGGGCACATGAGGGAAGTAGGTTAATCTACCCATGGGCTTAGAGAACGTGGGCCCTTCTGACTGAGGCTTCCCTGCAGTCCGTGGGGTGACTCCAGGCACGTGCTTTGTAACACTTACTGAAGCAGGGCAGAGGTAAGGCTGTCCCAATAGACATAAGCAGCCAACAGCTAATAGGCAGATGGCCAAGGAGAAACCTGACTTAGGGCCTGGCTCAGAAGAGGCTATCCTGAAAACTATATCCTGAGTATGTTCTAATTCTGATTTGGAACCTGTTACTTCCATAATAAACTCCACAGTCATGATTATTGTCCTTGAGTTCTGTGCCTTCATTGCAAAGAACTGTCAAACCCAGCAGAGAAGCAACCAGTGCTGTGGGACCATTTGGTGTCAGAAATGGTGAAAAGATTCGAGGGTGGAGGCACATCTGATCTGACATCCACCTTATAAATATCAGCCTTTGACTGTTGAATTTGATGTTTCTAGTCCCTTGTGAGATTAGAAGAGACCAGATCCTATGCCAAGAGAGAAGCACAGCGTAGTTATGGTACTTTTGGGTTCACGATGAGCCTCAATAGAAGCATCATCCACGTTTTTTTTTAGGGTTTTCTCTTGAGTTCTGTGGGGGCAGAGGGAGCTGCTTCAGGTAAGGACTGGGGGCAAGTGGTACGGGGCAGTGGAGGGGCCAGAGGCTGCTGGAACTTCCTTCCTCTCAGCCTTCGGTCTGTTTGCTGATCCCGTGAGTGGGGGTGGGTGCATCTCACCAGGGCAAAGGGAGGTGATGAATGGGCCTTTTGTGGGGGATGTCACGGAGAGTGGAGTGTCTACCTTTCCCATCCAACCCCTATTTGAACCCTAAAACCAGTCTGTCATACTGGGGCATGGTAGTGGCATTGGGCCTGAAGCTAGAGAGGGATATTGAGAATCCAGGATAATTTGAGTGGAAAAAAATTTGAGTTGGTAGAAGCAGACCTATGTTACAGTGCTCCCAGTACCTATGAGGCTATGGGGCAAGTCTATCTGACAAGAGGCTAGATCTGGTCTGAGCATAAAGAATAAGAAAGGAGAGGGCGCACTGGCCTCGTATGCAAACACTGGGAAGAAAGTGGGCCCACAGCACAAACCTGAAAGGGTCAGCAGGGTCAAGGTCGGTCAGCCTTATGTCTCTGGAAGAGACTTGAAATCTCTTTGAGGGTTTTCTTTTGTTTTTGGAGAAGGACTCTCCAGGGGCAGAAGGGACTGACCAAGATGTCCTTTGAACAAGCACAATGTGTCCCTTTTTCATCCATGAGATTGGCACCTTCCCTATGGCTGTGACAGATCACAGATAGACGGCCCCTCTCTACCCCGTGCCTCTACCCTCACCAGTCACACTTCTTTGGAGAATGCCACTCTCCCCAGGAACCCGGCCAAGATTGAGAAAACCTGTTGCTTCCTTAACATTCCCAAGCACCCTATCTTCCCTAGCCCACTAGAGGTTAAAGGTCACTGGACCACATTTCACACTGGGACATGGTTTTCTCCAAACTCCAACTCCAAAATTATTGTCTCCATTCTATGTGACCCTATATGATGGGATGGCTTTCCTAGATGGTCACTCTTAATGGAGTAGAAGTCCTCATCTTTCTCCCATGGAGCAGAGCATCATTTTGAACTGATGATCTTGCCATTAGCAGCCCAAACGTAACCCCTCCGTCTGTGGTGCTCCATAATCCAGCACCCATCTTGGGCAGGAGTTGTTCAAAGGGGCCAAGGCTTCACATGAAAGAAGGTGGAGATTCCAGGACGCAGGTGTATGACAGACAATCTCCCACCAGTTCACAGACCTTAGACCCATAGACTCCACACCACAAGGTCCAGTCCAAGGAGTTCAGCCAGCAGGACTGAGGACCCAGGTAAGAGGTCTTCTGAGGGGGCATGCAAGGATGAAGTGCACTTTAATGAACTATTGCTGGCAGCTTCTATCACAGGGATTCCAGTCACATGGAAGGAAATTGAACAATCAGCTTCCCTGTTAGGCTGAGCTTGGCTGGGATAGGTCAGGCCTCAGACCTTGATCAACGCTGGAAGCCCTGACAGAAAGAAGCAAGATGAAGCCTAATGAACCCTAGGTCAAAACTCAGAGCTTAGAACCTGTCCACCCAGTTCCAACATGCACCTGCTGCCTCATCACCTGGAAAGATGCTGCAGGGATGTCTTGGTGCTGTGACAGTGACCATGTCTTGGGAGCAGAAGTAGGACAGCTAGGACACAGTTGTTGTGCCTTGGCCTGCAAACACAAGGGCAGCAGGTCAAAGTCAACAGCCACCCCAAGGGAGAACGATGGTACTTTCTACTGTCATAGACATGGACAGTCTACCCTGTCCTGTGAGCCGAAATGGACTTATTAGAATAGGACTTGGCGTCATGGCTATGAAGGGCGTGCATGTTTCAGGGGAGGCGTGGCACAGAAGCTAAGTTTGAGTTGAGGATCAAACACAGTTCAGATCAAGCCTGACTCAAGGCTCCATGCCATGGCTTTGAATTCGTGTAGCCAGGTCTCTAACTTCCTTCATCCTTGCCCAAGGCACATCTAAACCCAAACCAAAGTCACTGCTGTCGAGTCGATGGCCACTCACGGTGACGCTACAGCACAGGGGAGAACTATCCCCTGTGGGTTTCTGAGAGTGTTCCTGTTCACAGGACTAGACCTCATCCAGCTGGCCATCGTGTCATGGCGTGATTTCTCTGTTGGGCTCAACTCAAGGCTGAGCATGTGCCAGGACCTGGAAGTTTTAAAGCTACCCCATGACCTCTCACTCCCCATTTATGAACCTCCATTTCCCCTTCTGTAACCTGTGACTACCGAGTTTGCAGTTGATTTCATTTTATTGTGCAAGAGCACTAAAATGAAGGGCCTGGCAGAGCGAAGCCGCTGAGAGAGGTCAGAGGGCAAACTTCCTTCCATTGTCCTCTACTCCTCTCCTTCTGTGACTGTGAGAACAGTTCACCGCCCTCGGGGCTGAATCACTCTAATTTAAGGCTATGCTGAAACGACTTCCTGTTCAGAAGGAAGGCTCGCACCTGATGCACGACAAAGTTAGAGCTTATGGATAAATAAATGATAAAGATGCTCCCAAAAGGGAATGATGAGAATGTCCCCCTAGGAAGGATTTGGGTCTACACTTCATTGGTGTGGAAAGTCTGTGATGGAAACGAGATGAACTCACATGCAAAGTTTACCTGTGACTCATATGTCACTCAGGTGTAATCCCCAGTGCTCCTGCCTCATGTGTACTCATAGCCCCCCCGGCTCATCTGTAATCCAGTCTTCCTGTACAAATCAATCTCTTTCTCCAACTTTTGAACTTTGGAATCCTTGATATTTTACCAGTTTCGGCTGCTTCCAACACAAAAACAACAACAACAATTCTATTGTTTCTCTCTTTATAGGAATTCTAGTGACATGCTACTCTTGCACATTACTTCACTGTGCATGCAACCCAGAGAAATGCGTAAATCAACATGTACAACTCAACTGTCACCTCACACGTGTTTGCTTTGAGATGTGAGATGAGGTAAGCTCATGTGGCAGGTCCTGTGAAAGAGCATCTTCATGCTTAGGTGAATTAGAACTGCAAACCAATACTGTTGGTTGCCAAGGGGTCTCTTCCAACCCCTATCAACCCCATGCACAAAGCATAGCAACCCAACCAAACAGAACACGCCCCATTCTGAGCCATCCTCACCATAGCTCCTGGTGTTGCAGCCACCGCGCCAATCCTTCCTGTCAAGGGCCTTCCTCTCCTTCGCCACCCCTCTGCTTGACCAAGAATGATGTTCTTCTCCAGGGACTGGTCTCTCCTGACAGCATGTGCAAAGTCTGTGAGACAAAGTCTCTCCAGAATTCTTCCAAAACAGATGGGTTTGTCATTTTAGCAGTGCATGCACGTTCAAGATTCTGCCCCAGCACCACCATGCAAATGCATCCTTTCTTCCTGCATGTTCTTCATTCAGGGACTCACTCTCACTTGCATCGATGCCATTGAAAACACGATAATTTGGGTGAGACTCACCTTGGTCCTCCAAGTAGCATCCTTGCTGGTCAAGACTCTAAAGAGGTCTTGGGCCGCAGAGTTAGCCAGTGCAACACGTCTTTCAATCTCTTGATGGCTACTTCCGAGGGCATTGATTGTGATCCAGGCAAGACCCAATCATTGACAACATCAACTTTTTCTCCATTTTTCATGATGTGACCTGTTGGTCCAGTGGAGAGGATTTGAGGCTTTTTTTGCACGGGAGTTGTGATCCGTACTGAAGGCTGCAGTAATTGATCCTCATCAATAAAGGCTTCATGTTGTCCTCACTTTCAGCAGGCAATGTTGTATCACCTACATATTGCAGGTTATAAATAAGCCTTCCTCCAATCCTGATGCTACCTTCCTCTTCATGTAATCCAGCGTCTCTGATGATTTGCTCATCATACAGATTAAATAAGTATGGTGAGAGGATGCAACCCTGACCCACACCTTTCCTGTTTTTTTATTGTTTTATTAGGGGCTCCTACAACTCTTTGTTGTTGTTTTTTTAAGAACGTCATTTTATTGGGGGTTTAAACAATTCTTATCATTATCCATACATTTGTTCATTGTGTCATGCGCATGTGTACATTTCTTGCCTACATCATTCTCAAAACATTTGCTTCCACTTGAGCCCTTGCTATCAGATCCTCATTTAGCCCTGCCTCCATGCTACCTCCTACGTCATGAACCCTTCTTATTCATTAATTGTTATTATTTTGTCATACAATACTCTATCTGACGTATCGCCCTGCCCTTTTCTCTGCTGTCCATCCTCGAGTGAGGAGACTATACGTAGATTCTTGTAATCAGTTCCTCCTTTCTATCCCACGTTCCTTCCACCCTCCAAGCATCACCACTCTCACCACTGGTCCTGGAGGAGTCATCTGGTCAGGACTCCCTGTGTGTTTCCAGTTGCTATCTGTACCAATGTACATCCTCTAGTCTAGCCAGATTTGTAAGGTAAAATTGGGATAATGAGAGTGGGGGGACAAAGCATTTAAGAACTAGAGGAAAGTTATATGTTTCTTCATTGCTACCCAGCAACCTTACTGGCTCATCTCCTCCCCACAACCCTTCACTAAGGGGGTGTCTGGTTGGCTGCTGATGGGCTTTGAGTCTCCACTCTGCACCTACACATTTACAATGATATGATTTTTTTTGTTCCTTGATGCTTGATACCTGGTCCCTTCAACAGCTCGTGGTCACACAGGCTGATGTGTTTCTTCCATGAGGGTTTTGTTGCTTCTGATCTAGATGGCCACTTGTTTATCTTCGATCCTCCATGACCCCAGACGCTATATCTTTTGACAGCCGGGGACCATCAGCTTTCTTTTCCAGATTTGCTTATGCACATGTTTGTCTTCATAGACTGTATCAGGAAAGTGGGTACACACTGATATGATTTTCAGTTCTTTGATGTCTGAATGGGCTCATAAAACTCGTATCACAATCCATACATAAATCAATTATATAAAGCACATTTGTACATTCATTGCCATCAACATTGTCAAAACCTTTGCTCTCCACCCAACCTGCTGGCATCAGCTACTCATTTTTATCCTTCCCTCCTATTTCTCCACACCCTCATGAACCCTTGCTAATTTACAAATTATTGTTTTGTCATATCTTGCACTGCCTGATGTCTACCTTCACCCACTTTTCTGTTGTCCATCCCTCAGGGAGGAGGTTATATGTAGATCCTTGTCATTGGTCTCCCCTTTCCAAACCACCCTCCGTCCACCCTCCCAGTGTTGCCACTCACACACCTGATCCTGAAGCAATCATCCACCCTGGATTCACTGTGTTTCCATTTCCTGTCTGTATCAGTGTACACCCTCTGGTCTAGCCAGATTTTAAAGGTAGAATTTGGATCATGTTAGTGTGTGGGGAGGAATTATTTAGGATCTATAGGAAAGATGTATTTTTGAAGGTTGCTACATTGAACCCCGACTGGCTCATCTCCTCCCAAAGACCCTTCTGTAGGGGGGTGTCCAGTAGTTTACACTCAACCATCCATTTATCCATCTACTGTGTCTTCATCCTCCCATTTATCCATCCTTCCATGCACCAACCCATCCATTTATCCTTCTGATCCATGTATCCATTGACCTATCCCTCCGACAAAGTTACCAGGTATGGCTTAGATGCTATCCATCAAACAAAACCATAGAGTTACAACAATGAATTGTTTCAACCTTCTGGGGTTCACCATCTGGGGTCCCACAGAAGACTGTTCCTGAACATGAGGTTTGAGGGCAGGGAATAAGAGCGGGGAGAAGATTGGCACTGCTCCAGTAGGGCGTGCCTACAGGACATGGGGTGGCTCAGTGTCCACTGCCCACAGGACTCCAGGCTGGCAGGAGTCTATGAGAACGTCCTCCAGAGAGAACATCCACATGAAGCAAGTGGGATATGAGGACCAGTGGCTGTAGTTGCTGAAGACCTACGTTGGGCCCATGAGGGACACCCTCTTCCCTGCCCCACACCAAGGTGGGTGGCCACGCCTGCTGTTGCCTGCCCCCTCCACCCTCCCACAGCCCTCACCTGGGCTGGAAGTCCCTATCCAGAACCTGTGTCGGTCCTGGATGCCAGGCTCCAGGAAGGAGAAGCTATAGGGTGCAGCCGTGGGGCTCAGTCTGGCTCAGCTCAGACTTGGGGCAGTCATGAGACCACTGTAGTGCAGGGGCCTGGGCATATCCATCCAAGATCCGTGGATCTTCCAATCAGAGGCGTTTCTCTCCCTTCCCCACATAAGCGGCCACTGATGTACTCATGGTTTGCTACAGGCCCGATGAGCAGCCCTCCCTGCGGCCACACCACGACTCCTCCACCTTCACCCTCAATGTCGCCCTCAACCACAAGGACCTGGATTATGAGGTCAGCCCACTGCTGCCCTCCACACCTGTTGGCCTGCCCCGGTATCTCCCGGGGTTTCTACGTGGTGGGTCTCAACGCCTGGATTCCTCCTGAGGAGGCTGCCAACCTTTCCTCTGGGGTCTCCTGTTCTCCCTTCTCCATTCCCCCGGTCCCGTGCCTGGTTCCCCCAGCTTCTTCCTGCTCTCTTCCTGCTTACCTGCCCTCTCTTTCCTCTTCTCCCCAGAGGGAGGTGGCTGTTTCTTCCTGTGCTATGACTGCGTGGTCGCTTCTCCAAGGAAAAGCTGGGGGCTCCTGCACCCAGGCCGCCTCACCCACTACCACGAGGGCCTGCCCACTACTCGGGGGACTCACTATATCATGGTGTCCTTTGTCGACCCCTGACACCCAACCACTCTGCCAAACCTTCCTCACCACTGTGCCTTCCGGGGAGCTGGGGGTGGGAGGGGTGCCTGGGTGTGGGTCCATCTGTCTTGGAGAAGTTTTATGGCCTCACTTCTTGTGCTCTGTCTGCCTGGAAATGAATATGCTGCCATGTCCCCCAATACAAGGCCTCTCAAGGAACTTTTGAGTCCCCTAACATCTATTCAGCTCCCTGGAGGTCCTATAAAAAGAGCTTCTAGGGGTATCCAGGGGGATATATTATTACAATTTCTCAGCCTCCTTCCCTCCCCACTAACAGAGGATGCAGACCTCTCCAGTCCATTCCAGTCCTTCCGTCTACCTATGGACCCCACACCCAGAGGAGAGGGGAGACCAATCTTCTCCATAAATAAAGGGTGAGAAGGGGGAAGGGGGGGGGGCGCAGGTGTCTCCATCTGATTGCGACCATGGATGTTTCCATTGGTCTCCTTTTCTTACTCCCTTGTATCATCTTAAGGAGCCTGGTGTTGCTATGGGTTAAGTGTTGGACTGTTAACCTGAAGGTCAGCAGTTGAATCCCACCAACGGCTTAGAAGGGAAAAGATGTCACTGTCTGCATCCATAAATATCGACAATCTCAGAAGCCCTGGAGAGCAGTTGTATTCTGATGTGTCAGGTCACCGTGACTCAGAAAAAGCCCTTGTGGCCAAGTTGGTGTTAGATTCGAAAGCAGAAGCCAGTCCCGGGGGAATGCAGAGCATTGTCGTGCTGTAAAACATCACTCTTGGAAACCCAGAGGGTCGGTTCTGTCCTGTCCTAGAAGGGCGCTAAGAATCAGAATGAACTTGAGAGCCAAACATGGGGTTTTGGTTGGATTCTGTTATTGCCTGAGCTGGAGAAAGGGTTGGAAGAAGGACCAGACCAGAGGACTTCCCAATCGGTTCACAGCCAGGAGCGCCCTCACCCGGTCCCCAAGCTCTTCTCCGTGGTTCTCTATTCAATTGATGCCATCTTCCCACATCAGGAAGTCTGGGGTTGACAAGACCCACATTGGCCCTGGAGACAGGACGTCCACCTGCCTCACAAGCATGTGCTCTAAAGGTGGAAGACAGGAAGGAGAGAGACTTACCTGTGGTTTCTGCATATGCCTATGGTAAAACATGCATGTAGTTTACCACTTTGGGGGTGTCAAAATCCAAGTCATTGTGTGTATTCACCAAATTGAGTCCCTACCACCAGTGCTTTCCAGAATTGTTTTCATCATTCAAAGCTGAAATTTTGTGCCTTTTGAACAAAAATTATCCACTCTTTCCCCACCCATCTCCTACTCACCACAAAACTAATTTTATTTAAGAATAAAAGCTCCAGAGTCCCATTGGTGGTGGTGTGGGGCTGCCTACACAGGGTCAATGGTTTAAACCCATCATCAACTTTTGTGGGAGAAAGATGGAGCTGTCGGTTCTAGGAATTTTCAGTATCAATTTTTGTCAGTGTGTGTGTGTGTATATATATATATATATATATTCTAAATCATTTTATTGGGGGCTCATCCAACTCATCACAATCCATTCATATTCCCATCGTGTCAAGCACATTTGTACATTTGTTGCCATTATTCTCAAAACATTTGCTTTCTACTTGGGCCCTTGTTATCAACTCTTCATTTTCCCCCTCCCTTACGAACCCTTGATAATTTAGAAATTATTTTTTCCCAGTATCACATTATAAAGTATATATTTGTAGTCTCAAAAGCCCTATAAGGTGGTGCTGTGAGTCAAGCAGCTTCATGACAGTAGTGAATTTGGGGGTGGGAGGCGTAGGTGGGTTTGGTGGTTTTGAATGTGCTTCTTACACATCTGACTGCTAACTCAAGGCCAGAAGTTCAAACCCATGAGCGCATCTTGGAAGAAAGCTGATGTTGTCAGTTCCCACAAAGATTTAATCTGGGACACCCGCAGGGGCAATGCTGTTCTGCCCTCCAGGGTCACTATGAGCAAATATGATGGCAGTGAGTTTGGGGGTTATTGTAGATAGCTCACGTCCACTGAACCAGACAATATTGGGCCTGTCACGTCTGACTTGTTCCATTCAGCACAATGTTTACACGGTGCATTTTTGTGGTTCCACATCTCAGGACTTCATCCCTTTGTAGCGTATATAATATGAAACTAGGAGCATTGGAAGTCCTCAAAAAATGAAATGGGACACACAAAGATTGATATGCCAGGCATTGGTGAGCTGAAATGGACTGGTATTGGTTGTTTTAAATCAGAAAATCCTATGGCTTACCTTGCTCAGATTGATCCAATCAAGAGGAAGGTTGTGACATTCATTGTTTAAAAGCACAGTGTGCAGACTTCTGGGAAGATGTTGATGGAGTGACACATACCAGACAGTCTCTGCAGAATCCACTTCAGGAGAGTTGCTTAGAGGGAAATTTAACACTGCTGGAAAACTGGAGGAGCATCATAAAGATAAGTAGGCACAGACCAATGGGGTTTTGAGGAGCTGTGGTTTTTGGCTTACCTCAGTGGGCCAGCTGGGGCTTGACCTTGGCCTTCCCAATGTATCTGCCAGATCCAGGGCTATTTGGAGCCTGTAGCAGTGCTTGGTCTCAACACAGGCACAGTTTGCCCCCTCCTGCCTCAGGGAAAAGACAGGACCTTTGCAACTCCTCCGGTAGGTATCAGGGTTCAGCTATATTTGTGCTTCTGATTACATCTCTGCTCTTTGTCCCCACCTCCTCCCATGGTCTTTGAGGGCAGCTCAGCGGCTTTCCCTCAGCTCAGTTGCGGCTTACCTTGCTGTCTCTGGGCAGGGACTAAATCCTTGCAGCTCCATGGTCGGGGAGTGGGACTCAGCAACATGGTTGCTTTTCTTTCCCACTCTTCCCTAAATTCCAGCAAGTCTAAATGGTCCAACTTTTAATTTTTTCCCCTCCTCTTTCTCTCTTTACTGTTCTCTCACACTCCACTGCTGACCTCCAGAACACTCCATTTTCCCTAAGGCAATTACCCCTGTACCACACTCAGCTAGGTGAGCTCCACCCTGTTTAGCTAGCTCGAGGCTAGGGAATGAGGGCTTTCACTCCAGAGGATAATCTGCCCAAATTCTCACCAGGGAATTCCTGCCTGTGTACCTACCTGGGGGCATAAGGCAGCTCGGCCAACACCCATCAACATTCCAAGCTTTAGGAGGAACCTCTGTCTAACCTCTGCAACACCAAAGCAGGCAACCCACCAGCCTTCTGGGGCACTCCCCTGATAGGGAAGCCACGGGAGGATAAAGTGGTAGGTTAATCCCATAGTAAAATTAGCTGTAGCAAGGTCAAAAAAGCATTTCTGTAAATCTCCCAGAGAGAGCCAGTGCTCTTCCACTCGCTGGAAAATGGCACCTGGCTCCTCTAAAACAACGCAATGCAAGCATCCATCAGCCCCAACAACCTCAATGGAAAAACAGGAGAAACAAATGTCAATGGCAGAAGATGTCCTGATCATAACAACATACATAGAAGAAGCAGACATTGAGCTGACACAGAAAGAAATTTTCAGAATGCTGTTTGGAGTCATACAGGATATGAGGGAAACAATACAGAAAAAGGAGGAATTGATAGAGGAGATAAAGGTCATATACCAAAAGGAAATGCAGGAGCTTAGGGAGGAGATAACAAAAAACTGTAGCAGAAACACAGGCCTTGAGAATTGATTGGAGGAATCAGAGAACTGCATCAGTGACTTAGAGGACAGCGAAGCAGATTTTTACAAACGTGAACAAATATCTAATAAGATCATCAGAGAAGCTGAAGAAAACCTAAGAGCTATGTCTGATGCTATGAAGCGGAACAACATTAGAATTACTGGCTTACCGGAGGACGACACAACAAAGAAGTCATCTGCAACAATAGTGAGAGAATTCTTGGAGGAAAACTTCCCCAGCTTAATAAATGAAAACCAGGCAATAATTCAGGAGGCTGAAAGAACACCAGCAAGACTAAACCCCAAGAAGAAATCACCAAGGCACATACTAGTTAAACTATTCAACTTTGAGGAAAAGTAGGAAATCAAGAGTTCAGCTTGGGAAAAACAAGCAATCACATATAAATTTTCCCACATAAGAATATGCTCAGCTCTATCAGCAGAAAATATCAGCAAGTGGCGAGAGTGGAGTCACATATGCCAAAAATTGAAGGAAAATGCAAACCCAAAACACTCTACCTAGCCAAATTATCAATCAAGATAGATGGAGAAGAGTCTTCCCAGACAGGAATAACTCAAAGCATACGTTAGAAGAAACCCAGCCCTACAAAAAATCCTTTCCGACCCAATATGAGCAGAAGAACAACATTCTCCAAGCATAAATAAGAGACCGCCACATAGAATAACCTCACCAAGAGGGCAACAAAGAGAAAACAGATCCCAAGATAGCACTGGCTTAAAGGTGGAAAGAAGTCAAGAATGATACACTCACACACATGCACAACACACTAATGAGAAAGGAAAGTAGGAAACCTGCCAATACAAAAGATATAGGATGACATTACAGAATCCACAGTTGGAGAAAATAACCCTGAATATCAAAGGCCTGAACTCAGGCATTAAAAGACTGAGACAAGCAGACTGGATTAAAAAGCACAACCCATCAATCTGCTGCCCACAGGAGACACATCTCTAGACTACAGGCAAAAATAGTCTGAGAATCAAAAGCTGGTGAAAGTCATAGCAAGCAAACAGCAATAAAGAATAGAAGGGGGTGCTATACTAATCTCAGAGAAAATTGACTTCAAACTGCAAACAAAAAAAAAAAGATAAGGAGGGACACTATATAATGCTCAAGGGACTGTTAGGCGAAGAACCACTAAGCATTGCAAACATATATTCTCCGAATGAGAGACCGGCTGAATACATCAACCAAACACTACAAAAGATTAAAAAAGAAGTCACAGACTCGACAATTATAGTGGGTGACTTCAACACACCACTCTGTGAGAAAGAGAGATCACAGGGAAAGAAACTCAACAAGGAGCTCGGGAGCTAAACACGACAATTAGACCATTTGAACTGATAGATATTTACAGAGCTTTTCATCCAAATACAAAAGAATTCACATTCTATTCTAGTCCAAATGGCACATATTCGAAGATAGACCACATGCTGGGGTATAAGGCAAATCTGCATAAATTTAAGCACATTGAAATATTACAGACCTCCCCTCTCTGACCACTGTGCCATAAGGCTGGAAATCAACAAAAGGAAGACAAAGAAAATAAGAGCAAACAATCGGAGGATGAATAACTCTCTACTGCAGAAGGAGTGCTCAACTGGCACACATCAGAGATGAAATTAGGAAATTTATAGAAACCAATGAAATGAGCACGTCATACCAAAACTTATGGGACCCAGCAAAGGCAGTCATCAGAGGAAGTTTCAAGCAATACACGCACACGTGAGAAAGGAAGAGAGACTCATGAATGATATGTTGGCACAAAATTTACAACAACTAGAGCAGAGTCAGCAGGACAATCCTGCTAATAGCAAAAGAAAAGAAATTATAAAAATCAGGACAGAGATTCAGGAGATGGAAAATAAGAAAATGATGGGGAAAATTAATAGTTCTAAAAGTTGGTTTTTTAAAAGGATAAACAGAATCGAAAGACCACTGGCAAACCTACCCAAAGAAAGGAGGAAACAAATTTCAATAGCAAGAATAAGGGATGAAAGAGGGGTCATTACAACAGACCCTAATGAAATCAAAAGGATAGTTACACAGTACTCTGAAGGATTGCACTCCAATGAATTCAACAATTTGGAACACATGGACAAATTCTTGGAAAAACAATCCTTCCTTAGACTATCCTCGGTGGACGTCAAGAATCTCAACAGACCCATAGGAATGGAAGAAATAGAAAAGGTTATCAAAGGATTACCAACTTAAAATCCCGTTGACCAGATGGCTTCACTGGAGAATTCTACCAAGCATTTAGGGAAGAACTAAAACCAATCCTACATAGACTCTTGCTGAACATAGAAAGAGATGGCAAACTCCAAAATTCCTTCTACGAAGCTAGTATAACAGTGACACCAAAACTGGGCAAGGATCCCACAAGAATCTAGAACTACAGACCAATATCCCTAATGAACATTGATGCAAAATCCTTAACAAAACACTAGCCAACTGAATACAAATGTGTATTAAACAAATAATTCACCATGACCAAGTGGGATTCATACCAGGGATGCAGGGAAGGTTCAACATAGGAAAGACCATTAGTATTATCTCTCAAATTGACATGAAAAATTATAAAAAACCACATGATAATATTGATAGGTGTAGAAAAAGAATTTGACAACATCCAACACCAATTCCTCTTTAAGACATTTGAGAAGATAGGAATGGAAGGAAAGTTCCTCAAGACAATACAAACTATATATGAAAAACCAGCAGCCTATGTCGTAGTCAATGGAGAAAAGAGTACCACAATCCCACTGAAACAGGAGACTAGACAAGGATGCCCCTTGGCCCCACTCTTATTTGATATCACGCTGGAGCTTTTAGCTAACCACATAAGGCAAAGAAAAGACATCAAAAGTATTCATCTGGGGAAGGAAGAGGTGAAACTATCCTTATTTGCAGATGATATGGTTTAATATATGGAAAATCCCAAAGTTCCACAAGGGGAGTACTGGAAGCAATAGAGGAGTTTGGCAGAGTGGCAGGATACAAGATCAACAAACAGAAGTCCATCAGACTGTTATACACATCAGATAAGACCACAGAAGAAGAGATTAAAAAGGTGGTACCCTTCACAATAGCCAAATACAAATTGAAACATCTAGGGATATACTTGACTAAAAAAACAAAAGATCTAAATGGGGAAAACTATAGAACACTATTACAAGAAATCCAGAGCGACCTCAACAAATGGAAGAATATCCCATGCTCTTTAATTAGAATACTCAATATAGTTAAGATGTCAGTTGTGCCAAAAGCACTATATAAGTTTAATGCAATCCTGATACAATTACCCTCATCTTTCTTCAAAGAAATGGAAAAACTGATTACCAACTTCATATGGAGAGGGAAGAAGCTCAGAATTAGCACAGAACTCCTCAAGAAGAAGCACACAGTGGGAAGGCTTGCTTTACCTGACATTTGCACATACTACACAGCCACACTTGTCCAAACCACATGGTATTGGTACAATGACAGATGTTCAGATCAGTGGAAAAGAACTGAAAAGCCAGAAATAAAAGTATCAGCATACAGGCAACTGATCTTTGATGAGGGGCCCAAAATATCAGATAGGAAGCAGATACCCTCTTGAACAAGTGGTGCTGGAAAAAAAAAAAAGAATATTTACCTTCAGAAAAATGAAGCAAGACCCTTATCTCACTCCATGCACAAGATGAAACTCAAGGTGGATCACAGACCTTGAAGTTAAACCCCAAATTATTAGGGCCATCAATGTTGGAATTGGGACCAAATTGAAAACTTTGGCAGAGAGAATACATAGGCTATCAGAAATAGGGAAGAGCACAAACACAGAGGAGGCTCAAAATGACAAATGGGATATACTGAAGGTAAAACAACTGTGTGCATAGAAAGAATTAACCAAGGGAGTAATAAGAGAGTCCATGGACTGGGAAAACAAATTGGAGTACTATGCATCACTAAAAAGCAGTGATGAACATATGAAGCACATGGTGGCATAGGAACAACTGGAGGAAATCATGCTAAGTGAAGTAAGTCAGGCACAAAAGGACAAGTACATGAGTCTGCTGAGGTAAGCATGAAAAAAAAATAACACGCCAGGGGAAAAAGCTACTGTATGCAAACATTCTTGGGGTGAGGGCCGTGTAGTATGGTCGACTACTACAGAGGAGGTGGGGAAACGGAAAATAAAAGGATGAAAATAAGGAAGAAATGGGTAGCAGGGGCATGGGATGCTAACCCACGAAAAGGGAGGGTATTTTTTATATCTCCACAAGGAAAGAGGGACCATACTTCAACCCAGTGTCCCAAGCTGTGAATGCAATATTCTGAATTGCAGTAGGGAACCAGTGGAGAGGTCTGGGGGGCTGGCCCAGTGCCAAATGCTAAGTGGATGCCTGCCCCTTCTGCCAGAAGAATTTATTTCAAAGGCCAGCATTGAATCTGCAGCTCCGGGAGAGGGGCATATCTGATTGAAGCACACGGAAGCAGATGAGGGAGGAGTAGCAGAGAGTGGAGCACCTCCTGGCTCACCAGGCCCTGAGGACAATGACACCAATTAGAGCACCCTGTCCACAGAGAGGACGACATGGTCAACCCCAATATGAGACATGAGACATGGCCCTGCGGAGGACAGCACCGGAGACACAGTGTGAGAATTGCTCCCAACCTGATCCCACCACACCGAGGCAAAGCACTGGGGGTGTGCAGTGGAACAGCAAGGGAATGGAGCGCCAAGCTCCCAAGGGAATTCTGAAGGTGGACTTTGGGGCCAGGGTTAGGTGCCCCAACAGACAGGACTGGCAAACACTACTGAAGGCCAACACACAATCCTTGAACTACGTATAAGCTTTTCTTTTTTGTTTTGTTCTGTTTTTTTTTGTCAGTGGTTTCTGGTTGTTCTTTTGTTGTATATTGTTGCTTGGATTTGCTCTGTCTTGTTGTGCATGTTATTATCTCTACAGGTCTGTGTAAATAAGATAGTCTGGATGAACCACCTAGTGGAAAAACAATGGGACCGACTATTTGGGAGAAATGAGATAGGGGGTGGTGGGAGGTAGGGAAGTGGTGTTAACAAACCCACGGAAAAGGGAACAAGTGTTCCAAATTGGTGTTGAGGTGGGTGTGGCAGGCTTGGTAGGGCATGATCAAGGGTAATGTAACAACGAGGTATTGCTGAAACCCAGGCGGGGACGGAGTGCGACAATGTGACAGGAGGAAAGTTAAGGGAAATAGAGGAAAGATCTGGTAGGCAAAGGACATTTATAGAGGTCTAGACAAAGACATGTACATATGCAAATATATATGAGGATGGGGAAATAGATCTATGTGCCTATATTTATAGGTTTAGTATAAATGTGGCAGAAGGACATTGGGCCTCTACTCAAGTAAACCCTGAAGGCAAGAATACTTTCTTCTATTAAATTGGCATTCTATGATGCTCACCCTCCCGACACAACCACTGAAGACAAAGCGGGTGAATAATCAAATGTGGTGAAGAAAGCTGATGGTGCCCGACTATCAAAATATATAGCATCTGGGGTCTTGGAGGCTTGAAGATAAACAAGCGGCCATCTAGCTCAGAAGCAACAAGCCCACATGGAAGAACGCACCAGACTGTGTGATCACGAGGTTCCGAAGGGATCAGTTATCAGGCATCAAAGAACAAAAAAATCATATAATTGGGTGCACACCTTCATGACACGATCACTGAGGACAAACAGGTGCATAAGCAAATGTGACGAAGAATGCTGACGGTGCCCAGCTATCAAAACAGATAGCCTCTGGGGTCTTAAAGGAGTGAAGGTAAATAAGCTGCCCTCTAGCTCAGAAGAAACAAAGCCCATATGGAAGAAGCACACCACCCTATGCGATCACAAAGTGTTGAAGGGATCAGGTATAAGGCATCATCAGAACAAAAAAAAATCTTACCATAGTGAATGAAGGGGGAAGTGCAGAGTGGAGACACAAAGCCCATTTGTCGGCCACTGGAGATCCCTTTGCAGAGGAGTATAGGGAAGGAGATGAGTCAGTCAGGGCGCAATGTAGCACCGATGAAGAATACAGCTTTCCTCTAGTTCCTAAATGCTTACCCCCCCGAAACCCCTCCAATATCATGATCTGGATTCTACCATGCTAATCAGGATAGAGCAGAGGATGTACACTGGTGCAGATAGGAGCTGGAGGCACAGGGGATCCAGGGTGGATGATACCTTGAGGACCCGCGGTGTGAGTGGCCATACTGGGAGGGTAGATGGAGAGTGGGTTGGAAAGAGGGAACCAATTACAAGGATCTACATGTGACCTCTTGCCTGAGGGACAGACAACAGAAAAGTGGGTGAAGGGAAACATCAGACAGGGCAAGATATGACAAAATTATAATTTATAAATTATCAAGGGCTCATGAGAGAGTGGCAAGGGCGGAGGGGGGAAAGGAGGACCTGATGCAAAGGGCTTAAGTGGAGAGCAAATGCTTTGAAAATTATGAGGGCAATGAATGTACAGATGTGCTTTACACAAATGATATATGTATGGATTGTGATAAGAGTTGTATAAGCCCCTAATAAAATGCTTTGTTTGTTTGTTTTGCCTTTTGCCTTGGAGAGAGCCTGAAAGCAAGATGGGTCACCAGCAGCTCTACTGGAGCCACCCGCGAAAATTCATCCAGGGTTCCCTTTCTTGCCGCCTGTGCTCAAACCGGCACGATCTGATCTGGAAATACGGCCTCAATATGTGCCATCAGTGTTTCCGTCAGTACGCGAAGGACATCGGCTTCATCAAGCTGGACAAAGTTATCTTTGGATGGACACTCCAACACCGCTACCCAAAAGAAGAAACAATGGCAACTATTTGTACATAAAATTTTAAAAATTCAAGTCTGAAAAAAAAGATACATTTTTAAAAAGAACATTGCAAAATCAGTGGTGATTCTAGTGTTATCTGTGAAAGGATTGTATCTATCTGCCTTCAAGGAAATCTAATCAATACAGCTACTGAAATTTATCTACCCACCACAAAAACTGGTGATTAAGAAATAGAAGAATTCTACTGTCTTCAGTCAGAAATTAAACATGCAATCAAAATACATTGATAATTATTGTGGAATGGAATGCAAACATTGGAAACAGAGGAAAGACAGTGTAGGATCCTTAAGGCACTTGCAGGGGTCTAGGGGTGCAGGTGCGCTGTATGAGTCTGACAGGACCAGTGGAGTCTGACATAGGAGTAGGACCGGTTGAGTCTGACATAGGAGTAGGAGTGGTGGAGTCTGACATAGGAGCAGGACCAGTGGAGTCTGACATAAGAGTAGGACTGGTGGAGTCTGACATAGGAGTAGGACCAGTGGAATCTGACATAGGAGTAGGACTTGGGGAGTCTGACATAGGGGGGTGGACCGGTGGAGAGCTGCCACTCTCGCGGCCCCCAGCCAGGTGTGCGTGGACAGGCTCCTGGTACTGCTAAGCCTGGCCTGACTCCCTGCTGCCTTCTACCTTCCGTGGCTCCATGAAGAATGACACATGCAGAGAGTTGGGGCACAGCTCCTCCCTCGGCCTGGGTCTACAAATGGGAGGTGTGTCGATATTTCAGGGACTGCTTCTCTATCTCTGTGAAGGCACGGGCTGAGGGGTGTGGGCGCTCTGAGAAAACTCCCAGAAAGATCATCTCCCCCAAATCTAATCTCATTGACCATGGGGCACCGGCCTTCTACCAGGGACGGATTGTCCAATAAGCAAAGCAATCACCTGCTCAAGTCATCTACAAAAGAGGGTATGGTTATCCAAAGCAACGACTGGGCAATGTATAAACCAGTCCATTTCTTTCCATGCTTGTTCATAGAAATAAATAAAGAAAAGGAAAGAAAACACTGCTATCCAGTGGGCTTCAAATCATAGCTACCATGTGAGTCATTCTCCCATGGAAAAGGATGGATGGGTTGGAACGACTTAAGGTTGGATGTCCAGCACTACCCACCAGCTCCACCAGCAAACCCACTGCCATCTGGTCCATTCCACTCATAGTGACTCCATGGGGTGATTTCGTGGCTGTGAATCATGACAGAAGCAGACAGACTCATCTTTCTCCAGCAGAGTGGCTGGTGGTCTTGAACCACCCACGTTACCCGTCATTCATGCAACACTTATCTGACAGCACCATCCCTAAGCCCAGCTCACTGCCATGGAGTCAAGGGAACTCACAGCGACCTCCTATGGGTTTCTGAGACTGTAAGTGTTGATGAGAGTAGAGAGCCCAGTCTTTCTCCCGCAGAGCCGATGGTGGTTTCGAACTGCCAATCATGCAGCAGATCGTAGCCCAAAACTACATGTCACCACTGCATCACCAGGACTCCCAGGCTGCTGACTGGGGCTTTATCTCATAGATTTGATTCTTAATGTTATGGTCATGGTCAAATGAAGGGGATTTCATTAGCTACTTACTTTATTTACCGTTTTGAATAAACAGAATGAAAACATTCTCTTTTCTTCGTTTGGAAACTAGCTTGTGTGTCACAAAAGACTGTAAGTCAGTTTCCATTTTACTTTTGACCACTCAGACCATGGTTGAGATCTGATGGGTAAGAAAGCTGGAATTGTTCAGGCTGTGAACCTTCAGAGAAAGCATTCTTGAACTAAAACCAATCTTACTGCTATCGAGTTGATGCCAACTCTTTATGGGAGTAGAGTCTTTCTCTGGCACAGTGCTGGGGGTTCCAAACTGCAGACCAGGAGGATCGCAGCCCAACGGATAACCATTGCCATCTCGTTGATCCTGCCCCTCTGGGACTGGGTAGCACTGCCCCTGTGGATTTCCTATACTGTAACTCTGTACGAGCGTAGAAAGCTCCATCTTTCTTCCTTGGAGCGGCTTGTGTTTGCAAATGGTGTGGCAGGTGAAGGGTCTTATTAAAAAAGAAACTACATACTAGACTCTCATCTATAAACCACATAGTCCATTGGAAGGCGTATATTCTTGTATGCTGCTAACTCAAGAAATCCCCAAACCCACTGACGTCAAGTCTATCCCGACTCATAGAGACCTGATAGGACAGGGTAGAACTCCTCCCATGGGGTTCTGAGACAATATATCTCTACTGTAGTAGAAAGCCTGGCCATTCTCTCAAATAGCGAGTGGTGGTTTCAAACTGCTGACTTTGCGGTTAGCAGGCCCCAGCGTAACGCACTGTGCCAACAGGGCTCTGTGTATGCAGTTAGACCCTCTGTCTAAAGCGTGTGGCCTGTGGGAAGGAGTGGGCAGAGGAAGGAGCCTTATGAGCTGTCAGAGTCCTCAGCGGCATTGAGCTGGCCCTGCCTCAGGTCTCTGCAGCTCCCAAAGACCACCGAGCTCGATCCTTCTTGACACCACCTCTTCTTTGGTTTCCACCCTTCCGGCATCCTGGTGGTCAGGGCCTTCGATAACTTCTGCATGGAGGCCATGCTCATGCTGCCCTGTTGGTTCCACCTTCCCATCTTCTGGGGCAACTGGTTAAGAAGGGGAGCTGTGGGCAGAGCTGGGTCTCAGAGCCTTCGCCTTCCTCCAATGGAGATGGAGGTAGGTTGATAATCCTGGTCCCCCAAATTGCCAATGACACACACTCGCCCCCTGCAATACCCAGGAGTCCAGTTTCTGAGCATGGTACCCCCACCTCTCTCCTCTTTTAGCCTACTCAGACCTGGCTAGCACCTCCTACTTGCCCTCTAGACCTGGAGGCAGCCAGGTGGCCTTTCTTGCAAATGGGAGATTCCAGAGAGGGGCTGCAGGCAAAACCCAGAGCACTGAGTGTTCAGGTGCAGTTGGCACCAGAACTTGGCGTGGGCCATGTACTCAGGTTTCCCCTGGAAGGGATGGGTGGGCATGGGGGGGTAGCCTGAGTCCACACAGTTATGCCCCTCTCCAGGCCTTGCTGGTGTGGGGCTTCTCGCTCAGAGTGAAGGAGCTCGCCCTGGAGACCACCAAGGCGCTGATCTGGCTGTGGGCGCTGATGCACCTTGCCCCAGGCTCTTCAATGGTCAGTAGGACCTGATGCTGCGCCGAGCCCCGCCTCACTGCTCCAGAGTCCTCAAGTCAGGGCCGCGCCAAGCGGGCAGCGGGCGACCTTCACCTTTGGCTTCTTTCCTGCCCATATTGGGGGCCTAGTCCACGCGCAGTCATGCAGGTGGACATGCTGCTCACGCCCCACAAGCAGCGGCTGATGCACCTCTTCCATGAGCTCTAAGGTGGCCCTGACCGCTGCCACCTCATCCCCTCCTAAACTGACCTGCTGTCCCCACCCTCTAGCCCGGGTGTCCAGGGAGTGAA
Source organism: Tenrec ecaudatus (assembly GCF_050624435.1). Classification (NCBI taxonomy): domain Eukaryota; kingdom Metazoa; phylum Chordata; class Mammalia; order Afrosoricida; family Tenrecidae; genus Tenrec; species Tenrec ecaudatus. The sequence goes on from NC_134541.1 coordinate 130,035,156, forward strand.
ATAAAGAAGAGGAACCCCACGCATGTGTGTGTGTGTGTGTGTGTGTGTGCCAGCACCCGTGAGAGCATGCTAGCACACAGCCAGGACCAGGCCGCAGGTCCAGCACCCAGTCCCCTTGGCCTTGACCCTCACTGTGACTTGCCAACAGGCTTGATTACGGGCAGGATCGGGAGGAATCATCTCCTGGGGATTTGTGTGCCCCCCCCACCCCCTGCCAAACACATACACAGCTGGCACTTATGGGACCCACTGGATAAGCTGCACTGTCCCCTTCCCACACCAATCTCTTCAATACCTGGGGGTTGCCCCTCCCTCGAACACGCCTTCCCGGACCCAGTCCTATGGCCAGCCTAGACCACATAGGAAGAAGTTCAAAGTTCACCTCCAGGGAAGAGTCTGGAGCTTTTTGGCCTCTGGCCACGGATCTCAGGGCCACAGACACTTGCCAACTCACACACACAGGCAAAGCCAGGCTTCCAGGCCCAGAAAACCTTACCGAGGGCAGGCTTTTAGGCTCTCACTTCTGCCACCCTGAACCACACGGAAGACAGGAGGCCAAGGGATGGAGGTTTCCTCAGCTCCCCCACTCACCTACCAGGAAAACCCCAGGAAGGCGGTGGCTGGAATCAGCGTTGGTCTGGCACTATGTGACCACATATTTTTTCATGGCTGAGCGGAATGGGAGAGACTCGGAGGCCTGGGACTGGAGCGAGGACCTCCAGTTTTCCTCACTCTGCAGGTCAAGGGAGCCCGGAAGCTCTTAGGGAGCTCATTCCTCATTCTCTCTCACCTCTCACCCAGGCATCTTCTCCACCCTCCTGCTCTTCCTCCTCCTCTTCACCTCGCTCTGGCCCATCTCCCTTCTCTACTTTGCCTGGCTCTACCTGGACTGGGACACGCCCAACCAAGGTGAGTTTTGGGCAGTCCCCCCTCCCTAAACCCACAAAAACTGGCGGGACAGCAGCCTGGGAGGACTCTGACATGCCAACTTCTGTGACCTGTGATCCCAGTTGAAGATGCTCCATGTGGATGAGGAATCAGACAATTTGGAAGTACCTGAGGGATTATTTTCCTATCAAGGTGACTGGTCAGATGGCCCAGGCACAGGCAGTGGGGAGGGGCGCACGGCCATCTTCTACCCCTCCAAGGACGTTACACTTGGAGGTCCACTGATGTGGAGGACTAACTTTTCCCAGTGTGACGTTCCCTTTGCCTCTCTCTCCCTGATCCTCCCAGAACACCCACAGCTTGTGAAAACAGCTGAGTTGCCCCTGGACAACGTGATGGGCGCCCACCCCCACGGGATCGTGTGCATCGGGTACAGCTGCAATTTCTGCACAGAGAGCAACGCCTTCTCTCAGAAGTTCCCTGGGCTCCGGCCCTTTCTGGCCATGTTGGCAGGCTTATTCCCCCTCCCCATCTACTGTGACTATCTCATGATTTCTGGTGAGCATGGAGGAGGAAGAAGATGATGATGGGGAGGTGGAGGAGGAGTTGACAGTTCCCAAGGCAAGAGTCACACCTCCACCAGTACTACTCCCTCAGGGGCTTTGATTGGATGCTGGTGATCTGGTGTCTGCACTTGGACTAGAGGCTGACACCTAGTGGCATGAGGGCATATGTAACAATAGTGGGAGCTCACCCTTCCCATAAAGTTGAGGTACTCAGGAACCTCTGTGCTGGTGGTGACTGCTTCCTGCACCGCCTCCATCAACCCCCACCCACCCACCCCCGCTACAGGACTCTGTTCTGTGGACCATCAGAACCTGAACTATATCCTGTCCCAGAACCCGTGTGGCCAGCTCGTGGTCATCGTCGTCGGGGGTGCCCAGGAGATGCTGGACTCAGGCCCTGGCCAGCGCAGTCTTAATCTCCTGAATCGCAAAGGCTTCGTGCGCCTTGCGCTGCGGCAGGGGTGAGTGGCTCTGATGTCCCCCGGGGTCAGTGGAAGATGCTGGAGCTTTCACCTGGGTCCCGCTGAAGGGCAATACAGGCAGGGAGAGTGCCCACCTCCGCGCTGAGTTCTCACACCAAGCCAAACACGGTGCGCAATCTCCGTCTACCCTACTCCTTATCTGTGCATCAGAAAGAGGCAAGGTTAGAATGCCCAAAAAAAGGGCCCCGGAAGTCCTGAGTTCAAGTCCCTGGCACTATCTCAGAGGCAAGCCTTTGGCCATGTCTCCTCACCTGGGAAGTAGCGCACACGCCGCCTGGCAAGCCTGTCATGTTGTAAAGGCGGAATGAGAAAAGTATCTGTAGTGCACCGTTGAGTCTCAAGAAAGGTGAACCCTTCCTGGGGGATCTTCCTTGGTGGCCAGAGGTGGACGCCCTCTTTGGTGTGACTTCTGGGGTCTTGGGAAGCAGCAGCTGAGAGCCTCTGAGGCAGCTCAGGCGCCAGCCACCAGCTTCATGCCTCCCTCCTCTCCTCCCAAGGGCCTCCCTGGTACCCATCTACTCTTTCGGAGAGAATGATATCGTCAACGTCAAGACTTTTCCTGCTGTCTCCTGGCAGTACCGCTGCCAGATGACCTTCAAGAAACTGGTGGGCTTTGCTGCTTGCATCTTCTTTGGCCAGAGTCTCTTCTCGGCCAAATCCTGGGGCCTCATGCCCTTCCCCAGGCCCATCATCATGGTGGGTGAGTACTCATCTCCTAGGGAAAGCTGCCCTCAGACTTTTGGGCATCACAGGACTCTGTGCTCAGCAGCTGCCTCCCTGTCCCCCCAGTGGGCTGCCCCATCGACGTGCCCCAGGTCCTCCACCCCATGGAGGAAGACGTTGACCATTACCACACAGTCTACTTGAAGTCCCAGGACCGGCTGTTTGAGGAGCACAAGGAGAGCTGTGGTGTCCCTGCTGATGCTCACCTCACCTTCCTCTATTCCAGGCCTCGCCCTCCCTCCTCTGCTGAGTGCATGGCCAGGACAATGCCACCACCCCTCCCTGACCTGTGGCTCCCCTCCACCTAATAAAAGCTGTTTCCCTCTCTGGATGCTAGCGTCATTCAGTCGGGAGCCCGTCTACTCAGAGACAGCCCATTCCCATTCGAGCAAGTAGGCTCAGGCACCCCCCATGTTCAACCTGAGCTTCTGCGTTGATTTGGGCAGATTCCGCCCCCCACCACCATCTGTCAATGGAGTCACCTGCTAGCTGAGAGCAAAAGGACACCGGGACAATGTCGGGGAGAGGGGCTAGGTGGAGGGGCGAAATTTGAGGGTAAGCAGAGAGAGAGGTGGATGTGGGGGGAAGCATGTGTGCATGCTTTGGGTGAACGGACAGAGTCAGTTGGTTTTCCATTCAACAATTCACGTGCCTTTTGCTTTGTGACATTGATTGTAAACCCACAAGGCAGCAGCACTCTTTCCACTTCCTCCCTGGTTTACCGTTTCCCTGCTCCTGTCTTTCTTGTCTTCTGAGCTTCACCTCTGGGCAGACACTGACCCTTTTTGTCTCAAAAGGTTTGCTGCTACAGTGAGTGCACCCACTTGTAGACCTGGTGCTTTTGCTCCCATTTGGAGGCCCGTCTCTGATTTCCCTGAAGTACTTTTGACCTTGTATAGTCATTGTTCTGTCTCCCATGGCGCTCTCCTTGACCAATACAGGCTTTCTGCGGTGTTCCTTAATTCCTGATAAGGGCCTCCTAGATTCACCGACAATGCTCCTGAGTGTTGAGGTTTATTAGAGTGCTCACTAGGTTACAATTCAGATGAAATGTGCTCAGGACACGATTGTTCAGTCAGGCTGGTTTGTTCTTCACCACACCTCTTTAGACAGGCCTCTCTCTGGCCTTCAGCCTCTTGGCTCAGCCTCTGCCCTGCTCCAGCAATGTGACAATTCTCTCTGGGGACTACCAACGAATGCCCAAAGGGCATGACACTCCACCGCAAGACTTGACCTGAAAGCACTCAGTTCCAGGTTTGTAGGGCACCATGTCCAGCTCTCCCAATTAGGTGCCCAGAGGCACCTACCTGCCTCCACAAACCACCCCGAGGCCCTGAAGCATTCAGTTTTACTCGCTCTGCGATCTGGGAAGCCGTGGCTCTGTGGTGTGCTCTGGATCCTGGTTCCGCTGTAAAGGCTGCTGCTGTGTCCTCTGTCACTGATATCTCCTGCATGAAGTTCCAGGCACAGGGAGATTCTTTCTTTTCTTCCAACAGTTTTGTTGGCACGTAGTTCACATATCATATAATTCAATTGTTCAATCGTTCACTCATATCAAGGAGAATTGTACAGTCATTACCACATCTATCTTAGAGCATCCCACAACCACTCCCAGCCCCCTTCTCATATGGTTACTACGCCTTTAAGATGAGTTGTGGAATCACAGTCCTTTCAGATGCTCCCTCCAGAGGTCCCACAGGATCTTCTTTCTTGCTGGGAATGAGATATTCTTGCTCCTGGTATTGAGGTCGCTTGCTTTATACCCCATGCCTGGCAAGCACAATGCATCATGTTACTCGCACTCTAGACCCAGTCCTATCAGTATCGCCCCCAACTCCTCAGATGACAGACTCATTATACAGTGGTTCTCCACCTTCCTCATACCGGGACCCTTTCATAACGTTCGTCATGTGATGGTGACCCTGCCCAATCATAAAATTATTTTTGTTGCTACCTCATAACTATCATTTTGCTACTGTGTTGCATCAGGTGACCCCTGTGAAAGGGTTGTACGACCCCCAAAGGGGTTGAGACCCACAGGTGGAGAACCGATGCATTAGGAAAAGGTCATTTGGTCGGACTTCCAGAGACTGTCTAGATGAGCCACATTAAATAACGCATTTCTCCGTAGTCGTATTTACTGCAGGCTTTAGGTCTGTATCCCAGACTGAAATAAGAACCATTCATCAAAATGCAAAAGTGCAACTACAAGTGTATAAAATACATCCCGTGGAAGAATTTCCCCTTGTTCGTCCATGAAAATGCAGGCATTCCCATGGCTTACCTGGGTCATTCTCAGTGAGAAGTTCTGTGTTCACTTCCAGTTGGTACAGAGAAGAGCTTAGTCCTTGCATTAGTCAGCACTCCCTCTTCATCCAAGGAGAGCGTTTGCCCCTCCTCCCTAGAAAAGGCTAAGGGGCCCTGGTGGTGCCGTGGTTAAGTGCTTAATTGCTAAGGAAACCTCTGGGGTTCAATTTACCCAACATATCTTAGGCAGATAGGTTTGGCAAGCTACTTCTGTAAAGAGTGCAGCCTATGGACCCCCAAGGGGGCAGCTCCACTCTGTCACACAAGGTGACTGTGGGATGGATTCAACTCACAGACCCAGTAAGGACAACATCTGGCTGCCAGCAGGTGTCTTCTTGTACCAGGCATGGAGTTTGGGGGAAGGAGGAGTAGAGAAGATTGTGGTGGACCTCTTTGCTGCCCTCTCCTTTCGCTTCCTTACACAATGACTTGGGACTGGAGTAGAGGGCATGGGGATAGCCATTGAAGTTCTCACCTGGGCTGTCCTGTCACAACACATCCTGGTTACAGTGGATTCCCTTCCCTGATGGCCCCATTCCTGAAGTCCTCAGAGCTTGTTCTGCAACGCTTTTTGGAGCAACTCCTGTGCTGCTGCTTCCTTAACCTCTGGCTCTGGTTTCTGCCCCTGCTCCACCCAGGCTTTCTCTGTGGGACTCCCAGCTCCATGCCCGGGCAGCCTTGGCCTGCATTCCCTGGGTAGCCACGGTTCTCCCTTCTGTCCCACCTCACAGCACCCAGCCAGCCACAATCTCACCTTTGAATTTCTCAGTGGGGTATGCAGACATTCTCAACAGGCTCTTGGCGTATTGAAGCCTTTGTCAATGAAGCCAAGGTGAGCCTTGCCCTTTGGGGATGGGCTCATAGCACATTCAAAGAGTGAAGAGGAAGAAGAAGAAGAAGAAGAAGGAAAATGATGAGGTGGAGTAGGTGAGTAGGAGAGAGGGAGAAGGAGGAGAAAAGAGAAAAGGAAAGCAGCCCCTCTCCTTCATTTCCAAACTCTATTGTGTATTGTGCTGAGAGACTCCTCATTGCTTTGAACATGTCTGTGTGTCGTCTGGTTAGGCCCCTTGGGAAAGTACTGAAGACAGTGAATTACTATGTATGACGCCTCTGTTTAAAATCTTTGTAACTTCCGCCCAATGAGTGGCAGGGATGTTCAAATGAGGTGCTTGTAGCCCATTAAAGGGATTGGATAGTTTGCTAAGAATATACATAAGGCTCATGGCACACTTGTGGAAGTTGGCCATGCCAATGAGGTCTACGGAATCCAAACAAGAAGGCAGATCAGTTTTGCCATCCTTTTGTGCTTAAAAAATGAGCCATTTGGGGGTAGCAGATGGGATAGACCTGATTATTAGCACCAAGAACGTAGCGCTGGGTCCCTCTTTGACAGAGGAGACTGAGCGCTCCAATACTGGAGAGATTGAAAAAGGTCATCAAGAAACAGCAGCAGAAGAAGGAGAACCGAGAGACTGGCAGCAGTGTGTAGTGTACTTCTCAGCTCACAAAGCAAGAAAATGGAGTCCCTTTGGTTAGGAGGCTCGCTTACAGAGTGAGATGTCTCTGGCCACCTGAGGGAACTAGGCTAGTCTACCCATGGGCTTAGAGAACAAGTGCCTTCTGACTGAGGCTTACCTGCAGTCCGTGGGGTGAGTCCAGGCACGTATCAGCATTGCTCAAGAGTTTTGTAACACTTACTGACGCAGGGAAGAGGTAACGCTGTCCCAAGAGACATAAGGAGCCAACAGCTAATAGGCAGAAGGTCAAGGAGAAGCCTGACTTAGGGCCTGGCTCAGAAGAGGCTATCCTGAAAACCATAACCTGAGTATTTCCTAACTCTTGTTTTTAACCTCTTACTTCCATAATAAACTCCATAGTCGTGAGTATTGTCTTTGAGTTCTGTGTCGTCATTGCAAAACCTGTCAAACCCAGCAGAGAAGCAGCCAGTGCTGTGCGACCATTTGGTGTCAGAATTGGTGAAAAGATCGGAACATGGAGGCACATCTGGTCTGACTTCCACTTTAAAAGTATCAGCCTTGGACTGTGGGAATTGATGTTCCTTCCCCCTGGTGAGATTAGAAGAGACCAGATACTATGCTGACAGAGACACACAGGGTAGTTATGATATTTTAGGGCTCAGGGTGAACCTGATGTAAGCATCACCAGGTTTTTCTTGGGGTTTTCTCTTGAGTTTGGAGGGCAGAGGGAGCAGCTTCAGGTGAACTTGGAGGCAAGAAGTACGGGGTAGTGGAAGGGTCAGACCCTGCTGGACCTTCCTTCCTCTCAGATTTCAGTCCATCTGCTGATCCCCTGAGTGGGGGGTGCATCTTGCCAGAGGAAAGGGAGGTGATGAATGGGCCCTTTGTGGGGCAGGGGTGGCACAGAGAGTGGAGCTGCTACCTTTCCCATGCAACCCCTATTTGAAACCTCAAACCAGTGTGTCATACAGTGGGGTGATGGTGGCCTTGGGCCTGAAACGAGAAGGGATATTTGAGAAGCCAGGAGAGACTGGCTGGAAGAAAAATTGAGTTGGTGGAAGGAGATATATATTACAGTGCTCCCAGGACCTGTGAGGCTATGGGGCAAGTGTATCTGAAAAGAGGCTATGTCTGGTCTGGGAAGAAAGAGTAAGAAAGGAGAGGGGGCTCTGGCCTCCTATGCAAACACTGGGATGGAAGGAGAGCCCACAGTACAAAATCTGAAAGGGTTAGGTAGGTCAAGGTCACCCTTCTGTCTCTGGGAGAGACTTGAAAGCTCTTGGAGGGTGTTCTTGTCCTGCTGGTGAATGACTCTCCAGGGGCAGAAGGAAGTGACATTGATGTCCCTTGAACAAGCACAATGTGTCCCTTTGTCATCCATGAGATTGGCACCCTCCCTATGGCTGTGACAAAACACAGGTGGATGCCCCAGCCCCACCCCCTGACTCCACCCTCACCAGTCAGCCTCCTTCTGAGAGTGCCACTCTCTCCAGGAAGTCGGCCAAGATGGAGAGAAAATCTGTTTCTTCCTGAACCTTCCCAAGCGCCCTCCCTTCCCTAGCCCACTTGAAGGTAAAGTTCACTGGAACACATTTCACACTGGGACATGGTTTTCTCCAAAGTCCAACTCCAAACATATTGTCCCCATTCTATGCAACCCTATAGTATGGGATGCATTTCCTAGGTGGTCACTCTTAAAGTAGGAGAAATCCTCATCTTTCTCCCACGGAGCAGAGTGTGGTTTGAACTGCTGATCTTGTGGTTAGCAGCCCAACACGTAACCCCTCTGTCCCTGGTGCTCCCTAATCCAGCCCTCATCTTGGACAGGAGTTGTTCAAAGAGGCCAAGGGTTCATATGAAGAAAGGTGGAGATTACAGGATGCAGGTGAATGACAGAAAATCTCTCACCAGTTCACAGACCTTAGACCCGTAGACGCCACACCACTAGGCCCAGTCTGAGGAGTGCAGCCAGCAGGACTGAGGTCAGGAGTGGGAGGTCTTCTGAGGGAACTCAAAGATTAAGTGCACATCAATGAGTATTGCTGTTGGCTTCTATCACAGGGATTCCAGTCACTTGGAAGGAATTTTAAAAGTCAGCTTCCCTGTTAGGCTGAGCTTGGCTGGGAGAGGTCAGGCCTCATACCTTGATCAACTCTGGAAGCCCTGACAGAAAGCAGCAAGATGAAGCCTAATGAACCCTAGGTCAGAACTCAGAGCTTAGAAGCTATCCACCATTTCCAACCTGCACCTGCTGCCTCATCACCTAGAAAGATGCTGCACGGATGTCTTGGTGCTGCCACAGTGACCATGTCTTGGGAGCAGAAGTATGACAGCTAGGACCCAGTTGTTGTGCCTTGGCCTGCAAACACAAGGGCAGCAGCTCAAAGCCACCAGCCACCCCAAGGGAGAAAGATGGGAATTCCTACTCCCATAGAGATGGACAGTCTACCCTGTCCTGTGAGTCGAAAGGGACTTATTAGAGTAGAACTTGTCGTGGCTGTGAAGGGGGTGCATGTTTCAGGGGAGGCATGGCACAGAAGCTGAGTTTGAGTTGAGGATCAAACTCGGCTCAGATCAAGCCTGACTGAAAGTCCATTGCCGGGGCTGTGAATTTGTGTAGCCAGGTCTCTAACTTCCTTCATCCTTGCCCAAGGCACATCCAAACCCAAACCAAAGTCACTGCCCTCGAGTGGATGGCCACTTGCGGTGATGCTACAGGACAGGGGAGAACTGCCCCCTGCGGGTTTCTGAGAGTGTCCCTGTTCACAGGACTAGACCTCATCCAGCTGGCAACCCTCCTGGCTCATCTGTAATTCCTAGTCTTCCTGTACAAATCAATGTCTTCTCCACTTTTTGTACTTGGGAATACTTGGTATTTTACCACTTTTGGTTGCTTCCAACAAAACAACAACATCATCAACTACTACAATAACAAAAATTCTATTGTTTCTCTCTTTATAGGAATTCTAGTGACATGCTACTCTTGCACATTACTTCACTGTGCATGCAACCCAGAGAAATGAGTAAATCGCATGTGTACAACTCAACTGTAACCTCACGCATGTCTGCTGTGAGATGTGGCATGAGGTAAGCCCATGTGGCAGGTCCTGTGAACGAGCATCTTCAAGTTTAGGTGAATTAGAACTGCGACCCAATACTGTTCGTTGCCAAGGAGACGCTTCCGACCCATAGCAACCCCGTGCACAAATCATAGCAACCCAAGCAAACAGAACACGGCCCCATTCTGAGCCATCCTCACCATAGCTCCTGGTGTTGCAGCCACCGCGCCAATCCTTCCTGTCAAGGGCCTTCCTCTCCTTCGCCACCCCTCTGCTTGACCGAGCATGATGTCCTTCTCCAGGGACTGGTCTCTCCTGACAGCATGTGCAAGGTCTGTGAGACAAAGCCTCCCCAGACTTCTTCCAATACAGATGGGTTTGTCATTTTAGCAGTCGATGCACGTTCAAGATTCTGCCCCAGCACCACCATGCAAATTCATCTTTTTTCCTCCATTTTCTTTATTCAGGTTCCAACTCTCACATGCATCAGATGTCCAACTCTCATCTGCATCGTGATGAAAACACAGGGTCCAACTCTCACCTGCATCGTGATGAAAACACGATGGCCTGGGTCAGCCTCACCTTAGCCCTCAAAGTAGCATCCTTGCTTGTCAAGACTCTAAAGAGGTTTTGGGAAACAGAGTTAGCCAGTGCAACATGTTTTTGGATCTCTTGATGGCTACTTCCCTGAGCATTGATTGTGATCGAGGCAAGAGCAAATCCTTGACAACATCAACCTTTTTTCCATTTTTCATGTGACCTGTTGTTCCAGTCGAGAGGATTTGGGTCTTCTTTACAAGGAGATGTGATTCGTACTGAAGGCTGCAGTAATTGATCCTCATTACCAAAGACTACATGTTCTCCTCACTTTCAGCAGGCAAGGTTGTATCCCCTGCCTATTGTAGTATATTAGTAAGCCTTCCTCCAATCCTGATGCCACCCTCCTCTTCATGTAATCCAGAGTCTCTGATGATTTGCTCATCACACAATTTGAATAAGTACGGTGAGAGGATATAACCCTGACACACACCTTTCCTCATTAAAAAAATTGTTTTATTAGGGGCTCATACAACACTTTTTTTTAATCATTTTTTTCGGGGCTTATACAATTCTTATCACTACCCATACAAAAAATCATTGTGTCAAGCACATATGTATGTATGTTGCCATGATCATTCTCAAAACATTTCCCTTCCACTTGAGCCCTTGGTATAAGCTCTTCATTTTCCCTCTCCCTCTCCGCTCCTCCCTAGTTATGAACCCTTCGTAATTCATAAATTGTTATTATTTTATCATTTCTTACTCTGTCGGATGTTCCACCCTCCACCCTCTGCTCTGCTGTCCTTCCCCCAAGGAATAGGCTATACGTAGATTCTTTTAATCAGTTATCGCTTTCTATCCCACGTTCTCTCCACCCTCAGGCATGGCCACTCTCACCACTGATCCTGGAGGAGTCATCTGTCCTGGATTCCTTGTGTTTTCACTTGTTATCTGTAACAATATACACCCTCTTGTCTAGCCAGATTCTTATGGTAGAATTGGGATCATGATAGAGCGGGAGGAAGTATTTAAGAACTAAAGGAAAGTTATATGTTTCCTCATTGCTACACAGCACCCTGACTGGCTCATCTCCTCTCCACAACCGTTCAGTATTAGGGTGTCCAGTTAGCTTCCCATGGGCTTTGAGTCTCCACTCTGCACCTACACATTTACAATGATATGGTTTTTGTTCTTTGATAATTGATACCTGGTCTCTTGGACAGCTCGTTGTCACACAGGCTGATGTGTTTCTTCCGTGTGGGCTTTGTTGTTTCTGAACTAGATGACCACTTGTTTATCCTCGAGCCTCCAAGGCCCCAGATGCTATATCTGTTGATAGCTGGGATACATCAACTTTCTTCACCACATTGGCTTATGCACACGTTTGTCTTCATTGATCGTATCAGGAAGGTGGGAACCCACTGATATGATTTTAAGTTCTTTGATGTCTGAAGGGGCTCATGCAACTCTTATCACACTCCATACATACATCAATTGTGTAAAGTAGATATGTACATTCATTGCCCTGAGTATTTTCAAAATACTTGCTCTCCACCCAAGCCCTGTCATCAGCTCCTCATCGTTATTCCACCTTCCCTCCCACCTCTCCCTTCCCCCATGAAGCCTTGCTAATGTACAAATTATGGTTTTGTCATATCTTGCACTGGCCAACGACTACCTTCATCCACTTTTCTGTTGTCCATCCCCCAGGGAGGAGTCCATATGTAGATGCTTGTAATTGGGTCCCCGTTTCTAACCCACCCTCCTTCAACACTTCCAGTATTACCACTCACACCACTGGTCCTAAATGGGCCCTCTGCCCTGGATTCCTGTTTCCAGTTCCTTTCTGTACTAGTGTACATCCTCTGGTCTAGCCAGATTTGTAAGGTTGAATTGGGATCAAGATAGTGGGTGGGGAGAAAACATTTAGGAACTAGAGGAAAGATGTATCTTTCAAGGTTGCTACATCACACCCTGTCTAGCTTATCTGCGCCCCAAGACCCTTCTGTAGTGGGATGTCCAGTGGCCTACACTCACCCATCCATTTATTCATCCATCCATTATTGTCTGTCCATCCACCCATTCATCCATTTATCGTTCCGTCCATGTATCCATCCACCTGTCCCTCCAACATTGTTACCAGGTATGGCTTAGATGCTAGCCATTGAACAAAACCATAGAGTTATGACAATGAACTGTGTCAGCTTTCTGGGGTCACCCCTGAGTGGACAAGTAAATAAGCTGCAGAACCACAAATGCTGCGAGAGCCACATGGGGGCCCTGTGCCCAGGATGGAGGACCACACAGAAGACTGTTCCTGAACATGAGGTTTAAGGGCAGGGAATAAGAGTGGGGAGAAGATTGGCACTGCTCCAGTAGGGGCGTGCCGACAGGACGTGGGGTGGCTCAGTGCCCACTGGCCACAAGACTCCAGGCTGGCTGGAGCCTATGAAAACGGGCCCACGGTGGACATCCACGTGAAGCCGGTGGTCAATGAGGACCAGTGGCTGCAGCTGCTGACGACCTATATGGGGCTCATGATGGAGACACTGTTCCCTGTCTACCACACCAAGGTGGGTGGCCATCCCTGCTGTTGCCTGCCCCCTCCACCCTCCCACAGCCCTCACCTGGGCACTGATGGACTTCGTGGTTTGCTACCAGCCCGATCTGCAGCACTCCCTGCAGCAACAGCACGACTCCTCCACCTTCATACTCAATGGTGCCCTCAACCACAAGGACCTGGATTATGAGGTCAGCCCACTGCTGCCCTTCACACCTGTGGGCCTGCCACAGTATCTCCCAGGGTTTCTACATGGTGGGTCTCAGCGCCTGGATCCCTCCTGGGGTGGCTGCCAGACATTCCTCTTGAGTCTCCTGTTCTCACTTCCCCTTATCCCCCTGGACCCATGCCTGGTGCCCCCAGCCTCTTCCTGCTCCCCTCTGCTTACCTTCCCTCTCTTTCCTTTTCTCCCCACAGGGAGGTGGCTGCCGCTTCCTGCACTATGACTGCGTGGTCGCTTCTCATCAGAAAAACTGGGGGCTCTTGCACCCAGGCTGCCTCACCCTCTACCATGAGGGCCTGCCCACTACTCGGGGACAGGCTACATCATAGTGTTCTTTGTCAATCCCTGACACCCCACAACTCTGTCCAACCTTCCTCACCAGTGTGCCTTCCGGGGGGCGGGGCGAGTCACCTGGGTGTGGGCCCCTCTCTCTTGGAGAGGGATCTGGCCTCCCTTCCTGTGTTCTGTGTGCCTGGAACTGAATGAGTTGCCATGTCCCCCAATACACGGCTTCTCAGGGAGCTTCTGGAGCCCCCTAAACTCCCTCAGCTCCCTGGAGGTACTGGAAAAAGAGCTTCTGGGATCGTCCGGGGGGATAAATTATTACAGTTTCTCCACCTCTTTCCCTCCCCAGTAACGGAGGATATGGAGCTCTCCTGTCCATCCCAGTCCTTCCTTCAACCTATGAACCCCGCACCCAGAGTAGAGGGGAGACTGATCTTCTCCATAAAGAAAGGGCAAGATGGGCGAAATAGAGGAGCAGGAGGCTCCATCTGTGCGCGACCCTGGATGTTTCCATTGGTCTCCTTTGCTTGCTCCCTCGTATCATCTTAAGGAGCCTGGTGTTGCTGTGGGTTAAGTATTGGACTGCTAACCTGAAGGTCAGAGTTCAAGCCCACCAATGGCTTCAAAGGGAAAAGATGAGACTGTCTGCTTCCATAAATATCGAAAATCTCAGAAGCCCTGGAGAGCTGTTGTTATCTGATACATGAGGTCACCATGAGTCTGAAAAAGCTCTGGTGGCCAAGTGGGTTACGCATTGAGGTCGATGCAAAAGCAGAAGCCAATCCCCGGGCAATGAAGAGCATTCTCCTGCCATAAAACGTCAGTCTTTGAAACCCAGAGGGGTGGTTCTGCACTGTCCTACAATTTCACTAAGAATCAGAATGAAGTTGACCGCCAATCATTGGGTTTTGTTTGGGGTCTGTTATTGCCTGAACTGGGGAAAGGGTTGGAAGAAGGACCAGACCAGCGGACTTCCCAGTTGGAGCTCATCCAATAGCGCCCTCACCCGGGTCCCAAGCTCTTCTCTGTGGTTCTCTATTCAACTGACGCCACTTTTCCCTTCAGGAAGACTGGGGCTGACTAGACCCACTGCTGGCCATGGGCACAGGACATCCTCCTGCCTCACAAGCATGTGCTCTAAACGTGGAAGACAGGAAGGAGAGAGACTTACCTGTGGTCTCTGCATGTGCCTATGGCAAAACATGCATGAAGTTCACCACTTTGGGGGTGTCTAAATCCTAGTCATTGTGTCTATCCACCATATTGGGTCCCTACCACCATTGCTTTCCAGAATTTTTTCATCATTCAAAGATGATATTTTGTGCCTTTTGAACAATAATTATACACTCTTTCCCCACCGATCACCTAGTCAACACAAACCTACTTTTATTTATGAATAAATGCTCCTGAGGCCCATTGGTCGTGCTGTGGGGCTTCCTACACAAGGTCATTGGTTCAAACACATCAGGTATTTTTGAGTGGGGGAAATGGAGCTGTTCGCTCTAGAGATTTTTGGTATAAAAAATTCAGCATATATGTGTGTGTGTGTATATATATATATATATTTTTTTCTAAATCATTTTTGGGGGCTCATTCAACTCCTCACAATCCATACATACACCCATTGTGTCCAGCACTTTTGTACATTTGTTGCCATTATTATTCTCAAAACATTGCTTTCTACTTGAGCCCTTGGTATCAGCTTTTCATTTTTCCCCTCCCCTACAAACCCTTGATAATTTAGAAATTATTTTCCCCATTATGAAATTAAATAAAAATTACTGCCACGGTCCAGTCACAGTGGGTTTGGGTCCCCTGCTAGGTGGGTAAGGCTTCAACATGTAGGAGACAGAAATCACACAATTCAAAGGTTGCGGTGACTGTTCCAATTTTATTCATGCAAAGCTTCAACTTATATATTCTTTTTCTTGGCTTAAGGCTTATGGTCTGAGATCATACATTAGGAAATTCTCAGACCACAAGACCATAACAAGTTACATCAATTACATCATGATTCTTGGTTAAAAATTAGTACATCTTGAAACTGAAACATTTTCATATAAGGGTGATAGACATAAACCTCCTAACAACAACTGAGCACACTTCATCCAACTAAGGTGCATTGTTCTAACTATGAGATCAATAAAACATTAATACATTTCATTATAAAAAAATTACTTGACAGGCTTTGGCTGTTCTTTCTGTTCCTTCATAGGCTGTTTTTTTTTAAGGCTTTCATTTCTTCTTCTTACTTTTCCACTAAGTTCCCATAAATTAAACTCCTAAAAGTCTTTCTGTACCAAGGTATGAGTTGCCTCACAATGGGTAGCTTTGCTTCAGTGGACTTCAAACATCACGGAGACCCTCTTCTTGCTAACCATTCCATAAAACTTAAACTACTAAAAGGAACTTGTACACCTTTCTTTGTTAACTATTCTTATGATATTTTCATTGTAAGCCCTCGTATAAGGTAAATCAGGGCCAGGAACTCTGTTTCTCTTTGGGTTATTTCCTGGAGGGGGATGCCGTATTCTGCCCCCTATGCGGTAACCAAGATAAGGAAAGGGAAAAACTGGATGATAAACTTTTTTAGCCCAAAGCACTCCAAATAATTGTGGCAAGGCCAATCGAACAAGTCCAAATACATATCAAGAGCAGGTTTGGGCAGCCAACTCCCACCGTCCAGCTTCTCTGAAGTCAGGCCAGGCATTGTTCAACTCTGTCTTTGACGTCAGGCGGCATGACTGGTCCCCTCAATTTACAGTATCAAAAGCCCTACATGGGACTGCTGTGAGTCAAACAGCTGGATGGCAGTAGTGTGTGTGTTGGGGTGGGTGGAGGTGTGGGTGGTTCTGAATGTGCTTTTTACACATCGGACTCCTAACCTCAGGCCAGAAGTCAAACCCATGAGCATATCTTTGGAAGAAAGCTGAGGTTGTCAGTGCCCACAAATATTTAATCTGGGAGACCCACCTGGGCAATGATATTCTGTTCACCAGGGTCCCTATGAGCCAACGTGATGGCGGTGAGTTTGGGGGTATTCTAGATAGCTCACATCCACGGAATCAGACAATGCTGGGCCTGTCATGTCTGGCTTGTTCCATTCAGCACAAAGATTTCAAGGTGCATCGATGTGGTGCCATGTCTCAGGACTTCATTCCTTTGTAGGGGTATATAATATGAATCCAGGAACATTGAAAGACCTCACAAATGAAAAGGGACACACAAAGACAGATATCCTAGGCATTGGTGAGCTGAAATGGACTGGTGTTGGTTGTTTTCAATCAGAAAATCCTATGATTTAGCTTGCTGGGAGTGATACAATCGAGAGGAATGGTGTGACATTCAGTGACGAAAAGCACATGGCAAAATCAGTCGTGAATTCAGTTCAACTGTGATACGATTGTATCTATCTGCCTTCAAGGAAATCTAATCATTACAGCTATTGAAATTTATCTACCCACCACAAAAGCTAGTGATAAAGAAATAGAAGAATTCTGCTGTCTTCAGTCTAAAATTAAACATGCTAGCAATATACATTGATAATTATTGTGGAATGGAATGCAAACAATGAAAAAAGGAAAGACCAGTAGTTGGAAAATAAGGTCTTGGTAATAGAAACCACACTGGCAATGCCAGACCAACAACTTATTCATAGGAAATACCCTTTTCAACAACGCAAAAGGCAACTATACACATGAACTTCTCCAGATGGAATACACAGAAACCAAACTGATAACATCTGTGGGACGTGAGGATGGAGAATTTCAATATCAGTAACTATAATCAGACAAAGGGCTGACTGTGGAACATGTCCGGAGCCATGAGGCCCGGCCATTACTTGGAATTTATTAGCCTGAGCTCTGGGTATTCTTCCACCCCAGCCTACAGCACGGCAGCTGTGTTTGACATACTTAGCTTGCCAGACATAGATAAGGAAGTCTCTATTTGTCTGTAGGATTCTGTTCTGTGGTCACTATTCCCGGAATGAACTCTGCTCCAACCTTGGGTAAACGTGTGTAATGATTATATATAAACATCTGCATTTTGCGTCCCCCACTATTGTTTTCAGGGAAACATCTGCATTTTGCTTCCCCCACTATTGTTCTCAGGGAAACACCTGTGGCTTGCTTCCCTTTCCCTGGCCTATATAAGCTATAACTTTCCACTCAATAAACAGGACTTGATCAGGATACTGTCTTGTCCTTATTCTCCGTGCCTCTTGTACCCCCCCCCCCCCCAATTCCCACTCTCTCCTCCAGGATCCACGTTGAATGTCCCACGAGACGGGACGGAACAGACCATCAATTGCCCATATGTAAGCTCAGGTCAAGGCTCAAGAAAATTAAAACAAGTGCACAAGACCCAAAATATGACCTTGAGTCTGAAGCACTTGAATTTAGAGGACATCTCAAGAGTAGATTATTGCATTCAATACTAAAGACAGAAGACCCCATGATCTATGGGAGTATATCATGAAGAAACCATAAGGCCGATGAAATAACAAGACAGAAAAGATCAAAGTGGATGTCACAAGAGACTCTGAAACTTGCTCTCAATCATAGAGTCGTTAAGGCAAATGGACGAAAGGATGAAGTCAAAGAGCCAAACAGAAAGTTTCAAAGGTCAGCTCAAGCAGCCAATGTCAAACATTGAGTGTGCACAGACTGAGAGTAAGACAAGCAGAAAGGAAGAACCTGCTCAGCATATCTGACACCAAAAGAATTGAGGAAGAATTCAAGCCTTGAGTTGACATGTTGTGTGATTGTAGGGGCAAAATATTGAATGTTCAAGAGAAGATGGAAAGAATACACAGAGTCACTACACCAAAGAGAACTAGCTGACATTCCACCATATCCGGAGGTAGCACATGAGCAAAACCCAATGGTGCTGAAGGAAGAAGTTCAAACTCCCCTCAAGGTGTTAGCCAAAAACATGGCCCCAGGAATCCACAGATCATCAATTAAAATGTGTTTCATCAAACTGATGAAGCACTGGAAACACTTCCTGGTCAATGCCAGGAAAAGTGGAAGACAGCTATTTGACCAACTGACTGTAAGAGACCATGTTGTACCCATTCCAAAGAAAGGTGCCCCAACAGAATGCTCAAAAGACAGAACAATATCATTGATATCATAAGGAAGTGAAATTGTGGTGAAGATCATGAAGAAAAAGTTGTAGGAGTGCATGCACAGGGAGCACTGAGAGGTTCTGGCCGGACTCAGAAGAGTACATGGAACAAGGGATATCATTGCTCATGTCAGATGGATGTTGGCTAATAACAAGAAATGCCGAGAGATGTTTACTTGGTTTACTTCACTATGCCAAGGCATTGGACTGTATATATATTCCCAAATCATGGATTGCCGTGAGAAGAATTGGAATTCCAGAACTCTTCATTGTGCTCATTCAGAACTTGCACATGGACCAAGAGGCAGTTGTGGGAACGGAACAAGGGAACACTGCATGGTGTAAGGGACGTTGCATGTCAGAGTTGCATCCTCTCACCATACTCACTCAATCTGCATACTGTGCAAATTGATCAGAGAGGCTGGATTGGTATAGGCGGGAATGTGGCACCAGAATTGGGGGAAGGCTTATTGACAACTTGCAGTACACCTGATCTACGCAGAGGACACAACCTTGCTTGATGAAAGTGAGGAAGAACTTGAAACACTTGCTGATGAAGGTCAAGGATTGGAGCCTTCTGGATAGAGTGCAACTCAATGTCAAGAACACCAAAAAGAAGAAGAAGAAGAAGAAGAAGAAGAAGAAGAAGAAGAAGAAGAAGAAGAAGAAGAAGAAGAAAAAGAAAGAAAGAAAGACAACCAAATCCTCACAAGCAGACCAACAGATAACAGCCGGATAAACAGAGGAAAGATAGAAATTGTCAAGAACTTGCTCTTGCACAAGACCTCGTTTCAGTGTTGGAAAGCAGAGAAGTTACTTTGAGAACTGATGGACACCCGACACAAGACATGGTATTTTCAATCGGCTCACAAGCATGTAAAGTTAGACATGGAATCAGGAAGACAAAAATAATTGTTATGATTGGTGCTGACAAAGTATGTTGAGCATACCCTGGACAGTCAATAGAACGGACATCTGTCATGGAAGAAGTCCAGGCAGAATGCTCTTCAGATGCACGGATATAAAAAATTCATATCCAGTACATGAGACATGTTACCAGGAGAGACCAGGTCCTGGGAAAGGACATCCTGCTTGGTAAAGTAGAGGGCCCATGGAAAAGAGGAAGGCTCTCAACAAAGTGGATTGGCACAGTGGCTTGTAACCCTGGGCTCAATCAAGCACAGAATCAATTGTGAGGATGTCGCCAAATCAGACAGTGTGTGTTTCAGAGGCTCTCTGAGGGTCGGAATCAACTGGACAGCACCTAACAAGAGAATGTGTCTGTATGAATGGACCTCGTGTAGCTTAGACATTCCCGTGTTGACCCCTTGTTCCCCCCTTGGGTTACTGGGAGTCAAGCTGCTGTGAACACTGGTGTACAAGTACCTCTTGGGAGCCCTGCTTTTCACGCTGCTGAGTGTGTAAGGTTGATGACTGCTGTTAGGTGCCGGTGTACAGCCACCCCCTGGGACAGAGAACTGCCCCCCTAGGGTTTTTGTGAGTGCCATCTCTACCAGAGCAGCAGGCCAGTCTTTCTCCTGGGGAGATGTTGATGGGGGGGCGGGGCTTTGAACCCTCAAAGTTCCCGTTGCAGTCAAGTGCTTAGCTTGTTTGTGCCACCTGGGCCCCTTGAGTTTTGCTGGATCAGATGCTCGAGCAAGGTTGAAACTGTGAGGCTCCATCAAACTGTTTTCCACAGAGGATTCACCCTTTTACCAACAGGGCACCAAGTATGACTATCTCCACATCCGCCCAACACTTGCCAATTTCTATACGTTTGGTTGTTGCTGTTTTTATAACCCTCTTATTCCTCCGTCTCTCCTCCTAATGAACCACCTCCCTTGTGAAGCCTGCCTACCTGGCAGGTGATGCTGACTCCTGGGCTCGTGCCTTTCGGTGTGACCTGAGCATTTCTTTGGACGTTTAGGTCCATCACCCCTTGACCTCTCCCAGTCACACATATTCGCACGCCTAATACGCCTTATGGATGGAAAGGGGCAAAGCGAGTTGTGAGAAAGCCCCTCGGTGAGAGCTCTTGACCAAGTCCCTGGAAGGGGAAGCCAGCATGCTGGCCTGTGGCCAGGTTGAGCACTGATGTTGGACACTGGAAACTGGTTGATCCTGCCTCCTCCAGTCCTTGTGCCCATTTAGTGAGCATCTGTCACCTACAGAGCCAAGGGGTCCACTGTGTGGAGGTGGAGACTTGGCCTCTTGTTGCTGACAGCCAGGGGGGAGGTGACCTTACTCCAAGAGCCACTGTGATAGGTATGAATGAAGCTGAAGTATTTTCTAGTAGGAGCTTGTCCCCTGAGACACAGGACTGAACCGTGTGCGTGGATAAGGGAAATGTGTCACAATCCTGGGCTTGGAAAACGGACTGCCTCCCATGGGGTGTGTTCCCCACCAATCCTCAGCATTTCTCACCAAGCCTTCCATTCTGGGGGGTCTCATACACGGCCGACCTGCTGCCTGGTAAGTCATCTCTCTGCACTCCCTGGAGTTTCAGGGATCACCCACTGACTAAGGGGTCTCTGATCTGTTCTCATTGAAACAAAGGGACTGGCCATTCACAGGAGACACTACCCAGGCAATTCGGTTTCCAGACTGTTGGCTGCCAGCCCGACTCCTCACAGAGGCCCACAGTCCTGACCTCCACAGGGTTGGAGTGACCCTCTTCCTGACCCCGAGACCGCACCCCTAGACCATTTCCCTTACACCTTGTGAACTCAGGTAATCATTACCCCTTCCATGCTGGGCTGATGACGGTATAGTGAGTGGGTCAGACAAGGGGGCAAAAACTAGGGGCTTGACGAGGGGTCAAGGCCAAGCTATTGAGCCCAGCACCACGAATGTATAAGAGATGTAGGCAGGGGCCTCTCTCTGGCACCCTCCAGAGTAAGGGGCCTCCACAGCTTCTTAAGTGGGGGCCACTAAGGGCCAGTGTCCTGCCAGGGTCTTCCCCTTCTTGGGGCTCAGCAACTCCATGCAGCCTGAGCCACCCAAGCACCTGGCAATCTCTTTCCCCTGCCCCCAGGCAAACAGTGTAGGGTCCTTAATGCACTTGCAGGGGTCTAGGGCTGCAGGTGGGCTGGAAGAGTCTGACACGGGAAAAGGCCCAGTGGAGAGCTGCCACTCCTACGGCCCCCAGCCAAGTGTGCGTAGACAGGCTCCTGGTACTGCTGGGCGAGACCTGACTCCCTGCCGTCTTCTACCTGCCTTGGCTCCATGAAGACTGACACATGCAGAGAGTTGGGGCACAGCTCCTCCTGCGTCTGCAACTGGGAGGTGAGTTGGCATTTCCGGACTGCTTCGCTATCTCTGTGAGGGCAGGGGCAGAGGGCAGTGGGGGCTCTGAGAAAACTCCCAGAAAGATCATCTCCCCCAAATCTAATCTCATATGCCATGGGGCACCGGCCTTCTGCCAGGGACAGATTCTCCAATAAGTAAGGTAAGCACCTGCTCAAGTCATCCACAAATGAGGGTACCGTTGTCAAAGTAAACACTAAACATGGTGTAACCCAGTCCATCTCTTTCCATGCTTGTTCACAAAAATAAATAAAGAAAAGAAAGCACTGCTATCCAGTGGGCTTGAAATCAAAGCCAACATGTGACTCATTCTTCTGCCTTGGAGAAGGATGGGTGGGTTGGAACTACTTGAGTTGGATGTCCAGCACTACCCAACAGCTTCACCAGAGGGCTTATCACACCAAAATCACTGCCGTCTGGACCATTCCACTCATAGTGACTCCATGTCAGAGTCCATGCTGTAAATCATGACAGAGGCAGACAGCCTCATCTTTCTCCTGCAGAACTGTTGGTGGGGCATGAACCACCTGGGTTACCTGACATTCATGCAACACTTATCTGACAGCACTACCTCAAAACCCAGCTCACTGCCATGGAGTCAAGGCAAACTCACAGCGACCTCCTGTGCGTTTCTGAGACTGTAAGTGTTGATGAGAGTAGAGAGCCCAGTCTTTCTCCCGCAGAGCCGCTGGTGGTTTCAAACTGCCAACCATGCAGCAGATCATAGCCCAACACCACACGTTTTCAGTGCACGACCAGGGCTCTCAGGCTGCTGACCAGGGCTTTATCTCACAGATTTGATTCTTAATGTTATGGTCATGGTCAAATGAAGTCAAATTTTATTAGCTACTTAGTTTTTTTACCCTTTTTTATAAATATAAAGAGAAAAGACATTCTTTTGGAAACTAGCTTGTGTGTCACGAAAGACTGTAAGTCAGTTTCCATTTTACTTTTGACCACTCAGACCATGGTGGAGATCTCATGGGTAAGAAAGCTGGAATTGTTCAGGCTGTGAACCTTCAGAGAAAGCATCTTGAACTGAAACCAATCTCACTGCTATCGAGTTGAGGCCAACTCTTTATGGGAGTGGAGTCTTTCTCCGGCACAGCTGCTGGTGGTTTCACACTGCAGACCATGAGGATCGCAGCCCAATCGATAACCATTGCCATCTAGGTGATCCTGCCCCTATGGGACTGGGTAGACTGCCGCTGTGGATTTCCTATACTGTAACTCTGTATGAGTGTTAAGGTGTAGTTGGCACCAGGATACGGCGCCGGCTAGGTGCCCAGGTTTCCACAGGAAGGGGTGGGTGGGCATGGGCAGGTAGCCTGAATCGCCCCAGTGCTGCTCTTCTCCAGGTTTGGCTGCTGCAGGGCTTCTCGCTCAGAGAGAAGGAGTTCACACTGGAGGCCACTAAGGCGCTGAGCTCCTGGCTGTGGGCGCTGCTGTGCCTTTCCCCAGGCTCTTCAATGGTCACCAGAACCTGCTGCTGGGCTCCGTGCCCTGCCTCACTGTCCCGGAGTCCTCTAGGCCGGGCCACACCAAGTGGGCAGAAGGCAACCTTCACCCTTGGCTTCTTTCCTGCCCACATTGGGGACCTCGTCTCCTTGGAGCCATGCAGGTAGACATGCTGCTCACGCCCCACAAGCAGCGGCTCATCCATCTCTTGCATGAGCTCTAAGGTGGCCCTGCTTACTGCCACCTCATGCCCTCCTAAACTGACCTGCTGCCCCCACCCTCTACCCGGGTATCTAGGGAGTGAAATAAAGGAGGGGAACCCCGCACACGTGTGTGTGTGCGCGCGTATTTGTGAGCAACCGTGCGACCTCGCAAGCAAACAGCCTGGACCAGGCCATGTCCAGCTCAGGACCAGTCCGCAGGTCCAGCCCCCGGGCCCCATAGCCTTGACGCTCGCTGTGACTTGCCAACAGGCCTCGGTTCAGGCAGTCTTGGGAGGAATCATCTCTTGGGATTTTGTGTGCTTCCCCCCACCCCCCGCCTCCACACACTCACACACAGACCTGGTGCTGCTGGGACCCATTGGGTAAGCTCGACTGCCCCTCCCCACACCAGTCTCTCCAGCACCCAGCGGCTGACCCTCCCTCAAACACAACTTACCGGGCCCCGCCCAACGGCCAGCCTACACCACATAGGAAGAAGTTCAAAGAGCAGTTCCAGGGAGGAGTCTGGAGCTGTCTGGATCTCAGGGCCACGGCCACTTGCCAACTCACACACACAGTGAAAGTCAGGCATCCAGGCCGAGAAAACTTTACCGAGGGCAGGCTTCCAGGCTCTCGCTTGCGGGCCTTCTGGTACCCTGAGCCCCAAGAAAGACTGGAGTCCCTGGGATGGAAGTTTCCTTGGCTCCACGGCACTCCCCCACCATGAAAAACCCAGGAAGATGGTGGCTGGAATCAGCATCGGCCTTGCACTATGTGACCACATTTCTTTTCTTGGGTGAGCAGAATGGGAGAGGCTCGGGGGTCTTGGAGCGGAGGGAGGGCCACCAGTTGTCCTCACCCTACAGGCCAAGGGAGCCCGGAAGCTCTTAGGGAGCTCATTCCTCACTCCCTCTCACCTCTCACACAGGCACTTTCTCCACCCTCCTGCTCTTCCTCCTCCTCTTCACCTCGTTCTGGCCTATCTCCGTTCTCTACTTTGCCTGGCTCTGCCTGGACTGGGACACGCCCAAGCAAGGTGAGTTTGGCACAGCTCCCTCCCCGGCCACCTCCTAGCAAAAATTGGTAGGACAGGACCCTGGGAGGACTCTGACATGCCAACTTCTGTGACCTGTGATCCCAGGTGGAAGATGCTCCACGTGGAAGAGGAATTGGACAATTTGGAAGTACCTGAGGGATTATTTTCCTATCAAGGTGACTGGTCAGATGGCCCAGGCACACGCAGTGGGGAGGGGGCGCACGGCCATCTTCTGGCCCCTCCCAGGACCTTACACTTGGAGGTCCACTGAGGTGGAGGACTAACTTTTCCCAGTGTGACGTTCCCTTTGTCTCTCTCTCCCCAATCCTGCCGGAACACCCACAGCTGGTGAAAACAGCCGAGTTGCCCCCGGACCGCAATTACGTGATGGGCGCCCACCCGCATGGGATCATGGGCATCGGGATCTTCTGCAATTTCTGCACAGAGAGCAATGCCTTCTCCCAGCAGTTCCCTGGGCTCCGGTCCCTGCTTTCCACATTGGCAGGGGTCTTCTGCCTCCCCATCTACCGTGAATATCTCATGACTTCTGGTGAGCAAGGAGAAGGAGGAGGAAGAAGAGTAGGAGTAGGTGATGAATAGGAGGAGGAGAAGAAGGAGGAGGAGGAGGAGGAGGAGGAGCAGCAGCAGCAGCAGGAAACAGTGCCCAGGGCTAGAGTCACACCTCCACCAGCACCACTCGCTTCAGGTGCTTTGAGTGGATGCTGGTGACCTGGTGCAGGCATGTGGAGTAGAGGCTGACACAGAGTGGGATGAGGGGATATGGGACAGAAGTTGGAGCTCACCCTTCCCATAAAGTGGAGGGACTCAGGGGATTCTGTGCTGGTGGTGACTGCTTCCTGCGTCCCCAGCCACCCCCTGCCCACCCCCCTTACAGGAGTGATTTCTGTGGACCGTCAGAACCTGCACCAAATCCTATCACAGAACCCATGCGGCCAGCTTGTGGTCATCATCGTCGGGGGTGCGCAGGAGGCCCTGTACTCAGGCCCTGGCCAGCACTGTCTTAGTCTCCTGAATCGCAAAGGCTTCGTGCGCCTTGCGCTACGGCACGGGTGAGTGGCTCTGATGTCCCTCGGGGTCAGTGGAAGATGCTGGAGCTTTCACCAGGGTCCCGCAGAAGGGCCATACTGGCAAGGAGAGTGCCTACCTCCGTGACTGAGTGCTCACACTCAGCCAATCACAGCGCGCAACCTCTGCCCACCCCACTCCATATCTGTGCATCAGAAAGAGGCAAGGTTAGAGTGGCCAAAACAGGGCTCCCGGGCATCCTGGGTTCAAATCCCTACCACTATCTCAGAGGCAAGCCCATGTTTTCTCACATGGGAAGTAGCACACACGCCGACTGGCAAGCATGTCATTTTCTAAAGGCAAAATGAGAAAAGTACCTGTTTTCAGTGCACCGTTGAGTCTCAAGAAAGGTGAGCCATTTCTTCCGGAACTTTCTTGGTGGCCGGGGGTGGACGCCCCCCTTTGATGTGATTTCAGAGGTCTTGGGAAGCAGCAGCTGAGAGGCTCTGAGACAACTCAGGCGCCAGCCACCAGCCTCATGCCTCCCTCCTCTCCTCCCAAGGGCCTCCCTGGTACCCATCTACTCTTTCGGAGAGA
Organism: Tenrec ecaudatus; assembly: GCF_050624435.1. Lineage (NCBI taxonomy): Eukaryota > Metazoa > Chordata > Mammalia > Afrosoricida > Tenrecidae > Tenrec > Tenrec ecaudatus. The sequence goes on from NC_134541.1 coordinate 130,061,023, forward strand.
ATGATATCTTCAATGTCAAAATGTTTCCTGCCGACTCCTGGCAGTACCGCTGCCAGATGACCTTCAAGAAACTGGTGGGCTTAGCTCCTTGCATCTTCTTTGGCCAGAGCATCTTCTCGGGCACCTCCTGGGGCCTCATGCCATTCCGCAGGCCCATCACCACGGTGGGTGAGTACTCATCTCCTAGGGCAAGCGGCCCTCAGCCTCCTGGGCATCAGAGGGCTCTCTGTTCAGCAGCTGCCTCCCTGTCTCCTCAGTGGGCCGCCCCATCGATGTGCCACAGATCCTCCACCCCACGGAGGAAGACGTTGACCACTACCACACACTCTACTTGAAGGCCTTGGACCGGCTGTTTGAGGAGCACAAGGAGAGCTGTGGTGTCCCTGCTGATGCTCACCTCACCTTCCTCTAACCCAGGCCTCACCCTCCATCCTCTGCCGAGTGCTCGGCCGGGAAAATGCCACACCCCCTTCCTGACCTGTGACTCCCCTCTACCTAATAAAAGCTGTTTCCCTCTCAGGATGCCAGTGTCATGCAGTTGGGTGCCCGTCTGCTCAGAGCCAGCCCATTCGCATTCGAGCAAGTAGGCTCAGGCACCCCCCCATGTTCCACCTGAGCTTCTGCTTTGACTTGGGCAGCAAAACACTGAATTCTCCTCCTAGGGAGGCTCAATGCAATGTGTGACTGTGAACAAACCCAGCTCCCCTGACTCTTCCCACCTCTATCCTTGCCGACCCAGTATGAGCAGAAGAACAACCCACCAAGCATAAATAAGTATCTATCTTGATTGATAATTTGGCTGGGTAGAGTATTCTTGCGTTTGCGTTGTTTTCCTTCAATTTTTAGAATATGTTACTCCACTCTCTCCTCTTCCTCATCGTTTCTGCTGATAGGTCTGAGGATATTTGTATGTGGGAGGCTTTATATCTGATTGCTTGTTTTTCCCTAGCTGCTCTCATGATTTTCTCCTTTTCCTCATAGTTGGATAGTTTAACTAGTATGTGCCTTGGTGACTTCTTCTTGGGATTCAGGCTTGCTGGTGTCCTTTCAGCCTCCTGAATGGTTGCCTTGTTTTCATTTTTAAGCTGGGGAAGTTTTCCTCCAAGAATTCTCTCACTATTGTTGCAGATGACTTCTTTGTTGTGGCCTTCTCCGGTAAGCCAATAATTTAATGTTGTTCTGCTTCATAGCATCAGACATAGCTCCTAGGTTTTCTTCAGCTTCTCTGATGATCTTATTAGATTTTTGTTCACGTTTGTGAAAGTCTGCTTGGCTGTCCTCCAAGTCACTGATGGGGTTCTCTGATTCCTCCCTTCTATTCTCAATGTCCGTGTTTCTGCTACTGACTTTTGTTATCTCCTCCCTAAGCTCCTGTATTTCCCTTTGGTGTATGGACTTTATCTCCTCTAATCATTTCATCCTTTTTCTGTGTTGTTTTCCTCATATCCTGTACGACTGCTAACAGCATTCTGAAAATTTCTTTCTGTGGCAGCTCAATGTCTGCCTCTGCTATGTATGTTGTTTTGCTCAAGACATCTTCTGCCATTGCCTTTTATTTCTCCTGTTTTTCTTTTGAGGTAGTTGGGACTGATGGCTGTTTGTGTTGCATTGTTTTAGAGGAGCCAGGTGAGTTGAAGAGCACTGGCTATCTCTGGGTGATTTATAGGTATGCTTCTTCGACCTGCCTACAGCTAATTTTACAATGGGATTAACCTACCCCTTTATCCTCCTGTGGCTACCCTATCAGGGGCGTGCCCCAGAATGCTGGTGGGTTGCCTGCTTTGGTGTTGCAGAGGATTGACAGAGATTCCTGCAAAAGCTTGTAATGTTGATGGCGTTGGCTGAGCTGCCTTATGCCCCCAGGTACACAGGCAGGAATTCTCGGGTGAGAAGTTGGGCAGAATATCTCCTGGAGGGAAAGCCGACTTTCCCTAACCTCGGGCTACCTACACAGGGTGGAGTTCACCTAGCTGGGTGTTGTACAGGTGTAAATGCCCTAGGGAAAAGGGGGTGCTCCCGTGGTTAGCAGTGGAGTGTGAGAGAACAGGAAAGAGAGAAAGAGGAGGAAGAGAAAAAAAAGCAAGACCATTTACGTTGTTCAGGAATATAGGGAAGAGAGGGAAACAAAAGCAACTATGCAGTTGAGTCCCACTCCCAAACCATGGAGCTACAAGGGTTTAGTCACTGCCCCATGGCAGCCCGGCAACTTCAGCTGAGCTGAGAGAGAAAGCCACTGAGCAGCTCTCACAGATGGTGGCGGGACAGAGAGCAGAGGTGTAAACAGAAGCAAAAATATAGCTGAACCCCCATCTCTGCCGGTGAAGCTACTTGGGTCTTGTCCTTGCCCTGAAGGAGGCAGGGGCAAACTGTGGCTGTGATGAGATCAAGCCCCGCTACAGGCTCCAAATGGTCCCTGCTCCAACAGATACAGTGGCGTGGGCGAGGTCAAGCCCCAGCCTGCTTCCACTGAGATAAGACCAAAGCCCCTAGCGCCTGAAAACTTCATGGGTCTTTCCCTACTAATCTTTATGATGCTCATCCTGCGTTCCAGCTATGTTGAATTTCCCTCTAAGCAACTCTCCTGGGCTGGATTCTGCGGAGTAACCCTGCTATGTGTCACTCCATTGCCATCATCCCGGAAGTCTCCGCAATGTGCTTTTTGACAATGAATGTCACACCATTCCTCTTGATTGTATCACTCCCAGCAAGGTACACCATAGGATTTTCTGATTCAAAACAACCAATACCAGTCCATTTCAGCTCACCAGTGCCTAGGATATCTATGTTTATGTGTTCAATTTCATTTTCGGGACTTCCAAAGGTCCTAGAGTCATACTTTATACCCCTACAAAGAAATGAATTCCTGAGACGTGGCACCACGTAGATTCACCTAAAACTTTGTGCTGAATGAAACAAGCCAGACATGACAGGTCCAATATTGTCGGATTCGGTGGATGTGAGCTATCTAGAATACCCCCAAACTCACTGCCATCACGTTGACTCATAGTGACCTTGGAGGACAGATTAGCATTGTCCCTGTGGGTCTCCCAGATGAAATCTTTGTGGGCACTGACAGCTTCAGTTTTCTTCCAAAGATACGCTCATGGGCTTGAATTTCTGGCCTTGAGGTTAGCAGTCTGATATGTAAAAAGCACATTCAAAACCGCCCACCCTGGCCCCCTCCCCTCCACACTCATACTACTGTCATCCAGCAGTTTGACTCAATTCAGCCCCCTACAGGTTTTTTGAGATGGTAAATATATATTTTAAAATTTGACACTGGGAAAAATAATTTCTAAATTATCAAGGGTTCGTGAGGGAGAGCAAAATGAAGAGCTAATACCAAGAGCTCAAGTAGAAAGCAAATGTTTTGAGAATGATAATGGCAACAAATGTACAAATGTGCTTGACACAAAGGGTGTATGTATGGATTGTGAGGAGTTGAAGGACTCCCCAATAAAATGATTTGGGGAAAAATATATACATATATATACTATATATATATATACATATATGTATACTGAAAAAAAATTTGATAGTGAAAATCTCTAGAGCCAACAGCTCCATCGTTCTCCCACAAAAGTAGCTGATGGATTTGAACCATGGGCTTTTGTAGGCAGCCCCACACCACCACCAATGGGACTCAGGAACATTTATTCATAAATAAAAATAGTTTTGTGGTGAATAGGAAATGGGTGGGGAGAGAGTGGAGAATTATTATTTAAAAGGCACACTGGCCAGTGCGATCACGAGGTGCCAAGGGACCAGGTATAAGGCATCATGCAAAAAAACAACAACGATATAAGTGTGTGTATATATGTGTATATGTATATGTATATGTATATATATACCATATTAAATGAAGGGGGAAGTACAGAGTGGAGACCCAAGGCCCAAGTGTGGGCCAATGGAGATCCCTTCATAGAGGGGTTTAGGAGAAGAGATGGGTTAATTAGGGTGCGAGGTAGTACCGATGAAGAACACAGCTTTCCCCCAGATCCTGGATGCTTCCTCCCCCCAACTACCATGATCTGGATAGGGCAGAGGCTGTACACTGGTACATATGAGGGCTGGAGGTACAGGGAATCCAGGGTGGATGATACCTTCAGGACCAAGGGTGTGAGGGGCGATGCTGGGAGAGTGGAGGGTGAGTGGTTTGGAAGGGGGGAACTGATTACAAGGATCCACATGTGACTTCGTCCCTGGGAGAGGGACAGCAGAGAAGAGGGGGAAGGGAGACTCCGGATAGGGCAAGATATGACAAAATAACGAGGTATAAATTACCAAGGACACATGAGGGAGGGGGGAAAGGGGAGGGAGGGGAAAAAAAGAGGACCTGATGCAAGGGGCTTAAGTGGAGAGCAAATGCTTTGAGAATGATTGGGGCAAGGAATGTATGGATGTGCTTTACACAATTGATGTATGTATATGTATGGATGGTGATAAGAGTTGTATGGGTCACTAATAAAATGTAAAAAAAGAATAGAGGAGAAAAAAATGATTAGGGCAGGGACTGTACAGATGTGCTTTATACAATTGATGTATGTATATGTATGAACTGTGATAAGAATTGTATGAGCCCCTAATAAATTGTTAAAATTAAAAAAATTTTTTTAAAGATTAAAAAAAAAAGAAAATTATTAGGGCAAAGAATGTACAGATATGTTTTATACAATTGATGTATGTATATGTATGGATTGTGATAAGAGTTGTATGAGCCCCTAATAAAATGATTTTTAATATAAAAAAATGAAAGGCACAAAATATCAGCTTTGAATGATAAAAATATTGTGGAAATCAATGGTGGTTTGGGACCCAATATTCTGGATAGATACAATGACTGGGATTTAGACACCCCCAAAGTGGTAAACTTCATGCATATTTTTCCATAGGCACATGCAGAGACTACAGGTAAGTCTCTCTCCTACCTGTCTACCATCTTTAGAGCACATGCTTGTGAGGCAGGAGGACGCCCTGTGCCAAGGATCAGCTGTAGGTCTCATCAGCCCCAGTCTTCCTGAAAGGGGAAGATGGCGTCAATTGATTAGAGAACCACGGAGAAGAACTTGGGGCCCGGGTGAGGGCGCTCTTGGCTAAGAACCGACTGGGAAGTCTTCTGGTCTGGTCCTTCTTCCAACCCTTTCCCCTGCTCAGGCAATAACAGAACCCAACCAAAACCCAATGTTTGGTTCTCAAGTTCGTTCTGATTCTTAGCGCCCTTGTGAGACAGGACAGAACCGCCCCTCTGGGTTTCCACAACTGACGTTTTATGGGAGGAGAGAGTTCTTCATTCCCCTGGGACTGGCTCCTGCTTTCAAATTGACCTCATTGCATAACACACTTGGCCACCTGGGATTTTTCTGACTCACGGTGATCGCACGTATCTGAGTAAAATTGCTCTCCAGGTCTTCTGAGATTGTCAATATTTATGGTGCAGAGAGTCTCATCTTTTCCCTTTGAAACCATTGGTAGGCTTGAACCGCTGACCTTCAGGTTAACAGTCCAACACTTAACCCATAGCAACACCTGGGCTCCTTAAGACTATACAGGGGAGCAAGAAACGGAGACCAATGGAAACTTCCAGGGTCACACACAGATGGAGCCTCCTGCTCCCCCACTTCCCCCTTCTCACCCTTTCTTTATGGAGAAGATCGGTCTCCCACTCCTCTGGGTGCGGGGTCCATGGGTTGACGGAAGGCCTAGGGAGGACTGGAGAGCTCTGCATCCTCCTTCACTGGGGAGGGAAGCAGGCTGAGAAATCGTAACAATTTATCCCCCAGGACGCCCCCAGAAGCTCTTTTATCAGGACCTCCGTGAAGGTGAGGGGAGGTTAGGAGGCTCCAGAAGCTCCTTGAGAGGCCGTATATTGGGGGACATGGGAGCACATTGAGTTTCAGCACACAGAACACAGGAATCATGGCCAGAACCTCTCTCCAAGACAGTAGGGGCCACGCCCAGGTAACCCCTTCTATCTACACCCCCCCCACACACACCCAAGGCACAGTGGTTAGGAAGGTTAGGCAGAGTGGTTGGTTGTTGTGTTGGACAGGGTTCTCTAGAGAGACAAACCAGATTGCTACTAATTATATATAAATATAAAGATAGATATATAATACAAGAAATGAACCTTTAAATTATATACAGATAGATAATACAAGAAATTAACAGTTAAATTATAAAGCAGTGAGACACTAGCAGTCCTTTAAGGCTTGAGAGCCTCCAGTTGCCAGTCCCTTTCTGTAGAGAGAGCTGGGCTTTATATACCCAGGCAGCAAACAGCAAGGCAGCTCACCAACTGTCATCAACTGTCGGTCCCCAGCACTAGAGACGAACATTCCAATCACTAGGGCTTAAAAGGACCTTAACTTACAGAGACACAGTCACAGGCTAGGCATCCCACAGGTCGTGTACCCCTTTAAACTGAGGCACAGAACAAGCAAGGCAGCCGCACGCAGGTCCGATGATTAAAGAACGAGAGACAAGCAAGGCGAGGCTCACTAAGCCATTTTCCCCTCTGCCCTTTTATTAATCCTACTTGTGTTTATCAGCCAGGCTGGCACAATAAACTATCGCAATCCACCCCTTGCCAGCCTGGCACCTGTACACAATTCTTTACCCATACATACTTACATCATTTCCAGATATTAATGTAATCAACCTTATACTTATCATCAATCATCTACCATACATATAAATGAAAACACACCGAGTCCAATTGCATCTGATATATAATACCTGAACAAAGGAAAGGTATGCAATTAGCACATAAAAGGAAATACATTGACAATTACAAACCTCGCTTTTGCAATTGATCATGTGGTCATAATTGATAGGTAGAACTACCTTCTACTAGTACCCATTCTGTATTACCTTTGCCCTCAGCAAGCACCTCAGCTGGCTGTGGTTTTTGGCCTGGCGGGTTGACCTAGACCTTCATTCCTGAGGGGTCTAGGTCATTATAAGTCCTGCCAGGATTGGGTTGCTGTAACTTACCATTTACTTTAATAACAGGGCATGGTAACACTAAGAGCTGGCCTATGGGATCTCCTGGATTCCAGACATACTCTTCTTTACCTCCATTATGTAGTACCAGTCCAATTTCTCCTTGGTAATCAGGATCAATCACACCACTTAGTACAGTGACACTCTTCCTGACCTGTTTATCCAAAAGCATGAGAAGTCCAAAGTGGCCAGGGGGCATTCTCAGCTGCCAGTTCAGTGGAATCTGTGCTGTTTCCAGGTGGGAGAGTTCCTTTCTTCGGGACCAGGACTTCCAGGCCTGAGGAACACAGGGTTGCTGGGACAGGAAGCAAAAATGCTGCAAGGGGATCACTAGGAGTAGTAGTGAGTGGTGCCACTCCAACTTCCACCCCTTGGTTCCTGGACCCATGAATTCTGGCTATTGGAGACACAGCACCATATATTGACTGCTGGTTTAGAGCGTATACAGCTTCCTGGAGAACATTGCCCAGCCCCGCAAGTTGTTGCCACCTAGTTGGCGCCGTAATTGTGTCTTTAGGAGCCCATTCCATCGTTCTACCAAGCCGGCAGCTTCAGGATGATGAGGAACATGATACGACCAGTGGATTCCATGGGAATGGGCCCATTGCCGCACTGTATTTGCTGTAAAGTGAGTTCCTTGATCTGAAGCAATGCTATGTGGGATGCCATGCTGGTGGATGAGGCATTCTGTAAGTACCCGAATAGTAGTGTTGGCAGAAGCATCACGTGCAGAGAAGGCAAATCCATATCCAGAGTAGGAGTCTATTCCAGTAAGAACAAAACGCTATCCCCTCCATGATGGAAGTGGTCCTATGTAATCAACCTGCCACCAAGTTGCTGGTTGATCTCCCCGATGAATTGTCCCATATCTTGGACTTAATGTTGGTTTCTGTTGCTGGCAAATGGGACACTCAGCAGTGGCAGTGGTCAAGTCAGCCTTGTTGATCCCTGCCATCATGTCCACTTTGTTCATGTGCCCATTGGGCGATAACAGGAGTGGCAGAGGAAAGAGGAGGACCAGTCTCCACAGCGCGTGTCATCTTATCCACTTGATTATTAAAGTCCTCCTCTTCACAGGTAATCCTTTGGTGAGCGTTCACGTGAGATACAATTAACTTTACTTTCTTGGCCCATTCAGAGAGGTCTATCCACATACCTCTTCCCCACACCTCCTTGTCACCAATTTTCCACATGGTCCTTCCAATTCCCTGACCATCCAGCCAAGCCATTAGCCACAGCCGTTGAATCAGTATACAGTCTCACATCTGGCCATTTTTCCTCATATGCAAACGGAACGGCCTGGTGCACTGCTTGAAGTTCTGCCCATTGGGAAGATTTCCCTTCACCACTGTCCTTTAGGGAGATCCCAGAAAGGGGCTGTAGTGCTGCTGCTGTCCACTTATGAGTGGCACCTGCATATCGTGCAGAGCCATCCATAAACCAAGCATGACTTTTTTGGACTTCACTTAAAGTATGGTAAGGAACTCCCCAGGAGGCCATAGGTGCCGACTGAGAGAAAGGAGGCAATGTGACAGGAGTGGAGACTGTGGGCATTTGGGCCACTTCTTCATGTAGCTTACTTGTGCCTTCAGGTCCTGCTTTGGCCCGATCTCATATATACCACTTCCATTTAACAATGGAGTGTTGCTGCGCACGTCCAACTTTATGGTTACGTGGGTCAGACAATACCCAGTTCATGATAGGTAATTCAGGCCTCATGGTGACTTGGTGGCCCATGGTTAGGCGTTCAGTCTCCACCAAGGCCCAGTAACAGGCCAACAGCTGTTTTTCAAAGGGGGAGTAGTTGTTTGCAGAGGATGGCAAGACTTTACTCAAAAATCCTAATGGTCTATGGTGTGATTCACCAATAGGGGTCTGCCAAAGACTCCACACTGCTTCTTTATCTACAACTGACACCTCTAGCACCATTGGGTCAGCTGGATCATATGGTCTCAGTGGCAAAGCAGCTTGCATGGCAGCCTGAACTTGTTGAAGAGCCTTTTCTTGTTCTTGGTCCCACTCAAAAATGGAGGCTTTTCGTGTCACTTGATAAATAGGTCAAAGTAGAACACCTAAGTGAGGAATATGTTGCCTCCAAAATCTGAAGAGGCCCACTAGGCATTGTGCCTCTTTTTTAGTCGTTGGGGGAGCTAAATGTAATAGCTTATCCTTCACTTTAGTAGGAATATCTCGACATGCCCCACACCACTGGACCCCTAGAAATTTTACTGATGTGGAGGGTACCTGAATCTTTGTTGGGTTAATTTCCCAACCCCTTGTACGCTGATATTGTACCAATGAATCTAGAGTCTTTGATACATCCTCCTTAGTGGGTCCAATCAGCATAATGTCATCAATATAATGGACCAGTGTGACATTTTGTGGAATAGACAGGTGGTCAAGGTCCCTTCAGACTAAATTATGGCCCAGGGCAGAAGAGTTGATGTACCCCTGGGGGAGAGTTGTGAAAGTATATTGTTGCCCCTGCCAGGTGAAGGCAAACTGCTTCTGGTGGTCCTTTGAGACTGGTATGGAGAAGAAGGCATTAGCCAGATCAATAGCTGCATACCATGTACCAGGAGAAGTATTAATTTGCTCATGCAATGTAATCATATCTGGGACAGCAGCAGCAATTGGAGTCACCAACTGGTTAAGTTTATGAAAATCCACTGTCATTCTCCAGGATCCATCAGTCTTCTTTACAGGCCAAATTGGTGAATTAAATGGGGATATAGTAGGAATCACCACTCCTGCATCTTTCAAGTCTTTGATGGTGGCACTGATCTCTGAAATTCCTCCAGGAATGCGGTACTGCTTTTGGTTTACTATTTTCCTAGGTAATGGCAATTCTAATGTTGTCCACTTGGCCTTTCCTACCATGATAGCCCTTATTCCACATTTTAGGGATCCGATATGCATGTTCTGTCAGTTACTAAGTATGTCTATTCCAATGATGCATTCTGGAACTGGGGAAATAACCACAGGATGGGTCTGGGGGCCCACTGAACCCACAGTGAGGCACACTTGAGCTAACACTCCATTGATAACTTGACCTCCATAAGCCCCCACTCTGATTGTTGGGCCTTTGAAACATTTTGGGTCTCCTGGAATTAGTGTCAGTTCTGAGCCAGTGTCTAGTAATCCTTGAAAAGTTTGATCATTTCCTTTCTCCCAATGAACAGTCACTCTTGTGAAAGGTTGCAGGTCCCGTTGGGGAAGGTTAGAAGAAAGACTAACAGTATAAACCTTCAGTGATGCAGCAGGGTCCTCCTTACAAGGGACCCGGCCTCCCCTTCATTCAAGGGGTTTTGGGTCCGTAAACTGGCTCAGGTCTGGGAATTGATTGAGCGATCGTGACTGTCTATTCTGCTGTTCACCTGATCTACCAGTTTTTTGCCTGTACAGATCACGTAAATATTTAGTAGACTTCCCATCTATTTAATTTCTAGGGACACCGTGGCTAAGTAGCCAATGCCATAATTCCACACGAGACAGGTTGCTTTGATTATTATTGAAACCTTGTTGTCTATTATAACCACGCCCACTCTGTCTCTGTTGATTCAGTGCTGACACCTGCCCTCTACCATCACGGGGACCAATCAACCCCATTGTTGGCAATGTCAGAGTTCGCTTAGGGCAGTGCCCACTGTTAATCCTGGTGCACATAAAAAAGCAATTACAGGAGTCTTAAGAGATGCTGGGGCTCACTTCACAAAATTGTTCCTTATGGCTGTGGTAAAGGGTATGTCCTCAGGACACCCCTTTTTTGGGTCTATGGGAATATCTTGATAGAGCCATTCTAACATACCAATTTCACTAAGCTTTTGGATGCCTTCCTCTACAGTGTACCTAGGTAGGTCAGGCACTTCAAGTTGGTCCAATCTAGGCCATCTGGCTGTCCATGCTTCAGAGAACCAACCAAATAAAAAGTAGATCATTTTTTAGCCTTTCTCTCAGGGACATTGAAAGAAGAGTCTGTGCTTAGGGGTCTCATATCCAGAAACTCAGACCGGTCTAATATTACATTTCGTGCACCAGTATTCCACACCCTTAGTAACCATTCCCAGGGATATTCTTCAGGCTTTTGCTTGTACATATTTGAAAACTCGAGCAGGTCTTTATGTGTGTAGCGCACTTCTTCTTGGATAATCCTCTCAACCTCACCTTTAGGAGGTTTCTGAGACTTCATTTTAGTGACAGGTCTAGCGGAAATAATGGGTGGTGAGGGTGTTTCCTGGGTGTTCTCAGCAATATCTTGCGAGGCATCTTCCTCAGGTAATGCTACTGATGCAGTCCCACCTGGCATATCAACTTGAATAGTTTGGCTAATCTGCTCAGGTGTTTCTAAGGGCTCAATATCCTCTTCTTCTGGATCATCAGCCCATATGTTCCCATCCCATGTTTCAGGGTCCCAACTTTTCCCAATTAATGCCCTTACTTTGGTTACAGACAATACTCTAGATCTGCAATTCAGCTGCCTTGTAACTCAGCCACTCGTATAATGAGACTCAGGACCTGGTTCTCAGCAGTGTCAGCTCTTTTACTAGAGGAGAGAAGGCTCTCCTGTGTAGCACAGATGGAAGTTTTCAAATCTGTTAGTCTGCACCTGAGGCATGCTTTTGAGGCTCTGAGATCATCCCTCTCCTTAATCACACTTTCCATTTTATGAAGGACCAGCCAACCAGCTTCCCTATACTTGTCATTATCACAAAACTCCTGGAAAATATCAAACATACGATCGCCTAGAGCATCTCTTTTATCCAGCACCTCATCTATCGGTGGTGCTACTTTAGGTATTACCTTTGTTATTTCACACCATGGATTATTAAGGGTAGGAGACGTATCCACGTCAAGACTAATCAGGTTGGAAAGCCAATTTAAGAAACCCATATTTATGGTTTATTTCTCTTGAAGCAGTCCTGGTACCAAAATGTATTGGAAGGGGTTCTCTAGAGAGACAAACCTGATTGCTAGTAATTATATATAAATATATTTATAAAAATAGATATAATACAAGAAATGAACTGTTAAATTATATACAGATAGATTATACAAGAAATTAACAGTTAAATTATAAAGCAGTGAGACACTAGCAGTCCTTTAAGGCTTAAGAGCCGCCAGTTGCCAGTCCCTTTCTGTAGAGAGAACTGAGCCTTATATACCCAGGCAGCAAACAGCAAGGCAGGTCACCAACTGTCACCAACTGTTGGTCCCCAGCTCTAGAGATGAACATTCCAATCGTTAAGGCTTAAAGGGAACTTAGCTTACAGTGACACAATCCATAGGCTAGACATCCCACAGGTCGTGTACCCCTTTAAATTGAGGCACAGAACAAGCAAGGCAGCCGCACACAGGTCCGATGTTAAAGAACGACAGACAAGAAAGGCAAGGCTCACTGAGCCATTTCCCCTCTGCCTTTCAATTAATCCTACTTGTGTTTATTGGCCAGGCTGACACAATAAACTATCGCAATTGTCAAGAGCTGACAAAGGACACCATGATGTAGTGAGTTCCCCGAGTAGTGGGCAGGCCCTCGTGGTAGTGGGTGAGGCGGCCTGGGTGCATGAGCCCCCAACCTTTCCTTGGAGAAGCGACCACGCAGTCATAGCGCAGGAAGCGGCAGCCACCTCCCTGTGGGGAGAAGAGGAAAGAGAGGGAAGGTAAGCAGGAGGGGACCAGGAAGAGGCTGGGGACACCAGGCACGGGACCAGGGGGATAAGGGGAAGGGAGAACAGGACACCCCAGAGGATTGGCAGGTAGCCACCCCAGGAGGGAACCAGGCATAGAAACCCAGGAAGATACCGTGGCAGGCCGACAGTGTGGAGGGCAGCAGTGGGCTGACCTCATAATCCAGGTCCTTGTGGTTGAGGGCGACATTGAGGGTGAAGGTGGAGGAGTCGTGCTGTGGCCTCAGGGTGGGCTGCTCATCTGGCCGGTAGCGAACCACGAAGTTCATCACTGCCCGCGTCTGTGGGGATAGGAGAGAAACGCCTCGTGATTGGAAGATCCATGGACCTTGAATTGAGATGCCCAGGCCCCTGCACTACAGTGGAATCATGACTTCCCCAAGTCTGAGCTGAGCCAGACTGAGCCCCAGGGCTGCACCCTGCACCCTGCAGGTCCTCCTTCCTGGGGCCTGGCATCCTGCATCCAGGATAGACAAAGGTTCTGGGTAGGGACGTCCAGTCCCGGGTGAGGGCTTAGGGAGGGAGTAGGGGAAGGTAGACATTGGATAGTGCAAGATAGGACAAAACAATAATTTGTAAATTTCCAAGGGTTCCTGAGGGAGGGGAGAGATGGGAGGGAGGGATTAAAATGAGGAGCTGATGCCAACGACATCGGTGGAGAGCAAATTTTTGAAGAATGAAGAGGGCAATGAATGTACAAATGTGCTTTGGAGTGTGATAAGAGTTTAGGAGCCCCTTAAGTCATCAAAGAACGAAAAATCTTATCAGTGGGTGCCCACTTTCCTGATATGATCAATGAACACATACGTGTGCATAAGCAAATGTGGTGAAGAAAGCTGATGGTCCCCGGCTATCAAAAGATATAGCGATTGGGGTCTTGGAGACTCAAAGAGAAACAAGTGGCCATCTAGTTCAGAAGCAACAAAGCCCACATGGAGGATACACACCAACCTGTGTGACCACGAGCATTCGAAGGGATCAGGTATCAAGCATCAAGGAACAAAAATCATATTATTTTCAATGTGTAGGTGCAGGGTGGAGACTCAAATCTAATCGGTAATGGGTGAGTGCAGAGTGGAGACTCAGCCCATCAGCAGCCAATGGGACACCCCCTTACTGAAGGGTTTTAGGGTGGAGATGAGCCAGTCAGAGTGCAGGCTAGCAACGAAGAAACATATAACTTTCCTCTAGCTTTGAAATACTTCTTAAAACCCCCCTCCCCCAGTATCATGATCCCAATTCTACCTTACAAATCTGCTGGGCCAGGATGTACATTGGTACAGAGAGCAACTGGAAATACAGGGAATCCAGGACAGATGCCTCCTGCACCACCAGTGCTGAGAATGGCAATGCCTGGAGGGTGCAGGAAACGTGGGCTAGAAAGGGGGAACTGATTACAAGAATCTATGCATAGCCTCCTCCCTGGGGATGGACAACAGAGAGGAGGGCAGGGGGAGATAACCCACAGAGTACCATATCACAAAACAATAACAATTTATGAATAAGAAGGGTTCATAAGGTAGCGGGGAACTGAAAAGGAGGGGAAAAATGAAGAGCTGATACCTAGGGCTCAAGTGGATGGCAAATGTTTTGAGAATGATGATGGCAACATACGTACATATGCACTTGACAAAATGAATGTATGTATAGATAGTGATTGCAATTGTATGAGCCCCAAATAAAATGATTAAAAAAAAACAAGAGTTGTATGAGCACCTAATAAAAAGATTTTAAAAATCAGAAAAATGTGTGTCAGGGTTGCATCATTCAATCTGTATGATGAGCAAATCATTAGAGAGGCTGGATTACATGAAGAGGAAGGTGGCATGAGGGTTGGAGCAAGGCTTATTAATAACCTGCAATACGCAGGTGAAACAACCTTGCCTGCTGAAAGTGAGGAGGACTTGAAACTTTGCTCACGAGGATCAATTACTGCAGCCTTCAGTATGGATTACAACTCCATGTAAAGAAGACCCAAATCCTCTCCACTGGACTAACAGATCACATCATGAAATATGGAGAAAAGGTTGATGTTGTCAACGATTTGGTCTTGCCTGGATCACAATCAATGCTCAGGGAAGTAGTCATCAAGAGATCCAAAGACTTGTTGTACGGCCTAACAATGCTTCCCAAGATCTATTTAGAGGCTTGACAAGCAAGAATGCTACTTTGAGGACTAAGGTGAGGCTGACCCAAGCCATCACATTTTCAATGGCATCTAATGCAGGTGAGAGTGGGGCCCCGAATAAAGGAAATGGAGGAAGAAAGGATACATTTGCATGGTGGTGATGGAGCAGAATCTTGAATATGCATGGACTGCTAAAATGACAAACCCATGTGTCTTGGAAGAAGTCTGGGGAGGCTTTGTCACACAGACTGTGCACATGCTGTCAGGACAGACCAGTCCCTGGAGAAGGACATCATGCTCGGTCAAGCAGAGGGGTGGTGAAGGAGAGGAAGGCCCTTGACAGGAAGGATTGGCGCGGTGGCTGCAACACCAGGAGCTATGGTGAGCATGGCTCAGGATGGGGCCGTGTTCTGTTTGGTTAGGTTGCTATGCTTTGTGCACGGGGTTGCTATGGGTCGGAAGAGACCCCTTGGCAAGCAACAGTATTGGTTCGCTGTTCTAATTCGCCTAAACATGAAGATGCTCATTCACAGGACCTGCCACACGAGCTTACCTCATTTGACGTCTCACAGCAGACACTTGTGAGGTTACGGTTGAGTTGTACATGTTGATTTACACATTTCTCTGGGTTGCATGCACAGTGAAGTAATGTCCAAGAGTAGCATGTCACTAGAATTCCTATAAAGAGAGAAACAAAAGAATTGTTGTTGTTTTTTTTAAGTTGGAAGCAGCCAAAACTGGTAAAATACCAAGGGTTCCAAAGTTCAAAAAATGGAGAAAGAGCTCTACTTATACAGGAAGACTAGGGATTACAGATGAGCCAGGAGGGCTATGAGTTACACACGAGCTAGAAGCACTGGGGATTACACCTGAGTTACATATGAGTCACAGGTAAACTTTGCTTGTGAGTTCATCTCGTTTCCATCACAGGCTTTCCACACCAATGAACTTTGTACCCATATACCATTCATAAGGGGACATTCTCCTCATTCCCTTTTGGGAGCATCTTTATCATTTATTTATCCATAAGCTCTAACTTTGTCGTGCATCAGGTGCAAGCCTTCCTTCTGAGAAGGAAGTTGTTTTAGCATAGCCTTAATTTAGAATGATTCAGCCCCGAGGGTGGTGCACTATTCTCACAGTCACAGAGTGAGAGGAGTAGAGGACAATGGAAGGATGTTTGTCTTAGGACCTCTCTCAGCAGCTTTGCTCTGCCAGGCCTTACATTTTAATGCTCTTGCACAATAAAATGAAATCAACTGCAAACTCGATAGTCACAGGTCACAGAAGGGGAAAGGTAGGTTCTGAAAGGGGGAGTGAGAGGACGTGGGGTAGCTTCAAGACTTCCAGGTCCTGGCACATGCTCAGCCTTGAGGTGAGCCCACCAGAGAAATCTAGCCATGAGACGATGGGCAGCTGGATGAGGTCTAGTCCTGTGAACAGGAACACTCTCAGAAAGCCACAGGGGGCAGTTCTCCCCTGTCCTGTAGCGTCACCGTGAGTGGCCCTCGACTCAACAGCAGTGACTTTGATTTGGGTTTGGATGTGCCTTGGTCAAGGATGAAGGAAGTTAGAGACCTGGTTACACGAATTCAAAGCCACGGCATGGGGCTTTCAGCCAGGCTTGATGTCAGCCATATTTGATCCTCAACTCAAACTCAGCTTCTGTGCCACGCCTCCACTGAAACATGCACCCCCTTCACAACCATGACACCAAGTTCTATTCTAATAAGTCCCTTTTGGCTCACAGGACAGGGAAGATTATCCATGTCTATGAGAGTAGGAAGTCCCATCTTTCTCCCTTGGGGTGGCTGGTGGCTTTGAGCTTCTGCCCTTGTGTTTGCAGGCCAAGGCACAACCACTGTGTCCTTGCTGTCCTACTCCAGCTCCCAAGACAGGGTCACAATCGCAGCACCAACACATCCTTGCAGCATCTTTTAGATGATGAGGCAGCAGGTGCAGGTTGGAACTGGGTGGACAGGTTCTAAGCTCTGAGTTATGACCTAGGGTTCATTAGGCTTCATCTTGCTACTTTCTGTCAGGGTTTCCAGCATTGATCAAGGTCTGATGCCTGACCCATTACAGCCAAGCTCAGCCGAATAGGGAGGCTGATTGTTAAAATTCCTTCTAAGTGACAGGAATCCTTGTGATAGAACCCCCTAACAATATCTCATAGATGTTTTTTATATCCTTGCATTCCCCTCAGAAGTCCTCTCATTTGGGACCTCAGTCCTGATGCCTGAACTCCTCAGAATGGGCCTTAGGGTGTGGGGTCTATGGGTCTGAGATCTGTGAACTGGTGGGAGATTGTGTGTCATAGACCTGCATCCTGGACTCTCTACCTTCCTTCATATGAAGCCTTAGCCCCTTTGAACAACGCCTTCCCAAGATGGGTGCTGGATTAGGGAGCACCCGCGATGGAGGTCTTATGTGTTGGGCTGCTAAATGTAAGATCATCAGTTGTAAACGTCGCTCTGCTCTGTGGGAGAATGATGAGGATTTCTACTCCATAAAGAGTGATGAACTAGGAGCCTGATAGTGGGACAGGAGGAAAATCAAATGAAATAGAGGAAAGAACTGGGAGGCAAAGGGAATTTATAGACATCCAGACAAGGACATGTACATATGTATATATATATATATATGGAGAAATAGATCTCTGTGCCTATATTTATACGTTTAGTATTAAGGTGGTGGAAGGACATTGGGTCTCCACTCAATTACTCCCTCAATGCAAGAATATTTTCTTCTATTAAATTGGCATTCTATGATTCTCACCCTCCCGACACAACCGCTGAGGACAAAGCATGTGAATAAGCAATGTGGTGAAGAAAGTTGACGGTGCCTGGCTATCAAAAGATAAAGTGTCTGCGGTCTTAAAGGTTTGAAGGTAAACAAAGTGGCCATATAGCTCAGAAGCAACAAAGCCCTCATGGAAGACCACACAAGCCTGTGTGATCATGAGGTTCCTAAATGATCAATTATCAGGCAACAAAGAACAAAAAAATCATATCACTCAGTGTACACCTCCATGATACGATCACTGAGGACAAACAGGTGCATAATCAAACCTGCGAAGGAAGCTGATGGTTGCGGCTATCAAAAGGTATAGAGTCTGGGGTCTTAAATGTTTCATGGTAAACAAGCGCCCATCTAGCTCAGAAGCAACAAAGCCCACATGGAAGAAGTACACCACCCTGTGCGACCACGAGGTGTCAAAGGGATCAGGTATAAGGCATCATCAGAACAAAAACATCATACCATAGTGAATGAAGGGGGAAGTCCAGAGTTGAGACTCAAAGCCCATTTGTTGGTCACTGGAGATCCCCTTGCAGAGGAGTCTAAGAAGGAGACGAGTCAGTCAAGGTACGATGCAGCACCTCTGAAGTGTATAGTATTCCTCTCATTTCAAAATGCTTCCTCCACCACCACCACTCCACTATCATGATCCAAATTCTATGTTGCAAGTCTGGCTAGAACAGAGGATGTACAGTGCTGCAAATAGAAGCTGGAGGCACAAGGAACTCAGAGCAGATGATAAATTCAGGGCCAGGGATGTGAGTGGCAAAACTGGGAGGGTAGAGGGAGAGTGGGTTATAATGGGATATACTGAAGAAAAAACACCTGTGTATGTCGAAAGAATTCACCAATAGAATAATAAGAGAGTCAATGACCTGGGAAAACATTTTTCGCTATGACACATCAGACAAAGACCTTATTACTAAACTCTACTATACTTGCTCGCTCCCCAAAAGAAAAAAAACTAATTGCCCACTTGAGAGGTGGGCAAAGGACCTGAACAGAAGTTTCACAGGGGCAGTATTCCGAATGGCCAACACACATATGAGAAAATGTTCCCGATCTTTAGCCATAAGAGAAATTCAAATTAAAACAATGAGGTACCACCTAACACCCTCAAAGGTAGCCCAATTCAAAAAATCAGAAAGCAACAAGTGCTGGAGGGGCTGTGGGGAGACAGGAACTCTCATCCACTGCTGGTGGACTTGTAAGTACGTACAGCCACTATGGAAATCAATCTGGCGATACCTAAAACTGATGGAGATCGAGTTACCATATGACCCTGCCATCTCCCTTCTGGGCATACACCCAGGAGAGGCAAGAAACAAACCAAGGCCAGACATCTGTGCTCCAATGTTCATTGCGGCACAGTTCACAATTGCAAGGAGTCGGAAGCAACCCAAATGTCAATCAACTGACGATTGGATTAAAAACTGTGGTATATACATTCAATGGCGTACTACTCATCGGTAAAAAGCAGCGATGAATGTATGAAGCACATAGCGCCATGAGAAGTACTGGAGGAAATCATGCTAAGCGAAGTAAGTCAGGCACAAAAGGACAAGTAAAGCATGGGCCCACTGAGGTAACCATTAAAAAAAACAATGCAAAAGGTGCATAGGGAAAATGCTACTGCATACACACATTCTTGGGGTGAGGACCGTGTAGTATGGCAGGAACCAGATCAAATCCAGGGATGCTCATGGTAGACAACTGGGGAGGAGGTGGGGAAAGGAAAAAAGAAAAGGATGAAAATAAGGAAGAAATGGGTAGCGGAGGCATGGGGCGCTAACCCACCCAAGGGGAGGGTATTGTTTATATCTTCACAGGGATAGAGGGACCAGACTTCAACCCATCTCCCCAAGGTGTGAATTCAACATTCTGGCGTGGAGTAGGGAACTATTGGAGATGTCTGGCGGGCTGGCCAAGTACCAAATACTAAGTGGATGCCTGCACCTCAGCCCAGAAGAATTTATTTCAAAGGAGCATTGAATCTGCAGCTCCAGGAGCAGGTCACATCTGATCGGAGCGCACAGGAGCAGATGAAGGGGGAGTAGGAGAGAGTGGAGCGTATCCTGGTCCACCAGGCCCTGACGACGATGACCCCATTTAGAGCAGCCAGGCCACAGAGAGGACCACATGGGAAGCCCCAATATGAGACATGACCGACGGCCCTGCGGGTGGCAGCACTGGAGACACGGTGTGGGAATTGTGCCCAACCTGATCCCATCACACCAAGACAAAGCACGGGGGAGTGCAGCGGAGACCAAGGGAATGGAGCGGCAAGGTCCCCAGTGAATTCTGAAGGTGGACTTTGGGGCCAGGGCATGGTGCCCCAACAGACTTGACTGGAAACACTTCTAAAGGCCAACAAATGATCCTTGAACTCACTACAAGCTGTTCTTTCTTGTTCTGTTCTGGTTTTTTTTTTTTTTTTGGCCAGTGGTTTGTAGTTTTGTTGTATATTGTTGCTTTGTTTTGCTCTGTCTTGTTTTTTGTTTGTGCATGTTATTATCTCCGCAGATCTGTCTCAATTAGACAGCCTGGATGAACCAGCTAGAAGAAAAACAATGGGACCAACAGTTCTTGGGGGAAATCGGATAGGGGAAGGTGGGGGGTAAGGAAGTGTTGTTAACAAACCCAGGACAAGGGAACAACAAGTGATCCAAATTGGTGGTGAGGTTGGTGTGGCAGGCCTGGTAGGGCATGATCAAGGGTAATGTAAGGAAGAGGTATTGCTGAAACCCGGGTCGGATGGAGCATGATAGTGGGACATGAAGAAAGTGAAGGGAAATAGAGGCAAGAGCTGGGAGGCGAGGGTATTTATAGAAGTCTAGACAAAGACATGTACCTATGCAAATATATATATACATATATATATGTGTGTGTGTGTAAATAGATTTTGTGCCTATATTTATGGGTTTAGTATTAAGGTAGCGGAAGGACAATGGGCCTCCACTCAAGTACTCCCTCAATGCAACAGTACTTTCTTCTATTAAATTGGCATTCTATGATGCTCACCCTCCCGACACAAGTGCTGAAGACAAAGCAGGTGAATAAGCAAATGTCGTGAAGAAAGCTGATGGTGCCCGGCTATAAAAAAGATATAGCGTCTGGGGTCCTAAAGGCATGAAGATAAACAAGCAGCAATCTATCTCAGAAGCAACAAAGCCAATGTGGAAGAACACACCAGCCTGTATGATCATGAGGTTCCAAAGGGATCAGTTATCAGGCATCAAAGAACAAACAGTCACATCATTGGGTGCACACCTCCATGATACGATCACTGAGGACAAACAGGTGCATAAGCAAATGTGGTGAAGAAAGCTGATGGTGCCCGGCTATCAAAAGAGTGTCTGGGGTCTTAAAGGTTTGAAGGTAAACAAGCGGCCATGTAGCTGAGAAGCAACCAAGCCCACATGCAAGAAGCACACCAGCCTGTGTGACCATGAATTGTCGAAGGGATCAGGTATAAGGCATCAAACGGATCAAAAGAAATCTTACCATAGTGAATGAAGGGGGAAGTGGAGACCCAGAGTGGAGACCCAAAGACCATTTGTCATCCACTGGAGATCCCTTGCAGAGGAGTATAGGGGAGGAGATGAGTCAGTCAGTGTGCTTTGTAGCACCAATGAAGAATATACCTTTCCTCTAGTTCCTAAATGCTCCCTCCCCCCACTATCATGATCTGAATTCTACCTTGCAAGTCTGGATAAAGCAGAGGAGGTACACTGGTGCAGAAAGGATCTGGAGGCACAGGGAATCCAGGACTATGAGACCTTCAGGACCAGGGGTGTGAGTGGTGATACTTGGATATTAGAAGGAGAGTGGGTTGAAAAGAGGGAACCTATTATAAGGATCTACATGTGACTTCCTCACTGGGAGATGGAGAACAGAAAAACGGGTGAAGTGAGACGTTGGATAGGGCAAGATATGACAAAATAATAATTTATAAATTATCAAGGGTTCGTGAGGGAGGGATAACGGGGAGGGAGGTGAAAAGAGAGGACCTAATACAAAGGGCTTAAGTGGAGAGAAAATGCTTTGAAAATGATGAGGGCAATGAATGTACACATGTGCTTTACACAATTGATATATGTATGGATGGTGATAAGAGTTGTATGAGCTCCAAATACAACGTTGAAAAAAATAAGCACAATGCAAAATCAGTCATGAATTCTCATGCTGTCTGTGATAGGATTGTATCTATCTGCCTTCAAGGAAATCTAATCAATACAGCTACTGAAATACTAGTGATGAAGAAATAGAGAATGCAACTGTCTTCAGTCTGAAATTAAACATGCAATCAAGATGCATGGATAATTATTGTGGAATGGAATGCAAACATTGGAAACAGAGGAAAGACCAGTAGTTGGAAAATACTGCCTTGGTAATAGAAACCGCGCTGGCGATGCCAGACCAACAACTTGTTCATAGTAAATATCCTTTCATCAACCCAAAAGGCAACTATACACATGAACTTCCACCAATGGAATACACAGAAACCAAACTGATTACATCTGTGGAAAGTGAGGATGGAGAAGCGCAATATCAGTAACTAAAAGCAGACAAGAGGCTGACTGTGGAACAGACCATCAATTGCTCCTATGTAAGCTCAGGTCAAGGCTCATGAAAATTAAAACAAGTGCACAAGAGGCAAAATATGACCTTGAGTCTAGAACACTTGAATTTACAGAACATCTCAAGAGCAGATTTACTGCATTGAATACTAAAGACAGAAGACCTGATAAACTGTGGGAGGACGTGACGAAGAAAGCATAATGCCATTGAAATAACAAGACAGAAAGAAGAGATCTAAGTGAATGTCAGAAGAGACTGTGAAACTCGATCTCAATCATAGAGTCCTTAAGGAAAATGGACAAAAGGATGAAGTCAAAGAGCCAAACAGAAAATTTGAAAGGTCAGCTCAGGAAGAAAAAGTCAAATATTATGTGTGCACAGACCTAGAGTAAGGCAAGCAAAAGGTAAGAACATGCTTAGCATATCTGAAACCAAAAGAATTGAAAAAGAAATTCAAGCCTTGGGTTGACATGTTGTATGATTGTTGGAGCAATATATTGAATGATGCAGAGAAAATGGAAAGAATACACAGGGTCACAATACTAAAGAGAACTAGCCGACATTCCACCATTTCAGGAGGTAGCATATTAGCAAAAACCAATGGTGCTGAAGGAAGAATTTCAAACTCCCCTCAAGGTGTTAGCCAAAAACGTGGCTCCAGGAATCCACAGAATATCAATTAAAATGTGTGTCAGCAAGCTGATGAAGCACTGGAAGCACTCACTGGTCAATGCCAGGAAACTTCGAAGAAAGCTACTTGGCCAAATGACTGTAAGAGACCATGTTGTACTCATTCCAAAGAGAGGTACCCCAACAGAAAGCTCAAATTAATGAATAATATTATTGATATCACACGGAAATAAAATTGTTCTAAAGAACACCCAGCAAAAGTTGTAGCAGTGCATCGAGAGGGAGCAACGAGAGGTTCTGTCCGGACTCAGAAAAGGACGTGGAACAAGGGAAATCATTGCTCTTGTCAAATGGATGTTGGCTGAAAACAAGAAATCCTGAAAGATGTTTGCTTGGGTGTATTGACTATGCCAAGGCATTGGACTGTGTGGACTAACCCAAACCATGGATTGCCTTGAGAAGTATGGGACTTCCAGAACTCTTCATTGTACTGAATCAGAACTTGCACACGGACCAAGAGGCAGGTATGGGAACGGAACAAAGAGACACTGCATGGTCTAAGAGAAGTTGCATGTCACGGTGGCATCCTCTAACCATACTCACTCAATCTACATACGGAGAAAATTCATCAGAGAGGCTGGATTGATATGGGCGGAAATGTGGCACCAGCATTGGGGTAAAACTTATTAACAACTTGCTGCACACCTGATCTTCGCAGAGGACACAACCTTGCTTGATGAAAGTGAGGAAGGACTTGAAACACTTGCTGATGAAGGTCAAGGATTGCAGCCTTCAGATAGATTACAACTCAATGTCAAGAACACCAACTCAAAAAAAAAAAAGAAGAAAGAAAAAAAAACGAAATCCTCACAATTGGACTAACAGATAACAGCAGGATACACAGAGAAAAGATGAAGGTGTCAAGGATTTGCTGTTGCTTTCACAAGAGCTCTTTGAGTGTTGGAAAGCAGAGAAGTTACTTTGAGAACTGAGGTACGCCCGACACAAGCCATGGTATTTTCAATCACCTCACATGCATGCAAAGTCAGACATGGAATCAGGGAGACAGAAAGAATTTATATGCTTAGTGCTGTCAAAGTATGTTGAGCGTACCCTGGACAACCAATATAAAGGACATCTGTCTTGGAAGAAGTCCAGACAAAATGTTCTTTAAAAAAAAACATTTTATTAGGGGCTCATACAATTATTATAACAATGCATATATACATGAATTGTGTTAAGCACATCTGTACATTCTTTGCCCTCATCATTTTCAAAGCATTTACTCTCCACTTAATCCTTTTGCATAAGGTCCTCTTTTTTCCCCTCCCTCCGTGCTCGCCCTTCCCTCATGTGCCCTGGATAATTTATAAATTATTATTTTGTCATATCTTGGCCTGTCTGATAGTCAGAATGCTCTTTAAAGGCCCAGATGTCAAGACTTCATCTCAGGTACTTGAGACATGGTACCAGGAGAGAGCAGCCCCTGGGAAAGGACATCCTGCTCAGTAAAGTAGGGGGGCCGTGGAAAAAAGGAAGGCTCTCAACAAAATGGATTCGCACAGTGGCTTGTGACCATGGACTCAATCAAGCACAGGAACAATTGTGAGAGTGGCGCCGAATCAAACCATGCATGTTTCAGAGGCTGTCTGTGGGTCGGAATCAACTGCACAGCACCTAACAACAGAGTGCGTCTGGATGAATGGACCTCGCGTAGCTTAGACATTCCCCTGTTGACCCCTTGTTCCCCCCATTGGGTTACTGGGAGTCAGGCTGCTGTGAACACTGGTGTTCAAGAACCTCTTGGGAGCCCTGCTTTTCATGCTGATGGGTGTGTAAGGTTGATGACTGCTGTTAGGTGCTGGTGTACAGCCACCCCCTGGGACAGAGGAGAACTGCCCCCCTAGGGTTTTTGTGAGTGCCATCTCTACCAGAGCAGCGGGCCAGTCTTTCTCTTGGTGAGGTGTTGATGGGGGTCTTGAACCCTTAATCTTCCCGTTGCAGTCAAGTGCTTAGCTTGTTTGTGCCACCTGGGCCCCTTTGGTTTTGCTGGATCAGATGCTGGAGCAAGGTTGAAACTGAGAGGCTCCATCAAACTGTTTTCCACAGAGGATTCACCTTTTTTTTAAAAAAACAATTTATTAGGGGCTCATACAACTCTTATCACAGTCCATACATATACATACATCAATTGTATAAAGCACATCTGTACATTCTTTTCCCTAATCATTTTTTCTCCTCTTTTCTTTTTTTCATTTTCTTAGGGACTCATAGAACTCTTATCACAATCCATACATATACATACATCAATTTTATAAAGCACATACATACATTCCCTGCCCCAATCATTCTCAAAGCATTTGCTCTCTACTTAAGCCCTTTGCATCAAGTCCTCTTTTTCCCCCGCTCCCTCCCCTGTCACCCCTCCCTCATGTGCCCTTGGTAATTTATACATCGTTATTTTGTCATATCTTGCCCTATCTGGAGTCTCCCCTCCCCCCATTCTCTGCCGTCCCTCTCCCAGGGAAGAGGTCACACGTGGATCCTTGTAATCAGTTCCCCCTTTCCAATCCACTTACCCTCCACTCTCCCAGCATCGCCCCTCACACCCTTGGTCCTGAAGGTATCATCCACCCTAGATTCCCTGTGCCTCCAGCCCTCATATGTACCAGTATACAGCCTCTGCCCTATCCAGCCCTGCAAGGTAGAATTCGGATTATGGTAGTTGGGGGGAGGAAGCATCCAGGATCTGGGGGAAAGCTGTGTTCTTCCTCAGTACTACCTCGCACCCTAATTAACCCATCTCCTCTCCTAAACCCCTCTATGAGGGGATCTCCATTGGCCGACACTTGGGCCTTGGGTCTCCACTCTGCACTTCCCCCTTCATTTAATATGGTATATATATATATATATATATATATATATACATACATACACATATACACATACATACACACATATATATCTTTTTTTTTTGCATGATGCCTTATACCTGGTCCCTTGGCACCTCGTGATCGCACTGGCCGGTGTGCTTCTTCCATGTGGGCTTATTTGCTTCTGAGCTAGATGGCCGCTTGGTCACCTTCAAGCCTTTAAGACCCCAGACACTATCTCTTTTGATAGCCGGGCACCATCAGCTTTCTTCACCACATTTGCTTATGCACCCATTTGTCTTCAGCGATCCTATCATGGAGGTGTGCAGTCAATGATATGATTTTTTGTTCTTTGATGCCTGGTAACTGATCCCTTTGGGACCACTCGATCACACAGGCTGGTGTGTTCTTCCATGTGGACTTTGTTGCTTCTGAGCTAGATGGCCGCTTGTTTATCTTCAAGCCTTTAAGACCCCAGTCACTATCTCTTTTGATAGCCGGGCACCATCAGCTTTCTTCAACACATTTACTTGTTCACCCACTTTGGCTCCAGCCGTTGTGTCGGGAGAGTGAGCATCATAGAGTTCCAATTTAATAAAAGAAAGTATTCATGCATTGAGGGAGTGTTTGAGTAGAGGCCCAAGGTCCTTCCGCCACCTTAATACTTGACCTATAAATATAGACACATAGATCTATTTCCCCATCCTCCTATATATATTTGCATGTACATGTCTTTGTCTAGACCATCATAAATGCCCTTTGACTCCTAGCTCTTTCCTCCATCTCCCTTGACTTTCCTCCTGCCCTACTACCATGCTTCATCGCCACCTGGGCTAGAGTATACCTCTTCTCTACGCAACCTTACCCTTGATCATTCCCCACCAGGCCTGCCACTCCACCCTCTCTACCATTTGGGGTCCCATGTTTTTCCCTTGTCCCTGTGTTTGTTAACACCACTTCCTTACCCCCTCTACCCCCCACCCCAAGTCCCCCTGGAACTGTCGGTCCCGTTGTTTTTCCTCCAGATAGTTCATCCAGCCTGTCCTATTCAGACAGACCTGTGGAGACACTTACACACATGAAAACAAGACAGAGGAAAACAAAGCAACAGTATACAACCAGACAATAAAACAGCAAAAACAAACCACTGACAAAGAACAGAACAAAACAGTTCACAAGAGAAAACCTTGTAGTTAGTTCAGGGATTGTTTGCTAGCCCTTAGGAGCGTTTTCCATTCCAGTCTGTTGGGGCATCATGCCCTGGTCCCAAAGTCCACTTTCAGCATTCCCTGGGGACCTTGGCACTCCATTCCCATGCTGTTCCGCCGCACTCCCCTAGTGATTTGCCTCGGTGTGGTGGAATCAGGTCAGGTGCAATTTCCACACTGGGATTCACCCTTTTACCAACAGGGCACCAAGTGTGACTATCTCCACATGTGCCCAACTTTTGCCTATTTCCATACGTTTGGTTGTTATTGTTTTAATAACCCTCTCCTTCCTCCCTCTATCCTGCTGTAGTCCACCTCCCTTGAGGAGCCTGCCTACCTGGCAGGTGAGGCTGACACCTGGGCTAGTGCTTTTCGGTTTCACCTGATTATTTCTTTGGAGTTTAAGTCCACCACCCCTTGACCTCTCCCAGCCACGCACACACGCACATCTAATATGCCTTGTGGATGGAAAGGTGCAGGGTGAGTTGTGAGAAAGCCCCTTTTGGTTAGAGCTCTTGACCATGTCAATGGAAGGGGAAGGCAGCAGGCTAGCCTGTGACCAGCCTGAGCACCAATGTTGGACACTGGAAACTGATTGACCCTGCCTCCTCCAGACCCCTACCCATTTAGTGAGCATCTCTCACCTGCAGAGCCAAGGGGTCCGCTGCGTGGAGTAGGAGATTTGGCCTCTTGTTGCTGACAGCCAGGTGGGATGCGACCTTACTCAAAGAGCCACTGTGATAGGTATGAATGAAGCAGAAGTATTTCCTAGTAGGACCTTCTCCCGTGAGACACTTGACTGAAACGTGTGGGTGGAAAACAGTAATGTGTTACAATCCTGGCCCTGGAAAAAGGACCGGCTCCCACCAATCCTTGGCCTTTCTTTGCAAGCCTTCCATTCTGGGGGTTCTCATACAGGGCTGACCTGCTGCCTGGAAAGTAATCTTTCTGCAGTCCCTCCAGCTTCAGGGCCCACCCACTGACTAAGGGGTCTCTGAGCTGTTCTCATTGCAACAAAGGGGCTAGCCATTCACAGGAGACCCTACCCAGGCAAGTCAGTTTCCGGACTGCTGGCTGCCAGCCCGACTCCTCACCGAGGCCCACAGTCCTGCCCTCCACAGGGTTGGAGTGCCCCAAGACCGCACCACATGACCATTTCCCTTATACCTTGTGAACCTGGGTAATTATTAACCCTTCCATACTGGGCTGATGAGGTTCTACTGTGTGGGTCAGTCAAGGGAAAAAATCTAGGGGTTGGACCAGGGTCAAGACCAAGCCATTGAGCCCAAAGGCGCAAATGTGTAAGAGCTGTGGGCAGCCGCCTCTGTCTGACTCCCTCCACAGTAAGGTGCCTCCTTCAGTCTCTTAAGCGGGGGCCACTAAGTGGACACTGTCCTGACAGAGTCTTCCCCTTCTTGGGGCTCAGCAAGTCCATGAAGCCTGGGGACCACAAGCACCTGGCAATATGCTTTCCCCTGTCCCCAGGCAAACAGTGTAGGACCCTTAAGGCACTTGCAGGGGTCTAGGGGTGCAGGTGCGCTGTATGAGTCTGACATAGGAGTAGGACCGGTGGAGTCTGACATAGGAGTAGGAGTGGTAGAGTCTGACATAGGAGCAGGACCAGTGGAGTCTGACTTAGGAATAGGAGTGGTGGAGTCTGAAATAGGAGTAGGACCAGTGGAGTCTGACATAGGAGTAGGACTGGTGGAGTCTGACATAGGAGTAGGACCGGTGGAATCTGACATAGGAGTAGGACTTGGGGAGTCTGACATAGGAGGTGGACAGGTGGATAGCTGCCACTCTCGCGGCCCCCAGCCAGGTGTGCGTGGACAGGCTCCTGGTACTGCTAGGCCAGGCCTGACTCCCTGCTGCCTTCTACCTTCCGTGGCTCCATGAAGAATGACACATGCAGAGAGTTGGGGCACAGCTCCTCCCTCGGCCTGGGTCTACAAATGGGAGGTGTGTCGATATTTCCGGGACTGCTTCTCTATCTCTGTGAAGGCACAGGCTGAGGGGTGTGGGCGCTCTGAGAAAACTCTTGGATAGATCATCTCCCCCAAATCTAATCTCATTGACCATGGGGCTCCGGCCTTCTACCAGGGACGGATTGTCCAATAAGCAAAGCAATCACCTGCTCAAGTCATCTACAAACGAGGATATGGTTATCCAAAGCAACGACTGGGCAATGTATAAACCAGTCCATTTCTTTCCATGCTTGTTCATAAAAATAAATAAAGAAAAGGAAAGAAAACACTGCTATCCTGTTGGCTTCAAATCATAGCTACCATGTGAGTCATTCTCCCATGGAAAAGGATGGATGGGTTGGAACTACTTAAGGTTGGACGTCCAGCACTACCCACCAGCTCCACCAGGGGGCTCATCACAGCAAACCCACTGCCGTCTGGTCCATTCCACTCATAGTGACTCCATGGGGTGATTTCGTGGCTGTGAATCATGACAGAAGCAGACAGACTCATCTTTCTCCAGCAGAGTGGCTGGTGGTCTTGAACCACCCACGTTACCCGTCATTCATGCAACACTTATCTGACAGCACCATCCCTAAGCCCAGCTCACTGCCATGGAGTCAAGGGAACTCACAGCGATCTCCTGTGGGTTTCTGAGACTGTAAGTGTTGATGAGAGTAGAGAGCCCAGTCTTTCTCCCGCAGAGCCGATGGTGGTTTCGAACTGCCTATCATGCAGCAGATCGTAGCCCAAAACTGCATGTCCCCACTGCAAGCACCACCAGGACTCCCAGGCTGCTGACTGGGGCTTTATCTCATAGATTTGATTCTTAATGTTATGGTCATGGTCAAATGAAGGGGATTTCATTAGCTACTTACTTTATTTACCGTTTTGAATATAAAGAATGAAAACATTCTCTTTTTTTCGTTTGGAAAGTAGCTTGTGTGTCACAAAAGACTGTAAGCCAGTTTCCATTTTACTTTTGACCACTCAGACCATGGTGGAGATCTGATGGGTAAGAAAGCTGGAATTGTTCCGGCTGTGAACCTTCAGAGAAAGCATTCTTGAACTAAAACCAATCTCACTGCTATCGAGCTGATGCCAACTCTTTATGGGAGCCGAGTCTTTCTCCGGCACAGCTGCTGGGGGTTTCAAACTGCAGACCAGGAGGATCGCAGCCCAACGGATAACCATTGCAATCTCGTTGATCCTGCCCCTCTGGGACTGGGTAGCACTGCCCCCTGTGGATTTCCTATACTGTAACTCTGTACGAGCGTAGAAAGCTCCATCTTTCTTCCTTGGAGCGGCTTGTGTTTGCAAATGGATTGTGGCAGGTGAAGGGTCTTATTAAAAAAGAAACTACATACTAGACTCTCATCTGTAAACCACATAGTCCATTGGAAGGCGTATATTCTTGTATGCTGCTAACTCAAGAAATCCCCAAACCCACTGACGTCAAGTCTATCCCGACTCATAGAGACCTGATAGGACAGGGTAGAACTCCTCCCATGGGGTTCTGAGACAATATATCTCTACTGTAGTAGAAAGCCTGGCCATTCTCTCAAATAGCGAGTGGTGGCTTCAAACTGCTGACTTTGCGGTTAGCAGGCCCCAGCGTAACGCACTGTGCCAACAGGACTCTGTGTATGCAGTTAGACCCTCTGTCTAAAGCGTGTGGCCTGTGGGAAGGAGTGGGCAGAGGAAGAAGCCTTATGAGCTGTCAGAGTCCTCAGCGTCATTGAGCTGGCCCTGCCTCAGGTCTCTGCAGCTCCCAAAGACCACCGAGCTCGATCCTTCTTGACACCACCTCTTCTTTGGTTTCTACCCTCCCGGCATCCTGGTGGTCAGGGCCTTCGATAACTTCTGCATGGAGGCCATGCTCATGCTGCCCTGTTGGTTCCACCTTCCCATCTTCTGGGGCGACTGGTGAAGAAGGGGAGCTGTGGGCAGAGCTGGGTCTCAGAGCCTTCGCCTTCCTCCAATGGAGATGGAGGTAGGTTGATAATCCTGGTCCCCCAAATTGCCAATGACACACACTCGCCCCCTGCAATACCCAGGAGTCCAGTTTCTGAGCATGGTACCCCCACCTCTCTCCTCTTTTAGCCTACTCAGACCTGGCTAGCACCTCCTACTTGCCCTCTAGACCTGGAGGCTGCCGGGTGGCCGTTCTTGCACAGGGGAGATTCCAGAGAGGGGCTGCAGGCAAAACCCAGACACTGAGTGTTCAGGTGCAGTTGGCACCAGAACTTGGCGTGGGCCATGTACCCAGGTTGCCCCAAGAAGGGGTGGGTGGGCATGGGTGGGTAGCCTGAGTCCACGCAGTTATGCCCCTCTCCAGGCCTTGCTGGTGTGGGGCTTCTCGCTCAGAGTGAAGGAGCTCGCCCTGGAGACCACCAAGGCGCTGACCTGGCTGTGGGCGCAGATGCACCTTGCCCCAGGCTCTTCAATGGTCAGTAGGACCTGCTGCTGGGCGCCGAGCTCCGCCTCACTGCCCCGGAGTCCTCTAGTCAGGGCCGCGCCAAGCTGGCAGCGGGTGACCTTCACCTTTGGCTTCTTTCCTGCCCACATTGGGGGCCTAGTCCACGCGCAGTCATGCATGTGGACATGCTGCTCACGCCCCACAAGCAGCGGCTGAGACACCTCTTCCATGAACTCTAAGGTGGCCCTGACCGCTGCCACCTCATCCCCTCCTAAACTGACCTGCTGCTCCCACCCTCTAGCCCGGGTGTCCAGGGAGTGAAATAAAGAAGAGGAACCCCACGCATGTGTGTGTGTGTGTGTGTGTGTGTGTGTGTGTGTGTGTGTGTGTGTGCCAGCACCCGTGAGAGCATGCTAGCACACAGCCAGGACGGACCAGGCCGCAGGTCCAGCACCCAGTCCCCTTGGCCTTGACCCTCACTGTGACTTGCAAACAGGCTTGATTTCGGGCAGGATCGGGAGGAATCATCTCCTGGGGATTTGTGTGCCCCCCCACCCCCTGCCACACACATACACAGCTGGCACTTATGGGACCCACTGGATAAGCTGCACTGTCCCCTCCCCACACCAATCTCTTCAATACCTGGGGGTTGCCCCTCCCTCGAAAACGCCTTCCCGGACCCAGTCCTATGGCCAGCCTAGACCACATAAGAAGAAGTTCAAAGTTCACCTCCAGGGAAGAGTCTGGAGCTTTTTGGTCTCTGGCCACGGATCTCAGGGCTACGGCCACTTGCCAACTCACACACACAGGCAAAGCCAGGCTTCCAGGCCCAGAAAACCTTACCGAGGGCAGGCTTCCAGGCTCTCACTTCTGCCACCCTGAACCCCACGGAAGACAGGAGGCCAAGGGATGGAGGTTTCCTCAGCTCCCCCACTCACCTACCAGGAAAACCCCAGGAAGGCGGTGGCTGGAATCAGCGTTGGTCTGGCAGTATGTGACCACATATTTTTTCATGGCTGAACGGAAAGGGAGAGGCTCGGAGGCCTGGAACTGGAGGGAGGACCTCCAGTTTTCCTCACTCTGCAGGTCAAGCGAGCCCGGAAGCTCTTAGGGAGCTCATTCCTCATTCTCTCTCACCTCTCACCCAGGCATCTTCTCCACCCTCCTGCTCTTCCTCCTTCTCTTCACCTCGCTCTGGCCCATCTCCCTTCTCTACTTTGCCTGGCTCTACCTGGACTGGGACACGCCCAACCAAGGTGAGTTTCGGGCAGCCCCCTCCCCAAACCCACAAAAACTGGCGGGACAGGAGCCTGGGAGGACTCTGACATGCCAACTTCTGTGACCTGTGATCCCAGTTGAAGATGCTCCATGTGGATGAGGAATCAGACAATTTGGAAGTACCTGAGGGATTATTTTCCTATCAAGGTGACTGGTCAGATGGCCCAGGCACAGGCAGTGGGGAGGGGTGCACGGCCATCTTCTACCCCTCCAAGGACCTTACACTTGGAGGTCCACTGATGTGGAGGACTAACTTTTCCCAGTGTGACGTTCCCTTTGCCTCTCTCTCCCTGATCCTCCCAGATCACCCACAGCTTGTGAAAACAGCTGAGTTGCCCCTGGACAACGTGATGGGCGCCCACCCCCACGGGATCGTGTGCATCGGGTACAGCTGCAATTTCTGCACAGAGAGCAACGCCTTCTCCCAGAAGTTCCCTGGGCTCCGGCCCTTCCTGGCCACGTTGGCAGGCTTATTCCCCCTCCCCATCTACTGTGACTATCTCATGATTTCTGGTGAGCATGGAGGAGGAAGAAGATGATGATGGGGAGGTGGAGGAGGAGTTGACAGTCCCCAAGGCAAGAGTCACACCTCCACCAGTA
This sequence comes from Tenrec ecaudatus, assembly GCF_050624435.1. Lineage (NCBI taxonomy): Eukaryota > Metazoa > Chordata > Mammalia > Afrosoricida > Tenrecidae > Tenrec > Tenrec ecaudatus. Next base: position 130,094,192 of record NC_134541.1, read on the forward strand.
CTACTCCCTCAGGGGCTTTGATTGGATGCTGGTGATCTGGTGTCTGCACTTGGACTAGAGGCTGACACCTAGTGGCATGAGGGCATATGGAACAATAGTGGGAACTCACCCTTCCCATAAAGTTGAGGTACTCAGGAACCTCTGTGCTGGTGGTGACTGCTTCCTGCACCGCCTCCATCAACCCCCACCCACCCACCCCCAATACAGGACTCTGTTCTGTGGACCATCAGAACCTGAACTATATCCTGTCCCAGAACCCGTGTGGCCAGCTCGTGGTCATCGTCGTCGGGGGTGCCCAGGAGATGCTGGACTCAGGCCCTGGCCAGCACAGTCTTAATCTCCTGAATCGCAAAGGCTTTGTGCGACTTACGCTGCAGCACGGGTGAGTGGCTCTGATGTCCCCCGGGGTCACTGGAAGATGCTGGAGCTTTCACCTGGGTCCCGCTGAAGGGCAATATAGGCAGGTAGAGTGCCCACCTCCGCGCTGAGTTCTCACACCAAGCCAAACACGGTGCGCAGCCTCCGTCTACCCTATTGCATATCTGTGCATCAGAAAGAGGCAAGGTTAGAATGCCCAAAAAAGGGCCCCGGAAGTCCTGAGTTCAAGTCCCTGGCACTATCTCAGAGGCAAGCCTTTGGCCATGTCTCCTCACCTGGGAAGTAGCGCACACGCCGCCTGGCAAGCCTGTCATGTTGTAAAGGCGGAATGAGAAAAGTATCTGTAGTGCACCGTTGAGTCTCAAGAAAGGTGAACCCTTCCTGGGGGATCTTCCTTGGTGGCCAGAGGTGGACGCCCTCTTTGGTGTGACTTCTGGGGTCTTGGGAAGCAGCAGCTGAGAGCCTCTGAGGCAGCTCAGGCGCCAGCCACCAGCCTCATGCCTCCCTCCTCTCCTCCCAAGGGCCTCCCTGATACCCATCTACTCTTTCGGAGAGAATGGTATCTTCAACGTCAAGACTTTTCCTGCCGACTCCTGGCAGTACCGCTGCCAGATGACCTTCAAGAAACTGGTGGGCTTTGCTCCTTGCATCTTCTTTGGCCAGAGTCTCTTCTCGGCCAAATCCTGGGGCCTCATGCCCTTCCCCAGGCCCATCATCATGGTGGGTGAGTACTCATCTCCTAGGGAAAGCTGCCCTCGGACTCTTGGGCATCACAGGACTCTGTGCTCAGCAGCTGCCTCCCTGTCCCCCCAGTGGGCCGCCCCATCGGCGTGCCCCAGGTCCTCCACCCCATGGAGGAAGACGTTGACCATTACCACACACTCTACTTGAAGGCCCTGGACCGGCTGTTTGAGGAGCACAAGGAGAGCTGTGGTGTCCCTGCTGATGCTCACCTCACCTTCCTCTATTCCAGGCCTCGCCCTCCCTCCTCTGCCGAGTGCATGGCCAGGACAATGCCACCACCCCTCCCTGACCTGTGGCTCCCCTCCACCTAATAAAAGCTGTTTCCCTCTCAGGATGCCAGCGTCATTCAGTAGGGAGCCCGTCTGCAAAGAGACAGCCCATTCCCATTGGAGCAAGTAGGCTCAGGCACCCCCCATCTTCAACCTGAGCTTCTGCTTTGATTTGGGGCGAAAAGCCCTGAATTCTCCTCCTAGGGAGGCTCAATGCAATGTGAGACTGTCAACAAGTCCTTTTCCCCTGATTCGGCCCCCCACCGCCATCTGTCAATGGAGTCACCTGCTAGCTGAGAGCAAAAGGACACTGGGACAATGTCGGGGAGAGGGGCTAGGTGGAGGGGCGAAATTTGAGGGAAAGCAGAGAGAGAGGTGGATGTGGGGGGAAGCATGGGTGCATGCTTTGGGTGAACGGACAGAGTCAGTTGGTTTTCCATTCAACAATTCACGTGCCTTTTGCTTTGTGACATTGATTGTAAACCCACAAGGCAGCAGCACTCTTTCCACTTCCTCCCTGGTTTACCGTTTCCCTGCTCCTGTCTTTCTTGTCTTCTGAGCTTCACCTCTGGGCAGACACTGACCCTTTTTGTCTCAAAAGGTTTGCTGCTACAGTGAGTGCACCCACTTGTAGACCTGGTGCTTTTGCTCCCATTTGGAGGCCCGTCTCTGATTTCCCTGAAGTACTTTTGGCCTTGTATAGTCATTGTTCTGTCTCCCATGGCGCTCTCCTTGACCAATACAAGCTTTCTGCGGTGTTCCTTAATTCCTGATAAGGGCCTCCTAGATTCACCAACAATGCTCCTGAGTGTTGAGGCTTATTAGAGTGCTCACCAGGTTACAATTCAGATGAAATGTGCTCAGGATAAGATTGTTCAGACAGGCTGGTTTGTTCTTCACCACACCCCTTTAGGCAGGCCTCTCTCTGGCCTTGAGCCTCTTGGCTCAGCCTCTGCCCTGCTCCAGCAATGTGACAATTCTCTCTGGGGACTACCAATGAATGCCCAAAGGGCATGACACTCCACCGCAAGACTTGACCTGAAAGCACTCAGTTCCAGGTTTGTAGGGCACCATGTCCAGCTCTCCCAATTAGGTGCCCAGAGGCACCTACCTGCCTCCACAAACCACCCCGAGGCCCTGAAGCATTCAGTTTTACTCGCTCTGCGATCTGGGAAATCCGTGGCTCTGTGGTGTGCTCTGGATCCTGGTTCCGCTGTAAAGGCTGCTGCTGTGTCCTCTGTCACTGATATCTCCTGCATGAAGTTCCAGGCACAGGGAGATTCTTTCTTTTCTTCCAACAGTTTTGTTGGCACGTAGTTCACATATCATATAATTCAATTGTTCAATCGTTCACTCATATCAAGGAGAATTGTACAGTCATTACCACATCTATCTTAGAGCATCCCACAACCACTCCCAGCCCCCTTCTCATATGGTTACTACGCCTTTAAGATGAGTTGTGAAATCACAGTCCTTTCAGATGCTCCCTGCAGACGTCCCACAGGATCTTCTTTCTTGCTGGGAATGAGATATTCTTGCTCCTGGTATTGAGGTCGCTTACTTTATACCCCATGCCTGGCAAGCACAATGCATCATGTTACTCGCACTCTAGACCCAGTCCTATCAGTATCGCCCCCAACTCCTCAGATGACAGACTCATTATACAGTGGTTCTCCACCTTCCTCATACCGGGACCCTTTCATTACGTTCGTCATGTGGTGGTGACCCTGCCCAATCATAAAATTATTTTTGTTGCTACCTCATAACTATCATTTTGCTACTGTGTTGCATCAGGTGACCCCTGTGAAAGGGTTGTACGACCCCCAAAGGGGTTGAGACCCACAGGTGGAGAACCGATGCATTAGGAAAAGGTCATTTGGTCGGACTTCCAGAGACTGTCTAGATGAGCCACATTAAATAACGCATTGCTCCGTAGTCCTCTTTACTGCAGGCTTTAGGTCTGTATCCCAGACTGAAATAAGAACCATTCATCAAAATGCAATGAGTGCAACCACAAGTGTATAAAATACATCCCGTGGAAGAATTTCCCCTTGTTCCTCCATGAAAATCCAGGCATTCCCATTGCTTACCAGGGTCATTCTCAGTGAGAAGTTCTGTGTTCACTTCCAGTTGGTACAGAGAAGAGCTTAGTCCTTGCATTAGTCAGCACTCCCTCTTCATCCAAGGAGAGTGTTTGCCCCTCCTCCCTAGAATAGGCTAAGGGGCCCTATTGGTGCCGTGGTTAAGTGCTTACTTGCTAAAGAAACATTGGGGTTCAATTTACCCAGCATATCTGAGGCAGATCGGTTTGGCAAGCTACTTCTGTAAAGAGTACAGCCTATGGACCCCCAAGGGGGCAGCTCCACTCTGTCACACAAGGTGACTGTGGGATGGATTCAAATCACAGACCCAGTAAGGACAACATCTGGCTGCCAGCAGGTGTCTTCTTGTACCAGGCATGGAGTTTGGGGGAAGGAGGAATAGAGAAGATTGTGGTGGACCTCTTTGCTGCTCTCTCCTTTCGCTTCCTTACACAATGACTTGGGACTGGAGTAGAGGGCATGGGGGAAAGCCTTTGAAGTTCTCGCCTGGGCTGTCCTGTCACAACACATCCTGGTTACAGTGGATTCCCTTCCCTGATGGCCCCATTCCTGAAGTCCTCAGAGCTTGTTCTGGAACGCTTTTTGGAGCAACTCCTGTGCTGCTGCTTCCTTAACCTCTGGCTCTGGTTTCTGCCCCTGCTCCACCCAGGCTTTCTCTGTGGGACTCCCAGCTCCATGCCTGGGCAGCCTTGGCCTGCATTCCCTGGGTAGCCACGGTTCTCCCTCCTGTCCCACCTCACAGCACCCAGCCAGCCACAATCTCACCTTTGAATTTCTCAGTGGGGTATGCAGACATTCTCAACAGGCTCTTGGCGTATTGAAGCCTTTGTCAATGAAGCCAAGGTGAGCCTTGCCCTTTGGGGATGGGCTCATAGCACATTCAAAGAGTGAAGAGGAAGAAGAAGAAGAAGAAGAAGGAAAATGATGAGGTGGAGTAGGTGAGTAGGAGAGAGGGAGAAGGAGGAGAAAAGAGAAAAGGAAAGCAGCCCCTCTCCTTCATTTCCAAACTCTATTGTGTATTGTGCTGAGAGACTCCTCATTGCTTTGAACATGTCTGTGTGTCATCTGGTTAGGCCCCTTGGGAAAGTACTGAAGACAGTGAATTACTATGTATGACGCCTCTGTTTAAAATCTTTGTAACTTCCGCCCAATGAGTGGCAGGGATGTTCAAATGAGGTGCTTGTAGCCCATCAAAGGGATTGGATAGTTTGCTGAGAATATACATAAGGCTCATGGCACACTTGCGGAGGTTGGCCATGCCAATGAGGTCTACGGAATACAAACAAGAAGACAGATCAGTTTTGCCATCCCTTTGTGCTTATAAATGAGCCATTTGGGGGTAGCAGATGGGACAGACCTGATTATTATAACACCAAGAACGTAGCGCTGGGTCCCTCTTTGACCGAGGAGACTGAGCGCTCCAATACTGTAGAGATTGAAAAAGGTCATCAAGAAACAGCAGCAGAAGAAGGAGAACCGAGAGACTGGCAGGAGTGTGTAGTGCTCTTCTCAGCTCACAAAGCAAGAACATGGAGTCCCTTTGGTTAGGAGGCTCACTTGCAGAGTGAGATGTCTCTGGCCACCTGAGGGAACTAGGCTAGTCTACCCATGGGCTTAGAGAACAAGTGCCTTCTGACTGAGGCTTACCTGCAGTCCGTGGGGTGACTCCAGGCACGTATCAGCATTGCTCAAGAGATTTGTAACACTTACTGACGCAGGGAAGAGGTAACGCTGTCCCAAGAGACATAAGGAGCCAACAGCTAATAGGCAGAAGGCCAAGGAGAAGCCTGACTTAGGGCCTGGCTCAGAAGAGGCTATCCTGAAAACCATAACCTGAGTATTTCCTAACTCTTGTTTTTAAGCTCTTACTTCCATAATAAACTCCATAGTCGTGAGTATTGTCTTTGAGTTCTGTGTCGTCATTGCAAAACCTGTCAAACCCAGCAGAGAAGCAGCCAGTGCTGTGCGACCATTTGGTGTCAGAATTGGTGAAAAGATCGGAACATGGAGGCACATCTGGTCTGACTTCCACTTTAAAAGTATCAGCCTTGGACTGTGGGAATTGATGTTCCTTCCCCCTGGTGAGATTAGAAGAGACCAGATACTATGCTGACAGAGACACACAGGGTAGTTATGATATTTTAGGGCTCAGGGTGAACCTGATGTAAGCATCACCAGGTTTTTCTTGGGGTATTCTCTTGAGTTTGGAGGGCAGAGGGAGCAGCTTCAGGTGAGCTTGGAGGCAAGAAGTACGGGGTAGTGGAAGGGTCAGACCCTGCTGGACCTTCCTTCCTCTCAGATTTCAGTCCATCTGCTGATCCCCTGAGTGGGGGGTGCATCTTGCCAGAGGAAAGGGAGGTGATGAATGGGCCCTTTGTGGGGCAGGGGTGGCACAGAGAGTGGAGCGGCTACCTTTCCCATGCAACCCCTATTTGAAACCTCAAACCAGTGTGTCATACAGTGGGGTGATGGTGGCCTTGGGCCTGAAGCGAGAAGGGATATTTGAGAAGCCAGGAGAGACTGGCTGGAAGCAAAATTGAGTTACTGGAAGCAGATATATATTACAGTGCTCCCAGGACCTGTGAGGCTATGGGGCAAGTGTATCTGAAAAGAGGCTATGTCTGGTCTGGGAAGAAAGAGGAAGAAAGGAGAGGGGGCTCTGGCCTCCTATGCAAACACTGGGATGGAAGGAGAGCCCACAGTACAAAATCTGAAAGGGTTAGGTGGGTCAAGGTCACCCTTCTGTCTCTGGGAGAGACTTTAAATCTCTTGGAGGGTGTTCTTGTCCTGCTGGGGAAGGACGCTCCAGGGGCAGAAGGGAGTGACATTGATGTCCCTTGAACAAGCACAATGTGTCCCTTTGTCATCCATGAGATTGGCACCCTCCCTATGGCTATGACAAAACACAGGTGGATGCCCCAGCCCCACCCCCTGACTCCACCCTCACCAGTCAGCCTTATTCTGAGAGTGCCACTCTATCAGGAAGTCGGCGAAGATGGAGAGAAAATCTGTTTCTTCCTGAACCTTCCCAAGCACCCTCCCTTCCCTAGCCAACTTGAAGGTAAAGTTCACTGGAACACATTTCACACTGGGACATGGTTTTCTCCAAAGTCCAACTCCAAACATATTGTCCCCATTCTATGCGACCCTATAGTATGGGATGCATTTCTTAGGTGGTCACTCTTAAAGTAGGAGAAATCCTCATCTTTCTCCCACGGAGCAGAGTGTGGTTTGAACTGCTGATCTTGTGGTTAGCAGCCCAACACGTAACCCCTCTGTCCCTGGTGCTCCCTAATCCATCCCTCATCTTGTACAGGAGTTGTTCAAAGAGGCCAAGGGTTCATATGAAGAAAGGTGGAGATTACAGGATGCAGGTGAATGACAGAAAATCTCTCACCAGTTCACAGACCTTAGACCCATAGACGCCACACCACTAGGCCCAGTCTGAGGAGTGCAGCCAGCAGGACTGAGGTCAGGAGTGGGAGGTCTTCTGAGGGAACTCAAAGATTAAGTGCGCATCAATGAGTATTGCTGTTGGCTTCTATCACAGGGATTCCAGTCACTTGGAAGGAATTTTAAGAGTCAGCTTCCCTGTTAGGCTGAGCTTGGCTGGGATAGGTCAGGCCTCATACCTTGATCAACTCTGGAAGCCCTGACAGAAAGCAGCAAGATGAAGCCTAATGAACCCTAGGTCAGAACTCAGAGCTTAGAAGCTGTCCACCAGTTCCAACCTGCACCTGCTGCCTCATCACCTAGAAAGATGCTGCACGGATGTTTTGGTGCTGCCACAGTGACCATGTCTTGGGAGCAGAAGTATGACAGCTAGGACCCAGTTGTTGTGCCTTGGCCTGCAAACACAAGGGCAGCAGCTCAAAGCCACCAGCCACCCCAAGGGAGAAAGATGGGAATTCCTACTCCCATAGAGATGGACAATCTACCCTGTCCTGTGAGTCGAAAGGGACTTATTAGAGTAGAACTTGTCGTGGCTGTGAAGGGGGTGCATGTTTCAGGGGAGGCATGGCACAGAAGCTGAGTTTGAGTTGAGGATCAAACACGGCTCAGATCAAGCCTGACTGAAAGTCCATTGCGGTGGCTGTGAATTTGTGTAGCCAGGTCTCTAACTTCCTTCATCTTTGCCCAAGGCACATCCAAACCCAAACCAAAGTCACTGCCCTCGAGTCGATGGCCACTCGCGGTGATGCTACAGGACAGGGGAGAACTAGCCCCTGCGGGTTTCTGAGAGTGTCCCTGTTCACAGGACTAGACCTCATCCAGCTGGCAACCCTCCTGGCTCATCTGTAATTCCTAGTCTTCCTGTACAAATCAATGTGTTCTCCACTTTTTGTACTTGGGAATGCTTGGTATTTTACCACTTTTGGTTGCTTCCAACAAAACAACAACATCAACAACTACTACAATAACAACAATTCTATTGTTTCTCTCTTTATAGGAATTCTAGTGACATGCTACTCTTGGACATTACTTCACTGTGCATGCAACCCAGAGAAATGCGTAAATCACATGTGTACAACTCAACTGTAACCTCACGCATGTCTGCTGTGAGATGTGACATGAGGTAAGCCCATGTGGCAGGTCCTGTGAACGAGCATCTTCAAGTTTAGGTGAATTAGAACTGCGACCCAATACTGTTCGTTGCCAAGGAGACGCTTCCGACCCATAGCAACCCCGTGCACAAAGCATAGCAACCCAACCAAACAGGACAGGGCCCCATTCTGAGCCATCCTCACCATAGCTCCTGGTGTTGCAGCCCCCGCGCCAATCCTTCCTGTCAAGGGCCTTCCTCTCCTTCACCACCCCTCTGCTTGACCGAGCATGATGTCCTTCTCCAGGGACTGGTCTGTCCTGACAGCATGTGCACAGTCTGTGTGACAAAGCCTCCCCAGACTTCTTCCAAGACACATGGGTTTGTCATTTTAGCAGTCCATGCATATTCAAGATTCTGCTCCATCACCACCATGCAAATGTATCCTTTCTTCCTCCATTTCCTTTATTCAGGGCCCCACTCTCACCTGCATTAGATGCCATTGAAAATGCGATGGCTTGGGTCAGCCTCACCTTAGTCCTCAAAGTAGCATTCTTGCTTGTCAAGCCTCTAAATAGATCTTGGGAAGCATTGTTAGGCCGTACAACACGTCTTTGGATCTCTTGATGACTACTTCCCTGAGCATTGAGTGTGATCCAGGCAAGACCAAATCGTTGACAACATCAACCTTTTCTCCATATTTCATGATGTGATCTGTTAGTCCAGTGGAGAGGATTTGGGTCTTCTTTACATGGAGTTGTGATCCATACTGAAGGCTGCAGTACTTGATCCTCGTGAGCAAAGTTTCAAGTCCTCCTCACTTTCAGCAGGCAAGGTTGTTTCACCTGCGTATTGCAGGTTATTAATAAGCCTTGCTCCAACCCTCATGCCACCTTCCTCTTCATGTAATCCAGCCTCTCTAATGATTTGCTCATCATACAGATTGAATGATGCAACCCTGACACACATTTTTCTTATTTTTAAAATCTTTTTATTAGGTGCTCATACAACTCTTGTTTTTTTTTAATCATTTTATTTGGGGCTCATACAATTGCAATCACTATCTATACATACATTCATTTTGTCAAGTGCATATGTACGTATGTTGCCATCATCATTCTCAAAACATTTGCCATCCACTTGAGCCCTAGGTATCAGCTCTTCATTTTTCCCCTCCCTTTCAGTTCCCCGCTACCTTATGAACCCTTCTTATTCATAAATTGCTATTGTTTTGTGATATGGTACTCTGTGGGTTATCTCCCCCTGCCCTCCTCTCTGTTGTCCATCCCCAGGGAGGAGGCTATGCATAGATTCTTGTAATCAGTTCCCCCTTTCTAGCCCACGTTTCTTCCACCCTCCAGGCATTGCCATTCTCAGCACTGGTGGTGCAGGAGGCATCTGTCCTGGATTCCCTGTATTTCCAGTTGCTCTCTGTACCAATGTACATCCTGGCCCAGCAGATTTGTAAGGTAGAATTGGGATCATGATACTGGGGGAGGGGGGGTTTAGGAAGTATTTCAAAGCTAGAGGAAAGTTATATGTTTCTTCGTTGCTAGCCTGCACTCTGACTGGCTCATCTCCACCCTAAAACCCTTCAGTAAGGGGGTGTCCCATTGGCTGCTGATGGGCTGAGTCTCCACTCTGCACTCACCCATTACCGATTAGATTTGAGTCTCCACCCTGCACCTACACATTGAAAATAATATGATTTTTGTTCCTTGATGCTTGATACCTGATCCCTTCGAATGCTCGTGGTCACACAGGTTGGTGTGTATCCTCCATGTGGGCTTTGTTGCTTCTGAACTAGATGGCCACTTGTTTCTCTTTGAGTCTCCAAGACCCCAATCGCTATATCTTTTGATAGCCGGGGACCATCAGCTTTCTTCACCACATTTGCTTATGCACACGTATGTGTTCATTGATCATATCAGGAAAGTGGGCACCCACTGATAAGATTTTTCGTTCTTTGATGACTTAAGGGGCTCCTAAACTCTTATCACACTCCAAAGCACATTTGTACATTCATTGCCCTCTTCATTCTTCAAAAATTTGCTCTCCACCCATGCCGTTGGCATCAGCTCCTCATTTTAATCCCTCCCTCCCATCTCTCCCCTCCCTCAGGAACCCTTGGTAATTTACAAATTATTGTTTTGTCCTATCTTGCACTATCTGATGTCTACTTTCCCCTACTCCCTCCCTAAGCCCTCACCCGGGACTGGACGTCCCTACCCAGAACCTTTGTCTATCCTGGATGCAGGATGCCAGGCCCCAGGAAGGAGGACCTGCAGGGTGCAGGGTGCAGCCCTGGGGCTCAGTCTGGCTCAGCTCAGACTTGGGGAAGTCATGATTCCACTGTAGTGCAGGGGCCTGGGCATCTCAATTCAAGGTCCATGGATCTTCCAATCACGAGGCGTTTCTCTCCTGTCCCCACAGACGCGGGCAGTGATGAACTTCATGGTTCGGTACCGGCCAGATGAGCAGCCCACCCTGAGGCCACAGCACGACTCCTCCACCTTCACCCGCAATGTTGCCCTCAACATAAAGGACCTGGATTATGAGGTCAGCCCACTGCTGCCCTCCACACTGTTGGCCTGCCACGGTATCTTCCTGGGTTTCTATGCCTGGTTCCCTCCTGGTGTGGCTACCTGCCAATCCTCTGGGGTGTCCTATTCTCCCTTCCCCTTATCCCCCTGGTCCCGTGCCTGGTGTCCCCAGCCTCTTCCTGCTCCCCTCTTGCTTACCTTCCCTCTCTTTCCTCTTCTCCCAACAGGGAGGTGGCTGCCGCTTCCTGCGCTATGACTGCGTGGTCGCTTCTCCAAGGAAAGTTTGGGGATTCATGCACCCAGGCCGCCACACCCACTACCACGAGGGCCTGCCCACTACTCGGGGAACTCACTACATCATGGTGTCCTTTGTCAACTCTTGACAATTGCGATAGTTTATTGTGTCAGCCTGGCAAATAAACACAAGTAGGATTAATTGAAAGGCAGAGTGGAAATGGCTCAGTGAGCCTTGCCTTTCTTGTCTGTCGTTCTTTAACATCGGACCTGTGTGCGGCTGACTTGCTTGTTCTGTGCCTCAATTTAAAGGGGTACACGACCTGTGGGATGTCTAGCCTATGGATTGTGTCACTGTAAGCTAAGTTCCCTTTAAGCCTTAATGATTGGAATGTTCATCTCTAGAGCTGGGGACCAACAGTTGGTGACAGTTGGTGACCTGCCTTGCTGTTTGCTGCCTGGGTATATAAGGCCCAGTTCTCTCTACAGAAAGGGACTGGCAACTGGCGGCTCTTAAGCCTTAAAGGACTGCTAGTGTCTCACTGCTTTATAATTTAACTGTTAATTTCTTGTATAATCTATCTGTATATAATTTAACAGTTCATTTCTTGTATTATATCTATTTTTATAAATATATTTATATATAATTACTAGCAATCAGGTTTGTCTCTCTAGAGAACCCTATCCAATACATTTTGGTACCAGGAGTGCTTCAAGAGAAATAAACCATAAATATGGGTTTCTTAAATTGGCTTTCCAACCTGATTAGTCTTGACGTGGATACGTCTGCTACCCTTAATAATCCATGGTGTGAAATAACAAAGGTAATACCTAAAGTAGTAACAAAGGTAATACCTAAAGTAGCACCACTGATAGATGAGGTGCTGGATAAAAGAGATGCTCTAGGCGATCATGTGTTTGATATTTTCCAGGAGTTTTGTGATAATGACAAGTATAGGGAAGCTGGTTGGCTGGTCCTTCATAAAATGGAAAGTGTGATTAAGGAGAGGGATGATCTCAGAGCCTCAAAAGCATGCCTCAGGTGCAGACTAACAGATTTGAAAACTTCCATCTGTGCTACACAGGAGAGCCTTCTCTCCTCTAGTAAAAGAGCTGACACTGCTGAGAACCAGGTCCTGAGTCTCATTATACGAGTGGCTGAGTTACAAGGCAGCTGAATTGCAGATCTAGAGTATTGTCTGTAACCAAAGTAAGGGCATTAATTGGGAAAAGTTGGGACCCTGAAACATGGGATGGGAACATATGGGCTGATGATCCAGAAGAAGAGGATATTGAGCCCTTAGAAACACCTGAGCAGATTAGCCAAACTATTCAAGTTGATATGCCAGGTGGGACTGCATCAGTAGCATTACCTGAGGAAGATGCCTCGCAAGATATTGCTGAGAACACCCAGGAAACACCCTCACCACCCATTATTTCCGCTAGACCTGTCACTAAAATGAAGTCTCAGAAACCTCCTAAAGGTGAGGTTGAGAGGATTATCCAAGAAGAAGTGCGCTACACACATAAAGACCTGCTCGAGTTTTCAAATATGTACAAGCAAAAGCCTGAAGAATATCCCTGGGAATGGTTACTAAGGGTGTGGAATACTGGTGCACGAAATGTAATATTAGACCGGTCTGAGTTTCTGGATATGAGACCCCTAAGCACAGACTCTTCTTTCAATGTCCCTGCGAGACAGGCTGAAAAATGATCTACTTTTTATTTGGTTGGTTCTCTGAAGCATGGACAGCCAGATGGCCTAGATTGGACCAACTTGAAGTGCCTGACCTACCTAGGTACACTGTAGAGGAAGGCATCCAAAAGCTTAGAGAAATTGGTATGTTAGAATGGCTCTATCAAGATATTCCCATAGACCCAAAAAGGGGGTGTCCTGAGGACATACCCTTTACTACAGCCATAAGGAACAATTTTGTGAAGTGGGCCCCAGCATCTCTTAAGACTCCTGTAATTGCTATTTTATGTGCACCAGGATTAACAGTGGGCACTGCCCTAAGCGAACTCTGACATTGCCAACAATGGGGTTGATTGGTCCCCGTGATGGTAGAGGGCAGGTGTCAGCACTGAATCAACAGAGACAGAGTGGGCGTGGTTATAATGGACAAAAAGGTTTCAATAATAATCAAAGCAACCTGTCTCGTGTGGAATATGGCATTGGCTATTTAGCCACGGTGTCCCTAGAAATTAAATAGATGGGAAGTCTACTAAATATTTACGTGATCTGTACAGGCAAAAAAATGGTAGATCAGGTGAACAGCAGAATAGACAGTCACGATCGCTCAATCAATTCCCAGACCTTAGCCAGTTTACGGACCCAAAACCCCTTGAATGAAGGGGAGGCCGGGTCCCTTGTAAGGAGGACCCTGCTGCATCACTGAAGGTTTATACTGTTAGTCTTTCTTCTAACCTTCCCCAACGGGACCTGCAACCTTTCACAAGAGTGACTGTTCATTGGGAGAAAGGAAATAATCAAACTTTTCAGGGATTACTAGACACTGGCTCAGAACTGACACTAATTCCAGGAGACCCAAAATGTTTCGAAGGCCCAACAATCAGAGTAGGGGCTTATGGAGGTCAAGTTATCAATGGAGTGTTAGCTCAAGTGTGCCTCACTGTGGGTTTAGTGGGCCCCCAGACCCATCCTGTGGTTATTTCCCCAGTTCCAGAATGCATCATTGGAATAGACATACTTAGTAACTGACAGAACATGCATATCGGATCCCTAAAATGTGGAATAAGGGCTATCATGGTAGGAAAGCCAAGTGGACACCATTAGAATTGCCATTACCTAGGAAAATAGTAAACCAAAAGCAGTACCGCATTCCTGGAGGAATTGCAGAGATCAGTGCCACCATCAAAGACTTGAAAGATGCAGGAGTGGTGATTCCTACTATATCCCCATTTAATTCACCAATTTGACCTGTAAAGAAGACTGATGGATCCTGGAGAATGACAGTGGATTATCATAAACTTAACCAGTTGGTGACTCCAATTGCTGCTGCTGTCCCAGATATGATTACATTGCATGAGCAAATTAATACTTCTCCTGGTACATGGTATGCAGCTATTGATCTGGCTAATGCCTTCTTCTCCATACCAGTTTCAAAGGACCACCAGAAGCAGTTTGCCTTCACCTGGCAGGGGCAACAATATACTTTCACAACTCTCCCCCAGGGGTACATCAACTCTTCTGCCCTGGGCCATAATTTAGTCTGAAGGGAACTTGACCACCTGTCTATTCCACAAAATGTCACACTGGTCCATTATATTGATGACATTATGCTGATTGGACCCACTAAGGAGGATGTATCAAAGACTCTAGATTCATTGGTACAATATCTGCGTACAAGGGGTTGGGAAATTAACCCAACAAAGATTCAGGTACCCTCCACATCAGTAAAATTTCTAGGGGTCCAGTGGTGTGGGGCGTGTCGAGATATTCCTACTAAAGTGAAGGATAAGCTATTACATTTAGCTCCCCCAATGACTAAAAAAGAGGCACAATGCCTAGTGGGCCTCTTCAGATTTTGGAGGCAACATATTCCTCACTTAGGTGTTCTACTTTGACCTATTTATCAAGTGACACGAAAAGCCTCCATTTTTGAGTGGGACCAAGAACAAGAAAAGGCTCTTCAACAAGTTCAGGCTGCCATGCAAGCTGCTTTGCCACTGGGACCATATGATCCAGCTGACCCAATGGTGCTAGAGGTGTCAGTTGTAGATAAAGAAGCAGTGTGGAGTCTTTGGCAGACCCCTATTGGTGAATCACAGCATAGACCATTAGGATTTTGGAGTAAAGTCTTACCATCCTCTGCAAACAACTACTCCCCCTTTGAAAAACAGCTGTTGGCCTGTTACTGGGCCTTGGTGGAGACTGAACGCCTCACCATGGGCCACCAAGTCACCATGAGGCCTGAATTACCTATCATGAACTGGGTATTGTCTGACCCACGTAACCATAAAGTTGGACGTGCGCAGCAACACTCCATTTTTAAATGGAAGTGGTATATACGAGATCGGGCCAAAGCAGGACCTGAAGGAACAAGTAAGCTACATGAAGAAGTGGCCCAAATGCCCACAGTCTTGACTGCTGTCACATTGCCTCCTTTCTCTCAGTGGGCACCTATGGCCTCCTGGGGAGTTCCTTACCATACTTTAAGTGAAGTCCAAAAAAGTCATGCTTGGTTTACGGATGGCTCTGCACGATATGCAGGTTCCACTCATAAGTGGACAGCAGCAGCACTACAGCCCCTTTCTGGGATCTCCCTAAAGAACAGTGGTGAAGGGAAATCTTCCCAATGGGCAGAACTTCAAGCAGTGCACCAGGCCGTTCCATTTGCATATGAGGAAAAATGGCCAGATGTGAGACTGTATACTGATTCATGGGCTGTGGCTAATGGCTTGGCTGGATGGTCAGGGAATTGGAAGGACCATGTGGAAAATTGGTGACAAGGAGGTGTGGGGAAGAGGTATGTGGACAGACCTCTCTGAATGGGCCAAGAAAGTAAAGTTAATTGTATCTCACGTGAACGCTCACCAAAGGATTACCTGTGAAGAGGAGGACTTTAATAATCAAGTGGATAAGATGACACGTGCTGTGGAGACTGGTCCTCCTCTTTCCTCTGCCACTCCTGTTATCGCCCAATGGGCACATGAACAAAGTGGACATGATGGCAGGGATCAACAAGGCTGACTTGACCACTGCCACTGCTGAGTGTCCCATTTGCCAGCAACAGAAACCAACATTAAGTCCAAGATATGGGACAATTCATTGGGGAGATCAACCAGCAACTTGGTGGCAGGTTGATTACATAGGACCACTTCCATCATGGAGGGGACAGCGTTTTGTTCTTACTGGAATAGACACCTACTCTGGATATGGATTTGCCTTCTCTGCACGTGATGCTTCTGCCAACACTACTATTCGGGTACTTACAGAATGCCTCATCCACCAGCATGGCATCCCACATAGCATTGCTTCAGATCAAGGAACTCACTTTACAGCAAATACAGTGCGGCAATGGGCCCATTCCCATGGAATCCACTGGTCGTATCATGTTCCTCATCATCCTGAAGCTGCCGGCTTGGTAGAACGATGGAATGGGCTCCTAAAGACACAATTACGGTGCCAACTAGGTGGCAACAATTGCGGGGCTGGGCAATGTTCTCCAGGAAGCTGTATACGCTCTAAACCAGCAGTCAATATATGGTGCTGTGTCTCCAATAGCCAGAATTCATGGGTCCAGGAACCAAGGGGTGGAAGCTGGAGTGGCACCACTCACTACTACTCCTAGTGATCCCCTTGCAGCATTTTTGCTTCCTGTCCCAGCAACCCTGTGTTCCTCAGGCCTGGAAGTCCTGGTCCCGAAGAAAGGAACTCTCCCACCTGGAAACAGCACGGATTCCACTGAACTGGCAGCTGAGAATGCCCCCTGGCCACTTTGGACTTCTCATGCTTTTGGATAAACAGGTCAGGAAGAGTGTCACTGTACTAAGTGGTGTGATTGATCCTGATTACCAAGGAGAAATTGGACTGGTACTACATAATGGAGGTAAAGAAGAATATGTCTGGAATCCAGGAGATCCCATAGGCCAGCTCTTAGTGTTACCATGCCCTGTTATTAAAGTAAATGGTAAGTTACAGCAACCCAATCCTGGCAGGACTTATAATGACCTAGACCCCTCAGGAATGAAGGTCTAGGTCACCCCGCCAGGCCAAAAACCACAGCCAGCTGAGGTGCTTGCTGAGGGCAAAGGTAATACAGAATGGGTACTAGTAGAAGGTAGTTCTACCTATCAATTATGACCACATGATCAATTGCAAAAGCGAGGTTTGTAATAGTCAATGTATTTCCTTTTATGTGCTAATTGCATACCTTTCCTTTGTTCAGGTATGATATATCAGATGCAATTGGACTCGGTGTGTTTTCATTTATATGTATGGTAGATGATTGATGATAAGTATAAGGTTGATTACATTAATGTCTGGAAATTATGTAAGTATGTATGGGTAAAGAATTGTGTACAGGTGTCAGGCTGGCAAGGGGTGGATTGCGATAGTTTATTGTGCCAGCCTGGCTGATAAACACAAGTAGGATTAATAAAAAGGCAGAGGGGAAAATGGCTTTGTGAGCCTCGCCTTGCTTGTCTCTCGTTCTTTAATCATCGGACCTGCGTGCGGCTGCCTTGCTTGTTCTGTGCCTCAGTTTAAAGGGGTACACGACCTGTGGGATGCCTAGCCTGTGACTGTGTCACTGTAAGTTAAGGTCCTTTTAAGCCCTAGTGATTGGAATGTTCGTCTCTAGTGCTGGGGACCGACAGTTGATGACAGTTGGTGAGCTGCCTTGCTGTTTGCTGCCTGGGTATATAAAGCCCAGCTCTCTCTACAGAAAGGGACTGGCAACTGGAGGCTCTCAAGCCTTAAAGGACTGCTAGTGTCTCACTGCTTTATAATTTAACTGTTAATTTCTTGTATTATCTATCTGTATATAATTTAAAGGTTCATTTCTTGTATTATATATCTATCTTTATATTTATATATAATTAGTAGCAATCTGGTTTGCCTCTCTAGAGAACCCTGTCCAACACAACAACCAACCACTCTGCCTAACCTTCCTAACCACTGTGCCTTGGGTGTGTGTGGGGGGGGGTAGATAGAAGGGATACCTGGGCGTGGCCCCTACTGTCTTGGAGAGAGGTTCTGGCCATGATTCCTGTGTTCTGTGTGCTGAAACTGAATGTGTTCCCATGTCCCCCAATATACGGCCTCTCAAGGAGCTTCTGGAGCCTCCTAACCTCCCCTCACCTTCACGGAGGTCCTGATAAAAGAGCTTCTGGGGGCGTCCTGGGGGATAAATTGTTACGATTTCTCAGCCTGCTTCCCTCCCCAGTGAAGGAGGATGCAGAGCTCTCCAGTCCTCCCTAGGCCTTCCGTCAACCCATAGACCCCGCACCCAGAGGAGTGGGAGACCGATCTTCTCCATAAAGAAAGGGTGAGAAGGGGGAAGTGGGGGAGCAGGAGGCTCCATCTGTGTGTGACCCTGGAAGTTTCCATTGGTCTCCGTTTCTTGCTCCCCTGTATAGTCTTAAGGAGCCCAGGTGTTGCTATGGGTTAAGTGTTGGACTGTTAACCTGAAGGTCAGCGGTTCAAGCCTACCAACGGTTTCAAAGGGAAAAGATGAGACTCTCTGCACCATAAATATTGACAATCTCAGAAGACCTGGAGAGCAATTTTACTCAGATACGTGCGATATCCGTGAGTCAGAAAAACCCCAGGTGGCCAAGTGTGTTATGCAATGAGGTCAATTTGAAAGCAGGAGCCAGTCCCAGGGGAATGAAGAACTCTCTCCTCCCATAAAACGTCAGTTGTGGAAACCCAGAGGGGCGGTTCTGTCCTGTCCCACAAGGGCGCTAAGAATCAGAATGAACTTGAGAGCCAAACATTGGGTTTTGGTTGGGTTCTGTTATTGCCTGAGCAGGGGAAAGGGTTGGAAGAAGGACCAGACCAGAAGACCTCCCAGTCGCTTCTCGGCCAAGAGCGCCCTCACCCGAGCCCCAAGTTCTTCTCGGTGGTTCTCTAATCAATTGACGCCATCTTCCCCTTTCAGGAAGACTGGGGCTGACAAAACCCACAGCTGATCCTTGGGACAGGGCGTCCTCCTGCCTCAAAGCATGTGCTCTAAAGATGGAAGACAGGAAGGAGAGAGACTTACCTGTAGTCTCTGCATATGCCTATGGAAAAATATGCATGAAGTTGACCACTTTGGGGGTGTCTAAATCCCAGTCATTGTATCTATCCAGAATATTGGGTCCCAAACCACCATTGATTTCCACAATATTTTCATCATTCAAAGATGATATTTTGTGCCTTTAAAATAATAATTCTCCACTCTCTCCCCACCCATTTCCTATTCACCACAAAACTATTTTTATTTATGAATAAATGTTCCTGAGTCCCATTGGTGGTGGTGTGGGGCTGCCTACAAAAGCCCAGTGGTTCAAATCCATCAGCTACTTTTGAGGGAGAACGATGGAGCTGTTGGCTCTAGAGATTTTCACTATCAAAATTTTTTTCAGTATACATATATGTATATATACATGTATAAATTTTTCCCCAAATCACTTTATTAGGGAGTCCTTCAACTCCTCACAATCCATACATACACCTATTGTGTCAAGCACATTTGTACATTTGTTGCCATTATCATTCTCAAAACTTTTGCTTTCTACTTGAGCTCTTGGTATTAGCTCTTCATTTTGCCCTCCCTCATGAACCCTTGATAATTTAGAAATTATTTTTCCCAGTATCAAAATTTAAAATATATATTTACCATCTCAAAAGCCCTGTAGGGGGCTGATTTGAGTCAAACTGCTGGATGCCAGTAGTATGTGTGTGGAGGGGAGGGGGCCGGGATGGGCGGTTTAGAATGTGCTTTTTACATATCGGACTGCCAACCTCAAGGCCTGAAGTTCAAACCCATGAGCGTATCTTTGGAAGAAATTTGAAGCTGTCAGTGCCCACAACGATTTAATCTGGGAGACCCACAGAGACAATGCTAATCTGTCCTCCAAGGTCACTATGAGCCAATGTGATGGCAGCGAGTTTGGGGGTATTCTAGATAGCTCACATCCACCGAATCCAACAATATTGGACCTGTCATGTCTGGCTTGTTTCATTCAGCACAAAGTTTTAGGTGAATCTACGTGGTGCCACGTCTGAGGAATTCATTTCTTTGTAGGGGTATAAAGTATGACTCTAGGAGCTTTGGAAGTCCTGAAAATGAAATTGAACACATAAACATAGATATCCTAGGCATTGGTGAGCTGAAATGGACTGGTGTTGGTTGTTTTGAATCAGAAAATCCTATGGTGTACCTTGCTGGGAGTGATACAATCAAGAGGAATGGTGTGACATTCATTATCAAAAAGCACATTGCGGAGACTTCTGGGAAGATGGCAACGGAGTGACACATAGCAGGGGTACTCCGCAGAATCCAACCCAGGAGAGTTGCTTAGAGGGAAATTCAACACTGCTGGAACACAGGAGGAGCATCATAAAGATTAGTAGGGATAGACCCATGGAGTTTTCAAGGGCTGGGGGCTTTGGTCTTATCTCAGTGGAAGCAGGCTGGGCTTGACCTCGCCCACGCCACTGTATCTGTTGGAACCGGGACCATTTGGAGCCGGTAGCGGGGCTTGATTTCATCACAACCACAGTTTGCCCCTGCCTCCTTCAGGGCAAGGACAAGACCCAAGCAGCTTCACCAGCAGAGATGGGTGTTCAGCTATATTTTTGCTTCTGTTTACATCTCTGGTCTCTGTCCCGCCACCGTCTGTTAGAGCTGCTCAGTGGTTTTCTCTCTCAGCTCAGCTGAAGTTGCCGGGCTGCCATGGGGCAGGGACTAAACCCTTGTAACTCCATGGTTTATGAGTGGGACTCAACTGCATAGTTGCTTTTGTTTCCCTCTCTTCCCTACATTCCTGCACAACGTAAATGGTCTTGCTTTTTTATTTTTTCCTCCTCTTTCTCTCTTTCCTGTTCTCTCACACTCCACTGCTAACCACGGGAGAACCCCCTTTTCCCTAGGGCATTTACACCTGTACAACACCCAGCTAGGTGAACTCCACCCTGTGTAGGTAGCCCTAGGTTAGGGAAAGGCGGCTTTCACTCCAGGAGATATTCTGCCCAACTTCTCACCCGAGAATTCCTGCCTGTGTACCTGGGGGCATAAGGCAGCTCAGCCAACGCCATCAACATTACAAGCTTTTGCAGGAATCTCTGTCAATCCTCTGCAATACCAAAGCAGGCAACCCACCAGCATTCTGGGGCACGCCCCTGATAGGGTAGCCACAGGAGGATAAAGTGGTAGGTCAATCCCATTGTAAAATTAGCTGTTGGCAGGTCGAAGAAGCATACCTATAAATCACCCAGAGATAGCCAGTGGTCTTCAACTCACCTGGCTCCTCTAAAACAATGCAACACAAACAGCCATCAGTCCCAACTACCTCAAAAGAAAAACAGGAGAAATAAAAGGTAATGGCAGAAGATGTCTTGAACAAAACAACATACATAGCAGAGGCAGACATTGAGCTGCCACAGAAAGAAATTTTCAGAATGCTGTTAGCAGTCTTACAGGATATGAGGAAAACAACACAGAAAAAGGATGAAATGATTAGAGGAGATAAAGGCCATACACCAAAGGGAAATACAGGAGCTTAGGGAGGAGATAACAAAAGCCAGTAGCAGAAACACGGACATTGAGAATAGAAGGGAGTAATCAGAGAACCGCATCAGTGACTTGGAGGACAACCAAGCAGACTTTAACAAACGTGAACAAAAATCTAATAAGATCGTCAGAGAAGCTGAAGTAAACCTAGGAGCTAAGTCTGATGCTATGGAGCAGAACAACATTAAATTATTGGCTTACCGGAGAAGGCCACAACAAAGAAGTCATCTGCAACAATAGTGAGAGAATTCTT
Organism: Tenrec ecaudatus; assembly: GCF_050624435.1. Classification (NCBI taxonomy): domain Eukaryota; kingdom Metazoa; phylum Chordata; class Mammalia; order Afrosoricida; family Tenrecidae; genus Tenrec; species Tenrec ecaudatus. The sequence continues at coordinate 130,115,505 of NC_134541.1, forward strand.
GGAGGAAAACTTCCCCAGCTTAAAAATGAAAACAAGGCAACCATTCAGGAGGCTGAAAGGACACCAGCAAGCCTGAATCCCAAGAAGAAGTCACCAAGTAACATACTAGTTAAACTATCCATCTATGAGGAAAAGGAGAAAATCATGAGAGCAGCTAGGGAAAAACAAGCAATCAGATATAAAGCCTTCCACATAAGAATATCCTCAGACCTATCAGCAGAAACGATGAGGAAGAGGAGAGAGTGGAGTCATATATTCCAAAAACTGAAGAAAAACAACGCAAACACTAGAATACTCTACGCAGCCAAATTATCGATCAAGATAGATACTTATTTATGCTTGGTGGGTTGTTCTTCTGCTCATACTGGGTCGGCAAGGATAGAGGTAGGAAGAGTCAGGGAAGCAGGGCTTGTTCACAGTCACACATTGCATTGAGCCTCCCTAGGAGGAGAATTCAGGGTTTTGCTACCCAAATCAAAGCAGAAGCTCAGGTGGAACATGGGGGGTGCCTGAGCCTACTTGCTCGAATGGTAATGGGCGAGCTCTGAGCAGATGGGCACCCGAATGCATGATACTGGCCTCCTGACAGGGAACCAGCTTTTATTACGTGGATGGGAGCCACAGGTCAGGGAGGGGGGGTGACATTTTCCTCGCCGTGCACTCGGCAGAGGAGGCAGGGCGAGGCCTGAGTTAGAGGAAGGTGAGGTGAGTATCAGCAGGGACACCACAGCTCTCCTTGTGCTCCTCAAACAGACGGTCCAGGGCCTTCAAGTAGAGTGTGTGGTAGTGGTCAACGTCTTCCTCCGTGGGGTGGAGGACCTGGGGCACGTCGATGGGGCGGCCCACTGCGGAGACAGGGAGGCAGCTGCTGAGCACAGAGCCCTCTCATGCCCAAGAGACTGAGGGAAGCTTGTCCTCAGAGATGAGTACTCACGGACCGTGGTGATGGGCCTGCGGAATGGCATGAGGCCCCAGGAGGTGCCCAAGAAGATGCTCTGGCCAAAGAAGATACAAGGAGAAAAGCCCACCAGTTTCTTGAAGGTCATCTGGCAGCGGTACTTCCAGGAGTCGGCAGGAAAAGTTTTGACATTGAAGATATCATTCTCTCCGAAAGAGTAGATGGGTACCAGGGAGGCCCTTGGGAGGAGAGGAGGGAAGGATGAGGCTGGTGGCTGGCGCCTGAGTTGTCTCAGAGTCTCTCAGCTGCTGCTTCCCAAGACCTCTGAAATCACACCAAAGGGGGGCGTCCACCTCCGGCCACCAAGAAAGAAACGGCAGAAAGGGCTCACCTTTCTTGAGACTCAACGGTGCACTGAAAACAGTTACTTTTCTCATTTTGCCTTTACAAAATGACATGCTTGCCAGGCGGCGTGTGTGCTACTTCCCATGTGAGAAAACATGGGCTTGCCTCTGAGATCGTGGTAGGGATTTGAACCCAGGATGCCCGGGAGCCCTGTTTTGGCCACTCTAACCTTGCCTCTTTCTGATGCACAGATATGGAGTGGGGTGGGCAGAGGTTGCGTGCTGTGATTGGCTGAGTGTGAGCACTCAGTCACGGAGGTGGGCACTCTTCTTGCCTGTATGGCCCTTCAGCTAGACCCTGGTGAAAGCTCCAGCATCTTCCACTGACCCCGAGGGACATCAGAGCCACTCACCCGTGCCGTAGCGCAAGGCGCACGAAGCCTTTGTGATTCAGGAGACTAAGACAGTGCTGGCCAGGGCCTGAGTACAGGGCCTCCTGCGCACCCCCGACGACGATGACCACAACCTGGCCGCACGGGTTCTGTGATAGGATTTGGTCCAGGTTCTGACGATCCACAGAAATCACTCCTGTAATGGGGGTACGGGGGGTGGCTGGCGACGCAGGAAGCAGTCATCACCAGCACAGAGTCCCCTGAGACCCTCCACTTTATAGGAAGGGTGAGCTCCAACTTCTGTCCCATATCCCCTCATCCCACTCTGTGTCAGCCTCTAGTCCACATGCCTGCACCAGATCACCAGCATCCACTCAAAGCACCTGAAGCGAGTGGTGCTGGTGGAGGTGTGACTCTAGCCCTGGACACTGTTTCCTGCTGCTGCTGCTGCTGCTGCTGCTGCTCCTCCTCCTCCTCCTCCTCCTTCTCCTCCTGTTCATCACCTCCTCCTATTCTTCTTCCTCCTCCTTCTTGCTCACCAGAAGTCATGAGATATTCACGGTAGATGGGGAGGCAGAAGACCCTTGCCAATGTGGTAAGCAGGGACCGGAGCCCAGGGAACTGCTTGGAGAAGGCGTTGCTCTCTGTGCAGAAATTGCAGAAGAACCCGATGCCCATGATCCTATGCGGGTGGGCGCCCATCACGTAATTGCGGTCAGGGGGCAACTCGGCTGTTTTCACCAGCTGTGGGTGTTCCGGCAGGATTGGGGAGAGAGAGGCAAAGGGAATGTCACACTGGGAAAAGTTAGTCCCCCACCTCTGTGGACCTCCAAGTGTAAGGTCCTGGGAGGGTCCAGAAGATGGCCGTGTGCCCCCTCCCCACTGCCTGTGCCTGGGCCATATGACCAGTCACCTTGATAGGAAAATAATCCCTCAGGTACTTCCAAATTGTCCAGTTCCTCTTCCACATGGAGCATCTTCCACCTGGGATCACAGGTCACAGAAGTTGGCATGTCACAGTCCTCCCAGGGTCCTGTCCTGACAGTTTTTGCTGGGAGGGGGTCCGGGAGGGAGCTGTACCAAACTCACCTTGGTTGGGGGTGTCCCAGTCCAGGTAGAGCCAGGCAAAGTAGAGAAGAGAGATTGACCACAACGAGGTGAAGAGGAGGAGGAAGAGCAGGATGATGGAGAAGGCGCCTGCGTGAGAGGTGAGAGGGAATGAGGAATGAGCTCCCTAAGAGCTTCTGGGCTCCCTTAGCCTGTAGGGTGAGGACAACTGGTGGCCCTCCCTCCAGTCCCAGGCCTCGGAGCCTCTCCCATTCTGCTCACCCAGGAAAAGAAATGTGGTCACATAGTGCAAGGCTGACGCTGATTCCAGCCACCGCCTTCCTCGGGTTTTCTTGGTAGGTGAGGGCGAGGGAGCCTCCATCCCAAGGCCTCCTGTCTTCTGTGGGGTTCAGGGTGCCAAAAGGCCCCCAAGCAAGAGCTTGGAAGCCTGCCCTCAGTAAGGTTTTCTCGGCCTGGAAGCCTGGCTTTCCCTGTGCGTGTGAATTGGCGAGTGGCCGTGGCCCTGAGATCCGTGGACCAGAGGCCAGAAGGTTCCAGACTACTCCCTGGAACTGATCTTTGAACTTCTCCCTATCAGTTTTGTAGTCTGGCCCCTGGGCGGACCGGGAAGGCGTGTTCGAGGGAGGGGCAGTCCCTGAGTGCTGGAGAGATTGGTGTGGGGAGGGGGCATACGGCTTACCCAGGGTGTCCCAGCAGCTCCAGTTTTGTGTGTGTGTGGTGGGGGGGGGCGGCGGGGGGGCGTAAAATCCCCAGTAGATGGTTCCTCCCAGCCTGCCCGATCCTAGGCCTGTTTACAAGTCACAGAGAGGGTCAATGCTAAGGGGCTCCAGGGTTGTCGCGCAGCCTGGACCTGGCATGCACGTGGTGTGCCACTGTGAACACAAACAAGCGTGCGCACACACACACGCACACACAATGAGTGTGCCCGCCGTTCCTGTCTTTATTTCACTCCCTGGATACCCGGGGTAGAAGCAGATGAAGGGGGAGGAGGAGAGAGTGGAGCACAGCCTGGCCCACCAGGCCGTGAGGATGATCTTCCTGATTAGAGCAGCCAGTCCACAGAGAGAACATGGCTGGCCCCACTATGAGAAATGATGCCCCTCAGTGACCAATGGCGCTACAGGAGACAGCACCGGAGACACAATCTGCGAATTGCACCTGACCTGATCCCACCACACCAAGGCAAAGCACTGGGGTAGTGCAGCGGAACAGCAAGGGAATGGAGCGGCAAGGTCACCAGGGAATGCTGAAAGTGGACTTTGGGGCCAGGGCATGATTCCCCAACAGAATGGACTGGAAAACACTCCTAAAGGCCAACAAACAATCCTTGAACTAACTACAAGCTTTTGTTTCTTGATGTGTTTTGTTTTGTTCTTTGTCAATGGTTTGTTGTTGCTGTTTTGTTGTCTGGTTGTATACTGTTGCTTTGTTTTCCTCTGTCTTGTTTTTGTGCATGTTATTATCTCTACAGGTCTGTCTAAATAAGACAGGCTGGATGAACTATCTGGAGGAAAAACAACAGGAACGACAGTTCCGGGGGGACTTGGGATAGGGGGAGGTGGTGGGGGGGGTAAGGAAGTGGTGTTAACAAACCCAGGGACAAGGGAATAACATGGGATCCAAATTGGTGGTGAGGGGGGAGTGGCAGGCCTGGTAGGGAATGATCAAGGGTAAGGTTACATAAGAAGAGGTATAGCTGTAACCCAGGTGGGGACAGAGCATGATAGTGGGGCAGGAGGAAAGTCAAGGGAAATAGAGAAAAGAGCTAGGTGACAAAGGGCATTTATAGCGATCCAGACAAAGACATCTACATGCAAATATATATATATGAGGATGGGGAAATAACTCTATGTGTCTATAGTTATAGGTTTAGTATTAAGGTGGAGGAAGGATATTGGGCCTCTACTCAAGCACTCCCTCAACGCATGAATACTTTCTTCTATTAAATTGGCACTCTACGATGCTCACCCTCCTGACACAACTGCTGAAGCTAAAACAGGTGAACAAGTAAATGTGGTGAAGAAAGCTGATGGCGCCTGGCTAGCAAAAGAGATAGTATCTGGGGTCTTAAAGGCTTGAAGGCGAACAAGCTGCCATCTTTCTCAGAAGCAACAAAGCCCACATGGAAGAAGCACACCAGCCTGTGTGATCACGAGGTGCCAAAGGGATCAGGGATAAGGCATCATTAAAAAAAAAATCTTACCATAGTGAATGAAGGGGGAAGTTCAGAGTGGAGACCTAAAGCCCATTTATTGGCCACTGGAAACCCCCTCACAGAGGGGTGTAAGGGAGGAGATGAGTCAGTCAGGGTGCAACGTAGCACCGATGAAGAATACAGCTTTCCCCAGGTCCTGGATGCTTCCTCCCCACCAACTACCATGATATGAATTCTACCTTGCAAGTCTGGATGGAGCAGAGGTTGAACACTGGTGCATATAGGAGCTGGAAGCACAGGGAATCCAGGGTGGATGATACCTTCAGGACCAGGGGTGTGAGGGATGATACTGGGAGAGTAGAAGGTGGGTGGTTAGGAAAGGGGGAACTGATCACAAGGATCTACATGTGACCTCCTCCGTGGGGGACTGACAACAGAGAAGGGGGTGAAAGGAGACGCCAGATAGGGCGAGATATGACAAAATAATAATCTATAAATTATCAAGGGCTCATGAGAGAGGAGGGAGTGGGAAGGGAGGGGGGAAAACAGAAGACCTGATGCAAAGGGCTTAAGTGGAGAGCAAATGCTTTGAAAATGATTAGGGCAAAGAATGTACTGATGTGCTTTATATAATCGATGTATGTATATGTATGGATTGTGGTAAAAGTTGTATGAGCCCCTAATAAAATGTTTTGTTTTTTTTTAAGGAAAAACTCCTGGAAGAGGTGCAGGAGCCACAACTCATGGGCCACAAAAAACGTGTCCACCCGCATGTCTATGCAGGGACAAGGCCCCCACTGTGGACAAGCCTCGGGCGACAGTCGACCACTGCGTGCTTGGCAAGGCGCGGCAGAGCGGGAGGACTCCCAGGCAATGAGGCGCTGTGTAGCGCACAGCAGCGGGTCCTGGCGACCTTGGATCGACTTGATGTCAGTGGGTTTGGGGATTTTTTGAGTTAGCGGTATACAAAAATATATGTTTTGCAACGTGCCATGTGGTTTATAGATGAGTGTCTAGATTGTAATTTCTTTTTCAATAAGACCTTTAGGCTGCTGCACTCCGCAAAGTCAGCATTTGCGAACAAAAGCCGCTCCAAGGAAGAGAGATGGAGCTTTCTAAGCTCGTACAGAGTTAAAGTAGAGGAAATCCACAGGGGCAGTGCTACCCAGTCCCATAGGGGCAGGATCACCTAGATGGCAATGGTTATCGATTGGGCTGCGATCCTCATGGTCTGCAGTTTGAAACCACCAGCAGCTGTGCCGGAGAAAGACTCCACTCCCATAAAGAGTTGGCATCAACTCGATAGCAGTGAGATTGGTGTCAGTTCAAGAATGCTTTCTCTGAAGGTTCACAGCCTGAACAATTCCAGCTTTCTTACCCATCAGATCTCCACCATGGTCTGAGTGGTCAAAAGTAAAATGGAAACTGGCTTACAGTCTTTGTGACACACAAGCTAGTTTCCAAAAGAAGAAAAAGGAATGTTTTCACTCTTGCTATTAAAAACAGTAACCAAATAAGTAACTAAGAAAATCCACTTCATTTGACCATGACAATAATATTAAGAATCAAATCTATGAGATAAAGCCCCAGTCAGTAGCCTGGGAGCCCTGGTGGTGCATTGGTGACATTTTGTGTTGGGCTACGATCTGCTGCATGGTTGGCAGTTTGAAACCACCAGCGGCTCTGCGGGAGAAAGACTGGGCTCTCTACTCTCATCAACACTTACAGTCTCAGAAACCCACAGGAGGTCGCTGTGAGTTTGCCTTGACTCCATGGCAGTGAGCTGGGTTTTGGGGTGGTGCTGTCAGTTACGTGTTGCATGAATGTCAGGTAACGAGGGTGGTTCAAGGCTACCAGCAGCTCTGCTGGAGAAAGATGAGGCTGTCTGCTTCTGTCATGATTTACAGCCAGGGAACCACCCCATAGAGTCACTGTTAGTGGAATGGACCAGATGGCAGTGGGTTTGGTTTGATAAGCCCCCTGGTGAAGCTGGTGGGTAGTGCTGGACGTCCATCCTCAAGTAGTTTCAACCCACCCATCCTTCTCCAAGGGAGAAGACTGACTCACAATGTAGCTATGATTTGAAGCTCCTTGGATACCAGTGTTTCCTTTCCTTTTCTTTCTTTATTTTGGTGAACAAGCATGCATGAGATGCACTGAGTTATACAATGCTTAGTCGTTGCTATGGACCACAGTTCCCTCTTTTGTGGATGACCTGAGCAGGAGCTTACCTTGCTTATTGGAGAATCCGTCCCTGGTAGAAAGCGTGTGCCCCATGGGCAATGAGATTAGATTTAGGTGAGATGATCTTTCCAAGAGTTTTCTCAGAGCCCCCACAACCCTCAGCCCCTGCCCTCACAAAGATAGCGAAGCAGTCCCGGAAATGCCGACACACCTCCCAGTTGCAGGCCCAGGCAAAGGGAGGAGCTGTGCCCCAACTCTCTGCATGTGTCAGTCTTCATGGAGCCACGGCAGGTAAAAGCGGCAGGGAGTCAGGCCTGGCCTAGCAGTACCAGGAGCCTGTCCACGCACACCTGGCTGGGGGCCGCGAGAGTGGCAGCTCTCCACCGGTCCACCTCCTTTGTCAGACTCCACCAGTCCTACTCCTATGTCAGACTCCACCGGTCCTACTCCTATGTCAGATTCCACAGATCCTACTCCTATGTCAGACTCCATCGGTCCTACTCCTATGTCAGACTCCACCAGTCCTACTCCTATGTCAGACTCCACCAGTCCTACTCCTATGTCCGACTCCACCGGTCCTACTCCTATGTCAGACTCCACCAGTCCTACTCCTATGTCCGACTCCACCAGTCCTACTCCTATGTCAGACTCCACCAGTCCTACTCCTATGTCCGACTCCACCGGTCCTACTCCTATGTCACACTCCACCGGTCCTACTCCTGTGTCAGACTCCACCAGCCCTACTCCTATGTCAGACTCCAAAAATCCTACTCCTGTGTCAGACTCCACCAATCCTACTCCTATGTCAGACTCCACCAGTCCTACTCCTATGTCCGACTCCACTGGTCCTACTCCTGTGTCAGACTCCACCAGTCCACCTCCTATGTCAGACTCTTCCAGCCCACCTGCACCCCTAGACCCCTGCAAGTGCCTTAAGGACTCCACACTGTTTGCCCGGGGGCAGAAGGAAGCAGATTGCCAGGTGCCTGGGTACCCCAGATTGCATGGAGTTGCTGAGACTCAAGAAGGGGAAAACCCTGGCAGGACACTAGCCCTTAGTGGCCCCCGCTTAAGAGACTGGATGAGGCCCCTTACTGTGGAGGGAGCCAGACTGAGGCAACGCCAACAGCTGTTGCACATTCCCGGCTTTGGGCTCAATTGCCTGGCCTTGACCCCTGGTCCATCCCCAAGGATTTTCCCCTTGACTGACCCACATACTAACCCTCATCAGTCCAACAAGGAAGGGTTAATGATTACCAGAGTTCACAAGGTATAAGGAAAATTGCCAAGGGGTGTGCTCTCGAGGTAAGGAAAGGGTCACTCCAGCCCTGTGGAGGTCAGGACTTTGGGGCTCTGTGAGGAGTCGGTCTGGCAGTCAGCAGTCTAGAAACCGACTTGCCTGGGTAGTGTCTCCTGTGAATGGCCGACCCCTGTGTTGCAATGAGAACAGCTCAGAGACCCCTTAGTCAGTGGGTGGGCCCTGAAGCTGGAGGGACTGCAGAAAGTTTACTTACCAGGCAGCACATAGGTCCTGTATGAGACCCCACAGAATGAAAGACTTACAGAGAAAGACCAAGTATTGATGGGGTGCCAGTCCTTTTTCTAGGCCCAGGATTGTAACACATTGCCCTTCTCCTCTTACACGTTTCAGTCACGTGTCCCAGGGGACAAGCTCCTACTGGGAAATACTTCTGCTTCATTCATACCCATCACAGTGGCTCTTTGAGTAAGGTCGCCTCCCCCCTGGCTGTCAGCAACAAGAGACCAAGTCTACTCCTCAACACAGTGGACCCCTTGGCTCTACAGGTGAGAGATGCTCACTACATGGACACAGGGTCTGGAGGAGGCAGGGTCAACCAATTTCCAGTGTCCAACATCGGTGCTCAGGCTAGCTTGCTGGCTTCCCGTTCCAGGGAGTTGGTCAAGATCTCTCACCAAGGGGGGCTTTCTCAGAACTTGTCTTTCACCTTTCCGTCCACAGGGCATATTAGGTGAACGTGTGTGCGTACCTAGAAGAGGTTAAAGGGTGGTGGACCTAAAACACCAATGAAATTCTCAGGTCACACCATCCCAGGGGACATCCTCACGTATGAAGTAGGCAGGCTCTTCAAGGGAGGTGGTTCATCAGCAGGAGAGAGGGAGGAAGGAGAGGGTTATAAAAACAATAACAACCAAACATATGGAAATTGGCAAGTGTTGGGCGGATGTGGAAATAGTCACCCTTTGGTGCCCTGTTGGTAAAAGGGTGAATCCTCTGTGGAAAACAGTTTGATGGAGCCTCACAGTTTCAACCTTGCTCGAGCATCTGATCCAGCAAGACCCAAGGGGCCCAGGTGGCACAAACAAGCTAAGCACTTGACTGCAACGGGAAGATTGAGGGTTCAAGCCCTCCATCAACACCTCCCCCGGAGAAAGACTGGCCTGTCTGCTCTGGTAGAGATGGCACTCACAAAAACCCTAGGGGGGCAGTTCTCCTCTGTCCCAGGGGGTGGCTGTACACAAGCACCTAACAGCAATCATCTACCTTACACACCCAGCAGCGTGAAAAGCAGGGTTCCCAAGAGGTTCTTGTACACCAGTGTTCACAGCAGCCTGACTCCCAGAAACCCAATGGGGGGAACAAGGGGTCAACAGGGGAATGTCTAAGCTACGCGAGGTCCATTCATACAGAAGCACTCTTGTTAGGTGCTGTCCAGTTGATTCCGACCCTCAGACAGCCCCTGAAACACTCACTGTCTGATTCGGCGCCATCCTCACACTTGATTCTGTGCTTGATTGAGGCCATGGTTACAAGCCACTGTGCCATTCCATTTTGTTGAGAGCCTTCCTCGTTTCCACGGCCCTCTAGTTTACCAAGCAAGATGTCCTTTCCCAGGGCCTGGGCTCTCCTGGTACCATGTCTCATGTACTGGAGATGAAGCCTTGACATCTGGGCCTTTAAAGAGCATTCTGACTATCAGACAGGTCAAGATATGACAAAATAATAATTTTTAACTTATCCAGGGCACATGAGGGAAGGGGGAGTGCGGAGGGAGGGGAAAAAACAGGACCTTATGCAAATGGATTAAGTGGAGAGTAAATGCTTTCAAAATGATGAGGGCAAAGAATATACAGATGTGCTTAACACAATTCATGTATATATGCATTGTTATAATAGTTGTATGAGCCCCTAATAAAATGTATTTTTAAAGGAACATTTTGGCTGGACTTCTTCCAAGACAGATGTCCATTATATTGGTTGTCCAGGGTACGCTCAACATACTTTGACAGCACTAAGCATATAAATTCTTTGTGTCTTCATGATTCCATGTCTGACTTTGCATGCATGCGAGGTGACTGAAAATACCATGGCTTGTGTTGGGCATACCTCAGTTCTCAAAGTAACTTCTCTGCTTTCCAACACTCAAAGAGCTCTTGTGAAAGCAACAGCAAATCCTTGACACCTTCATCTTTTCTCTGTGTATCCTGCTGTTATCTGTTGGTCCGATTGTGAGGATTTCGTTTTCTTTCTTTTTTTGTTTTGAGTTGGTGTTCTTGACATTGAGTTGTAATCCACCTGAAGGCTGTAATCCTTGACCTTCATCAGCAAGTGTTTCAAGTCCTTCCTCACTTTCATCAAGCAAGGTTGTGTCCTCTGCGAAGATCAGGTGTGCAGCAGATTGTTAATAAGCTTTCCCCCAATGCTGGTGCCACATTTCTGCCCATATCAATCCAGCCTCTCTGATGAATTTTCTCCGTATGCAGATTGAGTGAGTATGGTTAGAGGATGCAACCCTGACATGCAACTTCTCTTAGACCATGCAGTGTCTCTTTGTTCCGTTCCCATACCTGCCTCTTGGTCCATGTACAAGTTCTGATTGAGTACAATGAAGAGTTCTGGAATTCCCATACTTCTCAAGGCAATCCATGGTTTGGGTTAGTCCACACAGTCCAATGCCTTGGCATAGTCAATACAACCCAAGCAAACATCTCTCGGCATTTCTTGTTTTCAACCAACATCCATCTGACAGGAGCAATGATTTCCCTAGTTCCACGTCCTTTTCTGAGTCTGGAGAGAATCTCTCGTTGCTCCCTCTCGATGCACTGCTACAACTTTTGCTGCGTGTTCTTTAGAACAATTTTATTTCCGTGTGATATCAATAATATTATTCATTAATTTGAGCTTTCTGTTGGGGTACCTCTCTTTGGAATGAGTACAACATGGTCTCTTACAGTCATTTGGCCAAGTAGCTTTCTTCGAAGTTTCCTGGCATTGACCAGTGAGTGCTTCCAGTGCTTCATCAGCTTGCTGACACACATTTTAATTGATATTCTGTGGATTCCTGGAGCCACGTTTTTGGCTAACACCTTGAGGGGAGTTTGAAATTCTTCCTTCAGCACCATTGGTTTTTGCTAATATGCTACCTCCGGAAATGGTGGAATGTCAGCTAGTTCTCTTTAGTATTGTGACCCTGTGTATTCTTTCCATTTTCTCTGCATCATTCAATATATTGCTCCAACAGTCATACAACATGTCAACCTAAGGCTTGAATTTCTTTTTCAATTCTTTTGGTTTCAGATATGCTGATCATGTTCTTACCTTTTGCTTGCCTTACTCTAGGTCTGTGCACACATAATATTTGACTTTTTCTTCTTGAGCTGACCTTTGAAATTTTCTGTTTGGCTCTTTGACTTCATCCTTTTGTCCATTTGCCTTAACGACTCTATGATTGAGAGCGAATTTCACAGTCTCTTCTGACATTCACTTAGATCTCTTCTTTCTGTATTGTTATTTCAATGGCATTATGCTTTCTTCGTCACGTCCTCCCACAGTTTATCAGGTCTTCTGTCTTTAGTATTCAATGCAGTAAATCTGCTCTTGAGATGTTCTGTAAATTCAAGTGTTCTAGACTCAAGGTCATATTTTGCCTCTTGTGCACTTGTTTTAATTTTCATGAGCCTTGACCTGAGCTTACATAGGAGCAATTGATGGTCTGTTCCACAGTCAGCCCTTTGTCTGGTTTTAGTAACTGATATTGAGCTTCTCCATCCTCACTTCCCACAGACCTAACCAGTTTACTTTCTGTGTATTCCATCGGGGGAAAGTCATGTGTATAGTTGCCTTTTGGGTTGATGAAAGGATATTTACTATGAACAAGTTGTTGGTCTAGCATCGCCTGCGCGGTTTCTATTACCAAACTGTATTTCCCAACTACTGGTCTTTCTTCTGTTTCCAATGTTTGCATTCCATTCCACAATAATTATCCATGCATCTTGATTGCATGTTTAATTTCAGAATGAAAGCAGGAGCATTCTCTATTTCTTCATCAATAGTTTTTTTTGGTGTGTAGATAAATTTCAGTAGCTGTATTGATTAGATTTCCTTGAAGGCAGATAGATACAATCCTATCATAGACAGCAGGAGAATTCACGACTGATTTTGCATTGTGCTTATTTTTTTCAACGTTGTATTTGGGGCTCATACAACTCTTATCACCATCCATACATATATCAATTGTGTAAAGCACATGTGTACATTCATTGCCCTCATCATTTTCAAAGCATTTTCTCTCCACTTAAGCCCTTTGCATCAGGTCCTCTCTTTTCACCTCCCTCCCCGCTACCCTTCCCTCATGAACCCTTGATAATTTATAAATTATTATTTTGTCATATCTTGCCCTGTCCAACGTCTCACGTCACCCATTTTTCTGTTCTCCATCTCCCAGGGAGGAGGTCACATGTAGATCCTAGGATAGGTTCCCTCTTTTCAACCCACTCTCCTTCTAATATCCAATTATCACCACTCACACCCCTGGTCCTGAAGATATCATAAGTCCTGGATTCCCTGTGCCTCCAGATCCTTTCTGCACCAGTGTACCTCCTCTGCTTTATCCAGACTTGCAAGGTAGAATTCAGATCATGATAGTGGGGGGAGGGAGCATTTAGGAACTAGAGGAAAGGTATATTCTTCATTGGTGCTACAAAGCACACTGACTGACTCATCTCCGCCCCTATACTCCTCTGCAAGGGATCTCCAGTGGCTGACAAATGGTCTTTGGGTCTCCACTCTGGGTCTCCACTTCCCCCTTCGTTCACTATGGTAAGATTTCTTTTGATCCGTTTGATGCCTTATACCTGATCCCTTCGACAATTCGTGGTCACACAGGCTGGTGTGCTTCTTCCATGTGGGCTTGGTTGCTTCTCAGCTACATGGCCGCTTGTTTACCTTCAAACCTTTAAGACCCCAAATGCTATCTCTTTTGATAGCCGGGCACCATCAGCTTTCTTCGCCACATTTACTTATGCACCTGTTTGTCCTCAGTGAACATGTCATGGAGGTGTGCACCGAATGATGTGATTGTTTGTTCTTTGATGCCTGATAACTGATCCCTTTGGAACCTCATGATCATACAGGCTGGTGTGTTCTTCCACGTAGGCTTTGTTGCTTCTGAGATAGATTGCTGCTTGTTTATCTTCATGCCTTTAGGACCCCAGACGCTATATCTTTTGATAAACGGGCACCATCAGCTTTCTTCATGACATTTGCTTATTCACCTGCTTTGTCTTCAGCACTTGTGTCAGGAGGGTGAGCATCATAGAATGCCAGTTTAATAGAAGAAAGTACTGTTGCATTGAGGGAGTACTTGAGTGGAGGCCCATTGTCCTTCCGCTACCTTAATACTAAACCTATAAATATAGGCACAAAATCTATTTACACACACACACACACACACACACACACACACACACACACATATATATATATTTGCATAGGTACATGTCTTTGTCTAGACTTCTATAAATACCCTCGGCTCCCAGCTCTTGCCTCTATTTCCCTTCACTTTCTTCCTGTCCCACTATCATGCTCCATCCGACCCAGGTTTCAGCAATACCTCTTCCTTACATTACCCTTGATCATGCCCTACCAGGCCTGCCACACCAACCTCACCACCAATTTGGATCACTTGTTGTTCCCTTGTCCTGGGTTTGTTAACAACACTTCCTTTCCCCCCACGTTCCCCTATCCGATTTCCCCCAAGAACTGTTGGTCCCATTGTTTTTCTTCTAGCTGGTTCATCCAGACTGTCTTATTTAGACAGATCTGCGGAGATAATAACATGCAGAAACAAAAAACAAGACAGAGCAAAACAAAGCAACAATATACAACAAAACAACAGCAACAAACCACTGACAAAAAAAAAAACAGAACAAGAAAGAACAGCTTGTAGTGAGTTCAAGGATCATTTGTTGGCCTTTAGAAGTGTTTCCAGTCAAGTCTGTTGGGGCACCATGCCCTGGCCCCAAAGTCCACCTTCAGAATTCACTGGGGACCTTGCCGCTCCATTCCCTTGGTGTTCCGCTGCACTCCCCCAGTGCTTTGCCTCGGTGTGGTGGAATCGGGTCGGGCCCAATTCCCACACTGTTTCTCCGGTGCTGTCACCCGCAGGGCCGTCATCATGTCTCATATTGGGGCTGCCCATGTGGTCCTCTCTGTGGCCTGGCTGCTCTAAATGGGGTCATCGTCGTCAGGGCCTGGTGGACCAGGATGCGCTCCACTCTCTCCTACTCCCCCTTCATCTGCTCCTGTGCGCTCCGATCAGATGTGTCCTGCTCCTGGAGCTGCAGATTCAATGCTCCTTTGAAATAAATTCTTCTGGGCTAAGGGGCAGGCATCCACTTAGTACTTGGTGCTGGGCCAGCCCGCGAGATCTCTCCAATGGTTCCCTACTCCACGCCAGAATGTTGAATTCACACCTTGGGGAGATGGGTTGAAGTCTGGTCCCTCTATCCCTGTGAAGATATAAACAATACCCTCCCCTTGGGTGGGTTAGTTCCCCATGACTCCGCTACCCATTTCTTCCTTATTTTCAACCATTTCTTTTTTCCTTTCCCCACCTCCTCCCCAGTTGTCTACCATGAGCATCCCTGGATTTGATCTGGTCCCTGCCATACTACACTGTCCTCACCCCAAGAATGTGTGTATACAGTAGCTTTTTCCCTATGCACCTTTTGCATTGTTTTTTTTAATTGTTACCTCAGCGGGCCCATGCTTTACTTGTCCTTTTGTGCCTGACTTACTTCGCTTAGCATGATTTCCTCCAGTACTTCTCATGGCGCTATGTGCTTCAAACATTCATCACTGCTTTTTACCGATGAGTAGTACGCCGTGGAATGTATATACCACAGTTTTTAATCCAATCGTAAGTTGATGGACATTCGGGTTGCTTCCGACTCCTTGCAATTGTGAACTGCGCTGCAATGAACATTGGAGCACAGATGTCTGGCCTCGTTTGTTTCTTGCCTCTCCTCGGTGTATGCCCAGTAGGGGGATTGCAGGGTCATATGGTAACTCGATTTCCATCTGTTTTAGGTATCGCCAGATTGATTTCCATAGTGGCTGTACATACTTACAAGTCCACCAGCGTAGATGAGAGTTCCTGTCTCCCTACAGCCCCTCCAGCACTTGTTGCTTTCTGATTTTTTGAATTGGGCTACCTTTGAGGGTGTTAGGTGGTACCTCATTGTTTTAATTTGAATTTCTCTTATGGCTAACGATCGGGAACATTTTCTCATATGCGTGTTGGCCATTCGGATTTCTGCCCCTGTGAAACTTCTGTTCAGGTCCTTTGCCCACCTCTCAAGTGGGCAATTAGTTTTTTTCTTTTTGGGAGCAAGCAGAGTATAGTAGAGTTTAGTAATAAGGCCTTTGTCTGATGTGTCACAGCGAAAAATGTTTAACTCCCAGGCCATTGACTCTCTTATTATTCTATTGGTGAATTCTTTCGACATACACAGGTGTTTTTTCTTCAGTATATCCCATTATAACCCACTCTCCCTCTACCCTCCCAGTTTTGACACTCACATCCCTGGCCCTGAATTTATCATCTGCTCTTGGTTCCTTGTGCCTCCAGCTTCTATTTGCAGCACTGTACATCCTCTGTTCTACCCAGACTTGCAACATAGAATTTGGATCATGAAAGTGGAGTTGTGGTGGTGGAGGAAGAATTTTGAAATGAGAGGAATACTATACATTTCAGAGGTGCTGCATCGTACCCTGACAGACCCCTCTGGAAGGGAATCTCCAGTGACCAACAAATGGGCTTTGAGTCTCAACTCTGGACTTGCCCCTTCATTCACTATGGTATGATGTTTTTGTTCTGATGATGCCTTATACCTGATCCCTTCGACACCTCGTGGTCGCACAGGGTGTTGTACTTCTTCCATGTGGGCTTTGTTGTTTCTGAGCTAGATGGCCACTTTGTTTACCTTCAAACCTTTAAGACCGCAGACACTTTATCTTTTGATAGCCAGGCACCGTCAACTTTCTTCACCACATTGCTTATTCACATGCTTTGTCCTCAGCAGTTGTGTCGTGAGGGTGAGAATCATAGAATGCCAATTTAATAGAAGAAAATATTCTTGCATTGAGGGAGTAATTGAGTGGAGACCCAATGTCCTTCCACCACCTTAATACTAAACGTATAAATATAGGCACAGAGATCTATTTCTCCATATATATATATATATATATGCATATGTACATGTCCTTGTCTGGATGTCTATAAATTCCCTTTGCCTCCCAGTTCTTTCCTCTATTTCATTTGATTTTCCTCCTGTCCCACTATCAGGCTCCTAGATCGTCACTCTTTATGGAGTAGAAATCCTCATCATTCTCCCACAGAGCGGAGCGACATTTACAACTGATGATCTTGCATTTAGCAGCCCAACACATAACACCTCCATCCCGGGTGCTCCCTAATCCAGCACCCATCTTGGGAAGGAGTTGTTCAAAGGGGCTAAGGCTTCATATGAAGGAAGGTAGAGAGTCCAGGATGCAGGTCTATGACACACAATCTCCCACCAGTTCACAGATCTCAGACCCATAGACCCCACACCCTAAGGCCCATTCCGAGGAGTTCAGGCATCAGGAATGAGGTCCCAAATGAGAGGACTTCTGAGGGGAATGCAAGAATAAAATAAACATCTATGAGATATTGTTGGGGGCTTCTATCACAAGGATTCCTGTCACTTAGAAGGAATTTTAACAATCAGCCTCCCTATTCGGCTGAGCTTGGCTGGGATAGGTCAGGCATCAGACCTTGATCAATGCTGGAAACCCTGACAGAAAGTAGCAAGATGAAGCCTAATGAACCCTAGGTCATAACTCAGAGCTTAGAACCTGTCCACCCAGTTCCAACCTGCACCTGCTGCTTCATCATCTAAAAGATGCTGCATGGATGTGTTGGTGCTGCGATTGTGACCATGTCTTGGGAGCAGAAGTAGGACAGCTAGGACACAGTGGTTGTGCCTTGGCCTGCAAACACAAGGGCAGCAGTTCAAAGCCACCAGCCACCCCAAGGGAGAAAGATGGGACTTCCTACTCTCATAGACATGGACAATCTTCCCTGTCCTGTGAGCCGAAAGGGACTTATTAGAATAGGACTTGGTGTCATGGCTGTGAAGGGGGTGCATGTTTCAGTGGAGGCGTGGCACAGAAGCTGAGTTTGAGTTGAGGATCAAATATGGCTGACATCAAGTCTGGCTGAAAGCCCCATGCCGTGGCTTTGAATTCGTGTAACCAGGTCTCTAACTTCCTTCATCCTTGCCCAAGGCACATCCAAACCCAAATCAAAGTCACTGCTGTTGAGTCGAGGGCCACTCACGGTGACGCTACAGGACAGGGGAGAACTGCCCCCTGTGGCTTTCTGAGAGTGTTCCTGTTCACAGGACTAGACCTCATCCAGCTGCCCATCGTCTCATGGCGAGATTTCTCTGTTGGGCTCACCTCAAGGCTGAGCATGTGCCAAGGCCTCGAAGTCTTAAAGCTTTCCCACGACCTCTCACTCCCCCGTTCAGAACCTACATTTCCCCTCTGTGACCTGTGACTACCGAGTTTGCAGTTGATTTCATTTTATTCTGCAAGAGCATTAAAATGTAAGGCCTGGCAGAGCAAAGCTACTGAGAAAGGTCCTAAGGCAAACGTCCTTCCATTGTCCTCTACTCCTCTCACTCTGTGACTGTGAGAATAGTGCACCGCCCTCGGGGCTGAATCATTCTAATTTAAGGCTATGCTAAAACAACTTCCTTCTCAGATGGAAGGCTTGCACCTGATGCACGACAAAGTTAGAGCTTATGGATAAATAAATGATAAAGATGTTCCCAAAAGGGAATGAGGAGAATGTCCCCTTACGAATGGTATGTGGGTACAAAGTTCATTGGTGTGGAAAGCCTGTGAGGGAAACGAGATGAACTCACAAGCAAAGTTTACCTGTGACTCATATGTAACTCAGGCGTAATCCCCAGTGCTTCTAGCTCATGTGTAACTCATAGCCCTCCTGGCTCATCTGTAATCCCTAGTCTTCCTGTATAAGTAGAGCTCTTTCTCCATTTTTTGAACTTTCGAACCCTTGGTATTTTACCAGTTTTTTCTGCTTCCAACATAAAAACAACAACAACAATAAAAACAACAATTCTTTTGTTTCTCTCTTTATACGAATTCTAGTGACATGCTACTCTTGGACATTAATCACTGGGCATGCAACCCAGAGAAATGTGTAAATCACACATGTACAACTCAACCATAACCTCACACGTGTTTGCTGTGAGACGTAAAATGAGGTAAGCTCGTGTGGCAGGTCCTGTGAATGAGCATCTTCATGTTTAGGCGAATTAGAACGGCGAACCAATACTGTTGCTTGCCAAGGGGTCTCTTCCGACCCATAGCAACCCTGTGCACAAAGCATACCAACCCAACCAAACAGAACACGGCCCCATTCTGAGCCATCCTCACCATAGCTCCTGCTGTTGCAGCCACCGCGCCAATACTTCCTGTCAGGGGCCTTCCTCTCCTTCGCCACCCCTCTGCTTGTCTGAGCATGATGTCCTTCGTAATTCATAAATTGTTATTATTTCATCATTTTTTACTCTATCAGACATCTCCCCCTACCCTCTTCTCTGCTGTCCATCCCCCAGGGAGGAGACTATACGTAGATTCTTTAAATCAGTTAGTAATGAAGAAATAGAAGAATTCTACTGCCTTCAATTTGAAATTAAACATGCAATGAAGTTGAATTGATAATTATTGTGGAATGGAATGCAAACATTGGAAACAGAGGAAAGACTAGTACTTGGAAAATATGGTCTTGGCAATAAAAACCTGCGCTGGCGATGCCAGAACAACAACTTGTTCTTAGTAAATACAATTTTCAACAACCCCAAAGGCAACTATAAACATGACCTTCTCCGCATGTAATACACAAAGCCAACCTGTTTACGTCTGTGGGAAGTGACGATGGAGAAGCTCAATATCAGCAACTAAAACCAGACAAGGGGCTGATTGTGGAACAGACCATCAATTGCTCATATGTAAGTTCAGGTCAAGGCTCAAGAAAATTAAAACAAGTCCCCAAGAGCCAAAATATGACCTTGAGTCAAGACCACTGGAATTCAGAGAACATCTCAAGAGCAGATTTACTGCATTGAATACTAAAGACAGAAGACTTGATGAGCTGTGGGAGGACTTCATGAAGAAAGCATAAGGCCATTGAAATAACAAGAAGGAAGAAAAATCAAAGGGGATGTCAGAAGAAACTGTGAAACTTGCTCTCAATCACAGAGCAGTTAAGGCAAATGAATGAAAGGATGAAGTCAAAGAGTCAAACAGAAAATTTAAAGGTCAGCTGAAGAAGACAAAGTCAAATATTAAATGTGCACAGACCTAAAGTAATACAACCAATGAGGAAGAACATGCTGAACATATCTGACACCAAAAGAACTGAGGAACAAATCCAAGCCTTGAGTTGACATGCTGTATGATGGTATAGGCAAAATATTGAATGATCAAGAGAAGATGGAGGGAAAGAATACAGAGTCACTCTACCAAGGAACACTAGCAGACATTCCACCACTTCAGGAGGTAGCACATGAGCAAAAACCAATGGTGCTGAAGGAAGAAGTTCAAGCTCCCCTAAAGGTGTTAGCCAAAACCATGACCCCAGGAATCCAGAGAACATCAATTGAAATGTGTTTCCACTAGCTAATGAAGCACTGGAAACACTCACTGGTCAATGCCAGGAAAAGTGGAAGACAGATATTTGACCAACTGACGGGAAGAGACCATGTTGGTACCCATTCCAAAGAAAGGTGCCCCAACAGAATGCTCAAATGATAGGACAGTATCATTGATATCATATGGAAATAAATTTGTGCTGAGGAACATCCAGCAAAAGTTGTAGCAGTGCATCCACAGGGAGCCCTGAGAGGTTCTGGCCGGACTGAGAAGAGGACATGGAACAAGGGATATCATTGCTCATGTCAGATGGATGTTAGCTGAAATCAAGAAATGCCGAGAGATGTTTACTTGGGTTTTATTGACTATGCCAAGGCATTGGACTGTGTGGATTATCCCAAACCATGGATTGCCTTGAGAAGAATTGGAATTCCAGAACTCTTCATTGTGCTCATTCAGAACTTACATATGGACCAAGAGGCAGGAGTGGGAATGAAAAAAAGGGAACACTGCATGGTCTAAGGGAAGTTGCATACCAGGGTTGCATCCTCTCACCATACTCACTCAATCTGCATACTGAGCAAATTCATCAGAGATGCTGGATATATATGGGTGGATATGTGGCACCAGGTTTTTGGGAAGGCTTATTAACCACTTGCTGTACACCAGTTCCACGCAGAGGACACAACTTTGCTTGATGAAAGCGAGGAAGGACTTGAAACACTTGCAGATGAAGTTCAAGGATTGCAGCCCTCAGGATGGATTACAACTCAATGTCAAGAAGAGCAACTCAAAACAAAAGAAAGAAAGACAACCAAATCCTCACAAGCGGACCAACAGATAACAGCAGGATGAACAGGAAAGATTGAAGTTGTCAAGGATTTGCTTTTGCTTTCACAAGAACCCTTTTGAGTGTTGGAAAGCAGAGAAGTTACTTTGAGAACTGAACTATGCCAGACACAACACATGGTATTTTCAATCACCTCACATGCATGTAAAGTCAGACATGGAATCAGGAAGACAAAATGAATTGATATGCTTGGTGCTGACAAAGTATGTTGAGCGTAGCCTGGACAGCCAATAGAATGGACATCTGTCTTGGAAGAAGTCCTGGCAGAATGCTCTTCAGATGCACGGATATGAAGACTTCATGAAAAGACCTTGGAACAGGTTACCAGGAGAGCCCAGGCCCTGGGAAAGGACATCCTGCTTGGTAAACTAGAGGGCCCGTGGACAAGAGGAAGGCTCTCAACAAAATGGATTGGCACAGTGGCTTGTAACCATGGGCTCAATCAAGCACAGGAACAATTGTGAGGATGGCGCCGAATCAGACAGTGAGTGTTTCAGAGGCTCTTTGAGGGTCAGAATCAACTGGACAGCACCTAACAACAGAGTGATTCAGGATGAATGGACCTCGCGTAGCTTAGACATTCCCCTGTTGACACCCTGTTCCCACCATTGGGTTACTGGAGTCAGGCTGCTGTGAACACTGGTGTACAAGAATCTCTTGGGAGCCTTATTTTCATGCTGCTGGGTGTGTAAGGTTGATGACTGCTGTTAGGTGCCGGTGTACAGCCACCCCCTGGGACAGAGGAGAACTGCCCCCCTGGGGTATTTGTTAGTGCCATCTCTACCAGAGCAGACAGGCCAGTCTTTCTCGTGGGGAGGTGTTGATGGAGGGCTTTGAACCCTCTGTCTTCCTGTTGCAGTCAAGTGCTTAGCTTGTTGGTGCCACCTGGGCCCCTTTGGCTTTGCTGGATCAGATGCTCGAGCAAGGTGAAACTGTGAGGCTCCATCAAACTGTTTTCCACAGAGGATTCACCCTTTTACCAATCGGCACCAAGGATGACTATCTCCACATGCGCCCAACACTTGCCAATTTCCAAATGTTTAAATGTTACTGTTTTTATAACCCTCTTATTCCTCTGTCTCTCCTGCGGATGAACCACCTCCCATGCGAAGCCTGCCTACCTGGCAGGTGATGCTGACTCTTGGGCTGGTGCCTTTTGGTGTGATCTGAGCATTTCTTTGGACTTTTAGGTCCACCTCCCCTTGACCTCTCCCAGTCACGCACATACGCACACCACATATACCCTGTGGGTGGAAATGGGGCAACACAAGTTGTGGGAAAGCCCCTCTTGATGAGAGCTCTTGACCAACTCCCTGGAAGGGTAAGCCAGCAGGCCAGCCTGAGCACCAATATTGTACACTGGAAAATGGTTGACCCTGCCACCTCCAACCCTCTGACCATTGAGTGAGCATCTGTCA
Source organism: Tenrec ecaudatus (assembly GCF_050624435.1). NCBI lineage: Eukaryota > Metazoa > Chordata > Mammalia > Afrosoricida > Tenrecidae > Tenrec > Tenrec ecaudatus. The sequence continues at coordinate 130,137,802 of NC_134541.1, forward strand.
CCTGCAGAGCCAAGGGGTCCGCTGTGTGGAGGTGGAGATGTGACCCCTTCTTGATGACAGTCAGGGGGACGAGACCTTACGTATAGAGCCACTGTGATAGGTATGAATGTAGCAGAAGTATTTTCTAGTACGTGCTTGTCCCCTTAGACAGATGACTGAAACGTGTGGGTGGAGAAGGGCAATGTGTTACAGTCCTGGGCCTGGAAATAGGACCGGCTCCCACGTGGTGTGCTCCCCACCAATTCTCAGCACTTCTCACCAAACCTTCCATTCTAGGGGTCTCAAAAAGGTCAGCCTGCTGCCTGGTACATAAACTTTCTGCAGTCCCCCCAGCTTCAGGGCTCACCCACTGACTAAGGGGTCTCTGAGCTGTTCTCATTGACAAAGGGGCTGGCCATTCACAGGAGACACTGCCCAGGCAAGTCAGTTTCCGGTCTGCTGGTTGCCCGCAGACTCCTCACAGAGGCCCAATGTCCTGACCTCCACAAGTTTGGAGTGACCCCTTTCCTCACCCTGACACCATATCCCTTGGCCATTTCCCTTATACCTTGTGAACTCAAGAAATCATTAACCCTTCCATGATGGCCTGATGAGGGTCTACTGTGTGGGTCAGTAAGAGGAAAATATCTAGGGACTTGACGAGGGGTCAAGTCCAAGCTATTCAGCCCAAAGCTGCCAATGTGTAAGAGCTGTGGGCAGGTGCCTCAGCTTCTTAAGCGGGGGCCACTATGTGGCCAGTGTCCTGCTAAGCTCTTCCCCTTCTTGGAACTCATCAAGTCCATGCAACCTGGGCCACCCAAGAACCTGGCAATCTGGTTTCGCCTGCCCCCAGGCATACAGTGTAGGGTCCTTAGGCACTTGCAGGGGTAAGGTGCAGGTGGGCTGGAAGAGGCTGACATAGGAGTAGGACTGGGGGAGAGCAACCATTCTCACTGCCCCCGCCAGTGTGCCTGAACAGGCTCCTGGTACTGCGAGGCCAGGCCTGACTCCCTGCCGCCTTCTACCTGCCGTGGCTCCATGAAGACTGACACATGCAGAGAGTTGGGGCACAGCTCCTCCCTCTGCCTGGGTCTGCAACTGGGAGGTGTGTAGGCATTTCTGGGACTGCTTCTCTATCTCTGTAGGGCACAGGATTAGGGGACTGGGGTCTCTGTGAAAACTCTTAGAAAGATAGTCTCGCCCAAATTAATCTCATATGCCATAGGACACGGGCCTTCTGCCAGGGACGGATTCTCCAATAAGCAAGGTAAGCACCTGCTTACCTAATTCCATGCTTGTTCGAAAAATAAAGAAAGAAAAGGAAAGAAAAGAAAACAGTGCTATCCAATGGGCTTCAAATCAGAGCTACCATGTGAGTCATCCTTCTCCCTTAGAGAAGGATGGGTGGGTTGGAACTACTTGAGGTTGGACGACAGCACTACCCACCAGCTCCACCAGGGGGCTTATCACCCCAAACCTCTGCCATCTGGTCCATTCCACTCATGGAGACTCTCTGGGGTGATTTCGTGGCTGTAAATCATGACAGAAGCAGACAGCCTCATCTTTCTCCAGCAGAGCGACTGGTGGGCTTGAACCACCCGCATTACCTGACATTCATGCAACACTTATCTGACAGCACCACCCCAAAACCCAACTTACTTCTGAGGAGTCAAGGGAACTCACAGCGACCTCCTGTGGGTTTCTGAGACTGTAAGTGTTGATGAGAGTAGAGAGCCCAGTCTTTCTCCCACAGAGCCGCTGGTGGTTTCAAACTGCCAACCATGCAGCACATCATAGCTAAACACATCACCACTGCACCACCAGGGCTCCCAGGCTGCTGACCCGGGCTTTATCTCATAGATTTGATTCTTTTTCTTAAAAACAATTTATTAGGGGCTCATACAACTCTTATCACAGTCCATACATATACATACATCAATTGTATAAAGCACATCTGTACATTCTTTGCCCTAATCATTTTCTTTTTTTTCTCCTCTTTCTTTATTTTACATTTTATTAGGAACTCATACAACTCTTATCACAATCCATACATATACATACATCAATTGTATAAAGCACATCCATACATTCCCTGCCCCAATCATTCTCAATGCGTTTGCTCTCCACTTAAGCCCTTTGCATCAGGTCCTCTTTTTTTTTTCTTCCCTCCCCGCTCCCCCTTCCCTCATGTGCCCTTGAGAATTTATACATCGTTATTTTGTCATATATTGCCCTATCCGGATTCTCCCTTCCCCCTCTTCTCTGCTGTCCCTCTTCCAGGGAGGAGGTCACATGTGGATCCTTGTTATCAGTTCCCCCTTTCCAACCCACTCACCCTCCACTCTCCCAGCATCGCCCATCACACCCTTGGTCCAGAAGGTGTCACCCACCTATGGTCATGGTCAAATGAAGTGGATTTTCTTAGTTACTTTTTGGTTACTGTTTTTAATATAAAAAGTGAAGACATTCTTCTCTTCTTTTGGAAGCAAGCTTGTGTGTCACAAAAGACTATAAGCCAGTTTCCATTTTACTTTTGGCCACTCAGACCATGGTGGAGATCTGATGGGTAAGAAAGCTGGAATTGTTCAGGCTGTGAACCTTCAGAGAAAGCATTCTTGAACTAAAACCAATCTCACTGCTATCGAGCTGATGCCAACTCTTTATGGGAGTCGAGTCTTTCTCCGGCACAGCTGCTGGTGGTTTCAAACTGCAGACCATGAGGATCGCAGCCCAACGGGTCATCATTTCCATCTCGTTGATCCTGCCCCTCTGGGACTGGGTAGAACAGCCCCTGTGGATTTCCTCTACTGTAACTCTGTACGAGCGTAGAAAGCTCCATCTTTCTTCCTTGGAGCGACTTGTGTTTGCAAATACTGACCTTGCGGAGTGCGGCAGCCTAATGGTCTTACTGAAAGAGAAATTACATACTAGACACTCACCTATAATTCCCATGGCCTTTGGAAGGCATATATTCTTGTATGCTGCTAACTCAAGAAATCCCCAAACACACTTACATCATGTCGATCCTGACTCAAAGCAACCTCATAGGACAGGGTAGAACTTCCCCGCTGGGATTCTGAGATAGTATGCCTCTACTGTAGTAGAAAGCATGGCCATTCTCCCAGGGAGCGAGTGGTGGCTTCAAACTGCTGACTTTTCAGTTAGCAGGCCCCAGCGTAACCCACTGCGCCACCAGGGCTGCCTGCATACTGCTAGACTCTCTGTCTAAAGCGCATGACCTGTGGGAAGGAGTGACAGAGGAAGGAGCCTTACGAGCGATCAGAATCCTCAACGCCATTCGGCTGACCCTGCCTCGAATACCCCCAGCTCCTCAAGACCACAGAGCTGAATTCTTCTCCACACAACCTCTTTTTCGGTTTCCACCCTCCCGGCATCCTGGTGGTCAGGTCCTTCGATAACTTCTGCATGGAGGCCATGCTCATGCTGCCCAGTTGGTCCCACCTTCCCATCTTCTGGGACTACTGGCGACGTAGGGGTGGGGGTGGGCAGAGCTGGGTCTCAGACCCTTCCCCTTCTTCCAATGCAGATGGAGGTAGGTTGAGAATCCTTGGCCCTCAAATTCCCAATGACGCACACTCGACCCCTGCAACACCCAGGAGTCCAGTTTCTGAGCATGGCCTTCCCACCCCTCTCCACCTTTAACCTACTCAGACCTGACCAGAACCTCCTACTTGCCCTCTAGGCCTGGAGACAGCCAGGTGGCCTGGCCAGGAGAGATTCCTGAGAGGGGCTTCAGGCAAAACCCAGAGTACTGAGTGTTCAGTGCAGTTGCCATCAGAACACGGTGCGTGCCAGGTGCGCAGGTTGTGCCATGAAGGGGTGGTGGGCATGGGCGGTTAGCCTGCGTCCACGCAGTTCTGCCCCTCTCCAGGCCTTGCTGGTGTGGGGCTTCTCGCTCAGAGTGAAGGAGCTCGCCCTGGAGACCACCAAGGCGCTGACCTGGCTGTGGGCGCTGATGCACCTTGCCCCAGGCTCTTCAATGGTCAGTAGGACCTGCTGCTGGGCGCCGAGCCCCGCCTCACTGCCCCGGAGTCCACTAGTCAGGGCCGCGCCAATCGGGCAGCAGGCGACCTTCACCTTTGGCTTCTTTCCTGGCCACATTGGGGGCCTAGTCCACGCGCAGTCATGCAGGTGGACATGCTGCTCACGCCCCACAAGCAGCGGCTGATGCACCTCTTCCATGAGCTCTAAGGTGGCCCTGCCCGCTGCCACCTCATCCCCTTCTAAACTGACCTGCTGCCCCCACCCTCTACCCCGGGCGTCCAGGGTGTGAAATAAAGAAGAAGAACCCCGCACATGTGTGTGTGTGCGTGTGCGCGCGTGTGCCAGCATCCGCGAAAGTGCAATAGCACACAGCCAGGACCAGGGCGCAGGTCCACCTCCAGGTCCCCTTGGCCTTGACCCTCACTGTGACTTGCCAACAGCCCTAGGTTCGGGAAGGCATGTGAGGAATCATCTCCTGGGGATTTGTGTGCCACCCTGACACCCTGCCACATACCTGGCACTGCTGGGACCCACTGGACAAGCTCCACTGCCCCCACCCACACCAATCTCTCCAGCACCCATGGGCTACCCCTCCCTCGAACACGCCTTTCCTGGCCCCGCCCAGGGGCCAGCCTAAATCTCTGAATAGGAAGAAGGTCAAAAATCAGTTCCAGGAAAGAGTCTGGAGCCTTCTGTCCTCCGGTCCACGGATCTCAGGGCCACGGCCACTCGCCAACTCACACGCACAGGGAAAGCCAGGCTTCCAGGCCGAGAAAACCTTACTGAGGGCAGGCTTCCAAGCTCTCGCTTGGGGGCCTTCTGGCACCCTGAAACCCACAGAAGACAGGAGGCCTTGGGATGGAGGCTCCCTCGCCCTCACCTACCAAGAAAACCCGAGGAAGGCGGTGGCTGGAATCAGCGTCAGCCTTGCACTATGTGACCACATTTCTTTTCCTGGGTGAGCAGAATGGGAGAGGCTCCGAGGCCTGGGACTGGAGGGAGGGCCACCAGTTGTCCTCACCCTATAGGCCAAGGCAGCCCGGAAGCTCTTAGGGAGCTCATTCCTCATTCCCTCTCACCTCTCACCCAGGCGCCTTCTCCACCATCCTGCTCTTCCTCCTCATCTTCACGTCGTTGTGGTCAATCTCTCTTCTCTACTTTACCTGGCTCTACCTGGACTGGGACACACCCAGCCAAGGTGAGTTTCAGACAGCCCCCCCGTCCCCGCCCCAGCAAAAACTGTCAGGACCGGAGCCTGGGAGGACTCTGACAAGCCAACTTCTGTGACATGTGATCCCAGGTGGAAGATGCTCCACGTGGATGAGGAACAGGACAATTTGGAAGTACCTGAGGGATTATTTTCCTATCAAGGTGACTGGTCAGATAGTCTAGGCACAGGGAGTGGGGAGGGGGCACACGGCCATCTTCTGGACCCTCCCAGGACCTTACACTTGGAGGTCCACTGAGATGGAGGCCTAACTTTTCCCAGGGTGACGTTCCCTTTGCCTCTCTCTCCCCAATCCTGCCGGAATACTCACAGCTGGTGAAAACAACCGAGTTGCCCCCTGACCGCAATTACGTGATGGGTGCCCACCCCCACGGGATCATGTGCATCGGGTACAGCTGCAATTTCTGCACAGAGAGCAATGCCTTCTCCCAGCAGTTCCCTGGTCTCCGGCCTTTCATTGCCACGTTGGCAGGCTTATTCCGTCTCCCCATCTACCGTGACTTTCTCATGTTTTCTGGTGAGCAAGGAAGAGGAGGAAGAGGAGGAGGAGTTGACAGTTCCCAGGGCTAGAGTCACACCTCCACCAGCACCACTCGCTCAGGGGCTTTGAGTGGATTCTGGTGATCTTGTGTGGGTACGTGGACTAGGGTTGACAGCTAGTGGCATGAAGGGGTAAGGGACAAAAGTTGGCGCTCACCCTTCCCATAAAGTGGAGGGACTCAGGAACCTCTGTGCTGGTGGAGACTACTTCCTACACCCACCTCCATCAACCACCCCTGCTACAGGATTCTGTTCTGTGGACCGACAGAACCTGGACTATATCCTATCTGAGAATCCGTGCGGCCAGCTTGTGGTCATCATCGTCGGGGGTGCCCAGGAGATGCTGTACTCGGGCCCTGGCCAGCACTGTCTTAATCTCCTGAATCGCAAAGGCTTCGTGCGCCTTGCGCTGCGGCATGGGTGAGTGGCTCTGATGTCCCCCGGGGTCAGTGGAAGATGCGGGAGCTTTCACCTGGGTCCCGCTGAAGGGCCATACAGGCAGGGAGAGTGCCCACCTCTGTGCTGAGTTCTCACAGCGAACCAAACACGGTGTGCAACCTCTGCCCACCCCACTCCATATCTCTGCATCAGAAAGAGGCAAGGTTAGAGTGTCCAAAACCGAGGCCCTGGAAGTCCTGAGTTCAAGTCCCTGGCACTCTCTCTGAGGCAAGCCTTTGGCCATGTCTCCTCACCTGGGAAGTAGCGCACACGCCGCCTGGCAAGCATGTCATGTTGTCAAGGCCAAATGAGAAAAGTACCTGTTTTCAGTGCACCGTTGAGTCTCAAGAAAGGTGAGCCCTTCCTGGGGGATCATTCTTGGTGGCCAGAGATGGATGCCCCCCCTTTGGTGTGGCTTCAGGGGTCTTGGAAAGCAGCAGCTGAGAGCCTCTGATGCAGCTCAGGCACCAATCGCCAGCCTCATGCCTCCCTCCTCTCCTCCCAAGGGCCTCCCTGGTACCCATCTACTCCTTCGGAGAGAATGATATTTTCAACGTCAAGACTTTTCCTACCGACTCCTGGCAGTACCGCTGCCAGATGACCTTCAAGAAACTGGTGGGCTTTGCTCCTTGCATCTTCTTTGGTCAGAGTCTCTTCTCGGCCAAATCCTGGGGCCTCATGCCCTTCCACAGGCCCATCACCACGGTGGGTGAGTACTCTTCTCCTAGGGCAAGCTGCCCTCATCCTCCTGGGCATCAGATGACTCTGTGCTCAGCAGCTGCCTCCCTGTCTCCCCAGTGGGCCGCCCCATCGACATGCCCCAGGCCCTCCACCCAACGGAGGAAGACGTCGACCACTATCACACACTCTACTTGAAGGCCCTGGACCGGCTGTTTGAGGAACACAAGGAGAGCTATGGTGTCCCTGCTGATGCTCACCTCACCTTCCTCTAACCCAGGCCTCGCCCTCCCTACTCTGCCGAGAGCACAGCCGGGAAAATGCCACCCCCCTCCCTGACCTGTGGCTCCCCTCCATCTAATAAAAGCTGGTTCCCTCTCAGGATGCCAGTGTCATTCAGTCGGGTGCCCGTCTGCTGAGGGCCAGCCCATTCCCGTTTGAGCAAGTAGGCTCAGGCACATCCCATTTCTACCTGAGCTTCTGCTTTGACTTGGGCAGAAAAAAACCCCTGAATTCTCCTCCTAGGGAGCTTCAATGCAATGTGATAATGTGGACAAGCTCTTCTCCCCTGACTCTGCCACCCCCACCCCATCTGTCAATGAAGCCACATGCTTACTGAGAGCAAAAGGACACTGGGACAATGTTGGGGAGTTGGACTAGGTGGAGGGGCTGAATTTGAGGGTGAGCAGGGCTTAGTTAGGTGGTGAAGACTAGCTGGCTAAATGACTTACCTTGAGCAAAGGATGAACTTGGTCAGAGGTACCCTGTGAGTAGGAAGGGAGGCGTCAATCCCACTGGTAGAAAAGACAGGTGTGCTATATAGCTGGCCTTTGTACCCATGCCCCATCCTGGGGAGAAGAAGGAGCCCTATATGCACAAGGTTTTCAGCAGCTTTTTCCTCTAAAGTGAGGAGCCAATTCCTTCTTCACCCGCTGTTTTTAGTCTGGAAACTCCACTGAAACCTGCTCACTTTGGGGGAGCCTAGTGGCTTCCATCCTTTGGAAACTTTGTCAGGAAAGACCAGGCCTTGAAGAAGCCCTCCCATTTGGTCAAGTGGAGGGGCAGTGACAAAGAGGAAGGCCCTCAAGGAGGTGCATGGACACAGTGGCTGCAGCCATGAGCTCATGCAGAGGAGCCCTGGTGGGGATGTGCACCAACAGCCACACAGAAAGAGCCTTGGTGGTGTAATGGTCATGTGTGGGGCTGCTAACCACAAGGTCAGCAGTTCGTACCACCCAGCAGGGGAAAGAGGAGCCTGTCTACTCCCGGGATGACTGTCCCCATAACGCTGTGCAGCAGCTCCACTCTGTCCTGCAGGCTCCCTGTGAGTGGGAAGGCACATGAGGGCACTGGGCTTGGTTTGGGGTTTCTTTGTGGAAATGGAATGATATTAAGTTAGTAATGTTGGCACAAGTCTGTCCACATGTGTTTGGAGGGAAACAAATCTAACCAGCCAGTCGTTTACAGAGCCTTATGTTCTGGTCCCACCACCACCACCCCTGACTGTACTTTGCACAGTACAATGCGTGTCATTTCGGCCATTTGTTACTTGTATCATCCAGTGACCTCAGTTACTCTCACCGTTATCCAGTTCCATTTTTATCATCCTTAGCAGAAACCCAGTACACCTTACAAAATACCTGCTACTCTGAGTGTGTGTGTGTTTGTGTGTGTGTGTGTGTGTGTAAAAGAGAGTGGTGGATGTGGGGGGAAGCATGTGTGCATGCTTTGCGTGAACGGACAGAGTCAGTTGGTTTTCCATTCAACAATTCACATGCCTTTTGCTTTGTGACATTGATTGTAAAACCCAAAAGGCAGCAGCACTCTTTCCACTTCCTCCATGGTTTACCGTTTCCCTGCTCCTGTCTTTCTTGTCTTCTGAGCTTCACCTCTGGGCAAACACTGACCCTTTTTGTCTCAAAAGCTTGGCTGCTACAGTGAGTGCACCCATTTGTAGACCAGGTGCTTTCGCTCCCATATAGAGACCCATCTCTGATTTCCCTATAATACCTTTGACCTTGTATAGTCTTTGTTCTGTCTCCCATGGCGCTCTCCTTGCCCGAACTCAAGCTTTCTGCGGTCTTCCTTAATTCCTGGCAAGGGCCACCAGATTCACAGACAATGCTCCCAAGTATGAGGTTTATGAGAGAAGTCACCAGGTTACAATTCAGATGAAATGTGCACAGGATACGATTGTTCAGTTAGGACTGGTTTCTTCTTCACCACACGTCTTAGGCAGTCCTCTCTCTGGCCTTTAGCCTCTTGTCTCAGCCTCTGAACTGCTCCAGCAATGAGACAAAGGTCTTTGGGGGCTGCCAATGAATGGCCAAAGGGCATTCCATTCTATCGGAAGCTTCCAACTGTAGGCACTGAGTCCCAGGCCTTTAGGGCAGTGAGCCCAGCTCTCCCTATTAAATGCCCAGTGCCGCACCCTCCACAAACCAACCCCAGGGCCTGAAGCATTCAGTTTTACTTGCTCAGCGATCTGGGAAGTCCATGACTCTGTTGTGTGCTCTGCATCCTGGTTCTGCTGTAAGGCTGCTGCTGTGTCCTCTGTCACTGATATCTCCTGGATGAAGGTTCAAGGCACGGGGGAGCTTCTTACTTTTCTTTGTTTTCTTCCAACAGTTTTATTGGCACGTAGCTTACTTATCATACAATTCAATTGTTCAATTGTGCACTCATATCAAGGAGCATTGTACAATCATTAACACATCCATCATAGAGCACCACACCCCCACCCATACCCCCATCCCCTGTGGTGACTCCGCCTTTAAGACGAGTTGTGCACTCACCATCCATTCGGGTGCTACCTCCAGTCCTCCCGCCGGATCTTCTTTCTTGCTGGGAATGAGATACCCTTTCTCTTGGTATTGAGGTCGCTTACTTTATACCCCGCAGCCTGGCAATCACAACCCATCCTGTTAACCAGCGCTCTAGACCCAATCCTATCAGTATCACCCCCACCTCCACAGATGACAGACTCATTATACATGGTTCTCCACCTTCCTCATGCCGTGACCCTTTCATGCCACTCCTCATGTGGTGGTGACCCACCTCCCCTGCCCAATCATAAAATTATTTTCGTTGCAACTTCATAACTGTCATTTTGCTACTGTGATAAATAGGCGACCCCTGTGAAACGGTTGTTAGACCCCCTGAGGGGTTGCGACCCACAGGTGGAGAACCCATGCATTAGGAAAAGGTCATTTGGTGGGAGTTCCACAGACTGTCTAGATGAGCCACATTAAATAACGCATTGCTCCGCAGTCATATTTACTGCAGGCTTTAGGTCTGTATCCCAGACTGAAATAAGAAACATTCATCAAAATGCAATGAGTCCAACTACAAGTGCATAAAATACATCCCGTGGAAGAATTTCCCCTTGTTCCTCCATGAAAATACAGGCATTCCCATGACTTACCAGGGTCATTCTCAGGTGAGAAGTTCTGTGTTCACTTCCAGTTGGTACAGAGAAGTACTTAGTCCTTGTATTAGTCAGCACTCCCTCTTTATCCAAGGAGAGTGTTTGCCCCTCCTCGCTAGAATAGGCTAAGGGGCCCTGGTGATGCCGTGGTTAAGTGCTTAGTTGCTAAGGAAACGTCTGGGGATCAATATAACCAGCATATCTGAGGCAGATAGGTTTGGCAAGCTACTTCTGTAAAGAGTGCAGCCTATGGACCCCCAAGGGGGCAGATCCACTGTGTCACACAAGGTTGCTGAGGAACTGAATCAACTCAGAGACACAGTAAGTACAACGTCTGGCTGCCAGTAGGTGCCCTCTTGGCACAGGCATGGAGTTTGGGGGCAGGGGGTGTAGAGAAGAGAAGGCTTGAGCTCTTTGCTGGCCTCTCCTGTCACTGCTGCTTCGTAACGCCTTGGGACTGGAGTAGAAGGCATGGGGGAAAGCTGGCAAAATTCTCCCCTGGTCTGGCCTGTCCCAACACATCCTGGTTACAGTGGATTCCTTTCCCTGACGGCCCCATTCCGGAAGTCTTCAGAGCTTGTTATGGAAGGTGTTTTGGAGCAACCCGTGTGCTGCTGCTTCCTTAACTTCTGGCTCTGGTTTCTGCCCCTGCTCCACCCAGGCTTTCTCTGTGGGACCCCCAGCTCCATGCCTGGGCAGCCTGGGCCTGCATTCCCTGGGTAGCCACTGTTCTTCCTTCTTTCGTGCCTCACAGCACCCAGCCAGCCACAATCTCACCTTTGAATTTCTCAGTGGGGTTTGGATACATTCTCTACCAGGCTCTTGGTCTATTGAAGCATTTGTCAATGAACCCAAGGTGAGCCTTGCCCTTTGGGGATGGGCTCATAGCACTTTCAAAGAGTGAAGAGCAAGGAGGAGGAGGAGGAGGAGGGAATGAGAGAGCGGTAGAAAGAGGAGAAAAGAGAAATGAACAGCAGTTCCTCTCCTTCATTTCCAACTCTATTGTGTATTGTGCTGAGAGAATCCTCATTGCTTTGAACATGTCTGTGTGTGGTCTCATTTGACCCCTTGGGAAAGTACTGAAGGCAATGAATTATAGTGTATGAATCCGCGGGCTATTATCTTTGCAGCTTCTGCCCAATGAGTGGGTGGGTCTGTACAGATGAGGGGCTTATGGCCCACCAAAGGGATTGGATCATTTGCTAAGAATGTACATAAGGTTCATGGCATACTTTTGGTGGCCCAGCATGTCAAGGAGATCTCTGGAACCCTAACAAGAAGACAGGTCAGTTCTGCCATCCTGCTGGGCTTAAAAATGAGCTCTTTGGGGGTAGAAGAAAGGAGACGCCTTATTATTAGCACCAAGAACGTAGAAATGAGGAACAGTCCTTGGCATGGCGTCCCTGAGCCGGGTCCCTGCTAGACTCAGAAGACTGAGCTCTTCAATACTGGAGAGAGAGAGAAATGGTCATCAATAAGCAGCAGCAGAAGCAGGAGAACCGAAAGACTGGCAGGAGTGTGTGCTGCACTTCTCAGCTCACAAAGCAAGAACATGGAGTCCCTTTGGTTAGGAGGCTTGCTAACAGAGTGACATGTCTCTGGGCACGTGAGGGCACTAGGTTAGTCTACCCATTGGGTTTAGAGAAGGAGTGTCTTCCGACTGAGGCTTCCCTGCAGTCCGTGCGGTGACTCCAGGCTCGTATCAGAATTGCTCAAGAGCTTTGTAACAATTACTGAAGCAGGGCAGAGGTAAGGCCGGCCCAAGAGACATAAGGAGCCAACAGCTAATAGGCAGAAGGCCAAGGAGAAACCTGATTTGGGCCTGGCTTAGGGGAGGCTATCCTGAAAACCATATCTGGAATATTTCCTAATTCTAATGTGTAAACTGTTACTTCCATAATAAACACCACAGTCATGAGTATTGTCCTTGAGTTCTGAGCCGTCATTTCAAAGAACTGTCAAACCCAGCAGAGAAGCAGCCAGTGCTATGGGACCACTTGGTGTCAGAATTGGTGAAAAGATCAGAGGGTGGAGGCACATATGGTGTGACTTCCACACTAAAAGGATCAGCCTTGAACTATGGAACTTGATGTTCCTCTCCACTGTGAGATTAGGAGAAACCAGATACTATGCTGACAGAGACACACAGGGTAGTTATGATAATTTAGGGCTCAGGATGAACTTGAATATAAGCATCACCCAGGTTTTTCTTGGGGATTTTCTCTTGTGTTCAGTGGGGGCAGAGCGAGGAACTTCAAGTAAGGACTGGGGGCAAGAGGTGCAGGGCAGTGGACGGCCCAGAGCCTGCTGGATCTTCCTGCCTCTCAGCCTTCAGTCTGTCTGCTGATCCCGTGAGTTGGGGGTGCATCTCACCAGAGGAAAGGGAGGTGATGTATGGGCCCTTTGTGGGGGATGTCACGGAGAGTTGAGTGTCTACCTTTCCCATCCAACCCCTATTTGAACCCTAAAACCAGTGTGTCATACTGACGGATGGCAGTGACCTTGGACCTAAAGCTAGAGAGGGATATTGAGAAGCCAGTAGAGTTTGACTGGAAAAAAATGGAGTTGGTGGAAGCAGACCTATGTTACAATGCTCCCAGTACCTGTGATTTCTTGGGGCAAGTCTATCTGAAAAGAGGCTAGAACTGGTCTGAGCTGACAGAGTAAGAAAGAAGAGGGGGCACTGACCTCCTGTGAAAACACTGGGGCGGATGGAGAGCCCACAGCACAATCCTGAAAGGGGCAGTCGGTCAAGGTCAGCCTTGTGTCTCTGGGAAAAAAACATGAAATCCGTTTGAGGGTGTTCTTGTCCTGCTGGGGAAAGATCTGCAGGGACAGAAGGGACTGACCATGATGTCCCTTGAACAAGCACAATGTGTCCCTTTTTCATCCATGAGATTCACACCCTCCCTATGGCTGTGACACAACGCTGGTAGGTGGCCCCGCCCCATCCCCTGACTCCAACCTCGCCAGTCAGCCTTCTTCGGAGAGTACCACTCTCTCCGGGAAGCCAGCCAAGATTGAGAAAACCTGTTGCTTCCTGAGCCTTCACAAGCAGCCTCTGTTCCCTAGCCCACTATAGGATAAATGTCACTGGAACACATTTAACACTGGGACTTGGTTTTCTCCAAACTTACTGTCCCCATTCTATGTGACCCTATAGGATGGGATGGATTTCCTACACGGTCACTCTTAATGGAGTAGAAATCCTCATCTTTGTCCCACGGAGTGGAGCGTGGTTTTGAACTGCTGATCTTGTGGTTCGCAGCCCAACACGTGACCCCTCCGTTCGTGGTGCTCCCTAATCCAGCACCCATCGTGGGCAGGAGTTTTTCTAAGGGGCTAAGGCTTCATATGGAGGAAGGTGGAGAGTCCAGGATGCAGGTGGATGACAGACATCTGCCACCAGTTCACAGACTTTAAACCCATAGACCCCACACCACAAGTCCCAGCATGAGGAGTTGAGCCAGCAGAAGTGAGGTCCCAGGTGAGATGTCTTCTGAGGGAAACACAAGGATGAAGCACACATCAATGAGCCATTGCTGGCGGCTTTTATCACAGGGATTCCAGTCACATGGAAGGAAATTGAACAATCAGCTTCCCTGTTAGGCTAAGCTTGGCTGGGATAGGTCAGGTCTCAGACCTTGATCAACGCTGGAAGCCCCGACAGAAAGCAGCAAGATGAAGCCTAATGAACCCTAGGTCAGAACTCAGAGCTTAGAAGCTGTCCACCAGTTCCAACCTGCACCTGCTGCCTCATCATCTAGAAATATGCTGCCCGGATGTCTTGGTGCTGCCACAGTGACCATGTCTTGGGAGCAGAAGTAGGACAGCTAGGACCCAATTGTTGTGCCTTGGCCTGCAAACACAAGGGCAGCAGCTCAAAGCCACCAGCCACCCCAAGGGAGAAAGATGGGACTTCCTCCGCTAATAGACAGGGACAGTCTACCCTGTCCTGTGAGCCGTAAGGGACTTATTAGAATAGGACTTGGTGTCATGGCTGTGAAGGGGGTGCATGTTTCGGGGGGAGGCGTGGCACAGAAGCTGAGTTTGAGTTGAGGATCAAACACAGCTCAGTCAAGTCTGGCTGAAAGTCCCATGCCGTGCCTTTGAATTCATGTAGCGAGGTCTCTAACTTCCTTCATCCTTGCCCAAGGCACATCCAAACCCAAACCAAAGTCACGGCTGTCCAGTTGATGACCACTCGCGGTGACACTACAGGACAGGGGAGAACTGCCCCGTGGGTTTCTGAGAGTGTCCTTGTTCACAGGACTACAACTCTTCCAGCTGTCCATCGTCTCATGACTTGAGATCTCTGTTGGGCTCAACTCAAAGACTGAGTATGTGCCAAGACCTAGAAGTTTTGAAGTTACCCCACGACCTCTCACTCACCACTTTCGGAACCTCCATTTCCCCTTCTGTAACCTGTGACTACCGAGTTTGCAGTTGATTTCATTTTATTCTGCAAGAGCACTAAAATGAAAGGCCTGGCAGAGAGAAGCTGCTGAGAGAGGGCAGAGGGCAAACTTCCTTCCATTGTCCTCTACTCCTCTTCTTCTGTGACTGGCAGAGTAGGTGCACCGTCCTCCGGGGCTGAATCATTCTATTTTAAGACTATGTTAAAAATAATTCCTTCTCAGAAGGAAAGCTCGCAGATGATGCACGACAAAGTTAGAGCTTATGGATAAATAAATGATGAAGATGTTCCCAAAGAAAATGAGGAGAATGTCCCCCTAGGAGGAATTTGGGTCGACAGTTCATTGGTGTGGAAAGTCTGTGATGGAAACGAAATGAACTCACATGCAAAATTTACCTGTGACTTCTATGTAACTCAGGTGCAATCCCCAGTCCTCCTGCCTCACGTGTAACTCATATCCCCCCTGGCTCATCTGTAATCCCTAGTCTTCCTGTACAAGTAAAGGTCTTTCTCCATTTTTGAACTTTAGAACCCTTGGTATTTTACCAGGTTTGGCTGCTTCCAACCCAACACCCAAAACAACAACAATTCTATTGTTTCTCTCTTTATAGGAATTCTAGTGGCATGCTACTTTTGGACATTACTTCACTGTGCATGGAACACAGAGAACTGTGTAAATAACACATGGATAACTTAATCATAACCTCACACGTGTCTGCTGTGAGACGTAAGGTGAGGTAAGCTCGTGTGGCAGGTCCTGTGAATGAGCATCTTCATGTTTAGGTGAAATAGAACTGTGACCCAATACTGTTCATTGCCAAGGGGTCTCTTCCGACCCATAGCAACCCTGTGCACAAAGCATAGCAACAAAACCAAACAGAACACGGCCCCATTCTGAGCCATCCTCACCATAGCTCCTGCTGTTGCAGCCACCGCGCCAATCCTTCCTGTCAGGGGCCTTCCTCTCCTTCGCCACGCCTCTGCTTGTCCGAGCATGATGTCCTTCGTAATTCATAAATTGTTATTATTTCGTCATTTTTTACTCTGTCAGACATCTTCCCCTAACCTCTTCTCTGCTGTCCATCCCCCAGGGAGGAGGCTATACGTAGATTCTTTAAATCAGTTACCCCTTTCCATCCCACGTTCCCTCCACCCTCAGGCATCACCACTCTCATCACTGGTCCTGGAGGAGTCATCTGTCTGGATTCCCTGTGTTTTCCGTTCCTATCTGTACCAGTGTACATCCTCTGGTCTAGCCAGATTTGGAAGGTAGAATTGGGATCATGATAGTGGGGGGAGGAAGTATTTAATAACTAGAGGAAAGTTATATGTTTCTATGTTGCTACCCTGCACCCTGACTGGCTCATCTCCTCTCCACAACCATTCATGTAGGAGGGTGTCCGGTTGGCTGCCCAAGGGCTTTGAGTCTCCACTCTGCACCTGCACATTTACAATGATATCATTTTTTGTTCTTTGATACTTGATACCTCTTCCCTTCGACAGCTAGTGGTCACACAGGCTGGTGTGTTTCTTCCATGTGGGCTTTGTTGTTTCTGAACTAGATGGCCACTTGTGTCTCTTTGAGCCTCCAAGACCCCAGACGCTATATCTATTGATAGCCGGGAACCATCAGCTTTCTTCACCACATTGGCTCATGCACACATTTGTCTTCATTGATCGTATCAGGAAGGTGGGCACCCACTGATATGATTTTTAGTTCTTTGATGTCTGAAGGGGCTCATGAAACTCTTATCACAATCCATACATACATCAGCTGTGTAAAGTACATATGTACATTCATTGCCCTCAGTATTCTCAAAACATTTGCTCTCCACCCAAGCCCCTGGCATCAGCTCCTCATCGTTATTTCACCCTCCCTCCCACCTCTCCCCTCCCCCATGAACCCTTGCTAATATACAAATTATGGTTTTGTCATATCTTGCAATGGCCAACGTCTACCTTCACCCACTTTTCTGTTGTCCATCCCCGAGGGAGGAGTCTATATGTAGATCCTTGTAATCGGTTCCCTGTTTCTAACCAGCCCTCTTTCAACCCTCCCAGGATCGCCACTCACATCACTGATACTAAAGGGGTCCACTTCCCTGTATTCCTGTGTTTCCACTTCCTATCTGTACCAGTATACATCCTCTGGTCTAGCCAGATTTGTAAGGTTGAATTGGGATCGTGATAGTGGGTGGAGAGAAAGCATTTAGGAACTAGATGAAAGATGTATTTTTCAAGGTTGCTACATCACAACTTGACTAGCTCATCTGCGCCCAAAGACCCTTCTGTAGTGGGATGTCCACTGACCTTCACTCACCCATCCATTTATTCACCCATCCATCTATTGTCTGTCCATCCACCCATTCATCCATCGTTCCATGCACCCACCCATCCTTGTAGCCTTCCATCCATGCACAGTTAAGGAATGGCAACAAATGTACTAATGTGCTTGACACTGTGCATGGATGCCAGAGAACTGTGTAAATCACACATGTACAAGTCAACCGTAACCTCACGCGTGTCTGCTGTGACACGTGAGATGAGGTAAGCTCGTGTGGCAGGTCTGTGAACGAGGATCTTCATGTGTAAGTGAATTAGAGCTGCGACCCGGCTAAGCTCGCTCCGTGGTCCCGTGGATCTGTGTCTTGCTTCAACAGTGTTTGAACGGAACAGATCTGGGAACTCCCTGCCTCCAACCTTCTGCCACGCAACAGGTTTCTTTCCGGAAGTAACATGGGGACCATCTTCTCAGCCAGCCCCTCCTCTTGGGACCAGCGAACACTTTTATTTGGCGTATGGTGACCTCCAAACTGACGTGTCATGAGCCCTTAGATCCGTCAGAATTATTCCGCCGACGCGGAGGCTGGCGTCAACCGTCTGGTCAACCTGCACGTACCTCTCTCTGGGCTTCTTTTTCGACTGCGACGATGTGGCCTTGGAAGGTGTGGGCACTTCTTCCGCGAGCTGGAGAAGACGCGCGAGGGGGCCGAACATCTCTTGAAGCTGCAGAACCAGGGCGGCGGCCACGCCCACTTCCAATATGTGCAGAAACCGTCTCAATATGAGTGTGGTCAAACCCTGGACGCCATGGAAGCTGCCCTAGCCCTGGAGAAAAACTCAACCGGGCTCTTCTGGACCTGCGTGCGGTGAGGTCCACTCACGTTGACCCTCATCTCTGTGACTTTCTGGAGAACCACTTCCTGGACAAGGAGGTGAAACTCCACAAGAAGATGGACAGCCCCGAGGATCTCTTGGAATGGCTCTATCAAGATATTCCCATAGACCCAAAAAGGGGGTGTCCTGAGGACATACCCTTTACCACAGCCATAAGGAACAATTTTGTGAAGTGGGCCCCAGCATCTCTTAAGACTCCTGTAATTGCTATTTTATGTGCACCAGGATTAACAGTGGGCACTGCCCTAAGCAAACTCTGACATTGTCAACAATGGGGTTGATTGGTCCCTGTGATGGTAGAGGGCAGGTGTCAGCAATGAATCAACAGAGAGAGAGTGGGCATGGTTATAATAGACAACAAGGTTTCAATAATAATCAAAGCAACCTGTCTCATGTGGAATTATGGTATTGGCTACTTAGCCACGGTGTCCCTAGAAATTAAATAGATGGGAAGCCTACTAAATATTTACATGATCTGTACAGGCAAGAGAATGGTAGATCAGGTGAACAGCAGAATAGACAGTCACGATCGCTCAATCAATTCCCAGACCTGAGCCAGTTTATGGACCCAAAACCCCATGAATCAAGAGGAGGCCGGGTCCTTTGTAAGGAGGACCCTGCTGCATCACTGAAGGTTTATACTGTTATTCTTTCTTCTATCCTTCCCCAACGGGACCTGCAGCCTTTCACAAGAGTGACTGTTCATTGGGGGAAAGGAAATAATCAAACTTTTCAGGGATTACTAGACACTGGCTCAGAACTGACACTAATTCCAGGAGACCCAAAATGTTTCGAAGGCCCAACAATCAGAGTGGGGGCTTATGGAGGTCAAGTTATCACTGGAGTATTAGCTCAAGTATGCCTCACTGTGGGTCCAGTGGGCCCCCAGACCCATCCTGTGGTTATTTCCGCAGTTCCAGAATGCATCATTGGAATAGACATACTTAGTAACTGGCAGAACACCCATATCGGATCCCTAAAATGTGGAATAAGGGCTATCATGGTTGGAAAGGCCAAGTGGACACCATTACAAATGACATTACCTAGGAAAATAGTAAACCAAAAGCACTACCCCATTCCTGGAGGGATTGCAGAGATCAGTGCAACCATCAAAGACTTGAAAAATGCAGGGTGGTGATTCCTACTACATCCCCATTTAATTCACCTATTTGGTCTGTAGAGAAGACTGATGGATCCTGGAGAATGACAGTGGATTATCGTAAACTTAACCAGGTGGTGACTTCAATTGCAGCTGCTGTCCCATATGTGATTACATTGCTTGAGCAAATTAATACTTCTCCTGGTACATGGTATGCAGCTATTGATCTGGCTAATGCCTTCTTCTCCATATCAGTCTCAAAGGACCACCAGAAGCAGTTAGCTTTCACCTGGCAGGGGCAACAATATACTTTCACAACTCTCACCCAGGGGTACATCAACTCTTCTGCCCTGTGCCACAATTTAGTCCGAAGGGACCTTGACCACCTGTCTATTCCACAAAATGTCACACTGGTCCATTATATTGATGACATTATGCTGATTAGACCCACTAAGGAGGATGTATCAAAGACTCTCGATTCATTGGTACAATATCTGCGTACAAGGGGTTGGGAAATTAACCCAACAAAGATTCAGGTACCCTCCACATCAGTAAAATTTCTAGGGGTCCAGTGGTGTGGGGCATGTCGAGATATTCCTACTAAAGTGAAGGATAAGCTGTTACATTTAGCTCCCCCAATGACTAAAAAAGAGGCACAATGCCTAGAGGGTCTCTTCGGATTTTGGAGGCAACATATTCCTCACTTAGGTGTTCTACTTCGACCTATTTATCAAGTGACACGAAAAGCCTTCTTTTTTGACGGGGACCAAGAACAAGAAAAGGCTCTTCAACAAGTTCAGGCTGCCATGCAAGCTGCTTTGCCCCTTGGACCATATGATCCAGCTGACCCAATGGTGCTAGAGGTGTCAGTTGTAGATAAAGAAGCAGTGTGGAGTCTTTGGCAGACCCCTATTGGTGAATCATAGCATAGACCAATAGGATTTTGGAGTAAAGTCTTGCCATCCTCTGCAAACAAGTACTCCCTCTTTGAAAAACAGCTGTTGGCCTGTTACTGGGCCTTGGTGGAGACGGAACGCCTCACCACGAGCCACCAAGTCACCATGAGGCCTGAATTACCTATCAAGAACTGGGTGTTGTCTGACCCACGTAACCATAAAGTTGGACGTGCGCAGCAACACTCCATTGTTAAATGGAAGTGGTATATACGAGATCGGGCCAAAGCAGGACCTGAAGGCACAAGTAAGCTACATGAAGAAGTGCCCCAAATGCCCACAGTCTCCACTCCTGTCACATTGCCTCCTTTCTCTCAGTCGGCACCTATGGCCTCCTGGGGAGTACCTTACCATACTTTAAGTGAAGTCCAAAAAAGTCATGCTTGGTTTACGGATGGCTCTGCACGATAGGCAGGTTCCACTCATAAGTGGACAGCAGCAGCACTACAGCCCCTTTCTGGGATCTCCCTAAAGGACAGTGGTGAAGGGAAATCTTCCCAATGGGCAGAACTTCAAGCAGTGCACCAGGCCGTTCAGTTTGCATATGAGGAAAAATGGCCAGATGTGAGACTGTATACTGATTCATGGGCTGTGGCTAATGGCTTGGCTGGATGGTCAGGGAATTGGAAGGACCATGATTGGAAAATTGGTGACAAGGAGGTGTGGGGAAGAGGTATGTGGATAGACCTCTCTGAATGGGCCAAGAGAGTAAAGTTAATTGTATCTCATGTGAACGCTCACCAAAGGATTACCTCTGAAGAGGAGGACTTTAATAATCAAGTGGATAAGATGACACACGCTGTGGAGACTGGTCCTGCTCTTTCCTCTGCCACCCCTGTTATCGCCCAATGGGCACATGAACAAAGTGGACATGATGGCAGGGATCACCAAGGCTGAATTGACCACTGCTACTGCTGAGTGTCCCATATGCCAGCAACAGAAACCGACATTAAGTCCAAGATATGGGCCAATTCATCGGGTAGATCAACCAGAAACTTGGTGGCAGGTTGATTACATAGGACCACTTCCATCATGGAGGGGACAGCGTTTTGTTCTTCCTGGAATAGACACCTACTCTGGATATGGATTTGCCTTCTCTGCACGTGATGCTTCTGCCAACACTACTATTCGGGTACTTACAGAATGCCTCATCCACCAGCATGGCATCCCACATAGCATTGCTTCAGATCAAGGAACTCACTTTATAGCAAATACAGTGCGGCAATGGCACATTCCCATGGAATACACTGGTCGTATCATGTTCCTCATCATCCTGAAGCTGCTGGCGTGATAGAAGGATGGAATGGGCTCCTAAAGACACAATTATGGCGCCAACTAGGTGGCAACAACTTGTGGGGCTGGGTCAATGTTCTCCAGGAAGCTGTATACGCTCTAAACCAGCAGTCAATATATGGTGCTGTGTCTCCAATAGCCAGAATTCATGGGTCCAGGAACCAAGGGGTGGAAGATGGAGTGGCACCACTCACTACTACTCCTAGTGATCCCCTTGCAGCATTTTTGCTTCCTGTCCCAGCAACCCTGTGTTCCTCAGGCCTGGAAGTCCTGGTCCCGAAGAAAGGAACTCTCCCACCTGGAAACAGCCCGGATTCCACTGAACTGGCAGCTGAGAATGCCCCCTGGCCACTTTGGACTTCTCATGCTTTTGGATAAACAGGTCAGGAAGAGTGTCACTGTACTAAGTGGTGTGATTGATCCTGATTACCAAGGAGAAATTGGACTGGTACTACATAATGGAGGTAAAGAAGAATATGTCTGGAATCCAGGAGATCCCATAGGCCAGCTCTTAGTGTTACCATGCCCTGTTACTAAAGTAAATGGTACGTTACAGCAACCCAATCCTGGCAGGACTTATAATGACCTAGACCCCTCAGGAATAAAGGTCTGGGTCACCCCGCCAGGCCAAAAACCACAGCCAGCTGAGGTGCTTGCTGAGGGCAAAGGTAATACAGAATGGGTACTAGTAGAAGGTAGTTCTACCTATCAATTATGACCACATGATCAATTGCAAAAGCGAGGTTTGTAATTGTCAATGTATTTCCTTTTATGTGCTAATTGCATATCTTTCCTTTGTTCAGGTATGACATATCAGATGCAATTGGACTCGGTGTGTTTTCATTTATATGTATGGTAGATGATTGATGATAAGTATAAGGTTGATTTCATTAATGTCTGGAAATTATATAAGTATGTATGGGTAAAGAATTGTGTACAGGTGCCAGGTTGGCAAGGGGTGGATTGCGATAGTTTATTGTGCCAGCCTGGCCGATAAACACAAGTAGGATTAATTGAAGGGCAGAGGTAAAAATGGCTCAGTGAGCCTCGCCTTGCTTGACTCTCACTCTTTAATCATCAGACCTGTGTGCGGCATCCTTGCTTGTTCTGTGCCTCAGTTTAAAGGGGTACACGACCTATGGGATGCCTAGCCTGTGACTGTGTCGCTGTAAGTTAAGGTCCCTTTAAGCCCTAATGATTGGAATGTTCGTCTCTAGTGCTGGGGACCGACATTTGATGACAGTTGGGGACCTGCCTTGCTGTTTGCTGCCTGGGTATATAAAGCCCAGCTCTCTCTACAGAAAGGGACTGACAACTGGGGGCTCTCAAGCCTTAAAGGACTGCTAGTTTCTCACTGCTTTATAATTTAACTGTTAATTTCTTATATTGTCTATCTGTATATAATTTAACGGTTCATTTCTTGTATTATATATCTATCTTTATATTTATATATAATTAGTAGCAATCTGGTTTGTCTCTCTAGAGAACCCTGTCCAACACAACAACCAACCACTCTGCCTACCCTTCCTAACCACTGTGCCTTGGGTGTGTGTGTGGGGGGGGGGGTAGATAGAAGGGGTTACCTGGGCGTGGCCCCTTCTGTCTTGGAGAGAGGTTCTGGCCACGATTCCTGTGTTCTGTGTGCTGAAACTCAATGTGCTCCCATGTCCCCCAATATACGGACTCTCAAGGAGCTTCTGGAGCCTCCTAACCTCCCCTCACCTTCACGGAGGTCCTGATAAAAGAGCTTCTGGGGGCGTCCTGGGGGATAAATTGTTACGATTTCTCAGCCTGCTTCCCTCCCCAATGAAGGAGGATGCAGAGCTCTCCAGTCCTCCCTAGGCCTTCCGTCAACCTATGGACCCCACACCCAGAGGAGGGGTAGACCGATCTTCTCCATAAAGAAAGGATGAGAAGGGGGAAGTGGGGGAGCAGGAGGCTCCATCTGTGTGTGACCCTGGAAGTTTCCATTGGTCTCCGTTTCTTGTTCCCCTGTATCGTCTTAAGGAGCCCAGGTGTTGCTATGGGTTAAGTGTTGGACTGTTAACCTGAAGGTCAGCGGTTCAAGCCTACCAACGGTTTCAAAGGGAAAAGATGAGACTCTCTGCACCATAAATAGACAATCTCAGAAGACCTGGAGAGCAATTTTACTCCGATACGTGAGATCACCGTGAGTCAGAAAAACCCCAGGTGGCCAAGTGTGTTATGCAATGAGGTCAATTTGAAAGCAGGAGCCAGTCCCAGGGGAATGAAGAACTCTCTCCTCCCATAAAACGTCAGTTGTGGAAACCCAGAGGGGCGGTTCTGCCCTGTCCTACAAGGGCGCTAAGAATCAGAATGAACTTGAGAGCCAAACATTGGGTTTTGGTTGGGTTCTGTTATTGCATGAGCAGGGGAAAGGGTTGGAAGAAGGACCAGACCAGAAGACTTCCCAGTCGGTTCTCAGCCAAGAGCACCCTCACCCGAGCCCCAAGTTCTTCTCCGTGGTTCTCTAATCAATTGACGCCATCTTCCCCTTTCAGGAAGACTGGGGCTGACAAGACCCACAGCTGGTCCTGGGGACAGGGCGTCCTCCTGCCTCACAAGCATGTGCTCTAAAGATGGAAGACAGGAAAGAGAGAGACTTACCTGTGGTTTCTGCATGTGCCTTTGGTAAAACATGCATGAAGTTGACCACTTGGGGGTGTCTAAATCTCAGTCATTGTATCTATCCGGAATATTGGGTCCCTACCACCATTACTTTCCACAATATTTTCATCATTCAAAGATGGTATTTTGTGCCTTTAAAATAATAATTCTCCACTCTCTTCCCAACCATCTCCTACTCACCACAAAACTATTTTTATTTATGAATAAACGTTCCTGAGTCCCATTGGTGGTGGTGTGGGGCTGCCTACAAAAGCATAGTGGTTCAAACCCATCAGCTACTTTTGTGGGAGAATGATGGAGCTGTTGGCTATAGAGATTTTCACTATCAAAATATTTTTTCAGTATACATATGTATATATTTTTCCCCAAATCATTTTATTGGGGAGTCCTTCAACTCCTCACAATCCATACATACACCCATTGTGTCAAGCACATTTGTACATTTGTTGCCATTATCATTCTCAAAACATTTGCTTTCTACTTGAGCTCTTGGTATTAGCTCTTCATTTTGCCCTCCCTCACGAACCCTTGATAAGTTAGAAATTATTTTTCCCAGTATCAAATTTTAAAATATATAATTACCATCTCAAAAGCCCTGTAAGGGGCTGATTTGAGTCAAACTGCTGGATGCCAGTAGTATGTGTGTGGAGGGAAGGGGGCCGGGGTGGGCGGTTTTGAATGTGCTTTTTACATATCAGACTGCTAACCTCAAGGCCAGAAGTTCAAACCCATGAGCATATCTTTGGAAGAAAACTGAAGCTGTCAGTGCCCACAAAGATTTAATCTGGGAGACCCACAGGGACAATGCTAATCTGTCCTCCAAGGTCACTATGAGCCAATGTGATGGCAGCTAGTTTGGGGGTATTCTAGATAGCTCACATCCACCGAATCCGACAATATTGGACCTGTCATGTCTGCCTTGTTTCATTCAGCACAGTTTTAGGTGAATCTACGTGATGCCACGTCTCAGGAATTCATTTCTTTGTAGGAGTATAAAGTGTGACTATAGGAGCATTGGAAGTCCTAAAAAATGAAATTGGACACATAAACATGGATATCCTAGGTATTGGTGAGCTGAAATGGACTGGTATTGGTTGTTTTGAATCAGAAAATCCTGTGGTGTACCTTGCTGGGAGTGATACAATCAAGAGGAATGGTGTGACATTCATTGTCAAAAAGTACATTGCGGAGACTTCCGGGAAGATGGCAACGGAGTGACACATAGCAGGGGTACTCCGCAGAATCCAGCCCAGGAGAGTTGTTTAGAGGGAAATTCAACACTGCTGGAACGCAGGAGGAGCATCATAAAGATTAGTAGGGAAAGATCCATGGGGTTTTCAGGGGCTGGGGGCTTTGGTCTTATCTTAGTGGAAGCAGGCTGGGGCTTGACCTCGCCCACACCACTGTATCTGTTGGAGCAGGGACCATTTGGAGCCTGTAGCAGGGCTTGATCTCATCATAGCCACAGTTTGCCCCTGCCTCCTTCAGGGCAAGGACAAGACCCAAGTAGCTTCACCGGCAGAGATGGGGGTTCAGCTATATTATTGCTTCTGTTTACGTCTCTGCTCTCTGTCCCCCCACCGTCTTGAGAGCTGCTCAGTGGCCTTCTCTCTCATCTCAGCTGAAGTTGTGGGGCTGCCTTGGGGCAGGGACTAAACCCTGTAACTCCATGGTTTGGGAGTGGGACTCAACTGCATAGTTGCTTTTGTTTCCCTCTCTTCCCTATATTCCTGAACAACGTAAATGGTCTTGCTTTTTTATTTTTTCCTCCTCTTTCTCTCTTTCCTGTTCTCTCACACTCCACTGCTAACCACGGGAGCACCCCCTTTTCCGTAGGGCATTTATGCCTGCACAACACCCAGCTAGGTGAACTCCACCCTGTGTAGGTAGCCCGAGGTTAGGGACAGCGGGCTTTCCCACCAGGAGATATTCTGCCCAACTTCTCATCCGAGAATTCCTGCCTGTGTACCTGGGGGCATAAGGCAGCTCAGCCAACGCCATCAACATTACAAGCTTTTGCAGGAATCTCTGTCTATCCTCTGCAACACCAAAGCAGGCAACCCATCAGCATTCTGGGGCACGCCCCTGATAGGGTAGCCACAGGAGGATAAAGGGGTAGGTTAATCCCATTGAGAAATTAGCAGTAGGCAGGTCGAAGAAGCATACCTACAAATCACCCAGAGATAGCCAGTGCTCTTCAACTCACCTGGCACCTCTAAAACAATGCAACACAAACAGCCATCAGTCCCAACTACCTCAAAAGAAAAACAGGAGAAAGAAAAGGCAATGGCAGAAGAAGTCCTGAACAAAACAACATACATAGAAGAAGCAGACCTTGAGCTGCCACAGAAAGGAATTTTCAGAATGCTGTTTGGAGTCGTACAGGATATGAGGAAAACAATCAGAAAAAAGGTGAAATGATAGAGGAGATAAAGTCCATACACCAAAGGGAAATACAGGAGCTTAGGGAGGAGATAACAAAAGTCAGTAGCAGAAACACGGACATTGAGAATAGAAGGGAGGAATCAGAGAACCGCATCAGTGACTTGGAGGACAGCCAAGCAGACTTTCACAAACGTGAACAAAAATCTAATAAGATCATCAGAGAAGCTGAAGAAAACCTAGGAGCTATGTCTGATGCTATGAAGCGGAGCAACATTACATTATTGGCTTACAGGAGGAAGACACAACAAAGAAGTCATCTGCAACAATAGTGAGAGAATTCTTGGAGGAAAACTTCCCCAGCTTAAAAATGAAAACAAGGAAACCATTCAGGAGCCTGAAAGGACACCAGCAAACCTGAATCCCAAGAAGTCACCAAGGCACATACAGGTTAAACTATCCAACTATGAGGAAAAGGAGAAAATCATGAGAGCAGCTAGGGAAAAACAAGCAATCAGATATAAAGCCTTCCACATAAGAATATCCTCAGAACTATCAGCAGAAACGATGAGGAAGAGGAGAGAGTGGAGTAACATATTCCAAGAACTGAAGGAAAACAACGCAAACGCTAGAATACTCTACCCAGCCAAATTATCGATCGAGATAGATACTTATTTATGCTTGGTGGGTTGTTCTTCTGCTCATACTGGGTCGGCAAGGATAGAGGTGGGAAGAGTCAGGGGAGCAGGGCTTGTTCACAGTCACACATTGCATTGAGCCTTCCTAGGAGGAGAAATCAGGGTTTTGCTGCCCAAATCAAAGCAGAAGTTCAGGTGGAACATGGGGGGCTGCCTGAGCCTACTTGCTCGAATGGGAATGGGCTGGCTCTGAGCAGATGGGCACTCGACTGCATGATACTGGCCTCCTGAAAGGAAACCAGCTTTTATTACGTGGAGGGGAGCCACAGGTCAGGGAGGGGGGGGTGACATTTTCCCGGCTGTGCACTTGGCAGAGGAAGGAGGGCGAGGCCTGGGTTAGAGGAAGGTGAGGTGAGCATCAGCAGGGACACCACAGCTCTCCTTGTGCTCCTGAAACAGACGGTCCAGGGCCTTCAAGTAGAGTGTGGGTAGTGGTCGACGTCTTCCTCCGTGGGGTGGAGGACCTGGGGCACGTCGATGGGGCGGCCCACTGGTGAGACAGGGACGCAGCTGCTGTGCACAGATCCCTCTCATGCCCAAGAGTATGAAGGCAGCTTGCCCTCAGAGATGAGTACTCACCCACCGTGGTGAAGGGCCTGCGGAATGGCATGAGGCCCCAGGAGGTACCCGAGAAGATGCTCTGGCCAAAGAAGATACAAGGAGAAAAGCCCACCAGTTTCTTGAAGGTCATCTGGCAGCGGTACTGCCAGGAGTCGGCAGGAAAGGTTTTGACATTGAAGATATCATTCTCTCCGAAAGAGTAGATGGGTACCAGGGAGGCCCTTGGGAGGAGAGGAGGGAGGTATGAGGCTGGTGGCTGGCGCCTGAGTTGTCTCAGAGTCTCTCAGCTGCTGCTTCCCAAGACCTCTGAAATCACACCAAAGTGGGGCGTCCACCTCCGGCCACCAAGAAAGAAACGGCAGAAAGGGCTCACCTTTCTTGAGACTCAACGGTGCACTGAAAACAGTTACTTTTCTCATTTTGCCTTTACAAAAGGACATGCTTGCCAGGCGGCGTGTGTGCTACTTCCCATGTGAGAAAACATGGGCTTGCCTCTGAGATCGTGGTAGGGATTTGAACCCAGGATGCCCGGGAGCCCTGTTTTGGCCACTCTAACCTTGCCTTTTTCTGATGCACAGATATGGAGTGGGTTGGGCAGAGGTTGCGCACTGTGATTGGCTGAGTGTGAGCACTCAGTCCCGGAGGTGGGCACTCGCCCTGCCTGTATGGCCCTTCAGCGGGACCCTGGTGAAAGCTGCAGCATCTTCCACTGACCCCAGGGGACATCAGAGTCACTCACCCATGCCGAAGCGCAAGGCGCACGAAGCCTTTGCGATTCAGGAGACTAAGGCAGTGCTGGCCAGGGCTTGAGTACAGGGCCTCCTGCGCACCCCCGACGATGATGACCACAAGCTGGCCGCACGGGTTCTGTGATAGGATTTGGTCCAGGTTCTGACGATCCACAGAAATCAATCCTATAAGGGGGGGGGGGGCTGGGGACGCAGGAAGCAGTCATCACCAGAACAGAGTCCCCTGAGTCCCTCCACTTTATGGGAAGGGTGAGCTCCAATTTCTGTCCCATATCCCCTCATCCCACTCTGTGTCAGCCTCTAGTCCACATGCCTGCACCAGGTCACCAGCATCCACGCAAAGCACCTGAAGCGAGTGGTGCTGGTGGAGGTGTGACTCTAGCCCTGGACACTGTTTCCTGCTGCTGCTGCTCCACCTCCTCCTCCTCCTCCTTATTCTCCTCCTCCTACTCTTCTTAATCCTCCTTCTCCTTGCTCACCAGAAGTCATGAGATATTCACGGTAGATGGGGAGGTAGAAGATGCCTGCCAATGTGGTAAGCAGGGACCGGAGCCCAGGGAACAGCTGGGAAAAGGCATTGCTCTTTGTGCAGAAATTGCAGAAAAACCCGATGCACATGATCCCGTGGGGGTGGGCGCCCATCACGTAATTGCGGTCAGGGGGCAACTCGGCTGTTTTCACCAGCTGTGGGTGTTCCGGCAGGATTGGGGAGAGAGAGACAAAGGGAACATCACACTGGGAAAAGTTAGTCCTCCACCTCAGTGGACCTCCAAGTGTAAGGTCCAGGGAGGGGCCAGAAGATGGCCGTGCGCCCCCTCCCCACTGCCTGTGCCTGGGCCATCTGACCAGTCACCTTGATAAGAAAATAATCCCTCAGGTACTTCCAAATTGTCCAGTTCCTCTTCCACGTGGAGCATCTTCCACCTGGGATCACAGGTCACAGAAGTTGGCATGTCAGAGTCCTCCCAGGGTCCTGTCCTGACAGTTTTTCTGGGAGGGGGCCGGGGAGGCAGCTGTACCAAACTCACCTTGGTTGGGGGTGTCCCAGTCCTGGTAGAGCCAGGCAAAGTAGAGAAGAGAGATTGACCACAGCGAGGTGAAGAGGAGGAAGAGTAGGATGGTGGAGAAGGCACCTGGGTGAGAGGTGAGAGGGAATGAGGAATGAACTTGCTAAGAGCTTCCGGGCTGCCTTGGCCTGTAGGGTGAGGACAACTGGTGGCCCTCCCTCCAGTCCCAGGCCTCCGCGTCTCTCCCATTCTGCTCACCCATGAAAAGAAATGTGGTCACATAGTGCAAGGCTGACGCTGATTCCAGCCACCACCTTCCTCGGGTTTTCATGGTAGGTGAGGGAGGGGGAGCCTCCATCCCAAGGCCTCCTGTCTTCTGTGGGTTTCAGGGTGCCAGAAGGCCCCCAAGTGACACCTGGAAGCCTGCCCTCACTAAGGTTTTCTCGCCCTGGAAGCCTGGCTTTCCCTGTGCGTGTGAGTTGGCGAGTGGCCGTGGCCCTGAGATACATGGACCGGAGGCCAGAAGGCTCCAGACTGTTTCCTGGAACTGATTTTTGACCTTCTTCCTATCAGAGATTTAGGCTGGCTGCTGGGCGGGGCCGGGAAAGGCGTGTTCGAGGGCGGGGTAGCCCGTGGGTGCTGGAGAGATTGGTGTTGGGTCGGGGCAGTGGAGCTTATCCAGTGGGTCCCAGCAGTGCCAGGTATGTGTGTGGGTGGCAGGGGGCACACAAATCCCCAGGAGATGATTCCTCCAATGCCTTCCCCAACCTAGGGCTGTTGGCAAGTCACAGTGAGGGTCAAGGCCAAGGGGACCGGGAGGTGAACCTGCGCCCTGGTCCTGGCTGTCTGCTAGCGCACTCTCGCGGGTGCTGGCACACGTGCGCACACGCACACACACACGTGCGCGGGGTCCCTCTTCTTTATTTCACTCCCTGGACACCCGGAGGTGGGGGTGGGGGCAGCAGGTCAGTTTAGGAGGGGATGTGGTGTCAGGGGGCAGGGCCACCTTAGAGCTCAAGGAAGAGGTGCCTCAGCCGTTGCTTGTGGGGCGCGAGCAGCATGTCTATCTGCATGTCTGCGAGGGGACCAGGTCCCCAATGTGGGCTGGAAAGATACCAAGGGTGAAGGTCGCCCTCTGTCTGCTTGGCGAGGCCTGACTAGAGGACTCCTGGGTAGTGAGGCGGGGCGCGGCGCCCAGCAGCAGGTCCTGGAACCATTGAAAAGCCTGGGGCAAGGGACAGCAGTGCCCACAGCCAGGAGCTCAGCGCCTTGGTGGTCTCCAGGGCGAGCTCCTTCTCTCTGAGCGAGAAGCCCCACACCAGCAAGGCCTGGAGAGGGGCAGAACTGCATGGACGCAGGCTAACCGCCCATGCCCACCACCCCTTCATGGCGCAACCTGCGCACCTGGCACGCACCGTGTTCTGGTGCCAACTGCACCTGAACACTCAGTACTCTGGGTTTTGCCTGAAATCCCTCCCAGGAACCTCTCCTGGGCCGGCCACCTAGCTGTCTCCAGGCCTAGAGGGCAAGTAGGAGGTTCTGGTTAGGTGTGAGTAGGTTAAAGGTGGAGAGGGGTGGGAAGGCCATGCTCATAAACTGGACTCCTGGGTGTTGCAGGGGGCGAGTGTGCGTCATTGGGAATTTGAGGGCCAAGGATTCTCAACCTACCTCCATCTGCATTGGAGGAAGGCGAAGGGTTTGAGACCCAGCACCGCCCACCCCCACCCCCACGTTGGCAGTAGTCCCAGAAGATGGGAAGGTTGGACCAACTGGGTAGCATGAGCATGGCCTCCATGCAGAAGTTATCGAAGGCCCAGACCACCAGGATGCCGGGAGGGTGGAAACCGAAAAAGTGGTTGTGTGGAGAAGAATTCAGCTCTGTGGTCTTGAGGAGCTGGGGGTATTCGAGGCAGGGTCAGCCGAATGGCGTTGAGGACTCTGATCGCTCGTAAGGCTCCTTCCTCTGTCACTCCTTCCCACAGGTCATACGCTTTAGACAGAGAGTCTAGCAGTATGCAGGCAGCCCTGGTGGCGCAGTGGGTTTCGCTGGGGCCTGCTAATTGAAAAGTCAGCAGTGTGAAGCCACCACTCGCTCCCTGGGAGAATGGCCATGCTTTCTACTCCAGGAGAGACATACCATCTCAGAACCGCACAGGGGGTGGAGTTCTACCCTGTCCTATAAAGTTGCTTTGAGTCAGGATCGACTTGATGTCAGTGAGTTTGGGGATTTCTTGAGTTAGCGGCATACAAGAATATATGCCGTCCAAAGGGCCATGGGAATTATAGATAAGTGTCTAGTATGTAATTTCTCTGTCAATAAGACTCTTAGCCTGCTGCACTCCACAAGGTCAGCATTTGCAAACACAAGTCACTCCAAGGAAGAAAGATGGAGCTTTCTACGCTCGCACAGAGTTACAGTAGAGGAAATCCACAGGGGCAGTTCTACCCAGTCCCAGAGGGGCAGGATCAACGAGATGGCAATGGTGATCTGTTGGGCTGCGATCCTCATGGTCTGCAGTTTGAAACCACCAGCAGCTGTGCCGGAGAAAGACTCGACTCCCATAAAGAGTTGGCATCAGCTCGATAGCAGTGAGATTAGTGTCAGTTCAAGAATGCTTTCTCTGAAGGTTCACAGCCTGAACAATTCCAGCTTTCTTACCCATCAGATCTCCACCATGGTCTGAGTGGTCAAAAGTAAAATGGAAACTGGCTTATAGTCTTTTGTGACACACAAGAGGAGGGCAGGGGGAGACGTCGCACAGAGTAACAGATGACAAAACAATAACAATTTATGAATAAGAAGGGTTCATAAGGGAGGGGGGAACGGGGAGTGAGGGGGAAAATGAGGAGCTGATACCAAGGGCTCAAGTATAAGGCAAATGTTTTGAGAATGATGATGGCAACATACGTACATATGCGCTCGACAAAATGAATGTATGTATAGATAGTGATAAAAATTGTATGAACCCCCAATAAAACGATTATAAAAAAAATAAGAGTTGTATGAGCCCATAATAAAATGATTTTAAAAAATCAGGGGAGATGTGTGTCAGGGTTGCATCTTCTCACCATACTTATTCAATCTGTATGATGAGCAAATCATCAGAGAGACTGGATAACATGAAGAGGATAGTGGCATCAGGATTGGAGGAAGGTTTATTAATAACCTGCAATATGCAGGTGATACAACCTTGCCTGCTGAAAGTGAGGAGGACTTGAAGCCTTTGCTAATGAGGATCAATTACTGCAGCCTTCAGTACGGATCACAACTCCATGTAAAGAAGACCAAAATCTTCCCCACTGGACCAACAGGTCACATCATGAAAAATGGAGAAAAGGTTGATGTTGACAAGGATTGGGTCTTGCCTGGGTCACACTCAATGCTTAGGGAAGTAGCCATCAAGCGTTCAAAAGACGTGTTGCACTGTCTAACTCTGCTTCCCAAGACTTCTTTAGAGTCTTGAACAGCAAGGATGCTACTTTGAGGACTAAGGTGAGGCTGGCCCAGGCCATCGTGTTTTCAATGGCATCAGATGCAGGTGAGAGTGGAACCCTGAATCAAGGACATGCAGGAAGAAAGGATGCATTTGCATGGTGGTGCTGGGGCAGAATCTTGAACGTGCATGGACTGCAAAAATGACATACCCATCCTTATTGGAAGAAGTCAGGGGAGACTTTGTCTCACAGACCTTGCACATGCTTTCAGGGGAGACCAGTCCCTGGAGAAGGACATCATGCTTGGTCAAGCAGAGAGGTGGCGAAGGAGAGGAAGGCCCTTGACAGGAAGGATTGGCGCGGAGGCTCCAACACCAGGAGCTATGGTGAGGATGGCTCAGAATGGGGCCGTGTTCTGTTTGGTTGGGTTGCTATGCTTTGTGCACGGGCTTGCTATGGGTCGGAAGTAACTCCTTGGCAATGAACAGTATTGGGTCACAGTTTTGTTTTGTTTTTTTTTGCTGCAAAAGGAAACTTTATTGTTTCTTTTGATCCCCAGCTTGGGGGAGGGGCTCCAGGGCGGTGGCGCTCTGGCTGGCTGGCGCATCCAGGGGTTCAGGCAGAGGGGCTAAAGCCGGCAGTGGGGAGGCAGAGGGCCCCTGGCAGGTGGCTTGGCACCACAGGTTCCTAGTCGTCTTTGAGAGTGAGCCTCTCCAAGAGATCCTCGGGGCTGGCCATCTTCTTGTGGAGTTTCACCTCCTTGTCCAGGAAGTGGTTCTCCAGAAAGTCACAGAGATGAGGGTCAGCGTGAGTGGACCTCACCGCACGCAGGTCCAGAAGAGCCCGGTTGAGTTTTTCTCCAGGGCTAGGGCAGCTTCCATGGCGTCCAGGGTTTGACCACACTCATCTTGAGACGGTTTCTGCACATATTAGAAGTGGTTCTGCAGCTTCAAGAGATGTTCGGCCCCCTCGCGCGTCTTCTCCAGCTCGCGGAAGAAGTGCCCCACGCCTTCCAAGGCCACATCTTCACGGTGGAAAAAGAAGCCCAGAGAGAATTAGATGCAAGAGGCCTGCAGGTGCAGGTTGACCAGACAGTTGACGCCAGCCTCCGCTTCGGCGGAAGAATTCTGACGGATCTTAGGGCTAATGATGCGTCGGTTTGGAAGTCACCATACGCCAAATAAAAGTGTTCGCTGGTCCCAAGAGGAGGGGCTGGCTGAGAAGATGGTCCCCATGTTAATTCCGGAAAGAAACCTGTTGCGTGGCAGAAGGTTGGAGGCAGGGAGTTCCCGGATCTGTTCCGTTCAAACACTGTTGAAGCAAGACACAGATCCACGGGACCATGGGGCGAGCTTAGCTGGGTCGCAGTTCTAATTCACCTACACATGAAGATCCTCGTTCACAGGACCTGCCACACGAGCTTACCTCATCTCACGTGTCACAGCAGACACGCGTGAGGTTTCGGTTGACTTGTACATGTGTGATTTACACAGTTCTCTGGCATCCATGCACAGTGTCAAGCTCATTTGTACATTTGTTGCCATTCCTTAACTGTGCATGGATGAAAGGCTACAAGGATGGGTGGGTGCATGGAACGATGGATGAATGGGTGGATGGACAGACAATAGATGGATGGGTGAATAAATGGATGGGTGAGTGTAGGCCAGTGGACATCCCACTACAGAAGGGTCTTTGGGCGCAGATGAGCTAGTCAGGTTGTGATGTAGCAACCTTGAAAAATACATCTTTCCTCTAGTTCCTAAATGCTTTCTCTCCACTCACTATCACGATCCCAATTCAACCTTACAAATCTGGCTAGACCATAGGATGTACACTAGTACAGATAGGAAGTGGAAACACAGGAATACAGGGAAGAGGACCCCTTTAGGATCAGTATTCTGAGTGGCGATCCTGGGAGAGTTGAAAGAGGGTTGGTTAGAAACAGGGAACCGATTACAAGGATCTACATATAGACTCCTCCCTCGGGGATGGACAACAGAAAGGTGGGTGAAGGTAGACATTGGCTAGTGCAAGATATGACAAAACCATAATTTGTATATTAGCAAGGGTTCATGGGGGAGGGGAGAGGTGGGAGGGAGTGTGAAATAACAATGAGGAGCTGATGCCAGGGGCTTGGGTGGAGAGCAAATGTATTGAGAATGCTGAGGGCAATGAATGTACATATGTACTTTACACAACTGATGTATGTATGGATTGTGATAAGAGTTTCATGAGCCCCTTCAGACATCAAAGAACTAAAAATCATATCAGTGGGTGCCCACCTTCCTGATACGATCAATGAAGACAAATGTGTGCATGAGCCAATGTGGTGAAGAAAGCTGATGGTTCCCGGCTATCAATAGATATCGCGTCTGGGGTCTTAGAGGCTCAAAGAGACACAAGTGGCCATCTAGTTCAGAAACAAAAAGAGCCCACATGGAAGGAACACACAAGCCTGTGTGACCACTAGCTGTTGAAGGGAAGAGATATCAAGTCTCAAAGAACAAAAAATCATATAATTGTAAATGTGTAGGTGCAGAGTGGAGACTCAAAGCCCTTGGGCATCCAACCGGACACCCTCCTACATGAATGGTTGTGGAGAGGAGATGAGCCAGTTCGGGTGCAGAGTAGCAACAAAGAAACATATAACTTTCCTCTAGTTATTAAATACTTCCTCCCCCCACTATCATGATCCCAATTCTACCTTCCAAATCTGGCTAGACCAGAGGATGTACACTGGTACAGATAGGAACGGAAAACACAGGGAATCCAGACAGATGACTCCTCCAGGACCAGTGATGAGAGTGGTGATGCCTGAGGGTGGAGGGAACGTGGGATAGAAAGGGGTAACTGATTTAAAGAATCTACGTATAGCCTCCTCCCTGGGGGATGGACAGCAGAGAAGAGGGTAGGGGGAGATGTCTGACAGAGTAAAAAATGACGAAATAATAACAATTTATGAATTATGAAGGACATCATGCTCGGACAAGCAGAGGGGTGGCGAAGGAGAGGAAGGTCCTTGACAGGAAGGATTGGCGCGGTGGCTGCAACAGCAGGAGCTATGGTGAGGATGGCTCAGAATGGGGCCGTGTTCTGTTTGGTTGGGTTGCTATGCTTTGTGCACAGGGTTGCTATGGGTCGGAAGAGACCCCTTGGCAATGAACAGTATTGGGTCACAGTTCTATTTCACCTAAACATGAAGATGCTCATTCACAGGACCTGCCACACGAGCTTACCTCACCTTACGTCTTATAGCAGACACGTGTGAGGTTATGATTAAGTTATCCATGTGTTATTTACATAGTTCTCTGTGTTCCATGCACAGTGAAGTAATGTCCAAGAGTAGCATGCCACTAGAATCCTATAAAGAGAGAAACAATAGAATTGTTGTTGTTTTTGGTGTTGGGTTGGAAGCAGCCAAACCTGGTAAATTACCAAGGGTTCCAAAGTTCAAAAATGGAGAAAGACCTTTACTTGTACAGGAAGACTAGGGATTACAGATGAGCCAGGGGGGATATGAGTTACACGTGAGGCAGGAGGACTGGGGATTGCACCTGAGTTACATAGAAGTCACAGGTAAACTTTGCATGTGAATTCATCTCATTTCCATCACAGACTTTCCACACCAATGAATTGTCGACCCAAATCCCTCCAAGGGGGACATTCTCCTCATTTTCTTTGGGAACATCTTTATCATTTATTTATCCATAAGCTCTAACTTTGTCGTGCATCATCTGTGAGCCTTCCTGCTGAGAAGGAATTATTTTTAACATAGTCTTAAAATAGAATGATTGAGCCCCGGAGGACGGTGCACCTACTCACCAGTCACAGAAGAAGAGGAGTAGAGGACAATGAAAGGAAGTTTGCCCTCTGCCCTCTCTCAGCAGCTTCTCTCTGCCAGGCCTTTCATTTTAGTGCTCTTGCAGAATAAAATGAAATCAACTGCAAACTCGCTAGTCACAGGTTACAGAAGGGGAAATGGAGGTTCCGAAAGTGGTGAGTGAGAGGTCGTGGGGTAACTACAAAACTTCCAGGTCTTGGCACATGCTCAGTCTTTGAGTTGAGCCCAACAGAGATCTCCAGCCATGAGACGATGGACACCTGGAAGGGTTGTAGTCCTGTGAACAAGGACACTCTCAGAAACCCACGGGGCAGTTCTCCCCTGTCCTGTAGTGTCACCGCGAGTGGTCATCAACTGGACAGCAGTGACTTTGGTTAGGGTTTGGATGTGCCTTGGGCAAGGATGAAGGAAGTTAGAGACCTCGCTACATGAATTCAAAGCACGGCATGGGACTTTCAGCCAGACTTGACTGAGCTGTGTTTGATCCTTAACTCAAACTCAGCTTCTGTGCCACGCCTCCCCTGAAACATGCACCCCCTTCCCAGCCATGACATCAAGTCCTATTCTAATAAGTCCCTTACGGCTCACAGGACAGGGTAGACTGTCCCTGTCTATTAGCGGAGGAAGTCCCATCTTTCTCCCTTGGGGTGGCTGGTGGCTTTGAGCTGCTGCCCTTGTGTTTGCAGGCCAAGGCACAACAACTGGGTCCTAGCTGTCCTACTTCTGCTCCCACGACATGGTCACTGTGGCAGCACCAAGACATCCAGGCAGCATATTTCTAGATGATGAGGCAGCAGGTGCAGGTTGGAACTGGTGGACAGCTTCTAAGCTCTGAGTTCTGACCTAGGGTTCATTAGGCTTCATCTTGCTGCTTTCTGTCAGGGCTTCCAGCGTTGATCAAGGTCTGAGACCTGACCTATCCCAGCCAAGTTTACCCTAACAGGGAAGCTGATTGTTCAATTTCCTTCCATGTGACTGGAATCCCTGTGATAGAAGCCGCCAGCAATCGCTCATTGATGTGTGCTTCATCCTTGTGTTTCCCTCAGAAGACATCTCACCTGGGACCTCAGTCCTGCTGGCTCAACTCCTCATGCTGGGACTTGTGGTGTGGGGTCTATGGGTCTAAGGTCTGTGAACTGGTGGCAGATGTCTGTCATCCACCTGCATCCTGGACTCTCCACCTTCCTCCATATGAAGCCTTAGCCCCTTAGAAAACTCCTGCCCACGATGGGTGCTGGATTAGGGAGCACCACGAATGGAGGGGTCACGTGTTGGGCTGCGAACCACAAGATCAGCAGTTCAAAACCTCGCTCCACTCCGTGGGACAAAGATGAGGATTTCTACTCCATTAAGAGTGACCGTGTAGGAAATCCATCCCATCCTATAGGGTCACATAGAATGGGGACAGTAAGTTTGGAGAAAACCAAGTCCCAGTGTTAAATGTGTTCCAGTGACACTTATCCTCTAGTGGGCTAGGGAAGAGAGGCTGCTTGTGAAGGCTCAGGAAGCAACAGGGTTTCTCAATCTTGGCTGGCTTCCCGGAGAGAGTGGTACTCTCCGAAGAAGGCTGACTGGCGAGGTTGGAGTCAGGGGATGGGGCGGGGCCGCCTACCAGCGTTGTGTCACAGCCATAGGGAGGGTGTGAATCTCATGGATGAAAAAGGGACACATTGTGCTTGTTCAAGGGACATCATGGTCAGTCCCTTCTGTCCCTGCAGATCTTTCCCCAGCAGGACAAGAACACCCTCAAACGGATTTCACGTTTTTTCCCAGAGACACAAGGCTGACCTTGACCGACTGCCCCTTTCAGGATTGTGCTGTGGGCTCTCCATCCGCCCCAGTGTTTTCACAGGAGGTCAGTGCCCCCTCTCCTTTCTTACTCTATCAGCTCAGACCAGTTCTAGCCTCTTTTCAGATAGACTTGCCCCAAGGCCTCACAGGTACTGGGAGCATTGTAACATAGGTCTGCTTCCACCAACTCCATTTTTTTCCAGTCAAACTCTACTGGCTTCTCAATATCCCTCTCTAGCTTTAGGTCCAATGTCACTGCCATCCCTCAGTATGACACACTGGTTTTAGGGTTCAAATAGGGGTTGGATGGGAAAGGTAGACACTCCACTCTCCGTGACATCCCCCACAAAGGGCCCATACATCACCTCCCTTTCCTCTGGTGAGATGCACCCCCAACTCACGGGATCAGCAGACAGACTGAAGGCTGAGAGGCAGGAAGATCCAGCAGGCTGTGTCTCTGTCAGCATAGTTTCTGGTTTCTCCTATCTCACAGTGGAGAGGAACATCAAGTTCCATAGTTCAAGGCTGATCCTTTTTAGGGTGGAAGTCACACCATATGTGACTCCACCCTCTGATCTTTTCACCAATTCTGACACCAAGTGGTCCCATAGCACTGGCTGCTTCTCTGCTGGGTTTGACAGTTCTTTGAAATGACGGCTCAGAACTCAAGGACAATACTCATGACTGTGGTGTTTATTATGGAAGTAACAGTTTACACATTAGAATTAGGAAATATTCCAGATATGGTTTTCAGGATAGCCTCCCCTAAGCCAGGCCCAAATCAGGTTTCTCCTTGGCCTTCTGCCTATTAGCTGTTGGCTCCTTATGTCTCTTGGGCCGGCCTTACCTCTGCCCTGCTTCAGTAATTGTTACAAAGCCCTTGAGCAATGCTGATACGAGCCTGGAGTCACCGCACGGACTGCAGGGAAGCCTCAGTCGGAAGACACTCCTTCTCTAAACCCAATGGGTAGACTAACCTAGTGCCCTCACGTGCCCAGAGATAAGTCACTCTGTTAGCAGGCCTCCTAACCAAAGGGACTCCATGTTCTTGCTTTGTGAGCTGAGAAGTGCAGCACACACTCCTGCCAGTTTTTCGGTTCTCCTGCTTCTGCTGCTGCTTCTTGATGACCATTTCTCTCTCTCTCCAGTATTGAAGAGCTCAGTCTTCTGAGTCTAGCAGGGACCCGGCTCAGGGACACCATGCCAAGGACTGTTCCTCATTTCTACGTTCTTGGTGCTAATAATAAGGCGTCTCCTTTCTTCTACCCCCAAAGAGCTCATTTTTAAGCCCAGCAGGATGGCAAAACTGACCTGTCTTCTTGTTAGGGTTCCAGAGATCTGCTTGACATGCTGGGCCACCACAAGTGTGCCATGAACTTTATGTACATTCTTAGCAAATGATCCAATCCCTTTGGTGGGCCATAAGCCCCTCATCTGTACAGTCCCACACACTCATTGGGTAGAAGCTGCAAAGATAATAGCCCGCGGATTCATACACTATAATTCACTGCCTTCAGTACTTTCACAAGGAGTCAAACCAGACCACACACAGACATGTTCAATGCAATGAGGAGTCTCTCAGCACAATACACAATAGAGTTTGGAAATGAACGAGAGGAACTGCTGTTCATTTCTCTTTTCTCCTCTTTCTCCCTCTCTCTCATTTCCTCCTCCTCCTCCTCCTCCTCCTCCTCCTCCTCCTTGCTCTTCACTCTTTGAAAGTGCTATGAGCCCATCCCCAAAGGGCAAGGCTCACCTTGGGTTCATTGACAAATGCTTCAATAGACCAAGAGCCTGTTAGAGAATGTATCCAAACCCCACTGAGAAATTCAAAGGTGAGATTGTGGCTGGCTGGGTGCTGTGAGGCATGAGAGAAGGAAGAACAGTGGCTACCCAGGGAATGCAGGCCCAGGCTGTCCGGGCATGGAGCTGGGGGTCCCACAGAGAAAGCCTGGGTGGAGCAGGGGCAGAAACCAGAGCCAGATTTTAAGGATGCACCAGCACACGGGTTGCTCCAAAACACCTTCCATAACAAGCTCTGAAGACTTCCGGAATGGGGCCGTCAGGGAAAGGAATCCACTGTAACCAGGCTGTGTTGGGAGATGCCAGCCCAGTTGAGAACTCTGCCAGCTTTCCCCCATGCCCTCTACTCCCGTCCCAAGGCCTTACGAAGCAGCAGTGACAGGAGAGGCCAGCAAAGAGCTCAAGCCTGCTCTTCTCTACACGCCCCTCCCCCAAACTCCATGTCTGTGCCAAGAGGGCACCTACTGGCAGCCAGACGTTGTACTTACTGTGTCTCTGAGTTGATTCAGTTCCTCAGCAACCTTGTGTGACACAGTGGATCTGCCCCCTTGGGGGTCCATAGGCTGCACTCTTTACAGAAGTAGCTTGCCAAACCTATCTGCCTCAGATATGCTGGTTAAATTGAACCCCAGACGTTTCCTTAGCAACTAAGCACTTAACCACGGCATCACCAGGGCCCCTTAGCCTATTCTAGCGAGGAGAGGCAAACGCTCTCCTTGGATGAAGAGGGAGTGCTGACTAATACAAGGACTAAGCACTTCTCTGTACCAACTGGAAGTGAACACAGAACTTCTCACCTGAGAATGACCCTGGTAAGTCATGGGAATGCCTGTATTTTCATGGAGGAACAAGGGGAAATTCTTCCACGGGATGTATTTTATGCACTTGTAGTTGGACTCATTGCATTTTGATGAATGTCTCTTATTTCAGTCTGGGATACAGACCTAAAGCCTGCAGTAAATATGACTGCGGAGCAATGCGTTATTTAATGTGGCTCATCTAGACAGTCTGTGGAACTCCCACCAAATGGCCTTTTCCTAATGCATGGGTTCTCCACCTGTGGGTCGCAACCCCTCAGGGGGTCTAACAACCCTTTCACAGGGGTCACCTGATTCATCACAGTAGCAAAATGACAGTTATGAAGTTGCAACGAAAATAATTTTATGATTGGGCAGGGGAGGGGTGTCACTACCACATGAGGAATAGCATGAAAGGGTCACGGCATGAGGAAGGTGGAGAACCATGTATAATGAGTCTGACATCTGTGGAGGTGGGGGTGATAATGATAGGATTGGGTCTAGAGCGCTGGTTAACAGGATGCGTTGTGATTGCCAGGCTGCGGGGTATAAAGTAAGTGACCTCAATACCAAGAGTAAGGGTATCTCATTCCCAGCAAGAAAGAAGATCCGGCGGGAGGACTGGAGGTAGCACCCGAATGGATGGTGAGTGCACAACTCGTCTTAAAGGCGGAGTCACCACAGGGGATGGGGGTATGGGTGGGGGTGGGGTGCTCGAGGATGGATGTGGTAATGATTGTACAATGCTCCTTGATATGAGTGCACAATTGAACAATTGAATTGTATGATAAGTAAGCTAAGTGCCAGTAAAACTGTTGGAAGAAAACAAAGAAAAGAAAGAAGCTCCCCGTGCCTTGAACCTTCCTCCAGGAGATATCAGTGAGAGAGGACACAGCAGCAGCCTTACAGCAGAACCAGGATGCAGAGCACACAACAGAGTCATGGATTTCCCAGATCGCTGAGCAAGTAAAACTGAATGCTTCAGGCCCTGGGGTTGGTTTGTGGAGGGTGCGGCACTGGGCATTTAATAGGGAGAGCTGGGCTTGCTGCCCTAAAGGCCTGGGACTCAGTGCCTACAGGTGGAAGCTTCCGATGGAATGGAATGCCCTTTGGCCATTCATTGGCAGGCCCCAAAGACCTTTGTCTCATTGCTGGAGCAGGTCAGAGGCTGAGACAAGAGGCTAAAGGCCAGAGAGAGGACTGCCTAAGACGTGTGGTGAAGAAGAAACCAGTCCTGACTGAACAATCGTATCCTGTGCACATTTCATCAGAATTGCAACCTGGTGATTTCTCTCATAAACCTCATACTCGGGAGCATTGTCTGTGAATCTAGTGGCCCTTGCCAGGAATTAAGGAAGACCGCAGAAAGCTTGAGTTCGGGCAAGGAGAGCGCCATGGGAGACAGAACAATGACTATACAAGGTCAAAGGTATTTCAGGGAAATCAGAGATGGGTCTCTATATGGGAGCGAAAGCTCCTGGTCTACAAATTGGTGCACTCAAGCTTTTGAGACAAAAAGGGTCAGTGTTTGCCCAAAGGTGAAGCTCAGAAGACAAGAAAG
Organism: Tenrec ecaudatus; assembly: GCF_050624435.1. Taxonomy (NCBI): domain Eukaryota; kingdom Metazoa; phylum Chordata; class Mammalia; order Afrosoricida; family Tenrecidae; genus Tenrec; species Tenrec ecaudatus. The sequence continues at coordinate 130,180,310 of NC_134541.1, forward strand.
ACAGGAGCAGGGAAACGGTAAACCATGGAGGAAGTGGAAAGAGTGCTGCTGCCTTTTGGGTTTTACAATCAATGTCACAAAGCAAAAGGCACGTGAATTGTTGAATGGAAAACCAACTGACTCTGTCCGTTCATGCAAAGCATGCACACATGCTTCCCCCCACATCCACCACTCTCTTTTACACACACATGCACACACACACACACACACACACACACACTCAGAGTAGCAGGTATTTTGTAAGGCGTACTGGATTTCTGCTAAGGATGATAAAAATGGAACTGGATAACGGTGAGAGTAACTGAGGTCACTGGATGATAAACGTAACATATGGCTGAAATGACACGCATTGTACTGTGCAAAGTACAGTCAGGGGTTGTGCTGGTGGGACAACCACGTAAGGATCTGAAAACAACTGGCTGGTTAGATTTCTGTCCCTCCAAACACATGTGGACAGACTTGTGCCAACATTACCTACTTAATATCATTCCATTTCTACAAAGAAACCCCAAACCAAGCGCAGTTCTCTCATGTGCCTTCCCACTCACAGAGAACCTGCAGGACAGAGTGGAGCTGCTGCACAGCGTTATGGGGACAGTCATCCCCAGAGTAGACACGCTCCTCTTTCCCCTGCTGAGTGGTTTCGAACTGCTGACCTTGTGGTTAGCAGCCCCACCCATGACCATTACACCACCAAGGCTCTTTCTGTATGGCTGTTGGTGCACATCCCCACCAGGGCTCCTCTGCATGAGCTCATGGCTGCAGCCACTGTGTCCATGCACCTCCTTGAGGGCCTTCCTCTTTGTCACTGCCCCTCCACTTGACCAAATGGGAGGGCTTCTTCAAGGCCTGGTCTTTCCTGACAAAGTTTCCAAAGGATGGAAGCCACTAGGCTCCCCCAAAGTGAGCAGGTTTCAGTGGAGTTTCCAGACTAAAAACAGCCGGTGAAGAAGGAATTGGCTCCGAACTTTAGAGGAAAAAGCTGCTGAAAACCTTGGCATATAGGGCTCCTTCTTCTCCCCAGGATGGGGCATGGGTGCAAAGGCCAGCTATATAGCACACCTGTCTTTTCTACCAGTGGGATTGACGCCTCCCTTCCTACTCACAGGGTACCTCTGACCAAGTTCATCCTTTGCTCAAGGTAAGTCACTTAGCCAGCTAGTCTTCACCACCTAACTAAGCCCTGCTCACCCTCAAATTCAGCCCCTCCACCTAGTCCAACTCCCCAAAATTGTCCTGGTGTACTTTTGTTCTCAGCAAGCATGTTGCTTCATTGACAGATGGTGGGTGGGTGGCAGAGTCAGGGGAGAAGAGCTTGTCCAGAGTCTCACATTGCATTGAGGCTCCCTAGGAGGAGAAATCAGGGTTTTTTCTGCCCAAGTCAAAGCAGAAGCTCAGGTCTAAGATGGGATGTGCCTGAGTCTACTTGCTCAAACGGGAATGGGCTGGCTCTTAGCAGATGGGCACCCGACTGAATGACACTGGCATCCTGAGAGGGAACCAGCTTTTATTAGGTGGAGGGGAGCCACAGGTCAGGGAGGGGTGGTGGCATTTTCCCGGCCGTGCACTCGGCAGAGCAGGGAGGGCGAGGCCTGGGTTAGAGGAAGGTGAGGTGTGCATCAGCAGGGACACCACAGCTCTCCTTGTGCTCCTCAAACAGCCGGTCCAGGGCCTTCAAGTAGAGTGTGTGGTAGTGGTCGACGTCTTTCTCTGTGGGGTGGAGGACCTGGGGCACGTCGATAGGGCGGCCCACTGGGGAGACAGGGAAGCAGCTTCTGACCTGAGAGACCTCTGATGCCCAGGAGCCTGAGGGCAGCTTGCCCTAGGAGACGAGTACTCACCCACCGTGGTGATGGGCCTGCGGAAGGGCATGAGGCCCCAGGATTTGGCCGAGAAGAAACTCTGGCCAAAGAAGATGCAAGGAGCATAGCCCACCAGTTTCTTTAAGGTCATCTGGCAGCGGTACTGCCAGGACTCGGCAGGAAAAGTCTTGACGTTGAAGATATCATTCTCTCCGAAGGAGTAGATGGGTACCAGGGAGGCCCTTGGGAGGAGAGGAGGGAGGTATGTGGCTGGCGGCTGGTGCCTGAGCTGCCTCAGAGGCTCTCAGCTGCTGCTTTCCAAAACCTCTGAAGCCACACCAAAGGGGGTGCATCCATCTCTGGCCACCCAGAAAGATCCCCAGGAAGGGCTCACCTTTCTTGGGACTCAACGGTGCACTGAAAACAGGTACTTTTCTCAGTTGGCCTTTCCAAAATTATATGCTTGCCAGGAGGCATGTGCGCCACTTCCCAGGTGAGGAAACTTGGCCAAAGGCTTGCCTCTGAGATAGTGCCAGGGACTTGAACTCAAGACGTCCAGGGCCTCGGTTTTGGACACTCTAACCTTGCCTCTTTCTGATGCACAGATATGGAGTGGGGTGGGCAGAGGTTGCGCACCAAGTTTGGTTCGCTATGAGAACTCAGCGCAGAGGTGGCACTCTCCCTGCCTGAATGGCCTCCCAGCGGGACCCAGGTGAAAGCTCCCTCATCTTCAACTGACCCCGGGGGACATCAGAGCCACTCACCCGTGCCGCAGCGCAAGGCGCACGAAGCCTTTGCGATTCAGGAGATTAAGACAGTGCTGGCCAGGGCCCGAGTATAGCATCTCCCGGGCACCCCCGACGATGATGACCACAAGCTTGCCGCTCGGATTCTCAGATAGGACATAGTCCAGGTTCTGTCGGTCCACAGAACAGAATCCTGTAGCAGGGGTGGTTGATGGAGGTGGGTGCAGGAAGTATTCTCCACCAGCACAGAGGTTCCTGAGTCCCTCCACTTTATGGGAAGGGTGAGCTCCCACTTTTGTCCCATACGCCCTCATGCCACTAGCTGTCAGCCCCTAGTCCACGTACCCACACCAGATCACCAGCATCCACTCAAAGCCCCTGAGCGAGTGGTGCTGGTGGAGGTGTGAATCTAGCCGTGGGAACTGTCAACTCCTCCTCCACCTCCTCTTCCTCCTTGCTCACCAGAAAATATGAGAAAGTCACGGTAGATGGGGAGACGGAATAAGCCTGCCAACGTGGCAATGAAGGGCTGGAGACCAGGGAACTGCTGGGAGAAGGCGTTGCTCTCTGTGCAGAAATTGCAGTTGTACCCGATGCACATGATCCCGTGGGGGTGGACGCCCAACACGTAATTGCGGTCAGGGGGCAACTCGGTTGTTTTCACCAGCTATGGGTTTTCCGGCAGGATTGGGGAGAGGCAGGCAAAGGGAATGTCACACTGGGAAAAGTTAGTGCTCCACCAGAGTGGACCTCCAAGTGTAAGGTCCTGGGAGGGTCCAGAAGATGGCCATGTGTCCCTTCCCCACTGCCTGTGTCAAGGCCATCTGACCAGTCACCTTGATAGGAAAATAATCCCTCAAGTACTTCCAAATTGTCCGTTTCCTCATCCACGTGGAGCATCTTCCACCTGGCATCACAGGTCACAGAAGTTGGCTTGTCAGAGTCCTCCCAGGCTCCTGCCCTACCAGTTTTTGCTGGAGCGGGGAGGGGGGGGCTGTCTGAAACTCACCTTGGTTGCGCATGTCCCAGTCCAGGTAGAGCCAGGTAAAGTAGAGCAGGGAGATGGGCCAGAGCGAGGTGAGGAGGAGGAGGAAGAGCAGGAGGGTGCAGAAGGTGCCTGGGTGAGAGGTGAGAGGGAATGAGGAATGAGCTCCCTAAGAGCCTCCAGGCTCGCTTGGCCTGTAGGGTGAGGACAAGTGGTGGCCCTCTCTCCAGTCCCAGGCCTCCGAGCCTCTCCCATTCTGCTCACGCATGAAAAGAAATGTGGTCACATAGTGCAAGGCTGACGCTGATTCCAGCCACCGCCTTCCTCGGGTTTTCATGGTAGGTGAGGAGGGGGAGCCTCCATCCCAGGAGCCAGTCCCAGGGGAATGAAGAACTCTCTCCTCCCATAAAACGTCAGTTGTGGAAACCCAGAGGGGCGGTTCTGCCCTGTCCTACAAGGGCGCTAAGAATCAGAATGAACTTGAGAGCCAAACATTGGGTTTTGGTTGGGTTCTGTTATTGCATGAGCAGGGGAAAGGGTTGGAAGAAGGACCAGACCAGAAGACTTCCCAGTCGGTTCTCAGCCAAGAGCACCCTCACCCGGGCCCCAAGTTCTTCTCCATGGTTCTCTAATCAATTGACGCCATCTTCCCCTTTCAGGAAGACTGGGGCTGACAAGACCCACAGCTGGTCCTGGGGACAGGGCATCCTCCTGCCTCACAAGCATGTGCTCTAAAGATGGAAGACAGGAAAGAGAGAGACTTACCTGTGGTCTCTGCATGTGCCTATGGTAAAACATGCATGAAGTTGACCACTTGGTTTTGTCTAAATCTCAGTCATTGTATCTATCCGGAATATTGGGTCCCTACCACCATTGCTTTCCACAATATTTTCATCATTCAAAGATGATATTTGGTGCCTTTAAAATAATAATTCTCCACTCTCTTCCCAACCATCTCCTACTCACCACAAAACTATTTTTATTTATGAATAAATGTTCCTGAGTCCCATTGGTGGTGGTGAGGTGCTGCCTACAAAAGCACAGTGGTTCAAACCCATCAGCTACTTTTGTGGGAGAATGATGGAGCTGTTGGCTATAGAGATTTTCACTATCAAAATATTTTTTCAGTATACATATGTATATATTTTTCCCCAAATCATTTTATTGGGGAGTCCTTCAATGCCTCACAATCCATACATACACCCATTGTGTCAAGCACATTTGTACATTTGTTGCCATTATCATTCTCAAAACATTTGCTTTCTACTTGAGCTCTTGGTATTACCTCTTCATTTTGCCCTCCCTCACGAAGCCTTGATAATTTAGAAATTATTTTTCCCAGTATCAAATTTTAAAATATATATTTACCATCTCAAAAGCCCTGTAAGGGGCTGATTTGAGTCAAATTGCTGGATGCCAGTAGTATGTGTGTGGAGGGAAGGGGGGCGGGGTGGGCGGTTTTGAATGTGCTTTTTACATATCAGACTGCTAACCTCAAGGCCAGAAGTTCAAACCCATGAGCATATCTTTGGAAGAAAACTGAAGCTGTCAGTGCCCACAAAGATTTAATCTGGGAGACCCACAGGGACAATGCTAATCTGTCCTCCAAGGTCACTATGAGCCAATGTGATGGCAGCTAGTTTGGGGGTATTCTAGATAGCTCACATCCACCGAATCCGAATATTGGACCTGTCATGTCTGCCTTGTTTCATTCAGCACAAAGATTTGGTGAATCTACGTGATGCCACGTCTCAGGAATTCATTTCTTTGTAGGAGTATAAAGTGTGACAGTAGGAGCATTGGAAGTCCTGAAAAATGAAATTGGACACATAAACATAGATATCCTAGGTATTGGTGAACTGAAATGGACTGGTATTGGTTGTTTTGAATCAGAAAATCCTATGGTGTACCTTGCTGGGAGTGATACAATCAAGAGGAATGGTGTGACATTCATTGTCAAAAAGTACATTGAAGAGACATCCGGGAAGATGGCAACGGAGTGACACATACAAGGGGTACTCCGCAGAATCCAGCCCAGGAGAGTTGCTTAGAGGGAAATTCAACACTGCTGGAACGCAGGAGGAGCATCATAAAGATTAGTAGGGAAAGACCCATGGGGTTTTCAGGGGCTGGGGGCTTTGGTCTTATCTCAGTGGAAGCAGGCTGGGGCTTGACCTCGCCCACACCACTGTATCTGTTGGAGCAGGGACCATTTGGAGCCTGTAGCAGGGCTTGATCTCATCACAGCCACAGTTTGCCCCTGCCTCCTTCAGGGCAAGGACAAGACCCAAGTAGGTTCACCGGCAGAGATGGGGGTTCAGCTATATTTTTGCTTCTGTTTACGTCTCTGCTCTCTGTCCTGCCACCGTCTTGAGAGCTGCTCAGTGGCCTTCTCTCTCATCTCAGCTGAAGTTGCGGGGCTGCCATGGGGCAGGGACTAAACCCTGTAACTCCATGGTTTGGGAGTGGGACTCAACTGCATAGTTGCTTTTGTTTCCCTCTCTTCCCTATATTCCTGCGCAACCTAAATGGTCTTGCTTTTTAATTTTTTCCTCCTCTTTCTCTCTTTCCTGTTCTCTCACACTCCACTGCTAACCACGGGAGCACCCCCTTTTCCCTAGGGCATTTATGCCTGCACAACACCCAGCTAGGTGAACTCCACCCTGTGTAGGTAGCCCGAGGTTAGGGAAAGCCGGCTTTCCCTCCAGGAGATATTCTGCCCAACTTCTCACCCGAGAATTACTGCCTGTGTACCTGGGGGCATAAGGCAGCTCAGCCAACGCCATCAACATTACAAGCTTTTGCAGGAATCTCTGTCTATCCTCTGCAACACCAAAGCAGGCAACCCACCAGCATTCTGGGGCACACCCCTGATAGGGTAGCCACAGGAGGATAAAGGGGTAGGTTAATCCCATTGTGAAATTAGCAGTAGGCAGGTCGAAGAAGCATACCTACAAATCACCCAGAGATAGCCAGTGCTCTTCAACTCACCTGGCTCCTCTAAAACAATGCAACACAAACAGCCATCAGTCCCAACTACCTCAAAAGAAAAACAGGAGAAAGAAAAGGCAATGGCAGAAGAAGTCCTGAACAAAACAACATACATAGAAGAAGCAGACATTGAGCTGCCACAGAAAGGAATTTTCAGAATGCTGTTTGGAGTCGTACAGGATATGAGGAAAACAATCAGAAAAAAGATGAAATGATAGAGGAGATAAAGTCCATACACCAAAGGGAAATACAGGAGCTTAGGGAGGAGATAACAAAAGCCAGCAGCAGAAACACGGACATTGAGAATAGAAGGAAGGAATCAGAGAACTGCATGAGTGACTTGGAGGACAGCCAAGCAGACTTTCACAAACGTGAACAAAAATCTAATAAGATCATCAGAGAAGCTGAAGAAAACCTAGGAGCTATGTCTGATGCTATGAAGCGGAGCAACATTACATTATTGGCTTACAGGAGGAAGACACAACAAAGAAGTCATCTGCAACAATAGTGAGAGAATTCTTGGAGGAAAACTTCCCCAGCTTAAAAATGAAAACAAGGAAACCATTCAGGAGCCTGAAAGGACACCAGCAAACCTGAATCCCAAGAAGTCACCAAGGCACATACTGGTTAAACTATCAAACTATGAGGAAAAGGAGAAAATCATGAGAGCAGCTAGGGAAAACAAGCAATCAGATATAAAGCCTTCCACATAAGAATATCCTCATACCTATCAGCAGAAACGATGAGGAAAAGGAGAGAGTGGAGTAACATATTCCAAGAACTGAAGGAAAACAACGCAAACGCAAGAATACTCTACCCAGCCAAATTATCGATCGAGATAGATATTTATTTATGCTTGGTGGGTTGTTCTTCTGCTCATACTGGGTCGGCAAGGATAGAGGTGGGAAGAGTCAGGGGAGCAGGGCTTGTTCACAGTCACACATTGCATTGAGCCTCCCTAGGAGGAGAATTCAGGGTTTTGCTGCCCAAGTCAAAGCAGAAGCTCAGGTGGAACATGGGGGGTGCGTGAGCCTACTTGCTCAAATGCGAATGGGCTGGCTCTGAGCAGACGGGCACCCAACTGCATGACACTGGCATCCTGAGAGGGAAACAGCTTTTATTAGGTAGAGGGGAGTCACAGGTCAGGAAGGGGGTGTGGCATTTTCCCGGCCGAGCACTCGGCAGAGGATGGAGGGTGAGGCCTGGGTTAGAGGAAGGTGAGGTGAGCATCAGCAGGGACACCACAGCTCTCCTTGTGCTCCTCAAACAGCCGGTCCAGGGCCTTCAAGTAGAGTGTGTGGTAGTGGTCAACGTCTTCCTCCGTGGGGTGGAGGATCTGTGGCACATCCATGGGGCGGCCCACTGAGGAGACAGGGAGGCAGCTGCTGAACAGAGAACCCTCTGATGCCCAGGAGGCTGAGGGCAGCTTGCCCTAGGAGATGAGTACTCACCCACCGTGGTGATGGGCCTGCGGAATGGCATGAGGCCCCAGGAGGTGCCCAAGAAGATGCTCTGGCCAAAGAAGATGCAAGGAGAAAAGCCCACCAGTTTCTTGAAGGTCATCTGGCAGCGGTACTGCCAGGAGTCGGCAGGAAAAGTTTTGACATTGAAGATATCATTCTCTCCGAAAGAGTAGATGGGTACCAGCGAGGCCCTTGGGAGGAGAGGAGGGAGGCATGAGGCTGGTGGCTGGCGCCTGAGTTGTCTCAGAGCCTCTCAGCTGCTGCTTCCCAAGACCTCTGAAATCACATCAAAGGGGGGCGTCCACCCCCGGCCACCAAGAAAGTTCCGGAAGAAAGGGCTCACCTTTCTTGAGACTCAACGGTGCACTGAAAACAGGTACTTTTCTCATTTTGCCTTTACAAAATGACATGCTTGCCAGTCGGCGTGTGTGCTACTTCCCATGTGAGAAAACATGGGCTTGCCTCTGAGATCGTGGTAGGGATTTGAACCCAGGATGCCCGAGAGCCCTGTTTTGGCCACTCTAACCTTGCCTCTTTCTGATGCACAGATATGGAGTGGGGTGGGCAGAGGTTGCACGCTGTGATTGGCTGAGTGTGAGCACTCAGTCACGGAGGTGGGCACTCTCCTTGCCAGTATGGCCCTTCAGCGGGACACTGGTGAAAGCTCCAGCATCTTCCACTGACCCCGAGGGACATCAGAGCCACTCACCCGTGCCGTAGCGCAAGGCGCACGAAGCCTTTGCGATTCAGGAGACTAAGACAGTGCTGGCCATGGCCTGAGTACAGGGCCTCCTGCGCACCCCCGACGATGATGACCACAAGCTGGCCGCATGGGTTCTGTGATAGGATTTGGTCCAGGTTCTGACGGTCCACAGAAATCAATCCTGTAAGGGGGGGGGGGTGGCTTCGGACGCAGGAAGCAGTCACCACCAGCACAGAGTCCCCTGAGTCCCTCCACTTTATGGGAAGGGTGAGCTCCAACTTCTGTCCCATATCCCCTCATCCCACTCTGTGTCAGCCTCTAGTCCACATGCCTGCACCAGATCACCAGCATCCACTCAAAGCACCTGAAGCAATTGGTGCTGGCGGAGGTGTGACTCTAGCCCTGGGCACTGTTTCCTGCTGCTGCTGCTCCTCCTCCTCCTCCTCCTCCTCCTTCTCCTCCTCCTTTTCATCACCTCCTCCTACTCTTCTTCCTCCTCCTTCTCCTTGCTCACCAGAAGTCATGAGATATTCACGGTAGATGGGGAGGCAGAAGACGCCTGCCAATGTGGAAAGCAGGGACCGGAGCCCAGGGAACTGCTGGGAGAAGGCATTGCTCTCTGTGCAGAAATTGCAGAAGAACCCGATGCCCATGATCCCATGCGGGTGGGCGCCCATCACGTAATTGCGGTCCGGGGGCAACTCGGCTGTTTTCACCAGCTGTGGGTTTTCCGGCAGGATTGGGGAGAGAGAGACAAAGGGAACGTCACACTGGGAAAAGTTAGTCCTCCACCTTAGTGGACCTCCAAGTGTAAGGTCCTGGGAGGGCCCAGAAGATGGCCGTGCGCCCCCTCCCCACTGCCTGTGCCTGGGCCATCTGACCAGTCACCTTGATAGGAAAATAATCCCTCAGGTACTTCCAAATTGTCCAATTCCTCTTCCACATGGAGCATCTTCCACCTGGGATCACAGGTCACAGAAGTTGGCATGTCAGAGTCCTCCCAGGGTCCTGTCCTACCAATTTTTGCTAGGAGGTGGCCGGGGAGGGAACTGTGCCAAACTCACCTTGTTGGGGCGTGTCCCAGTCCAGGCAGAGCCAGGCAAAGTAGAGAACGGAGATGGGCCAGAACGAGGTGAAGAGGAGGAGGAAGAGCAGTAGGGTGGAGAAGGGGCCTGGGTGAGAGGTGAGAGGGAGTGAGGAATGAGCTCCCTAAGAGCTTCCGGGCTCCCTTGGCCTGTAGGGTGAGGACAACTGGTGGCCCTCCCTCCAGTCCCAGACCCCTGAACCTCTCCCATTCTGCTCACCCAAGAAAAGAAATGTGGTCACATAGTGCAAGGCCGACGCTGATTCCAGCCACCGTCTTCCTGGGGTTTTCATGGTGGGGGAGTGCGGTGGAGCCAAGGAAACTTCCATCCCAGGGACTCCAGTCTTTCTTGGGGCTCAGGGTACCAGAAGGCCCGCAAGCGAGAGCCTGGATGCCTGCCCTCGGTAAAGTTTTCTCGGCCTGGATGCCTGACTTTCACTGTGTGTGTGAGTTGGCAAGTGGCCGTGGCCCTGAGATCCAGACAGCTCCAGACTCCTCCCTGGAACTGCTCTTTGAACTTCTTCCTATGTGGTGTAGGCTGGCCGTTGGGCGGGGCCCGGTAAGTTGTGTTTGAGGGAGGGTCAGCCGCTGGGTGCTGGAGAGACTGGTGTGGGGAGGGGCAGTCGAGCTTACCCAATGGGTCCCAGCAGCACCAGGTCTGTGTGTGAGTGTGTGGAGGGGGGGGTGGGGGGAAGCACACAAAATCCCAGGAGATGATTCCTCCCAAGACTGACTGAACCGAGGCCTGTTGGCAAGTCACAGCGAGCGTCAAGGCTATGGGGCCCGCGGACTGGACCTGCGGATTGGTCCTGAGCTGGACATGGCCTGGTCCAGGCTGTTTGCTTGCGAGGTCGCACGGTTGCTCACAAACACGCGCGCACACACACGTGTGCGGGGTTCCCCTCCTTTATTTCACTACCTAGATACCCGGGTAGAGGGTGGGGGCAGCAGGTCAGTATAGGAGGGCATGAGGTGGCAGTAAGCAGGGCCACCTTAGAGCTCATGCAAGAGATGGATGAGCCGCTGCTTGTGGAGCGTGAGCAGCATTCTACCTGCATGGCTGCGAGGAGACGAGGTCCCCTATGTGGGCAGGAAAGAAGCCAAGGGTGAAGGTTGCCTTCTGCCCGCTTGGTGTGGCCCGGCCTAGAGGACTCCGGGACAGTGAGGCAGGGCGCGGCGCCCAGCAGCAGGTTCTGGTGACCATTGAAGAGCCTGGGGAAAGGCACAGCAGCGCCCACAGCCAGGAGCTCAGCTCCTTAGTGGCCTCCAGTGTGAACTCCTTCTCTCTGAGCGAGAAGCCCTGCAGCAGCCAAACCTGGAGAAGAGCAGCACTGGGGCGATTCAGGCTACCCGCCCATGCCCACCCACCCCTTCCTGTGGAAACCTGGGCACCTGGCCCGTGCCGTATCCTGGTGCCAACTGCACCTGAACACTCATACAGAGTTACAGTATAGGAAATCCACAGCGGCAGTCTACCCAGTCCCATAGGGGCAGGATCACCTAGATGGCAATGGTTATCGATTGGGCTGCGATCCTCATGGTCTGCAGTTTGAAACCACCAGCAGCTGTGCCGGAGAAAGACTCCACTCCCATAAAGAGTTGGCCTCAAATCGATAGCAGTGAGATTGGTTTCAGTTCAAGAATGCTTTCTCTGAAGTTTCACAGCCTGAACAATTCCAGCTTTCTTACCCATCAGATCTCCACCATGGTCTGAGTGGTCAAAAGTAAAATGGAAACTGACTTACAGTCTTTCGTGATACACAAGCTAGTTTCCAAAAGAATGTCTTTTCTCTTTATATTTATAAAAAAGGGTAAAAAAACTAAGTAGCTAATAAAATTTGGCTTCATTTGACCATGACCATAACATTAAGAATCAAATCTGTGAGATAAAGCCCTGGTCAGCAGCCTGAGAGCCCTGGTCGTGCACTGAAAACGTGTGGTGTTGGGCTATGATGTGCTGCATGGTTGGCAGTTTGAAACCACCAGCGGCTCTGTGGGAGAAAGACTGGGCTCTCTACTCTCATCAACACTTACAGTCTCAGAAACCCACAGGAGGTCGCTGTGGGTTTGCCTTGACTCCATGGCAGTGAGCTGGGTTTTGGGGTGGTGCTGTCAGATAAGTGTTGCATGAATGTCAGGTAACCTAGGTGGTTTCAGCCCCACCAACATCTAAGCTGGAGAAAGATGAGGCTGTCTGCCTCTATCATGATTGACAGCATGGACTCCAGATGGCAGTGGGTTTGGTGTGATAGCCCTCTGGTGAAGCTGTTGGGTAGTGCTGGACGTCCAACTCAAGTAGTTCCAAGCCACCCATGCTTCTCCAAGGCAGAAGAATGAGTCACATGTGGGCTTTGATTTCAAGCCCACTGGATAGCAGTGCTTTCTTTTCTTTATTTATTTTTGTGAACAAGCATGGAAAGAGATGGACTGGGTTACACCATGCTTAGTGCTTACTTTGACAATGGTACCCTCATTTGTGGTTGACCTGAGCAGGTGCTTACCTTGCTTATTGGAGAATCTGTCCCTGGCAGAAGGCCAGTGCCCCATGGCATATGAGATTAGATTTGGGGGAGATGATCTTTCCAAGAGTTTTCTCAGAGCCCCCACTCCCCTCTGCCCCTGCCCTCACAGAGATAGCAAAGCAGTCCCAGAAATGCCGACACACCTCCCAGTTGCAGACCCAGGCCGAGGGAGGAGCTGTGCCCCAACTCTCTGCATGTGTCAGTCTTCATGGAGCCACGGCAGGTAGAAGGCAGCAGGGAGTCAGGTCTTGCCTAGCAGTACCAGGAGCCTGTCTACGCACACCTGGCTGGGGGCCGCGAGAGTGGCAGCTCTCCACTGGGCCTTTTCCCGTGTCAGACTCTTCCAGCCCACCTGCACCCCTAGAGCCCTGCAAGTGCATTAAGGACCCTACACTGTTTGCCTGGGGGCAGGGGAAAGAGATTGCCAGGTGCTTGGGTGCCTCAGGCTCCATGGAGTTGCTGAGCCCCAAGAAGGGGAAGACCCTGGCAGGACACTGGCCCTTAGTGGCCCCCACTTAAGAAGCTGTGGGAGGCCCCTTACTCTGGAGGGTGCCAGAAAGAGGCCCCTGCCTACAGCTCTTATACATTCGTGGTGATGGGCTCAATAGCTTGGCCTTGACCCCTCGTCAAGCCCCTAGTTTTTGCCCCCTTGTCTGACCCACCCACTACACCATCATCGGCCCAGCATGGAAGGGGTAATGATTACCTGAGTTCACAAGGTATAAGGGAAATGGTCTAGGGGTGCGGTCTCGGGGTCAGGAAGAGGGTCACTCCAACCTTGTTGAGGTCAGGACTGTGGGCCTCTGTGAGTTGTCGGGCTGGCAGCCAACAGTCTGGAAACCGAATTGCCTGGGTAGTGTCTCCTGTGAATGGCCAGTCCCTTTGTTGCAATGAGAACAGTTCAGAGACCCCTTAGTCAGTGGGTGATCCCTGAAACTCCAGGGACTGCAGAGAGGTGACTTACCAGGCAACAGGTCGGCCCTGTAAGAGACCCCCCAGAATGGAAGGCTTGGTGAGAAATGCTGAGGATTGGTGGGGAACACACCCCATGGGAGCCAGTCCTTTTTCCAAGCCCAGGATTGTGACACATTTCCCTTATCCACCCACACAGTTCAGTCCCGTGTCTCAGGGGACATGCTCCTACTAGAAAATACTTCTGCTTCATTCATACCTATCACAGTGGCTCTTGGAGTAAGGTCACCTCCCCCCTGGCTGTCAGCAACAAGAGGCCAATTCTCCACCTCCACACAGTGGACCCCTTGGCTCTGTAGGTGACAGATGCTCACTAAATGGGCACAAGGACTGGAGGAGGCAGGGTCAACCAGTTTCCAGTGTCCAACATCAGTGCTCAGCCTGGCCACAGGCCAGCACGCTGGCTTCCCCTTCCAGGGACTTGGTCAAGAGCTCTCACCAAGAGTGGCTTTCTCACAACTCGCCTTGCCTCTTTCCATCCACAAGGCGTATTAGGCGTGCGAATATGTGTGGCTGGGAGAGGTCAAGGGGTGATGGACCTAAACGTCCAAAGAAATGCTCAGGTCACACCAAAAGGCACCAGCCCAGGAGTCAGCATCACCTGCCAGGTAGGCAGGCTTCACAAGGGAGGTGGTTCATTGGGAGGAGAGACGGAGGAAGAAGAGGGTTATAAAAACAGCAACAACCAAACGTATAGAAATTGGCAAGTGTTGGGCGGATGTGGAGATAGTCATACTTGGTGCCCTGTTGGTAAAAGGGTGAATCCTCTGTGGAAAACAGTTTGATGGAGCCTCACAGTTTCAACCTTGCTCGAGCATCTGATCCAGCAAAACTCAAGGGGCCCAGGTGGCACAAACAAGCTAAGCACTTGACTGCAACGGGAACTTTGAGGGTTCAAAGCCCCCCCCCCATCAACATCTCCCTAGGAGTAAGACTGGCCTGCTGCTCTGGTAGAGATGGCACTCACAAAAACCCTAGGGGGTCAGTTCTCTGTCCCAGGGGGTGGCTGTACACCGGCACCTAACAGCAGTCATCAACCTTACACACTCAGCAGCGTGAAAAGCAGGGCTCCCAAGAGGTACTTGTACACCAGTGTTCACAGCAGCCTGACTCCCAGTAACCCAAGGGGGGAACAAGGGGTCAACACGGGAATATCTAAGCTACACGAGGTCCATTCATACAGACACATTCTCTTGTTAGGTGCTGTCCAGTTGATTCCGACCCTCAGAGAGCCTCTGAAACACACACTGTCTGATTTTGCGCCATCCTCACAATTGATTCTGTGCTTGATTGAGCCCAGGGTTACAAGCCACTGTGCCAATCCACTTTGTTGAGAGCCTTCCTCTTTTCCATGGGCCCTCTACTTTACCAAGCAGGATGTCCTTTCCCAGGACCTGGTCTCTCCTGGTAACATGTCTCATGTACTGGAGATGAATTTTTTATATCTGTGCATCTGAAGAGCATTCTGCCTGGACTTCTTCCATGACAGATGTCCGTTCTATTGGCTGTCCAGGGTATGCTCAACATACTTTGTCAGCACCAATCATAACAATTATTTTTGTCTTCCTGATTCCATGTCTAACTTTACATGCTTGTGAGCCGATTGAAAATACCATGTCTTGTGTTGGGTGTCCATCAGTTCTCAAAGTAACTTCTCTGCTTTCCAACACTGAAACGAGGTCTTGTGCAAGAGCAAGTTCTTGACAATTTCAATCTTTCCTCTGTTTATACGGCTGTTATCTGTTGGTCTGCTTGTGAGGATTTGGTTGTCTTTCTTTCTTTCTTTTTCTTCTTCTTCTTCTTTTTTTTTGGTGTTCTTGACATTGAGTTGCACTCCATCCCGAGGCTCCAATCCTTGACCTTCATCAGCAAGTGTTTCAAGTTCTTCCTCACTTTCATCAAGCAAGGTTGTGTCCTCTGCGTAGATCAGGTGTACTGCAAGTTGTCAATAAGCCTTCCCCCAATTCTGGTGCCACATTCCCGTCCATACCAATCCAGCCTCTCTGATCAATTTGCTCAGTATGCAGATTGAGTGAGTATGGTGAGAGGATGCAACTCTGACATGCAACGTCCCTTACTACATGCAGTGTTCCCTTGTTCCATTCCCACACCTGCCTCTTGGTCCATGTGCAAGTTCTGAATGAGCACAATGAAGAGTTCTGGAATTCCCATTCTTCTCACGGCAATCCATGGTTTGGGAATATATATACAGTCCAATGCCTTGGCATAGTCAATAAAACCCAAGCAAACATCTCTCGGCATTTCTTGTTATTAGCCAACATCCATCTGACATGAGCAATGATATCCCTTGTTCCATGTACTCTTCTGAGTCCGGCCAGAACCTCTCGGTGCTCCCTGTGCATGCACTCCTACAACTTTTTCTTCATGATCTTCACCACAATTTCACTTCCTTATGATATCAATGATATTGTTCTGTCTTTTGAGCATTCTTTTCCGGCACCTTTCTTTGGAATGGGTACAACATGGTCTCTTACAGTCAGTTGGTCAAATAGCTGTCTTCCACTTTTCCTGGCATTGACCAGGAAGTGTTTCCAGTGCTTCATCAGTTTGCTGAAACACATTTCAATTGATGATCTGTGGATTCCTGGGGCCATGTTTTTGGCTAACACCTTGAGGGGAGTTTGAACTTCTTCCTTCAGCACCATTGGGTTTTGCTCATGTGCTACCTCCGGATATGGTGGAATGTCAGCTAGTTCTCTTTGGTGTAGTGACTCTGTGTATTCTTTCCATCTTCTCTTGAACATTCAATATTTTTCCCCTACAACCACACAACATGTCAACTCAAGGCTTGAATTCTTCCTCAATTCTTTTGGTGTCAGATATGCTGAGCAGGTTCTTCCTTTCTGCTTGTCTTACTCTCAGTCAGTGCACACTCAATGTTTGACATTGGCTGCTTGAGCTGACCTTTGAAACTTTCTGTTTGGCTCTTTGACTTCATCCTTTCGTCCATTTGCCTTAACGACTCTATGATTGAGAGCAAGTTTCAGAGTCTCTTGTGACATCCACTTTGATCTTTTCTGTCTTGTTATTTCATCGGCCTTATGGTTTCTTCATGATATCCTCCCATAGATCATGGGGTCTTCTGTCTTTAGTATTGAATGCAATAATCTACTCTTGAGATGTCCTCTAAATTCAAGTGCTTCAGACTCAAGGTCATATTTTGGGTCTTGTGCACTTGTTTTAATTTTCTTGAGCCTTGACCTGAGCTTACATATGAGCAATTGATGGTCTGTTCCGTCCCGTCTCGTGGGACATTCAACGTGGATCCTGGAGGAGAGAGTGGGAATTGGTGGGGGGGGGGGTACAAGAGGCACGTAGAATAAGGACAAGACAGTATCCTGATCAAGTCCTGTTTATTGAGTGGAAATTTATAGCTTATATAGGCCAGGGAAAGGGAAGCAAGCCGCAGGTGTTTCCCTGAGAACAATAGTGGGGGAAGCAAAATGCAGATGTTTCCCTGAAAACAATAGTGGGGGAAGCAAAATGCAGATGTTTATATATAATCATTACACACGTTTACCCAAGTTTGGAGCAGAGTTCATTCCGGGAATAGTGACCACAGAACAGAATCCTACAGACAAATAGAGACTTCCTTATCTATGTCTGGCAAGATAAGTATGTCAAACACAGCTGCCGTGCTGTAGGCTGGGGTGGAAGAATACCCAGAGCTCAGGCTAATAAATTCCAAGTAATGGCCGGGCCTCATGTCTCCGGACATGTTCCACAGTCAGCCCTTTGTCTGATTATAGTTACTGATATTGAAATTCTCCATCCTCACGTCCCACAGATGTTATCAGTTTGGTTTCTGTGTATTCCATCTGGAGAAGTTCATGTGTATAGTTGCCTTTTGCGTTGTTGAAAAGGGTATTTCTTATGAATAAGTTGTTGGTCTGGCATTGCCAGTGTGGTTTCTATTACCACGACCTTATTTTCCAACTACTGGTCTTTCCTTTTTTCATTGTTTGCATTCCATTCCACAATAATTATCAATGTATATTGCTTGCATGTTTAATTTTAGACTGAAGACAGCAGAATTCTTCTATTTCTTTATCACTAGCTTTTGTGGTGGGTAGATAAATTTCAATAGCTGTAATGACTAGATTTCCTTGAAGGCAGATAGATACAATCGTATCACAGTTGAACTGAATTCACGACTGATTTTGCCATGTGCTTTTCGTCACTGAATGTCACACCATTCCTCTCGATTGTATCACTCCCAGCAAGCTAAATCATAGAATTTTCTGATTGAAAACAACCAACACCAGTCCATTTCAGCTCACCAATGCCTAGGATATCTGTCTTTGTGTGTCCCTTTTCATTTGTGAGGTCTTTCAATGTTCCTGGATTCATATTATATACCCCTACAAAGGAATGAAGTCCTGAGACATGGCACCACATCGATGCACCTTGAAATCTTTGTGCTGAATGGAACAAGCCAGACATGACAGGCCCAGTATTGTCTGATTCCGTGGATGTGAGCTATCTAGAATACCCCCAAACTCACCGCCATCACGTTGGCTCATAGTGACCCTGGTGAACAGAATATCATTGCCCAGGTGGGTCTCCCAGATTAAATATTTGTGGGCACTGACAACCTCAGCTTTCTTCCAAAGATATGCTCATGGGTTTGATTTCTGGCCTGAGGTTAGGAGTCCGATGTGTAAAAAGCACATTCAGAACCACTCACACCTCCCCCCCCCCCAACACACACACTACTGCCATCCAGCTGTTTGACTCACAGCAGTCCCCTGTAGGGCTTTTGATACTGTAAATTGAGGGGACCAGTCATGCCGCCTGACGTCAAAGACAGAGTTGAACAATGCCTGGCCTGACTTCAGAGAAGCTGGACGGTGGGAGTTGGCTGCCCAAACCTGCTCTTGATATGTATTTGGACTTGTTCGATTGGCCTTGCCACAATTATTTGGAGTGCTTTGGGCTAAAAAAGTTTATCATCCAGTTTTTCCCTTTCCTTATCTTGGTTACCGCATAGGGGGCAGAATACGGCATCCCCCTCCAGGAAATAACCCAAAGAGAAACAGAGTTCCTGGCCCTGATTTACCTTATACGAGGGCTTACAATGAAAATATCATAAGAATAGTTAACAAAGAAAGGTGTACAAGTTCCTTTTAGTAGTTTAAGTTTTATGGAACGGTTAGCAAGAAGAGGGTCTCCGTGATGTTTGAAGTCCACTGAAGCAAAGCTACCCATTGTGAGGCAACTCATACCTTGGTACAGAAAGACTTTTAGGAGTTTAATTTATGGGAACTTAGTGGAAAAGTAAGAAGAAGAAATGAAAGCCTTAAAAAACCAGCCTATGAAGGAACAGAAAGAACAGCCAAAGCCTGTCAAGTAATTTTTTTATAATGAAATGTATTAATGTTTTATTGATCTCATAGTTAGAACAATGCACCTTAGTTGGATGAATTGTGCTCAGTTGTTGTTAGGAGGTTTATGTCTATCACCCTTATATGAAAATGTTTCAGATTCAAGATGTACTAATTTTTAACCAAGAATCATGATGTGATTGATGTAACTTGTTATGGTCTTGTGGCCTGAGAATTTCCTAATGTATGATCTCAGACCATAAGCCTTAAGCCAAGAAAAGGAATATATAAGTTGAAGCTTTGCATGAATAAAATTGGAACAGTCACCGCAACCTTTGATTGTGTGATTTCTGTCTCCTACATGTTGAAGCCTTACCCACCTAGCAGGGGACCCAAACCCACTGTGACTGGACCGTGGCTGTAATTTTTTTTTAATTTCATAATGGGGAAAATAATTTCTAAATTATCAAGGGTTTGTAGGGGAGGGGAAAAATGAAGAGCTGATACCAAGGGCTCAAGTAGAAAACAATGTTTTGAGAATAATAATGGCAACAAATGTACAAAAGTGCTGGACACAATGGGTGTATGTATGGATTGTGAGGAGTTGAATGAGCCCCCAAAAATGATTTAGAAAAAAAAAAATATATATATATATATATATATATATATATATATATATATATATATATATACACACACACACATATATACTGAATTTTTTATACCAAAAATCTCTAGAGCGAACAGCTCCATTTCCCCCACTCAAAAATACCTGATGTGTTTGAACCAATGACCTTGTGTAGGAAGCCCCACAGCACGACCAATGGGCCTCAGGAGCATTTATTCATAAATAAAAGTAGGTTTGTGTTGACTAGGTGATCGGTGGGGAAAGAGTGTATAATTATTGTTCAAAAGGCACAAAATATCAGCTTTGAATGATGAAAAAATTCTGGAAAGCAAT
Source organism: Tenrec ecaudatus (assembly GCF_050624435.1). Classification (NCBI taxonomy): domain Eukaryota; kingdom Metazoa; phylum Chordata; class Mammalia; order Afrosoricida; family Tenrecidae; genus Tenrec; species Tenrec ecaudatus. The sequence continues at coordinate 130,199,884 of NC_134541.1, forward strand.
GGTGGTAGGGACCCAATATGGTGGACAGATGCAATGACTAGGATTTAGACACCCCCAAAGTGGTGAACTTCATGCATGTTTTGCCATAGGCACATGCAGAGACCACAGGTAAGTCTCTCTCCTTCCTGTCTTCCACGTTTAGAGCACATGCTTGTGAGGCAGGAGGATGTCCTGTGCCCATGGCCAGCAGTGGGTCTAGTCAGCCCCAGTCTTCCTGAAGGGAAAAGTGGCGTCAGTTGAATAGAGAACCACAGAGAAGAGCTTGGGACCTGGGTGAGGGCGCTATTGGATGAGCTCCAACTGGGAAGTTCGCTGGTCTGGTCCTTCTTCCAACCCTTAGCCCAGTTCAGGCAATAACAGACCCCAAACAAAACCCAATGATTGGCGGTCAAGTTCATTCTGATTCTTAGTGAAATTGTAGGACAGTGCAGAACCACCCCTCTGGGTTTCAAAGACTGACGTTTTATGGCAGGAGAATGCTCTTCATTGCCCCGGGATTGGCTTCTGCTTTTGCATCGACCTCAATGCGTAACCCACTTGGCCACCAGAGCTTTTTGAGACTCATGGTGACCTCACGTATCAGATAACAACAGCTCTCCAGGGCTTCTGAGATTTTCGATATTTATGGAAGCAGACAGTCTCATCTTTTCCCTTTGAAGCCATTGGTGGGCTTGAACTCTGACCTTCAGGTTAGCAGTCCAACACTTAACCCATAGCAACACCAGGCTCCTTAAGATGATACGAGGGAGCAAGCAAAGGAGACCAATGGAAACATCCAGGGTCATGCACAGATGGAGCCTCCTGCTCCTCTATTTTGCCCATCTTGCCCTTTCTTTATGGAGAAGATCAGTCTCCCCTCTACTCTGGGTGTGGGGTTCATAGGTTGAAGGAAGGAATGGGATGGACAGGAGAGCTCCATATCCTCTGTTACTGGGGAGGGAAAGAGGTGGAGAAACTGTAATAATTTATTCCCCCCAGACGATCCCAGAAGCTCTTTTTCCAGTACCTCCAGGGAGCTGAGGGAGTTTAGGGGGCTCCAGAAGCTCCCTGAGAAGCCGTGTATTGGGGGACATGGCAACTCATTCAGTTCCAGGCACACAGAACACAGGAAGGGAGGCCAGATCCCTCTCCAAGAGAGAGGGGCCCACACCCAGGTGACTCGCCCCGCCCCCCGGAAGGCACACTGGTGAGGAAGGTTGGACAGAGTTGTGGGGTGTCAGGGATTGACAAAGAACACTATGATGTAGCCTGTCCCCGAGTAGTGGGCAGGCCCTCATGGTAGAGGGTGAGGCAGCCTGGGTGCAAGAGCCCCCAGTTTTTCTGATGAGAAGCGACCACGCAGTCATAGTGCAGGAAGCGGCAGCCACCTCCCTGTGGGGAGAAAAGGAAAGAGAGGGAAGGTAAGCAGAGGGGAGCTGGAAGAGGCTGGGGGGCACCAGGCATGGGTCCAGGGGGATAAGGGGAAGTGAGAACAGGAGACTCAAGAGGAATGTCTGGCAGCCACCCCAGGAGGGATCCAGGCGCTGAGACCCACCACGTAGAAACCCTGGGAGATACTGTGGCAGGCCCACAGGTGTGAAGGGCAGCAGTGGGCTGACCTCATAATCCAGGTCCTTGTGGTTGAGGGCAACATTGAGTATGAAGGTGGAGGAGTCGTGCTGTGGCTGCAGGGAGTGCTGCAGATCGGGCTGGTAGCAAACCACGAAGTCCATCAGTGCCCAGGTGAGGGCTATGGGAGGGTGGAGGGGGCAGGCAACAGCAGGGATGGCCACCCACCTTGGTGTGGTAGACAGGGAACAGTGTCTCTATCATGAGCCCCATATAGGTCATCAGCAGCTGCAGCCACTGGTCCTCATTGACCACCGGCTTCACGTGGATGTCCACCGTGGGCCCGTTTTCATAGGCTCCAGCCAGCCTGGAGTCTTGTGGCCAGTGGGCACTGAGCCACCCCATGTCCTGTCGGCACGCCCCTACTGGAGCAGTGCCAATCTTCTCCCCACTCTTATTCCCTGCCCTTAAACCTCATGTTCAGGAACAGTCTTCTGTGCGGTCCTCCATCCTGGGCACAGGGCCCCCATGTGGCTCTCACAGCATTTGTGGTTCTGCAGCTTATTTACTTGTCCACTCAGGGGTGACCCCAGAAAGCTGACACAGTTCATTGTCATAACTCTATGGTTTTGTTCAATGGCTAGCATCTAAGCCATACCTGGTAACAATGTTGGAGGGACAGGTGGATGGATACATGGACGGAACGATAAATGGATGAATGGGTGGATGGACAGACAATAATGGATGGATGAATAAATGGATGGGTGAGTGTAGACCACTGGACATTCCACTACAGAAGGGTCTTGGGGCGCAGATAAGCTAGACAGGGTGTGATGTAGCAACCTTGAAAGATACATCTTTCCTCTAGTTCCTAAATGTTTTCTCCCCACCCACTATCTTGATCCCAATTCAACCTTACAAATCTGGCTAGACCAGAGGATGTACACTAGTACAGAAAGGAACTGGAAACAGGAATCCAGGGCAGAGGGCCCATTTAGGACCAGTGGTGTGAGTGGTAATACTGGAAGTGTTGAAGGAGGGTGGGTTAGAAACGGGGACCCAATTACAAGCATCTACATATGGACTCCTCCCTGGGGGATGGACAACAGAAAAGTGGATGAAGGTAGTCGTTGGTCAGTGCAAGATATGACAAAACCATAATTTGTACATTAGCAAGGGTTCATGGGGGAAGGGAGAGGTGGGAGGGAAGGTGGAATAACGATGAGGAGCTGATGACAGGGCTTGGGTGGAGAGCAAATATTTTGAAAATACTCAGGGCAATGAATGTACATATGTACTTTACACAATTGATGTATGTATGGAGTGTGATAAGAGTTGCATGAGCCCCTTCAGACATCAAAGAACTTAAAATCATATCAGTGGGTTCCCACCTTCCTGATACGATCAATGAAGACAAACGTGTGCATAAGCCAATGTGGTGAAGAAAGTTGATGTATCCCAGCTATCAACAGATATAGCATCTGGGGTCTTGGAGGCTCGAGGATAAACAAGTGGTCATCTAGTTCAGAAACAACAAAGCCCACACGGAAGAAACACATCAGCCTGTGTGACAACAAGCTGACCAAGAGACCAGGTATCAATTATCAAAGAACAAAAACCATATCATTGTAAATGTGTAGGTGCGGAGTGGAGACTCAAAGCCCATGGGAAGCTAACTGGACACCTTAATACTGAACGGTTGTGGAGAGGAGATGAGCCAGTCAGGGTGCTGTGTAGCAATGAGGAAACATATAACTTTCCTTTAGTTCTTAAATACTTCCTCCTGCTCTATCATGATCCCAATTCTACCATAAGAATCTGGCTAGACAAGAGGGTGTATATTGTTACAGATAACAAGTGAAAACACAAGGAATCCAGGACAGATGACTCCTCCAGGATCAGTGGTGAGAGTGGCCATGCCTGAGGGTGGAGAGAACGTGGGATAGAAAGCGATAACTGATTAAAAGAATCTACGTATAGCCTATTCCTTGGGGGAAGGACAGCAGAGCAGAGGGTGGGGGGTGGGACATCCGACAGAGTAAGAAATGATAAAATAATAACAATTTATGAATTACGAAGGGTTCATAACTAGGGAGGAGCGGAGAGGGAGAGGGAAAATGAAGAGCTTATACCAAGGGCTCAAGTGGAACGGAAATGTTTTGAGAATGATGATGGCAACATACATACATATGTGCTTGACACAATGATTTTTTGTATGGGTAGTGATAAGAATTGTATAAGCCCCGAAAAAAATGATTAAAAAAAAGTGTTGTATGAGCCCCTAATAAAACAATTTTTTTAATGAGGAAAGGTGTGTGTCAGGGTTATATCCTCTCACCGTACTTATTCAAATTGTGTGATGAGCAAATCATCAGAGACTCTGGATTACATGAAGAGGAGGGTGGCATCAGGATTGGAGGAAGGCTTACTAATATACTACAATAGGCAGGGGATACAACCTTGCCTGCTGAAAGTGAGGAGAACATGTAGTCTTTGGTAATGAGGATCAATTACTGCAGCCTTCAGTACGAATCACATCTCCTTGTAAAGAAGACCCAAATCCTCTCGACTGGAACAACAGGTCACATGAAAAATGGAGAAAAGGTTGATGTTGTCAAGGATTTGCTCTTGTCTCGATCACAATCAATGCTCAGGGAAGTAGCCATCAAGAGATCCAAAAACATGTTGCACTGGCTAACTCTGTTTCCCAAAACCTCTTTAGAGTCTTGACAAGCAAGGATACTACTTTGAGGGCTAAGGTGAGGCTGACCCATGCCATCGTGTTTTCATCACAATGCAGGTGAGAGTTGGACCCTGTGTTTTCATCACGATGCAGATGTGAGTTGGACATCTGATGCATGTGAGAGTTGGACCCTGAATAAAGAAAATGGAGGAAAAAAGATGAATTTGCATGGTGGTGCTGGGGCAGAATCTTGAACGTGCATGGACTGCTAAAATGACAAACCCATGTGTATTGGAAGAAGTCTGGGGAGGCTTTGTCTCACAGACCTTGCACATGCTGTCAGGAGAGACCAGTCCCTGGAGAAGGACATCATGCTAGGTCAAGCAGAGGGGTGGCGAAGGAGAGGAAGGCCCTTGACAGGAAGGATTGGCGCGGTGGCTGCAACACCAGGAGCTATGGTGAGGATGGCTCAGAATGGGGCCGTGTCCTGTTTGGTTGGGTTGCTATGCTTTGTGCATGGGGTTGCTATGGGTCGGAAGCATCTCCTTGGCAACGAACAGTATTGGGTCGCAGTTCTAATTCACCTAAACTTGAAGATGCTCATTCACAGGACCTGCCACATGGGCTTACCTCATGTCACATCTCACAGCAGACATGCGTGAGGTTACAGTTGAGTTGTACACGTGTGATTTACTCATTTCTCTGTGTTCCATGCACAGTGAAGTAATGTCCAAGAGTAGCATGTCACTAGAATTCCTATAAAGAGAGAAACAATAGAATTATTGTTACTGTAGTAGTTGATGATGTTGTTGTTTTGTTGGAAGCAACCAAAAGTGGTAAAATACCAAGTATTCCCAAGTACAAAAAGTGGAGAAGACATTGATTTGTACAGGAAGACTAGGAATTACAGATGAGCCAGGAGGGTTGCCAGCTGGATGAGGTCTAGTCCTGTGAACAGGGACACTCTCAGAAACCCACAGGGGGCAGTTCTCCCCTGTCCTGTAGCATCACCTCGAGTGGCCATCGACTCGAGGGCAGTGACTTTGGTTTGGGTTTTGATGTGCCTTGGGCAAGGATGAAGGAAGTTAGAGACCTGGCTACACAAATTCACAGCCCCGGCAATGGACTTTCAGTCAGGCTTGATCTGAGCCGAGTTTGATCCTCAACTCAAACTCAGCTTCTGTGCCATGCCTCCCCTGAAACATGCACCCCCTTCACAGCCACGACAAGTTCTACTCTAATAAGTCCCTTTTGACTCACAGGACAGGGTAGACTGTCCATCTCTATGGGAGTAGGAATTCCCATCTTTCTCCCTTGGGGTGGCTGGTGGCTTTGAGCTGCTGCCCTTGTGTTTGCAGGCCAAGGCACAACAACTGGGTCCTAGCTGTCATACTTCTGCTCACAAGACATGGTCACTGTCGCAGCACCAAGACATCCGTGCAGCATCTTTCTAGGTGATGAGGCAGCAGGTGCAGGTTGGAACTGGTGGACAGGTTCTAAGCTCTGAGTTCTGACCTAGGGTTCATTAGGCTTCATCTTGCTGCTTTCTGTCAGGGCTTCCAGAGTTGATCAAGGTATGAGGCCTGACCTATCCCAGCCAAGCTCAGCCTAACAGGGAAGCTGACTTTTAAAATTCCTTCCAAGTGACTGGAATCCCTGTGATAGAAGCCAACAGCAATACTCATTGATGTGCACTTAATCTTTGAGTTCCCTCAGAAGACCTCCCACTCCTGACCTCAGTCCTGCTGGCTGCACTCCTCAGACTGGGCGTAGTGGTGTGGCGTCTACGGGTCTAAGGTCTGTGAACTGGTGAGAGATTTTCTGTCATTCACCTGCATCCTGTAATCTCCACCTTTCTTCATATGAACCCTTGGCCTCTTTGAACAACTCCTGTCCAAGATGAGGGCTGGATTAGGGAGCATCAGGGACAGAGGGGTTACGTGTTGGGCTGCTAACCACAAGATCAGCAGTTCAAACCACACTCTGCTCCGTGGGAGAAAGATGAGGATTTCTCCTACTTTAAGAGTGACCACCTAGGAAATGCATCCCATACTATAGGGTCGCATAGAATGGGGACAATATGTTTGGAGTTGGACTTTGGAGAAAACCATGTCCCAGTGTGAAATGTGTTCCAGTGAACTTTACCTTCAAGTGGGCTAGGGAAGGGAGGGTGCTTGGGAAGGTTCAGGAAGAAACAGATTTTCTCTCCATCTTGGCCGACTTCCTGGAGAGAGTGGCACTCTCAGAAGAAGGCTGACTGGTGAGGGTGGAGTCAGGGGGTGGGGCTGGGGCATCCACCTGTGTTTTGTCACAGCCATAGGGAGGGTGCCAATCTCATGGATGACAAAGGGACACATTGTGCTTGTTCAAGGGACATCAATGTCACTCCCTTCTGCCCCTGGAGAGTCCTTCCCCAGCAGGACTAGAACACCCTCCAAGAGCTTTCAAGTCTCTCCCAGAGACAGAAGGGTGACCTTGACCCACCTAACCCTTTCAGATTTTGTACTGTGGGCTCTCCTTCCATCCCAGTGTTTGCATAGGAGGCCAGAGCCCCCTCTCCTTTCTTACTCTTTCTTCCCAGACCAGACATAGCCTCTTTTCAGATACACTTGCCCCATAGCCTCACAGGTCCTGGGAGCACTGTAATATATATCTGCTTCCACCAACTCAATTTTTCTTCCAGCCAGTCTCTCCTGGCTTCTCAAATATCCCTTCTCGTTTCAGGCCCATGGCCATCATCACCCCACTGTATGACACACTGGTTTGAGGTTTCAAATAGGGGTTGCATGGGAAAGGTAGCCGCTCCATTCTCTGTGCCACCCCTGCCCCACAAAGGGCCCATTCATCACCTCCCTTTCCTCTGGCAAGATGCACCCCCCCACTCAGGGGATCAGCAGATGGACTGAAATCTGAGAGGAAGGAAGGTCCAGCAGGGTCTGACCCTTCCACTACCCCGTACTTCTTGCCTCCAAGCTCACCTGAAGCTGCTCCCTCTGCCCTCCAAACTCAACAGAAAACCCCAAGAAAAACCTGGTGATGCTTACATCAGGTTCACCCTGAGCCCTAAAATATCATAACTACCCTGTGTGTCTCTGTCAGCATAGTATCTGGTCTCTTCTAATCTCACCAGGGGGAAGGAACATCAATTCCCACAGTCCAAGGCTGATACTTTTAAAGTGGAAGTCAGACCAGATGTGCCTCCATGTTCCGATTTTTTCACCAATTCTGACACCAAATGGTCGCACAGCACTGGCTGCTTCTCTGCTGGGTTTGACAGGTTTTGCAATGACGACACAGAACTCAAAGACAATACTCACGACTATGGAGTTTATTATGGAAGTAAGAGGTTAAAAACAAGAGTTAGGAAATACTCAGGTTATGGTTTTCAGGATAGCCTCTTCTGAGCCAGGCCCTAAGTCAGGCTTCTCCTTGACCTTCTGCCTATTAGCTGTTGGCTCCTTATGTCTCTTGGGACAGCGTTACCTCTTCCCTGCGTCAGTAAGTGTTACAAAACTCTTGAGCAATGCTGATACGTGCCTGGAGTCACCCCACGGACTGCAGGTAAGCCTCAGTCAGAAGGCACTTGTTCTCTAAGCCCATGGGTAGACTAGCCTAGTTCCCTCAGGTGGCCAGAGACATCTCACTCTGTAAGCGAGCCTCCTAACCAAAGGGACTCCATTTTCTTGCTTTGTGAGCTGAGAAGTACACTACACACTGCTGCCAGTCTCTCTTTTCTCCTTTTTCTGCTGCTGTTTCTTGATGACCTTTTTCAATCTCTCCAGTATTGGAACGCTCAGTCTCCTCTGTCAAAGAGGGACCCAACACTACTTTCTTGGTGCTAATAATCAGGTCTATCCCATCTGCTACCCCCAAATGGCTCATTTTTTAAGCACAAAAGGATGGCAAAACTGATCTGCCTTCTTGTTTGGATTCCGTAGACCTCATTGGCATGGCCAACTTCCACAAGTGTGCCATGAGCCTTATGTATATTCTTAGCAAACTATCCAATCCCTTTAATGGGCTACAAGCACCTCATTTGAACATCCCTGCAACTCATTGGGCGGAAGTTGCAATGATTTTAAACAGAGGCGTCATACATAGTAATTCACTGTCCTCAGTACTTTCCCAAGGGGCCTAACCAGATGACACACAGACATGTTCAAAGCAATGAGGAGTCTCTCAGCACAATACACAATAGAGTTTGGAAATGAAGGAGAGGGGCTGCTTCCCTTTTCTCTTTTCTCCTCCTTCTCCCTCTCTCCTACTCACCTATTCCACCTCATCATTTTCCTTCTTCTTCTTCTTCTTCCTCTTCACTCTTTGAAAGTGCTATGAGCCCATCCCCAAAGGGCAAGGCTCACCTTGGCTTCATTGACAAAGGCTTCAATACGCCAAGAGCCTGTTGAGAATGTCTGCATACCCCACTGAGAAATTCAAAGGTGAGATTGTGGCTGGCTGGGTGCTGTGAGGTGGGACAGAAGGGAGAACCGTGGCTACCCAGGGAATGCAGGCCAAGGCTGCCCAGGCATGGAGCTGGGAGTCCCACAGAGAAAGTCTGAGTGGAGCAGGGGCAGAAACCAGAGCCAGAGGTTAAGGAAGCAGCAGCACAGGAGTTGCTCCAAAAAGCGTTGCAGAACAAGATCTGAGGACTTCAGGAATGGGGCCATCAGGGAAGGGAATCCACTGTAACCAGGATGTGTTGTGACAGGACAGCCCAGGTGAGAACTTCAATGGCTATTCCCGATGCCCTCTACTCCAGTCCCAAGTCATTGTGTAAGGAAGCGAAAGGAGAGGGCAGCAAAGAGGTCCACCACAATCTTCTCTACTACTCCTTCCCCCAAACTCCATGCCTGGTACAAGAAGACACCTGCTGGCAGCCAGATGTTGTCCTTACTGGGTCTGTGAGTTGAATCCATCCCACAGTCACCTTGTGTGACAGAGTGGAGCTGCCCCCTTGGGGGTTCATAGGCTGCAATCTTTACAGAAGTAGCTTGCCAAACCTATCTGCCTCAGATATGTTGGGTAAATTGAACCCCAGAGGTTTCCTTAGCAAGTAAGCACTTAACCATGGCACCACCAGGGCCCCTTAGCCTATTCTAGGGAGGAGGGGCAAATGCTCTCCTTGGATGAAGAGGGAGTGCTGACTAATGCAAGGACTAAGCTCTTCTCTGTACCAACTGGAAGTGAACACAGAACTTCTCACTGAGAATGACCCAGGTAAGCCATGGGAATGCCTGCATTTTCATGGACGAACAAGGGGAAATTCTTCCACGGGATGTATTTTATACACTTGTAGTTGCACTTATTGCATTTTGATGAATGGTTCTTATTTCAGTCTGGGATACAGACCTAAAGCCTGCAGTAAAGAGGACTACGGAGGAATGCGTTATTTAATGTGGCTCATCTAGACTGTCTCTGGAAGTCCCACCAAATGACCTTTTCCTAATGCATCGGTTCTCCACCTGTGGGTCTCAACCCCTTTGGGGGTCGTACAACCCTTTCACAGGGGTCACCTGATGCAACACAGTAGCAAAATGATAGTTATGAGGTAGCAACAAAAATAATTTTATGATTGGGCAGGGTCACCACCACATGACGAACGTTATGAAAGGGTCCCGGTATGAGGAAGGTGGAGAACCACTGTATAATGAGTCTGTCATCTGAGGAGTTGGGGGCGATACTGAGAGGACTGGGTCTAGAGTGCGAGTAACATGATGCATTGTGCTTGCCAGGCATGGGGTATAAAGTAAGCGACCTCAATACCAGGAGCAAGAACATCTCATTCCCAGCAAGAAAGAAGATCCTGTGGGACCTCTGGAGGGAGCATCTGAAAGGACTGTGATTTCACAACTCATCTTAAAGGCGTAGTAACCATATGAGAAGGGGGCTGGGAGTGGTTGTGGGATGCTCTAAGATAGATGTGGTAATGACTGTACAATTCTCCTTGATATGAGTGAACGATTGAACAATTGAATTATATGATATGTGAACTACGTGCCAACAAAACTGTTGGAAGAAAAGAAAGAATCTCCCTGTGCCTGGAACTTCATGCAGGAGATATCAGTGACAGAGGACACAGCAGCAGCCTTTACAGTGGAACCAGGATCCAGAGCACACCACAGAGCCACGGACTTCCCAGATCGCAGAGCAAGTAAAACTGAATGCTTCAGGGCCTCAGGGTGGTTTGTGGAGGCAGGTAGGTGCCTCTGGGCACCTAATTGGGAGAGCTGGACATGGTGCCCTACAAACTTGGAACTGAGTGCTTTCAGGTCAAGTCTTGCGGTGGAGTGTCTTGCCCTTTGGGCATTCATTGGTAGTCCCCAGAGAGAATTGTCACATTGCTGGAGCAGGGCAGAGGCTGAGCCAAGAGGCTCAAGGCCAGAGAGAGGCCTGTCTAAAGGGGTGTGGTGAAGAACAAACCAGGCCTGGCTGAACAATCGTGTCCTGAGCACATTTCATCTGAATTGTAACATGGTGAGCAATCTAATAAACCTCAACACTCAGGAGCATTGTCGGTGAATCTAGGAGGCCCTTATCAGGAATTAAGGAACACCGCAGAAAGCTTGTATTGGTCAAGGAGAGCGCCATGGGAGACAGAACAATGACTATACAAGGCCAAAAGACCTTCAGGGAAATCAGAGATGGGCCTCCAAATGGGAGCAAAAGCACCAGGTCTACAAGTGGGTGCACTCACTGTAGCAGCAAACCTTTTGAGACAAAAAGGGTCAGTGTCTGCCCAGAGGTGAAGCTCAGAGGACAAGAAAGACAGGAGCAGGGAAACGGTAAACCAGGGAGGAAGTGGAAAGAGTGCTGCTGCCTTGTGGGTTTACAATCAATGTCACAAAGCAAAAGGCACGTGAATTGTTGAATGGAAAACCAACTGACTCTGTCCGTTCACCCAAAGCATGCACACATGCTTCCCTCCACATCCACCTCTCTCTCTTTGCCCCTCCACCTAGCCCCTCTCCCCGACATTGTCCCGGTGTCCTTTTGCTCTCAGCTAGCAGGTGACTCCACTGACAGATGGGGGTGGGGGGCCGAATCAGGGGAAACGGACTTGTTGACAGTCTCACATTGCATTGAGCCTCCCTAGGAGGAGAATTCAGGGCTTTTCTGCCCAAATCAAAGCAGAAGCTCAGGTTGAAGATGGGGGGTGCCTGAGCCTACTTGCTCGAATGGGAATGGGCTGTCTCTGAGCAGATGGGCTCCCGACTGAATGACGCTGGCATCCTGAGAGGGAAACAGCTTTTATTAGGTGGAGGGGAGCCACAGGTCAGGGAGGGGTGGTGGCATTGTCCTGGCCATGCTCTCGGCAGAGGAGGGAGGGCGAGGCCTGGAATAGAGGAAGGTGAGGTGAGCATCAGCAGGGACACCACAGCCCTCCTTGTGCTCCTCAAACAGCCGGTCCAGGGCCTTCAAGTAGAGTGTGTGGTAATGGTCAACGTCTTCCTCCATGGGGTGGAGGATCTGGGGCACGTCGATGGGGCGGCCCACTGGGGGGACAGGGAGGCAGCTGCTGAGCACAGAGTCCTGTGATGCCCAAAAGTCTGAGGGCAGCTTTCCCTAGGAGATGAGTACTCACCCACAATGATGATGGGCCTGGGGAAGGGCATAAGGCCCCAGGATTTGGCCGAGAAGAGACTCTGGCCAAAGAAGATGCAAGGAGCAAAGCCCACCAGTTTCTTGAAGGTCATCTGGCAGCGGTACTGCTAGGAGTCAGCAGGAAAAGTCTTGACGTTGAAGATACCATTCTCTCCGAAAGAGTAGATGGGTACCAGGGAGGCCCTTGGGAGGAGAGGAGGGAGGCATGAGGCTGGTGGCTGGCGCCTGAGCTGCCTCAGAGGCTCTCAGCTGCTGCTTCCCAAGACCCCAGAAGTCACACCAAAGAGGGCGTCCACCTCTGGTCACCAAGGAAGATCCCCCAGGAAGGGTTCACCTTTCTTGAGACTCAACGGTGCACTACAGATACTTTTCTCATTCCGCCTTTACAACATGACAGGCTTGCCAGGCGGCGTGTGCGCTACTTCCCAGGTGAGGAGACATGGCCAAAGGCTTGCCTCTGAGATAGTGCCAGGGACTTGAACTCAGGACTTCCGGGGCCCTTTTTTGGGCATTCTAACCTTGCCTCTTTCTGATGCACAGATATGCAGTAGGGTAGACGGAGGCTGCGCACCGTGTTTGGCTTGGTGTGAGAACTCAGCGTGGAGGTGGGCACTCTCCATACCTGTATTGCCCTTCAGCGGGACCCAGGTGAAAGCTCCAGCATCTTCCACTGACCCCGGGGGACATCAGAGCCACTCACCCGTGCCGCAGCGCAAGGCTCACGAAGCCTATGCGATTCAGGAGATTAAGACTGTGCTGGCCAGGGCCTGAGTCCAGCATCTCCTGGGCACCCCCGACGACGATGACCACGAGCTGGCCACACGGGTTCTGGGACACGATATAGTTCAGGTTCTGATGGTCCACAGAACAGAGTCCTGTATTGGGGGTGGGTGGGTGGGGGTTGATGGAGGCGGTGCAGGAAGCAGTCACCACCAGCACAGAGGTTCATGAGTACCTCAACTTTATGGGAAGGGTGAGCTCCCACTATTGTTCCATATGCCCTCATGCCACTAGGTGTCAGCCTCTAGTCCAAGTGCAGACAACAGATCACCAGCATCCAATCAAAGCCCCTAAGGGAGTAGTACTGGTGGAGGTGTGACTCTTGCCTTGGGAACTGTCAACTCCTCCTCCACCTCCCCATCATCATCTTCTTCCTCCTCCATGCTCACCAGAAATCATGAGATAGTCACAGTAGATGGGGAGGGGGAATAAGCCTGCCACCATGGCCAGGAAGGGTCGGAGCCCAGGGAACTTCTGGGAGAAGGCGTTGCTCTCTGTGCAGAAATTGCAGCTGTACCCGATGCACACGATCCCGTTGGGTTGGGCGCCCATCACGTTTTCCAGGGGCAACGCAGCTGTTTTCACAAGCTGTGGGTGTTCTGGGAGGATCAGGGAGAGAGAGGCAAAGGGAACGTCACACTGGGAAAAGTTATTCCTCCACATCAGTGGACCTCCGAGTGTAAGGTCCTTGGAGGGGTAGAAGATGGCCGTGCGACCCTCCCCACTGCCTGTGCCTGGGCCATCTGACCAGTCACCTTGATAGGAAAATAATCCCTCAGATACTTACAAATTGTCTGATTCCTCATCCACATGGAGCATCTTCAACTGGGATCACAGGTCACAGAAGTTGGCATGTCAGAGTCCTCCCAGGCTGCTGTCCCGCCAGTTTTTGTGGGTTTGGGGAGGGGGGACTGCCCAAAACTCACCTTGGTTGGGCGTGTCCCAGTCCAGGTAGAGCCAGGCAAAGTAGAGAAGGGAGATGGGCCAGAGCGAGGTGAAGAGGAGGAGGAAGAGCAGGAGGGTGGAGAAGATGCCTGGGTGAGAGGTGAGAGAGAATGAGGAATGAGCTCCCTAAGAGCTTCCGGGCTCCCTTGACCTGCAGAGTGAGGAAAACTGGAGGTCCTCCCTCCAGTTCCAGGCCTCCGAGCCTCTCCCTTTCCGTTCAGCCATGAAAAAATATGTGGTCACATAGTGCCAGACCAACGCTGATTCCAGCCACAGCCTTCCTGGGGTTTTCCTGGTAGGTGAGTGGGGGAGCTGAAGAAACCTCCATCCCTTGGCCTCTTCCGTGAGGTTCAGGGTGGCAGAAGTGAGAGCCTGGAAGCCTGCCCTCGGTAAGGTTTTCTGGGCCTGGAAGCCTGGCTTTGCCTGTGTGTGTGAGTTGGCAAGTGGCCGTAGCCCTGAGATCCGTGGCCAGAGGCCAAAGAGCTCCAGACTCTTCCCTGGAGGTGAACTTTGAACTTCTTCCTATGTGGTCTAGGCTGGCCATAGGACTGGGTCCGGGAAGGCGTGTTCGAGGGAGGGGCAACCCCCAGGTATTGAAGAGATTGGTGTGGGGAGGGGACAGTGCAGCTTATCCAGTGGGTCCCATAAGTGCCAGCTGTGTATGTGTGTGGCAGGGGGTGGGGGGGCACACAAATCCCCAGGAGATGATTCCTCCCGATCCTGCCTGAAATCAAGCCTGTTGGCAAGTCACAGTGAGGGTCAAGGCCAAGGGGACTGGGTGCTGGACCTGCGGCCTGGTCCTGGCTGTGTGCTAGCATGCTCTCACGGGTGCTGGCACAGACACACACACACACACACACACACACACACATGCGTGGGGTTCCTCTTCTTTATTTCACTCCCTGGACCCCCGGGCTAGAGGGTGGGAGCAGCAGGTCAGTTTAGGAGGGGATGAGGTGGCAGCGGTCAGGGCCACCTTAGAGCTCATGGAAGAGGTGCATCAGCCACTGCTTGTGGGGCGTGAGCAGCATGTCCACCTGCATGACTGCGCGTGGACTAGGCCCCCAATGTGGGCAGGAAAGAAGCCAAAGGTGAAGGTCGCCCGCTGCCAGCTTGGCGTGGCCCTGACTAGAGGACTCCGGGGCAGTGAGGCGGGGCTCGGCGCAGCAGCAGGTCCTACTGATCATTGAAGAACCTGGGGCAAGGTGCATCAGCACCCACAGCCAGATCAGCGCCTTGGTGGTCTCCAGGGCGAGCTCCTTCACTCTGAGCGAGAAGCCCCACACCAGCAAGGCCTGGATAGGGGCATAACTGCGTGGACTCAGGCTACCCACCCATGCCCACCCACCCCTTCCTGGGGCAACCTGGGTACATGGCCCACGCCAAGTTCTGGTGCCAACTGCACCTGAACACTCAGTGCTCTGGGTTTTGCCTGCAGCCCCTCTCTGGAATCTCCCCTGTGCAAGAACGGCCACCCGGCTGCCTCCAGGTCTAGAGGGCAAGTAGGAGGTGCTAGCCAGGTCTGAGTAGGCTAAAAGAGTAGAGAGGTGGGGGTACCATGCTCAGAAACTGGACTCCTGGGTATTGCAGGGGGCGAGTGTGTGTCATTGGCAATTTGGGGGACCAGGATTATCAACCTACCTCCATCTCGATTGGAGGAAGGCGAAGGCTCTGAGACCCAGCTCTGCCCACAGCTCCCCTTCTTCACCAGTCGCCCCAGAAGATGGGAAGGTGGAACCAACAGGGCAGCATGAGCATGGCCTCCATGCAGAAGTTATCGAAGGCCCTGACCACCAGGATGCCGGGAGGGTGGAAACCAAAGAAGAGGTGGTGTCAAGAAGGATCGAGCTCGGTGGTCTTTGGGAGCTGCAGAGACCTGAGGCAGGGCCAGCTCAATGCCGCTGACGACTCTGACAGCTCATAAGGCTCCTTCCTCTGCCCACTCCTTCCCACAGGCCACACGCTTTAGACAGAGGGTCTAACTGCATACACAGAGTCCTGTTGGCACAGTGCGTTACGCTGGGGCCTGCTAACCGCAAAGTCAGCAGTTTGAAGCCACCACTCGCTATTTGAGAGAATGGCCAGGCTTTCTACTACAGTAGAGATATATTGTCTCAGAACCCCATGGGAGGAGTTCTACCCTGTCCTATCAGGTCTCTATGAGTCGGGATAGACTTGACGTCAGTGGGTTTGGGGATTTCTTGAGTTAGCAGCATACAAGAATATACTCCTTCCAATGGACTATGTGGTTTACAGATGAGAGTCTAGTATGTAGTTTCTTTTTTAATAAGACCCTTCACCTGCCACAATCCATTTGCAAACACAAGCCGCTCCAAGGACGAAAGATGGAGCTTTCTATGCTCGTACAGAGTTAAAGTAGAGGAAATCCACAGGGGGCAGTGCTACCCAGTCCCAGAGGGGCAGGATCAACGAGATGGCAATGGTTATCCGTTGGGCTGCGATCCTCCTGGTCTGCAGTTTGAAACCCCCAGCAGCTGTGCCGGAGAAAGACTCTACTCCCATAAAGAGTTGGCATCAACTCGATAGCAGTAAGCTTGGTTTTAGTTCAAGAATGCTTTCTCTGAAGGTTCACAGCCTGAACAATTCCAGCTTTCTTACCCATCAGATCTCCACCATGGTCTGAGTGGTCAAAAGTAAAATGGAAACTGGCTTACAGTCTTTTGTGACACACAAGCTACTTTCCAAACGAAGAAAAGAGAATGTTTTCATTCTTTATATTCAGAACGGTAAATAAAGTAAGTAGCTAATGAAATCCCCTTCATTTGACCATGACCATAACATTAAGAATCAAATCTATGAGATAAAGCCCCAGTCAGAAGCCTGGGAGTCCTGGTGGTGCTTGCAGTGGGGACATGTAGTTTTGGGCTACGATCTGCTGCATGATAGGCAGTTCGAAACCACCATCGGCTCTGCGGGAGAAAGACTGGGCTCTCTACTCTCATCAACACTTACAGTCTCAGAAACCCACAGAAGGTCGCTGTGAGTTCCCTTGACTCCATGGCAGTGAGCTGGGCTTAGGGATGGTGCTGTCAGATAAGTGTTGCATGAATGATGGGTAACGTGGGTGGTTCAAGACCACCAGCCACTCTGCTGGAGAAAGATGAGTCTGTCTGCTTCTGTCATGATTCACAGCCACGAAATCACCCCATGGAGTCACTATGAGTGGAATGGACCAGACGGCAGTGGGTTTGCTGTGATAAGCACCCTGGTGGAGCTGGTGGGTAGTGCTGGACGTCCAACCTTAAGTAGTTCCAACCCATCCATCCTTTTCCATGGGAGAATGACTCACATGGTAGCTATGATTTGAAGCCAACAGGATAGCAGTGTTTTCTTTCCTTTTCTTTATTTATTTTTATGAACAAGCATGGAAAGAAATGGACTGGTTTATACATTGCCCAGTCGTTGCTTTTGATAACCATATCCTCTTTTGTAGATGATTTGAGCAGGTGATTGCTTTGCTTATTGGACAATCCGTCCCTGGTAGAAGGCCGGTGCCCCATGGTCAATGAGATTAGATTTGGGGGAGATGATCTATCCAAGAGTTTTCTCAGAGCGCCCACACCCCTCAGCCCGTGCCTTCACAGAGATAGAGAAGCAGTCCCGGAAATATCGACACACCTCCCATTTGTAGACCCAGGCCGAGGGAGGAGCTGTGCCCCAACTCTCTGCATGTGTCATTCTTCATGGAGCCATGGAAGGTAGAAGGCAGCAGGGAGTCAGGCCTGGCCTAGCAGTACCAGGAGCCTGTCCACGCACACCTGGCTGGGGGCCGCGAGAGTGGCAGCTATCCACCTGTCCACCTCCTGTGTCAGACTCCCCAAGTCCTACTCCTATGTCAGATTCCACTGGTCCTACTCCTATGTCAGACTCCACCAGTCCTACTCCTATGTCAGACTCCACTGGTCCTACTCCTATGTCAGACTCCACCACTCCTATTCCTAAGTCAGACTCCACTGGTCCTGCTCCTATGTCAGACTCTACCACTCCTACTCCTATGTCAGACTCCACCGGTCCTACTCCTATGTCAGACTCATACAGCGCACCTGCACCCCTAGACCCCTGCAAGTGCCTTAAGGGTCCTACACTGTTTGCCTGGGGACAGGGGAAAGCATATTGCCAGGTGCTTGTGTTCCCCAGGCTTCATGTACTTGCTGAGCCCCAGGAAGGGGAAGACTCTGTCAGGACAGTGTCCACTTAGTCGCCCCCGCTTAAGAGACTGAAGGAGGCACCTTACTGTGGAGGGAGTCAGACAGAGGCGGCTGCCCACAGCTCTTACACATTTGCGCCTTTGGGCTCAATGGCTTGGTCTTGACCCTGGTCCAACCCCTAGATTTTTTCCCTTGATTGACCCACACAGTAGAACCTCATCAGCCCAGCATGGAAGGGTTAATAATTACCTGGGTTCACAAGGTATAAGGGGAATGGTCATGTGGTGCGGTCTTGGGGCACTCCAACCCTGTGGAGGGCAGGACTGTGGGCCTCGGTGAGGAGTCGGGCTGGCAGCCAGCAGTCCGGAAACTGACTTGCCTGGGTAGGGTCTCCTGTGAATGGCTAGCCCCTTTGTTGCAATGAGAACAGCTCAGAGACCCCTTAGTCAGTGGGTGGGCCCTGAAGCTGGAGAGACTGCAGAAAGATTACTTTCCAGGCAGCAGGTCAGCCCTGTATGAGAACCCCCAGAATGGAAGGCTTGCAAAGAAAGGCCAAGGATTGGTGGGAGCCGGTCCTTTTTCCAGGGCCAGGATTGTAACACATGACTGTTTTCCACCCACACGTTTCAGTCAAGTGTCTCACGGGAGAAGGTCCTATTAGGAAATACTTCTGCTTCATTCATACCTATCACAGTGGCTCTTTGAGTAAGGTCGCATCCCACCTGGCTGTCAGCAACAAGAGGCCAAATCTCCTACTCCACGCAGCGGACCCCTTGGCTCTGCAGGTGAGAGATGCTCACTAAATGGGTAGGGGTCTGGAGGAGGCAGGGTCAATCAGTTTCCAGTGTCCAACATTGGTGCTCAGGCTGGTCACAGGCTAGCCTGCTGCCTTCTCCTTCCATTGACATGGTCAAGAGCTCTAACCAAAAGGGGCTTTCTCACAACTCACCCTGCACCTTTCCATCCACAAGGCATATTAGATGTGCGTGTGTGCGTGGCTGGGAGAGGTCAAGGGGTGGTGGACTTAAACTCCAAAGAAATACTCAGGTGAAACCAAAAAGCACCAGCCCAGGGGTCAGCCTCACCTGCCAGGTAGGCAGGCTCCTCAAGGGAGGTTGACTACAGCAGGATAGAGGGAGGAAGGAGAGGGTTATTAAAACAATAACAACCAAACGTATGGAAATAGGCAAAAGTTGGGCGCATGTGGAGATAGTCACACTTGGTGCCCTGTTGGTAAAAGGGTGAATCCCAGTGTGGAAATTGCACCTGACCTGATTCCACCACACCGAGGCAAATCACTAGGGGAGTGCGGCGGAACAGCATGGGAATGGAGTGCCAAGGTCCCCAGGGAATGCTGAAAGTGGACTTTGGGGCCAGGGCATGATGCCCCAACAGACTGGAATGGAAAACGCTCCTAAGGGCTAGCAAACAATCCCTGAACTAACTACAAGGTTTTCTCTTGTGAACTGTTTTGTTCTGTTCTTTGTCAGTGGTTTGTTTTTGCTGTTTTATTGTCTGGTTGTATACTGTTGCTTTGTTTTCCTCTGTCTTGTTTTCATGTGTGTAAGTGTCTCCACAGGTCTGTCTGAATAGGACAGGCTGGATGAACTATCTGGAGGAAAAACAACGGGACCGACAGTTCCAGGGGGACTTGGGGTGGGGGGTAGAGGGGGTAAGGAAGTGGTGTTAACAAACACAGGGACAAGGGAAAAACATGGGACCCCAAATGGGAGTGGCAGGCCTGGTGGGGAATGATCAAGGGTAAGGTTGCGTAGAGAAGAGGTATACTCTAGCCCAGGTGGCGATGAAGCATGGTAGTAGGGCAGGAGGAAAGTCAAGGGAGATGGAGGAAAAAGCTAGGAGTCAAAGGGCATTTATGAAGGTCTAGACAAAGACATGTACATGCAAATATATATAGGAGGATGGAGAAATAGATCGATGTGTCTATATTTATAGGTTAAGCATTAAGGTGGCGGAAGGACCTTGGGACTCTACTCACTCCCTCAATGCATGAATACTTTCTTTTATTAAATTGGAACTCTATGATGCTCACTCTCCCGACACAATGGCTGGAGCCAAAGTGGGTGAACAAGTAAATATGGTGAAGAAAGCTGATGGTGCCCGGCTATCAAAAGAGATAGTGACTGGGGTCTTAAAAGCTTGAAGATAAACAAGCGGCCAACTAGCTCAGAAGCAACAAAGTCCACATGGAAGAACACACCAGCCTGTGTGATCGAGTGGTCCCAAAGGGATCAGTTACCAGGCATCAAAGAACAAAAAATCATATCATTGACTGCACACCTCAATGATAGGATCGCAGAAGACAAATGGGTGCATAAGCAAATGTGGTGAAGAAAGCTGATGGTGCCCGGCTATCAAAGAGATAGTGTCTGGGGTCTTAAAGGCTTGAAGGTGAACAAGCGGCCATCTAGCTCAGAAGCAAATAAGCCCACATGGAAGAAGCACACCGGCCAGTGCGATCACGAGGTGCCAAGGGACCAGGTATAAGGCATCATGCAAAAAAAAAAAAAGATATATATGTGTGTATGTATGTGTATATGTGTATGTATATATATATATATATATACCATATTAAATGAAGGGGGAAGTGCAGAGTGGAGGCCCAAGGCCCAAGTGTCGGCCAATGGAGATCCCCTCATAGAGGTGTTTAGGAGAGGAGATGGGTTAATTAGGGTGCGAGGTAGTACTGAGGAAGAACACAGCTTTCCCCCAGATCCTGGATGCTTCCTCCCCCCAACTACCATGATCCGAATTCTACCTTGCAGGGCTGGATAGGGCAGAGGCTGTATACTGGTACATATGAGGGCTGGAGGCACAGGGAATCTAGGGTGGATGATACCTTCAGGACCAAGGGTGTGAGGGGCGATGCTGGGAGAGTGGAGGGTAAGTGGATTGGAAAGGGGGAACTGATTACAAGGATCCACGTGTGACCTCTTCCCTGGGAGAGGGACGGCAGAGAATGGGGTGAGGGGAGACTCCAGATAGAGCAAGATATGACAAAATAACGATGTATAAATTACCAAGGGCACATGAGGGAGGAGGGACAGGGGAGGGAGCAGGGGAAAAAGAGGACTTGATGCAAAGGGCTTAAGTAGAGAGCAAATGCTTTGAGAATGATTGGGGCAGGGAATGTAAGTATGTGCTTTATAAAATTGATGTATGTATATGTATGGATTGTGATAAGAGTTCTATGAGTCCCTAAGAAAATGAAAAAAAGAAAAGAGGAGAAAAAATGATTAGGGAAAAGAATGTACAGATGTGCTTTATACAATTGATGTATGTATATGTATGGACTGTGATAAGAGTTGTATGAGCCCATAATAAATTGTTTTTTAAAAAAAAGGTGAATCCTCTGTGGAAAACAGTTTGATGGAGCCTCTCAGTTTCAACCTTGCTCCAGCATCTGATCCAGCAAAACCAAAAGGGCCCAGGAGGTACAAACAAGCTAAGTACTTGACTGCAACGGGAAGATTAAGGGTTCAAGACCCCCATCAACACCTCACCAAGAGAAAGACTGGCCCGCTGCTCTGGTAGAGATGGCACTCACAAAAACCCTAGGGGGGCAGTTCTCCTCTGTCCCAGGGGGTGGCTGTACACCAGCACCTAACAGCAGTCATCAACCTTACACACCCAGCAGCATGAAAAGCAGGGCTCCCAAGAGGTTCTTGAACACCAGTGTTCACAGCAGCCTGACTCCCAGTAACCCAATGGGGGGAACAAGGGGTCAACAGGGGAATGTCTAAGCTACGCGAGGTCCATTCATCCAGACGCACTCTGTTGTTAGGTGCTGTGCAGTTGATTCCGACCCACAGACAGCCTCTGAAACATGCATGGTTTGATTCGGCGCCACCCTCACAATTGTTCCTGTGCTTGATTGAGCCCATGGTCACAAGCCACTGTGCGAATCCATTTTGTTGAGAGCCTTCCTTTTTTCCACGGCCCCCCTACTTTACTGAGCAGGATGTCCTTTCCCAGGGGCTGCTCTCTCCTGGTACCATGTCTCAAGTACCTTAGATGAAGTCTTGACATCTGGGCCTTTAAAGAGCATTCTGACTATCAGACAGGCCAAGATATGACAAAATAATAATTTATAAATTATCCAGGGCACATGAGGGAAGGGTGAGCACGGAGGGAGGGGAAAAAAGAGGACCTTATGCAAAAGGATTAAGTGGAGAGTAAATGCTTTGAAAATGATGAGGGCAAAGAATGTACAGATGTGCTTAACACAATTCATGTATATATGCATTGTTATAATAATTGTATGAGCCCCTAATAAAATGTTTTTTTTAAAGAACATTTTGTCTGGACTTCTTCCAAGACAGATGTCCTTTATATTGGTTGTCCAGGGTACGCTCAACATACTTTGACAGCACTAAGCATATAAATTCTTTCTGTCTCCCTGATTCCATGTCTGAATTTGCATGCATGTGAGGTGATTGAAAATACCATGGCTTGTGTCGGGCGTACCTCAGTTCTCAAAGTAACTTCTCTGCTTTCCAACACTCAAAGAGCTCTTGTGAAAGCAACAGCAAATCCTTGACACCTTCATCTTTTCTCTGTGTATCCTGCTGTTATCTGTTGGTCCAATTGTGAGGATTTCCTTTCCTTTCTTTTTTTTTTTTTTTTGAGTTGGTGTTCTTGACATTGAGTTGTAATCCATCTGAAAGCTGCAATCCTTGACCTTCATCAGCAAGTGTTTCAAGTCCTTCCTCACTTTCATCAAGCAAGGTTGTGTCCTCTGCGAAGATCAGGTTTGCAGCAAGTTGTTAATAAGCTTTCCCCCAATGCTGGTGCCACATTTCCGCCCATATCAATCCAGCCTCTCTGATGAATTTTCTCCATATGCAGATTGAGTGAGTATGGTTAGAGGATGCAACCCTGACATGAGACTTCTCTTAGACCATGCAGTGTCTCTTTGTTCCGTTCCCATACCTGCCTCTTGGTCCGTGTGCAAGTTCTGATTGAGTACAATGAAGAGTTCTGGAAGTCCCATACTTCTCAATGCAATCCATGGTTTGGGTTAGTCCACACAGTCCAATGCCTTGGCATAGTCAATACACCCAAGCAAACATCTTTCAGGATTTCTTGTTTTCAGCCAACATCCATTTGACAAGAGCAATGATTTCCCTTGTTCCACGTCCTTTTCTGAGTCCGGACAGAACCTCTCATTGCTCCCTCTCGATGCACTGCTACAACTTTTGCTGCGTGTTCTTTAGAACAATTTTATTTCCGTGTGATATCAATAATATTATTCATTAATTTGAGCTTTCTGTTGGGGTACCTCTCTTTGGAATGAGTACAACATGGTCTCTTACAGTCATTTGGCCAAGTAGCTTTCTTCGAAGTTTCCTGGCATTGACCAGTGAGTGCTTCCAGTGCTTCATCAGCTTGCTGACACACATTTTAATTGATATTCTGTGGATTCCTGGAGCCACGTTTTTGGCTAACACCTTGAGGGGAGTTTGAAATTCTTCCTTCAGCACCATTGGTTTTTGCTAATATGCTACCTCCTGAAATGGTGGAATGTCGGCTAGTTCTCTTTAGTATTGTGACCCTGTGTATTCTTTCCATTTTCTCTGCATCATTCAATATATTGCTCGAACAATCATACAACATGTCAACCCAAGGCTTGAATTTCTTTTGGTTTCAGATATGCTGAGCATGTTCTTACCTTTTGCTTGCCTTACTCTAGGTCTGTGCACACATAATATTTGACTTTTTCTTCCTGAGCTGACCTTTCAAATTTTCTGTTTGGCTCTTTGACTTCATCCTTTTGTCCATTTTCCTTAAGGACTCTATGATTGAGATCGAGTTTCACAGTCTCTTCTGACATTCACTTAGATCTCTTCTTTCTGTATTGTTATTTCAATGGCATTATGCTTTCTTCGTCACGTCCTCCCACAGTTCATCAGGTCTTCTGTCTTTAGTATTCAATGCAGTAAATCTGCTCTTGAGATGTTCTGTAAATTCAAGTGTTCTAGACTCAAGGTCATATTTTGCCTCTTGTGCACTTGTTTTAATTTTCATGAGCCTTGACCTGAGCTTACATAGGAGCAATTGATGGTCTGTTCCACAGTCAGCCTCTTGTCTGCTTTTAGTTACTGATATTGCGCTTCTCCATCCTCACTTTCCACAGATGTAATCAGTTTGGTTTCTGTGTATTCCATCGGGGGAAGTTCATGTGTATAGTTCCCTTTTGGGTTGATGAAAGGATATTTACTATGAACAAGTTGTTGGTCTGGCATCGCCAGCGTGGTTTCTATTACCAAGGCAGTATTTTCCAACTACTGGTCTTTCCTCTGTTTCCAATGTTTGCATTCCATTCCACAATAATTATCCATGCATCTTGATTGCATGTTTAATTTCAGACTGAAGACAGTTGCATACTTTATTTCTTCATCACTAGTATTTCAGTAGCTGTATTGATTAGATTTCCTTGAAGGCAGATAGATACAATCCTATCACAGACAGCATGAGAATTCACGACTGATTTTGCATTGTGCTTATTTTTTTCAACGTTGTATTTGGAGCTCATACAACTCTTATCACCATCCATACATATATCAATTGTGTAAAGCACATGTGTACATTCATTGCCCTCATCATTTTCAAAGCATTTTCTCTCCACTTAAGCCCTTTGTATCAGGTCCTCTCTTTTCACCTCCCTCCCCGTTATCCCTCCCTCACGAACCCTTGATAATTTATAAATTATTATTTTGTCATATCTTGCCCTGTCCAACGTCTCACTTCACCCGTTTTTCTGTTCTCCATCTCCCAGGGAGGAGGTCACATGTAGATCCTTATAATACGTTCCCTCTTTTCAACCCACTCTCCTTCTAATATCCAAGTATCACCACTCACACCCCTGGTCCTGAAGGTGTCATAGTCCTGGATTCCCTGTGCCTCCAGATCCTTTCTGCACCAGTGTACCTCCTCTGCTTTATCCAGACTTGCAAGGTAGAATTCAGATCATGATAGTGGGGGGAGGGAGCATTTCGGAACTAGAGGAAAGGTATATTCTTCATTGGTGCTACAAAGCACACTGACTGACTCATCTCCTCCCCTATAATCCTCTGCAAGGGATCTCCAGTGGCTGACAAATGGTCTTTGGGTCGCCAATCAGGGTCTCCACTTCCCCCTTCATTCACTATGGTAAGATTTCTTTTGATCCGTTTGATGCCTTATACCTGATCCCTTCGACAATTCATGGTCACACAGGCTGGTGTGCTTCTTCCATGTGGGCTTGGTTGCTTCTCAGCTAGATGGCCGCTTGTTTACCTTCAAACCTTTAAGACCCCAGACACTCTTTTGATAGCCGGGCACCATCAGCTTTCTTCACCACATTTGCTTATGCACCTGTTTGTCCTCAGTGATCGTATCATAGAGGTGTGCACCTAATGATGTGACCGTTTGTTCTTTGATGCCTGATAACTGATCCCTTTGGAACCTCATGATCATACAGGCTGGTGTGTTCTTCCACATTGGCTTTTTTGCTTCTGAGATAGATTGCTGCTTCTTTATCTTCATGCCTTTAGGACCCCAGACGCTATGTCTTTTTTATAGCCGGGCACCATCAGCTTACTTCACGACATTTGCTTATTCACCTGCTTTGTCTTCAGCACTTGTGTCGGGAGGGTGAGCATCATAGAATGCCAATTTAGTAGAAGAAAGTACTGTTGCATTGAGGGAGTACTTGAGTGGAGGCCCATTGTCCTTCCGCTACCTTAATACTAAACCTATAAATATAGGCACAAAATCTATTTACACACACACACATATATATATGTATATATATATTTGCATAGGTACATGTCTTTGTCTAGACTTCTATAAATACCCTCGCCTCCCAGCTCTTGCCTCTATTTCCCTTCACTTTCTTCCTGTCCCACTATCATGCTCCATCCGACCCGGGTTTCAGCAATACCTCTTCCTTACATTACCCTTGATCATGCCCTACCAGGCCTGCCACACCAACCTCACCACCAATTTGGATCACTTGTTGTACCCTTGTCCTGGGTTTGTTAACAACACTTCCTTACCCCCCACCTTCCCCTATCCGATTTCCCCCAAGAACTGTTGGTCCCACTGTTTTTCTTCTAGCTGGTTAATCCAGGCTGTCTTATTTAGACAGATCTGCGGAGATAATAACATGCACAAACAAAAAACAAGACAGAGCAAAACAAAGCAACAATATACAACAAAACAACAGCAACAAACCACTGACAAAAAAAAAAAACCAGAACAGAACAAGAAAGAACAGCTTGTAGTGAGTTAAGGATCATTTGTTGGCCTTTAGAAGGGTTTCTAGTCAAGTCTGTTGGGGCACCATGCCCTGGCCCCAAAGTCCACCTTCAGAATTCACTGGGGACCTTGCCGCTCCATTCCCTTGGTCTCCGCTGCACTCCCCCATGCTTTGTCTCGGTGTGGTGGGATCAGGTCGGTCACAATTCCCACACCGTGTCACCAGTGCTGTCACCCGCAGGGCCGTCGGTCATGTCTCATATTGGGGCTTCCCATGTGGTCCTCTCTGTGGCCTGGCTGCTCTAAATGGAGTCATCGTCGTCAGGGCCTGGTGGACCAGGATGCGCTCCACTCTCTCCTACTCCCCCTTCATCTGCTCCTGTGCGCTCCGATCAGATGTGTCCTGCTCCTGGAGCTGCAGATTCAATGCTCCTTTGAAATAAATTCTTCTGGGCTGAGGGGCAGGCATCCACTTAGTACTTGGTACTGGGCCAGCCCGCCAGACCTCTCCAATGGTTCCCTACTCCACGCCAGAATGTTGAATTCACACCTTGGGGAGATGGGTTGAAGTCTGGTCCCTCTATCCCTGTGAAGATATAAACAATACCCTCCCCTTGGGTGGGTTAGTGCCCCATGCCCCCGCTACCCATTTCTTCCTTATTTTCAACCTTTTCTTTTTTCCTTTCCCCACCTCCTCCCCAGTTGTCTACCATGAGCATCCCTGGACTTGATCTGGTTCCTGCCATACTCCACAGTCCTCACCCCAAGAATGTGTGTATACAGTAGCATTTTCCCTATGCACCTTTTGCATTTTTTTTTAATGGTTACCTCAGCGGGCCCATGCTTTACTTGTCCTTTTGTGCCTGACTTACTTCGCTTAGCATGATTTCCTCCAGTACTTCTCATGGCGCTATGTGCTTCATACATTCATCGCTGCTTTTTACCGATGAGTAGTGCGCCATTGAATGTATATACCACAGTTTTTAATCCAATCGTAAGTTGATGGACATTTGGGTTGCTTCCGACTCCTTGCAATTGTGAACTGTGCCGCAATGAACATTGGGGCACAGATGTCTGGCCTTGGTTTGTTTCTTGCCTCTCCTGGGTGTATGCCCAGAAGGGAGATGGCAGGGTCATATGGTAACTCGATTTCCATCTGTTTTAGGTATCGCCAGATTGATTTCCATAGTGGCTGTACGTACTTACAAGTCCACCAGCAGTGGATGAGAGTTCCTGTCTCCCCACAGCCCCTCCAGCACTTGTTGCTTTCTGATTTTTTGAATTGGGCTACCTTTGAGGGTGTTAGGTGGTACCTCATTGTTTTAATTTGAATTTCTCTCATGGCTAAAGATCGGGAACATTTTCTCATATGTGTGTTGGCCATTCGGAATACTGCCCCTGTGAAACTTCTGTTCAGGTCCTTTGCCCACCTCTCAAGTGGGCAATTAGTTTTTTTTTTCTTTTTGGGAGCGAGCAAGTATATTAGAGTTTAGTAATAAGGTCTTTGTCTGATGTGTCACAGCGAAAAATGTTTTCCCAGGTCATTGACTCTCTTATTATTCTATTGGTGAATTCTTTCGACATACACAGGTGTTTTTTCTTCAGTATATCCCATTATAACCCACTCTCCCTCTACCCTCCCAGTTTTGCCACTCACATCCCTGGCCCTGAATTTATCATCTGCTCTGGGTTCCTTGTGCCTCCAGCTTCTATTTGCAGCACTGTACATCCTCTGTTCTAGCCAGACTTGCAACATAGAATTTGGATCATGATAGTGGAGTGGTGGTGGTGGAGGAAGCATTTTGAAATGAGAGGAATACTATACACTTCAGAGGTGCTGCATCGTACCTTGACTGACTCATCTCCTTCTTAGACTCCTCTGCAAGGGGATCTCCAGTGACCAACAAATGGGCTTTGAGTCTCAACTCTGGACTTCCCCCTTCATTCACTATGGTATGATGTTTTTGTTCTGATGATGCCTTATACCTGATCCCTTTGACACCTCGTGGTCGCACAGGGTGGTGTACTTCTTCCATGTGGGCTTTGTTGCTTCTGAGCTAGATGGGCACTTGTTTACCATGAAATATTTAAGACCCCAGACTCTATACCTTTTGATAGCCGGAACCATCAGCTTCCTTCGCAGGTTTGATTATGCACCTGTTTGTCCTCAGTGATCATATCATGGAGGTGTACACTGAGTGATATGATTTTGTTGTTCTTTGTTGCCTGATAATTGATCATTTAGTAATCTCATGATCACACAGGCTTGTGTGGTCTTCCATGAGGGCTTTGTTGCTTCTGGCCACTATGTTTACCTTCAAACCTTTAAGACCGCAGACACTTTATCTTTTGATAGCCAGACACTGTCAACTTTCTTCACCACATTGCTTATTCACATATGTACATGTCCTTGTCTGGATGTCTATAAATTCCCTTTGCCTCCCAGTTCTTTCCTCTATTTCATTTGATTTTCCTCCTGTTCCACTATCAGCCTCCTAGTTCGTCACTCTTTATGGAGTAGAAATCCTCATCATTCTCCCACAGAGCAGAGCAACGTCTACAACTGATGATCTTGCATTTAGCAGCCCAACACATAACACCTCCATCCGGGGTGCTCCCTAATCCAGCACCCATCTTGGGAAGGAGTTGTTCAAAGGGGCTAAGGCTTCATATGAAGGAAGGTAGAGAGTCCAGGATGCAGGTCTATGACACACAATCTCCCACCAGTTCACAGATCTCAGACCCATAGACCCCACACCCTAAGGCCCATTCCGAGGAGTTCAGGCATCAGGACTGAGGTCCCAAATGAGAGGACTTCTGAGGGGAATGCAAGGATAAAATAAACATCTATGAGATATTGTTGGGGGGGTTCTATCACAAGGATTCCTGTCACTTAGAAGGAATTTTAACAATCAGCCTCCCTATTCGGCTGAGCTTGGCTGTAATAGGTCAGGCATCAGACCTTGATCAATGCTGGAAACCCTGACAGAAAGTAGCAAGATGAAGCCTAATGAACCCTAGGTCATAACTCAGAGCTTAGAACCTGTCCACCCAGTTCCAACCTGCACCTGCTGCCTCATCATCTAAAAGATGCTGCAAGGATGTGTTGGTGCTGCGATTGTGACCATGTCTTGGGAGCAGAAGTAGGACAGCTAGGACACAGTGGTTGTGCCTTGGCCTGCAAACACAAGGGCAGCAGCTCAAAGCCACCAGCCACCCCAAGGGAGAAAGATGGGACTTCCTACTCTCATAGACATGGATAATCTTCCCTGTCCTGTGAGCCAAAAGGGACTTATTAGAATAGGACTTGGTGTCATGGTTGTGAAGGGGGTGCATGTTTCAGTGGCGACGTGGCACAGAAGCTGAGTTTGAGTTGAGGATCAAATATGGCTGACATGAAGCCTGGCTGAAAGCCCCATGCCGTGGCTTTGAATTCGTGTAACCAGGTCTCTAACTTCCTTCATCCTTGCCCAAGGCACATCCAAACCCAAATCAAAGTCACTGCTGTTGAGTCGAGGGCCACTCACGGTGACGCTACAGGACAGGGGAGAACTGCCCCCTGTGGAATTCTGAGAGTGTTCCTGTTCACAGGACTAGACCTCATCCAGCTGCCCATCGTCTCATGGCGAGAATTCTCTGTTGGGCTCACCTCAAGGCTGAGCATGTGCCAGGACCTGGAAGTCTTGAAGCTACCCCACGTCCTCTCACTCCCCCTTTCAGAACCTACATTTCCCCTTCTGTGACCTGTGACTACCGAGTTTGCAGTTGATTTCATTTTATTGTGCATGAGCATTAAAATGTAAGACCTGGCAGAGCAAAGCTGCTGAGAGAGGTCCTAAGGCAAACGTCCTTCCATTGTCCTCTACTTCTCTCACTCTGTGACTGTGAGAATAGTGCACCGCCCTCGGGGCTGAATCATTCTAAATTAAGGCTATGCTAAAACAACTTCCTTCTCAGATGGAAGGCTTGCACCTGATGCACGACAAAGTTAGAGCTTATGGATAAATAAATGATAAAGATGCTCCCAAAAGGGAATGAGGAGAATGTCCCCTTATGAATGGTATATGGGTACAAAGTTCATTGGTATGGAAAGCCTGTGATGGAAACGAGATGAACTCACAAGCAAAGTTTACCTGTGACTCATATGTAACTCAGGTGTAATCCCCAGTGCTTCTAGCTCGTGTGTAACTCATAGCCCTCCTGGCTCATCTGTAATCCCTAGTCTTCCTGTATATGTAGAGCTCTTTCTCCATTTTTTGAACTTTGGAACCCTTGGTATTTTACCAGTTTTGGTTGCTTCCAACTTAAAAAAAACAACAATAAAAACCACAATTCTTTTGTTTCTCTCTTTATACGAATTCTAGTGACATGCTATCTTGGACATTACTTCACTGTGCATGCAACCCAGAGAAATGTGTAAATCACACATGTACAACTCAACCGTAACCTCACAAGTGTCTGCTGTGAGATGTCAAATGAGGTAACCTCGTGTGGCAGGTCCTGTGAATGAGCATCTTCATGTTTAGGCGAATTAGAACGGCGAACCAATACTGTTGCTTGCCAAGGGGTCTCTTCCGACCCATAGCAACCCCGTGCACAAAGCATAGAAACCCAACCAAACAGAACACGGCCCCATTCTGAGCCATTCTCACCATAGTTCCTGGTGTTGCAGCCACCGCGCCAATCCTTCCTGTCAAGGGCCTTCCTCTCCTTCACCACCCCTCTGCTTGACCGAGCATGATGTCCTTCTCCAGGGACTGGTCTGTCCTGACAGCATGTGCACAATCTGTGTGACAAAGCCTCCCCAGACATCTTCCAAGATACATGGGTTTGTCATTTTAGCAGTCCATGCATATTCAAGATTCTGCTCCATCACCACCATGCAAATGTATCCTTTCTTCCTCCATTTCCTTTATTCAGGGCCCCACTCTCACCTGCATTAGATGCCATTGAAAATGCGATGGCTTGGGTCAGCCTCACCTTA
Source organism: Tenrec ecaudatus (assembly GCF_050624435.1). Taxonomy (NCBI): domain Eukaryota; kingdom Metazoa; phylum Chordata; class Mammalia; order Afrosoricida; family Tenrecidae; genus Tenrec; species Tenrec ecaudatus. The sequence continues at coordinate 130,230,857 of NC_134541.1, forward strand.
GTCCTCAAAGTAGCATTCTTGCTTGTCAAGCCTCTAAATAGATCTTGGGAAGCATTGTTAGGCCGTACAACACATCTTTGGATCTCTTGATGACTACTTCCCTGAGCATTGATTGTGATCCAGGCAAGACCAAATCGTTGACAACATCAACCTTTTCTCCATATTTCATGATGTGATCTGTTAGTCCAGTGGAGAGGATTTGGGTCTTCTTTACATGGAGTTGTGATCCATACTGAAGGCTGCAGTAATTGATCCTCGTGAGCAAAGTTTCAAGTCCTCCTCACTTTCAGCAGGCAAGGTTGTTTCACCTGCGTATTGCAGGTTATTAATAAGCCTTGCTCCAACCCTGATGCCACCTTCCTCTTCATGTAATCCAGCATCTCTAATGATTTGCTCATCATACAGATTGAATGATGCAACCCTGACACACATTTTTCTGATTTTTAAAATCTTTTTATTAGGTGCTCATACAACTCTTGTTTTTTTTTTTAATCATTTTATTTGGGGCTCATACAATTGCAATCACTATCTATACATGCATTCATTTTGTCAAGTGCATATGTACGTATGTTGCCATCATCATTCTCAAAACATTTGCCATCCACTTGAGCCCTAGGTATCAGCTCTTCATTTTTCCCCTCCCTTTCAGTTCCCCGCTACCTTATGAACCCTTCTTATTCATAAATTGTTATTGTTTTGTGGTATGGTACTCTGTGGGTTATCTCCCCCTGCCCTCCTCTCTGTTGTCCATCCCCAGGGAGGAGGCTATGCATAGATTCTTGTAATCAGTTCCCCCTTTCTAGCCCACGTTTCTTCCACCTTCCAGGCATTGCCATTCTCAGCACTGGTGGTGCAGGAGGCATCTGTCCTGGATTCCCTGTATTTCCAGTTGCTCTCTGTACCAATGTACATCCTGGCCCAGCAGATTTGTAAGGTAGAATTGGGATCATGATACTGGGGGAGGGGGGGTTTAAGAAGTATTTCAAAGCTATAGGAAAGTTATATGTTTCTTCGTTGCTAGCCTGCACTCTGACTGGCTCATCTCCACCCTAAAACCCTTCAGTAAGGGGGTGTCCCATTGGCTGCTGATGGGCTGAGTCTCCACTCTGCACTCACCCATTACCGATTAGATTTGAGTCTCCACCCTGTACCTACACATTGAAAATAATATGATTTTTGTTCCTTGATGCTTGATACCTGATCCCTTCGAATGCTCGTGGTCACACAGGTTGGTGTGTATCCTCCATGTGGGCTTTGTTGCTTCTGAACTGGATGGCCACTTGTTTCTCTTTGAGTCTCCAAGACCCCAATCGCTATATCTTTTGATAGCCGGGGACCATCAGCTTTCTTCACCACATTTGCTTATGCACACGTATGTGTTCATTGATCATATCAGGAAAGTGGGCACCCACTGATAAGATTTTTTGTTCTTTGATGACTTAAGGGTCTCCTAAACTCTTATCACACTCCAAAGCACATTTGTACATTCATTGCCCTCTTCATTCTTCAAAAATTTGCTCTCCACCCATGCCGTTGGCATCAGCTCCTCATTTTAATCCCTCCCTCCCATCTCTCCCCTCCCTGAGGAACCTTTGGTAATTTACAAATTATTGTTTTGTCCTATCTTGCACTATCCGATGTCTACCTTCCCCTACTCCCTCCCTAAGCCCTCACCCAGGACTGGACGTCCCTACCCAGAACCTTTGTCTATCCTGGATGCAGGATGCCAGGCCCCAGGAAGGAGGACCTGCAGGGTGCAGGGTGCAGCCCTGGGGCTCAGTCTGGCTCAGCTCAGACTTGGGGAAGTCATGATTCCACTGTAGTGCAGGGGCCTGGGCATCTCAATTCAAGGTCCATGGATCTTCCAATCATGAGGCGTTTCTCTCCTGTCCCCACAGACGCGGGCAGTGATGAACTTCATGGTTCGGTACCGGCCAGATGAGCAGCCCACCCTGAGGCCACAGCACGACTCCTCCACCTTCACCCTCAATGTTTCCCTCAACCAAAAGGACCTGGATTATGAGGTCAGCCCACAGCTGCCCTCCACACTGTCGGCCTGCCACGGTATCTTCCTGGGTTTCTATGCCTGGTTCCCTCCTGGGGTGGCTACCTGCCAATCCTCTGGGGTGTCCTATTCTCCCTTCCCCTTATCCCCCTGGTCCCGTGCCTGGTGCCCCCAGCCTCTTCCTGCTCCCCTCCTGCTTACCTTCCCTCTCTTTCCTCTTCTCCCCACAGGGAGGTGGCTGCCGCTTCCTGCGCTATGACTGCGTGGTCGCTTCTCCAAGGAAAGGTTGGGGACTCATGCACCCAGGCCGCCTCACCCACTACCACGAGGGACTGCCCACTACTCGGGGAACTCACTACATCATGGTGTCCTTTGTCACCTCTTGACAATTGCGATAGTTTATTGTGTCAGCCTGGCCAATAAACACAAGTAGGATTAATTGAAAGGCAGAGTGGAAATGGCTCAGTGAGCCTTGCCTTTCTTGTCTGTCGTTCTTTAACATCGGACCTGTGTGCGGCTGCCTTGCTTGTTCTGTGCCTCAATTTAAAGGGGTACACGACCTGTGGGATGTCTAGCCTATGGATTGTGTCACTGTAACCTAAGTTCTCTTTAAGCCTTAATGATTGGAATGTTCATCTCTAGAGCTGGGGACCAACAGTTGGTGACAGTTGGTGACCTGCCTTGCTGTTTGCTGCCTGGGTATATAAGGCCCAGTTCTCTCTACAGAAAGGGACTGGCAACTGGCGGCTCTTAAGCCTTAAAGGACTGCTAGTGTCTCACTGCTTTATAATTTAACTGTTAATTTCTTGTATTATATCTATTTTTATAAATATATTTATATATAATTACTAGCAATCAGGTTTGTCTCTCTAGAGAACCCTATCCAATACATTTTGGTACCAGGAGTGCTTCTAGAGAAATAAACCATAAATATGGGTTTCTTAAATTGGCTTTCCAACCTGATTAGTCTTGACGTGGATACGTCTGCTACCCTTAATAATCCATGGTGTGAAATACAAAGGTAATACCTAAAGTAGCACCACCGATAGATGAGGTGCTGGATAAAAGAGATGCTCTAGGCGATCATATGTTTGATATTTTCCAGGAGTTTTGTGATAATGACAAGTATAGGGAAGCTGGTTGGCTGGTCCTTCATAAAATGGAAAGTGTGATTAAGGAGAGGGATGATCTCAGAGCCTCAAAAGCATGCCTCAGGTGCAGACTAACAGATTTGAAAACTTCCATCTGTGCTACACAGGAGAGCCTTCTCTCCTCTAGTAAAAGAGCTGACACTGCTGAGAACCAAGTCCTGAGTCTCATTATACGAGTGGCTGAGTTACAAGGCAGCTGAATTGCAGATCTAGAGTATTGTCTGTAACCAAAGTAAGGGCATTAATTGGGAAAAGTTGGGACCCTGAAACATGGGATGGGAACATATGGGCTGATGATCCAGAAGAAAAGGATATTGAGCCCTTAGAAACACCTGAGCAGATTAGCCAAACTATTCAAGTTGTTATGCCAGGTGGGACTGCATCAGTAGCATTACCTGAGGAAGATGCCTCGCAAGATATTGCTGAGAACACCCAGGAAACACCCTCACCACCCATTATTTCCGCTAGACCTGTCACTAAAATGAAGTCTCAGAAACCTCCTAAAGGTGAGGTTGAGAGGATTATCCAAGAAGAAGTGCGCTACACACATAAAGACCTGCTCGAGTTTTCAAATATGTACAAGCAAAAGCCTGAAGAATATCCCTGGGAATGGTTACTAAGGGTGTGGAATACTGGTGCACGAAATGTAATATTAGACCGGTCTGAGTTTCTGGATATGAGACCCCTAAGCACAGACTCTTCTTTCAATGTCCCTGCGAGACAGGCTGAAAAATGATCTACTTTTTATTTGGTTGGTTCTCTGAAGCAGGGACAGCCAGATGGCCTAGATTGGACTAACTTGAAGTGCCTGACCTACCTAGGTACACTGTAGAGGAAGGCATCCAAAAGCTTAGAGAAATTGGTATGTTAGAATGGCTCTATCAAGATATTTCCATAGACCCAAAAAGGGGGTGTCCTGAGGACATACCCTTTACCACAGCCATAAGGAACAATTTTGTGGAGTGGGCCCCAGCATCTCTTAAGACTCCTGTAATTGCTATTTTATGTGCACCAGGATTAACAGTGGGCACTGCCCTAAGCGAACTCTGACATTGCCAACAATGGGGTTGATTGGTCCCCGTGATGGTAGAGGGCAGGTGTCAGCACTGAATCAACAGAGACAGAGTGGGTGTGGTTATAATAGACAACAAGGTTTCAATAATAATCAAAGCAACCTGTCTCGTGTGGAATTATGGCATTGGCTACTTAGCCACGGTGTCCCTAGAAATTAAATAGATGGGAAGTCTACTAAATATTTACGTGATCTGTACAGGCAAAAAAATGGTAGATCAGGTGAACAGCAGAATAGACAGTCACGATCGCTCAATCAATTCCCAGACCTGAGCCAGTTTACGGACCCAAAACCCCTTGAATGAAGGGGAGGCCGGGTCCCTTGTAAGGAGGACCCTGCTGCATCACTGAAGGTTTATACTGTTATTCTTTCTTCTAACCTTCCCCAACGGGACCTGCAGCCTTTCACAAGAGTGACTGTTCATTGGGAGAAAGGAAATAATCAAACTTTTCAAGGATTACTAGACACTGGCTCAGAACTGACACTAATTCCAGGAGACCCAAAATGTTTCGAAGGCCCAACAATCAGAGTAGGGGCTTATGGAGGTCAAGTTATCAATGGAGTGTTAGCTCAAGTGTGCCTCACTGTGGGTTCAGTGGGCCCCCAGACCCATCCTGTGGTTATTTCCCCAGTTCCAGAATGCATCATTGGAATAGACATACTTAGTAACTGACAGAACATGCATATCAGATCCCTAAAATGTGGAATAAGGGCTATCATGGTTGGAAAGGCCAAGTGGACACCATTAGAATTGCCATTACCTAGGAAAATAGTAAACCAAAAGCAGTACCGCATTCCTGGAGGAATTGCAGAGATCAGTGCCACCATCAAAGACTTGAAAGATGCAGGAGTGGTGATTCCTACTATATCCCCATTTAATTCACCAATTTGGCCTGTAAAGAAGACTGATGGATCCTGGAGAATGACAGTGGATTATCATAAACTTAACCAGTTGGTGACTCCAATTGCTGCTGCTGTCCCAGATATGATTACATTGCATGAGCAAATTAATACTTCTCCTGGTACATGGTATGCAGCTATTGATCTGGCTAATGCCTTCTTCTCCATACCAGTCTCAAAGGACCACCAGAAGCAGTTTGCCTTCACCTGGCAGGGGCAACAATATACTTTCACAACTCTCCCCCAGGGGTACATCAACTCTTCTGCCCTGGGCCATAATTTAGTCTGAAGGGACCTTGACCACCTGTCTAGTCCACAAAATGTCACACTGGTCCATTATATTGATGACATTATGCTGATTGGACCCACTAAGGAGGATGTATCAAAGACTCTAGATTCATTGGTACAATATCAGCGTACAAGGGGTTGGGAAATTAACCCAACAAAGATTCAGGTACCCTCCACATCAGTAAAATTTCTAGGGGTCCAGTGGTGTGGGGCATGTCGAGACATTCCTACTAAAGTGAAGGATAAGCTATTACATTTAGCTCCCCCAATGACTAAAAAAGAGGCACAATGCCTAGTGGGCCTCTTCAGATTTTGGAGGCAACATATTCCTCACTTAGGTGTTCTACTTTGACCTATTTATCAAGTGACACGAAAAGCCTCCATTTTTGAGTGGGACCAAGAAAAAGAAAAGGCTTTTCAACAAGTTCAGGCTGCCAAGCAAGCTGCTTTGCCACTGGGACCATATGATCCAGCTGACCCAATGGTGCTAGAGGTGTCAGTTGTAGATAAAGAAGCAGTGTGGAGTCTTTGGCAGACCCCTATTGGTGAATCACACCATAGACCATTAGGATTTTGGAGTAAAGTCTTGCCATCCTCTGCAAACAACTACTCCTCCTTTGAAAAACAGCTGTTGGCCTGTTACTGGGCCTTGGTGGAGACTGAACGCCTCACCATGGGCCACCAAGTCACCATGAGGCCTGAATTACCTATCATGAACTGGGTATTGTCTGACCCACGTAACCATAAAGTTGGACGTGCGCAGCAACACTCCATTGTTAAATGGAAGTGGTATATATGAGATCGGGCCAAAGCAGGACCTGAAGGCACAAGTAAGCTACATGAAGAAGTGGCCCAAATGCCCACAGTTTCCACTCCTGTCACATTGCCTCCTTTCTCTCAGTCGGCACCTATGGCCTCCTGGGGAGTTCCTTACCATACTTTAAGTGAAGTCCAAAAATTCATGCTTGGTTTACGGATGGCTCTGCACGATATGCAGGTTCCACTCATAAGTGGACAGCAGCAGCACTACAGCCCCTTTCTGGGATCTCCCTAAAGGACAGTGGTGAAGGGAAATCTTCCCAATGGGCAGAACTTCAAGCAGTGCACCAGGCCGTTCCGTTTGCATATGAGGAAAAATGGCCAGATGTGAGACTGTACACTGATTCAACGGCTGTGGCTAATGGCTTGGCTGGATGGTCAGGGAATTGGAAGGACCATGTGGAAAATTGGTGACAAGGAGGTGGGGAAGAGGTATGTGGATAGACCTCTCTGAATGGGCCAAGAAAGTAAAGTTAATTGTATCTCACATGAACGCTCACCAAAGGATTACCTCTGAAGAGGAGGACTTTAATAATCAAGTGGATAAGATGACACACGCTGTGGAGACTGGTCCTCCTCTTTCCTCTGCCACTCCTGTTATCGCCCAATGGGCACATGAACAAAGTGGACATGATGGCAGGGATCACCAAGGCTGACTTGACCACTGCCACTGCTGAGTGTCCCATTTGCCAGCAACAGAAACCAACATTAAGTCCAAGATATGGGACAATTCATTGGGGAGATCAACCAACAACTTGGTGGCAGGTTGATTACATAGGACCACTTCCATCATGGAGGGGATAGCGTTTTGTTCTTCCTGGAATAGACACCTACTCTGGATATGGATTTGCCTTCTCTGCACGTGATGCTTCTGCCAACACTACTATTCGGGTATTTACAGAATGCTTCATCCACCAGCATGGAATCCCACATAGCATTGCTTCAGATCAAGGAACTCACTTTACAGCAAATACAGTGCGGCAATGGGCCCATTCCCATGGAATCCACTGGTCGTATCATGTTCCTCATCATCCTGAAGCTGCCGGCTTGGTAGAACGATGGAATGGGCTCCTAAAGACACAATTACGGCGCCAACTAGGTGGCAACAACTTGCGGGGCTGGGCAATGTTCTCCAGGAAGCTGTATACGCTCTAAACCAGCAGTCAATATATGGTGCTGTGTCTCCAATAGCCAGAATTCATGGGTCCTGGAACCAAGGGGTGGAAGCTGGAGTGGCACCACTCACTACTACTACTAGTGATCCCTTGCCGCATTTTTGCTTCCTGTCCCAGCAACCCTGTGTTCCTCAGGCCTGGAAGTCCTGGTCCCGAAGAAAGGAACTTTCCCACCTGGAAACAGCACAGATTCCACTGAACTGGCAGCTGAGAATGCCCCCTGGCCACTTTGGACTTCTCATGCTTTTGGATAAACAGGTCAGGAAGAGTGTCACTGTACTAAGTGGTGTGATTGATCCTGATTACCAAGGAGAAATTGGACTGGTACTACATAATGGAGGTAAAGAAGAATATATCTGGAATCCAGGAGATCCCAAAGGCCAACTCTTAGTGTTACCATGCCCTGTTATTAAAGTAAATGGTAAGTTACAGCAACCCAATCCTGGCAGGACTTATAATGACCTAGACCCCTCAGGAATGAAGGTCTAGGTCACCCCGCCAGGCCAAAAACCACAGCCAGCTGAGGTGCTTGCTGAGGGCAAAGGTAATACAGAATGGGTACTAGTAGAAGGTAGTTCTACCTATCAATTATGACCACATGATCAATTGCAAAAGCGAGGTTTGTAATTGTCAATGTATTTCCTTTTATGTGCTAATTGCATATCTTTCCTTTGTTCAGGTATGATATATCAGATGCAATTGGACTCGGTGTGTTTTCATTTATATGTATGGTAGATGATTGATGATAAGTATAAGGTTGATTACATTAATGTCTGGAAATTATGTAAGTATGTATGGGTAAAGAATTGTGTACAGGTGCCAGGCTGGCAAGGGGTGGATTGCGATAGTTTATTGTGCCAGCCTGGCTGATAAACACAAGTAGGATTAATAAAAGGGCAGAGGGGAAAATGGCTTAGTGAGCCTCGCCTTGCTTGTCTCTCGTTCTTTAATCATCGGACCTGCGTGCGGCTGCCTTGCTTGTTCTGTGCCTCAGTTTAAAGGGGTACACGACCTGTGGGATGCCTAGCCTGTGACTGTGTCTCTGTAAGTTAAGGTCCTTTTAAGCCCTAGTGATTGGAATGTTCGTCTCTAGTGCTGGGGACCGACAGTTGATGACAGTTGGTGAGCTGCCTTGCTGTTTGCTGCCTGGGTATATAAAGCCCAGCTCTCTCTACAGAAAGGGACTGGCAACTGGAGGCTCTCAAGCCTTAAAGGACTGCTAGTGTCTCACTGCTTTATAATTTAACTGTTAATTTCTTGTATTATCTATCTGTATATAATTTAAAGGTTCATTTCTTATATTATATATCTATCTTTATATTTATATATAATTACTAGCAATCTGGTTTGTCTCTCTAGAGAACCCTGTCCAACACAACAACCAACCACTCTGCCTAACCTTCCTAACCACTGTGCCTTGGGTGTGTGTGTGGGGGGGGGTAGATAGAAGGGGTTACCTGGGCGTGGCCCCTACTGTCTTGGAGAGAGGTTCTGGCCACGATTCCTGTGTTCTGTGTGCTGAAACTGAATGTGTTCCCATGTCACCCAATATACGGACTCTCAAGGAGCTTCTGGAGCCTCCTAACCTCCCCTCACCTTCACGGAGGTCCTGATAAAAGAGCTTCTGGGGGCGTCCTGGGGGATAAATTGTTACGATTTCTCAGCCTGCTTCCCTCCCCAGTGAAGGAGGATGCAGAGCTCTCCAGTCCTCCCTAGGCCTTCCGTCAACCCATGGACCCCGCACCCAGAGGAGTGGGAGACCAATCTTCTCCATAAAGAAAGGGTGAGAAGGGGGATGTGGGGGAGCAGGAGGCTCCATCTGTGTGTGTCCCTGGAAGTTTCCATTGGTCTCTGTTTCTTGCTCCCCTGTATAGTCTTAAGGAGCCCAGGTGTTGCTATTGGTTAAGTATTGGACTGTTAACCTGAAGGTCAGCGGTTCAAGCCTACCAACGGTTTCAAAGGGAAAAGATGAGACTCTCTGCACCATAAATATTGACAATCTCAGAAGACCTGGAGAGCAATTTTACTCAGATACGTGCGATCACCGTGAGTCAGAAAAATCCCAGGTGGCCAAGTGTGTTATGCAATGAGGTCAATTTGAAAGCAGGAGCCAGTCCCAGGGGAATGAAGAACTCTCTCCTCCTATAAAACGTCAGTTGTGGAAACCCAGAGGGGCGGTTCTGTCCTGTCTCACAAGGGCGCTAAGAATCAGAATGAACTTGAGAGCCAAACATTGGGTTTTGGTTGGGTTCTGTTATTGCCTGAGCAGGGGAAAGGGTTGGAAGAAGGACCAGACCAGAAGACTTCCCAGTCGGTTCTTAGCCAAGAGCGCCCTCACCCGGGCCCCAAGTTCTTCTCCGTGGTTCTCTAATCAATTGACGCCATCTTCCCCTTTCAGGAAGACTGGGGCTGATGAGACCTACAGCTGATCCTTGGCAGAGGGCGTCCTCTTGCCTCACAAGCATGTGCACTAAAGATGGTAGACAGGAAGGAGAGAGACTTACCTGTAGTCTCTGCATGTGCCTATGGAAAAATATGCATGAAGTTTACCACTTTGGGGGTGTCTAAATCCCAGTCATTGTATCTATCCAGAATATTGGGTCCCAAACCACCATTGATTCCCACAATATTTTTATCATTCAAAGCTGATATTTTGTGCCTTTCGTTTTTTTTTATTAAAAAACATTTTATTAGGGGCTCATACAACTCTTATCACAATCCATACATATACATACATCAATTGTATAAAACATATCTGTACATTCTTTGCCCTAATCATTTTCTTTTTTTTTTAATCTTTAAAAAAAATTTTTTTTAATTTTAACAATTTATTAGGGGCTCATACAATTCTTATCACAGTTCATACATATACATACATCAATTGTATAAAGCACATCTGTACAGTCCCTGCCCTAATCATTTTTTTCTCCTCTATTCTTTTTTTACATTTTATTAGTGACCCATACAACTCTTATCACCATCCATACATATACATACATCAATTGTGTAAAGCACATCCATACATTCCCTGCCCCAATCATTCTCAAAGCATTTGCTCTCCACTTAAGCCCCTTGCATCAGGTCCTCTTTTTTTCCCCTCCCTCCCCTTTCCCCCCTCCCTCATGTGTCCTTGGTAATTTATACCTCGTTATTTTGTCATATCTTGCCCTATCCGAAGTCTCCCTTCCCCCCTTCTCTGCTGTCCCTCTCCCATGGACGAGGTCACATGTGGATCCTTGTAATCAGTTCCCCCCTTCCAACCCACTCACCCTCCACTCTCCCAGCAACGCCCCTCACACCCTAGGTCCTGAAGGTATCATCCACCCTGGATTCCCTGTACCTCCAGCCCTCATATGTACCAGTGTACAGCCTCTGCCCTATCCAGATCATGGTAGTTGGGGGGAGGAAGCATCCAGGATCTGGGGGAAAGCTGTGTTCTTCATCGGTACTACCTCGCACCCTAATTAACCCATCTCCTCTCCTTAACCCCTCTATGAGGGGATCTCCATTGGCCGACACTTGGGCCTTGGGTCTCCACTCTGCACTTCCCCCTTCATTTAATATGGTATATATATACATATACATATACACATATATACACACACACTTATATCGTTGTTGTTTTTTTTTTGCATGATGCCTTATACCTGGTCCCTTGGCACCTCGTGATCGCACTGGCCGGTGTGCCTTTTAAATAATAATTCTCCACTCTCTCCCCACCCATTTCCTATTCACCACAAAACTATTTTTATTTATGAATAAATGTTCCTGAGTCCCATTGGTGGTGGTGTGGGGCTGCCTACAAAAGCCCAGTGGTTCAAATCCATCAGCTTCTTTTGTGGGAGAACGATGGAGCTGTTGGCTCTAGAGATTTTCACTATCAAATTTTTTTCAGTATACATATATGTATATATATGTAGTATATATATGTATATATTTTTCCCCAAATCATTTTATTGGGGAGTCCTTCAACTCCTCACAATCCATACATACACCCTTTGTGTCAAGCACATTTGTACATTTGTTGCCATTATCATTCTCAAAACATTTGCTTTCTACTTGAGGTCTTGGTATTAGCTCTTCATTTTGCTCTCCCTCACGAACCCTTGATAATTTAGAAATTATTTTTCCCAGTATCAAAATTTAAAATATATATTTACCATCTCAAAAAACCTGCAGGGGGCTGAATTGAGTCAAACTGCTGGATGCCAGTAGTATGAGTGTGGAGGGGAGGGGGCCAGGGTGGGCGGTTTTGAATGTGTTTTTTACATGTCAGACTGCTAACCTCAAGGCCAGAAATTCAAACCCATAAGCGTATTTTTGGAAGAAAACTGAAGCTGTCAGTGCCCACAAAGATTTAATCTGGGAGACCCACAGGGACAATGCTAATCTGTCCTCCAAGGTCACTATGAGTCAACGTGATGGCAGTGAGTTTGGGGGTATTCTAGATAGCTCACATCCACCGAATCCGACAATATTGGACCTGTCATGTCTGGCTTGTTTCATTCAGCACAAAGTTTTAGGTGAATCTACGTGGTGCCACGTCTCAGGAATTCATTTCTTTGTAGGGGTATAAAGTATGACTCTAGGAGCTTTGGAAGTCCCGAAAATGAAATTGAACACATAAACATAGATATCCTAGGCACTGGTGAGCTGAAATGGACTGGTATTGGTTGTTTTGAATCAGAAAATCCTATGGTGTACCTTGCTGGGAGTGATACAATCAAGAGGAATGGTGTGACATTCATTGTCAAAAAGCACATTGCGGAGATTTCCGGGATGATGGCAACGGAGTGACACATAGCAGGGTTACTCCGCAGAATCCAGCCCAGGAGAGTTGCTTAGAGGGAAATTCAACACTGCTGGAACGCAGGAGGAGCATCATAAAGATTAGTAGGGAAAGACCCATGGGGTTTTCAGGGGCTGGGGGCTTTGGTCTTATCTCAGTGGAAGCAGGCTGGGGCTTGACCTGGCCCACGCCACTGTATCTGTTGGAGCAGGGACCATTTGGAGCCTGTAGCGGGGCTTGATCTCATCACAGCCACAGTTTGCCCCTGCCTCCTTCAGGGCAAGGACAAGACCCAAGTAGCTTCACCGGCAGAGATGGGGGTTCAGCTATATTTTTGCTTCTGTTTACACCTCTGCTCTCTGTCCCGCCACCGTCTGTGAGAGCTGCTCAGTGGCTTTCTCTCTCAGCTCAGCTGAAGTTGACGGGCTGCCATGGGGCAGGGACTAAACCCTTGTAGCTCCATGGTTTGGGAGTGGGACTCAACTGCATAGTTGCTTTTGTTTCCCTCTCTTCCCTATATTCCTGAACAACGTAAATGGTCTTGCTTTTTTTTTTCTTCCTCCTCTTTCTCTCTTTCCTGTTCTCTCACACTCCACTGCTAACCACGGGAGCACCCCCTCCTGTACAACACCCAGCTAGGTGAACTCCACCCTGTGTAGGTAGCCCGAGGTTAGGGAAAGCCGGCTTTCCCTCCAGGAGATATTCTGCCCAACTTCTCACCCGAGAATTCCTGCCTGTGTACCTGGGGGCATAAGGCAGCTCAGCCAACGCCATCAACATTACAAGCTTTTGCAGGAATCTCTGTCTATCTTCTGCAACACAAAAGCAGGCAACCTACCAGCATTCTGGGGCACACCCCTGATAGGGTAGCCACAGGAGGATAAAGGGGTAGGTTAATCCCATTGTAAAATTAGCTGTAGGCAGGTCGAAGAAGCATACCTATAAATCACCCAGAGATAGCCAGTGCTCTTCAACTCACCTGGCTCCTCTAAAACAATGCAACACAAACAGCCATCAGTCCCACTACCTCAAAAGAAAAACAGGAGAAATAAAAGGCAATGGCAGAAGATGTCTTGAGCAAAACAACATACATAGCAGAGGCAGACATTGAGCTGCCACAGAAAGAAATTTTCAGAATGCTGTTAGCAGTCGTACAGGATATGAGGAAAACAACACAGAAAAAGGATGAAATGATTAGAGGAGATAAAGTCCATACACCAAAGGGAAATACAGGAGCTTAGGGAGGAGATAACAAAAGTCAGTAGCAGAAACACGGACATTGAGAATAGAAGGGAGGAATCAGAGAACCACATCAGTGACTTGGAGGACAGCCAAGCAGACTTTAACAAACGTGAACAAAAATCTAATAAGATCATCAGAGAAGCTGAAGAAAACCTAGGAGCTATGTCTGATGCTATGAAGCAGAACAACATTAAATTATTGGCTTACCGGAGAAGGCCACAACAAAGAAGTCATCTGCAACAATAGTGAGAGAATTCTTGGAGGAAAACTTCCCCAGCTTAAAAATGAAAACAAGGCAACCATTCAGGAGGCTGAAAGGACACCAGCAAGCCTGAATCCCAAGAAGAAGTCACCAAGGCACATACTAGTTAAACTATCCAACTATGAGGAAAAGAAGAAAATCATGAGAGCAGCTAGGGAAAAACAAGCAATCAGATATAAAGCCTTCCACATACAAATATCCTCAGACCTATCAGCAGAAACGATGAGGAAGAGGAGAGAGTGGAGTAACATATTCTAAAAATTGAAGGAAAACAACGCAAATGCAAGAATACTCTACCCAGCCAAATTATCAATCAAGATAGATACTTATTTATGCTTGGTGGGTTGTTCTTCTGCTCATACTGGGTCGGCAAGGATAGAGGTGGGAAGAGTCAGGGGAGCTGGGTTTGTTCACAGTCACACATTGCATTGAGCCTCCCTAGGAGGAGAATTCAGGGTTTTGCTGCCCAAGTCAAAGCAGAAGCTCAGGTGGAACATGGGGGGTGCCTGAGCCTACTTGCTCGAATGCAAATGGGCTGGCTCTGAGCAGACGGGCACCCAACTGCATGACACTGGCATCCTGAGAGGGAAACAGCTTTTATTAGGTAGAGGGGAGTCACAGGTCAGGAAGGGGGTGTGGCATTTTCCCGGCCGAGCACTCGGCAGAGGATGGAGGGTGAGGCCTGGGTTAGAGGAAGGTGAGGTGAGCATCAGCAGGGACACCACAGCTCTCCTTGTGCTCCTCAAACAGCCGGTCCAGGGCCTTCAAGTACAGTGTGTGGTAGTGGTCAACGTCTTCCTTCATGGGGTGGAGGATCTGTGGCACATCGATGGGGCGGCCCACTGAGGAGACAGGGAGGCAGTTGCTGAACAGAGAGCCCTCTGATGCCCAGGAGGCTGAGGGCCGCTTGCCCTAGAAGATGAGTACTCACCCACCGTGGTGATGGGCCTGCGGAATGGCATGAGGCCCCAGGAGGTGCCCGAGAAGATGCTCTGGCCAAAGAAGATGCAAGGAGAAAAGCCCACCAGTTTCTTGAAGGTCATCTGGCAGCGGTACTGCCAGGAGTCGGCAGGAAAAGTTTTGACATTGAAGATATCATTCTCTCCGAAAGAGTAGATGGGTACCAGGGAAGCCCTTGGGAGGAGAGGAGGGAGGCATGAGGCTGGTGGCTGGCGCCTGAGTTGTCTCAGAGCCTCTCAGCTGCTGCTTCCCAAGACCTCTGAAATCACATCAAAGGGGGGCGTCCACCCCCGGCCACCAAGAAAGTTCCGGAAGAAAGGGCTCACCTTTCTTGAGACTCAACGGTGCACTGAAAACAGGTACTTTTCTCATTTTGCCTTTACAAAATGACATGCTTGCCAGTCGACGTGTGTGCTACTTCCCATGTGAGAAAATATGGGCTTGCCTTTGAGATAGTGGTAGGGATTTGAACCCAGGATGCCCAGGAGCCCTGTTTTGGCCACTCTAACCTTGCCTCTTTCTGATGCACAGATATGGAGTGGGGTGGATAGAGGTCGCGCGCTGTGATTGGCTGAGTGTGAGCACTCAGTCACGGAGGTGGGCACTCTCCTTGCCAGTATGGCCCTTCAGCGGGACCCTGGTGAAAGCTCCAGCATCTTCCACTGACCCCGAGGGACATCAGAGCCACTCACCCGTGCCGTAGCGCAAGGCGCACGAAGCCTTTGCGATTCAGGAGACTAAGACAGTGCTGGCCAGGGCCTGAGTACAGGGCCTCCTGCGCACCCCCGACGATGATGACCACAAGCTGGCCGCATGGGTTCTGTGATAGGATTTGGTCCAGGTTCTGACGGTCCACAGAAATCATTCCTGTAAGTGGGGGGCGGGGGGTGGTTGGGGACGCAGGAAGCAGTCACCCCCAGCACAGAGTCCCCTGAGTCCCTCCTCTTTATGGGAAGGGTGAGCTCCAACTTCTGTCCCATATCCCCTCATCCCACTCTGTGTCAGCCTCTAGTCCACATGCCTGCACCAGGTCACCAGCATCCACTCAAAGCACCTGAAGTGAGTGGTGCTGGTGGAGGTGTGACTCTAGCCCTGGGCACTGTTTCCTGCTGCTGCTGCTCCTCCTCCTCCTCCTCCTCCTCCTTCTTCTCCTCCTCCTTTTCATCACCTCCTCCTACTCTTCTTCCTCCTCCTTCTCCTTGCTCACCAGAAGTCAGGAGATATTCCCGGTAGATGGGGAGGCAGAAGACGCCTGCCAATGTGGAAAGCAGGGACCGGAGCCCAGGGAACTGCTGGGAGAAGGCATTGCTCTCTGTGCAGAAATTGCAGAAGAACCCGATGCCCATGATGCCATGCGGGTGGGCGCCCATCACGTAATTGCGGTCCGGGGGCAACTCGGCTGTTTTCACCAGCTGTGGGTGTTCCGGCAGGATTGGGGAGAGAGAGACAAAGGGAACGTCACACTTGGAAAAGTTAGTCCTCCACCTCAGTGGACCTCCAAGTGTAAGGTCCTGGGAGGGGCCAGAAGATGGCCGTGCGCCCCCTCCCCACTGCCTGTGCCTGGGCCATCTGACCAGTCACCTTGATAGGAAAATAATCCCTCAGGTACTTCCAAATTGTCCAATTCCTCTTCCACGTGGAGCATCTTCCACCTGGGATCACAGGTCACAGAAGTTGGCATGTCAGAGTCCTCCCAGGGTCCAGTCCTGACAGTTTTTGCTGGGAGGGGGCCGGGAAAGGAGCTGTACCAAACTCACCTTGGTTGGGGGTGTCCCAGTCCAGGTAGAGCCAGGCAAAGTAGAGAAGAGAGATTGACCACAGCGAGGTAAAGAGGAGGAGAAAGAGCAGGATGGTGGAGAAGGCGCCTGGGTGAGAGGTGAGAGGGAATGAGGGTGAGCTCCCTAAGAGCTTCCGGGCTCCCTTGGCCTGTAGGGTGAGGACAACTGGTGGCCCTCCCTCCAGTCCCAGGCCTCCGAGCCTCTCCCATTCTGCTCACCCATGAAAAGAAATGTGGTCACATAGTGCAAGGCTGACGCTGATTCCAGCCACCGCCTTCCTCGGGTTTTCATGGTAGGTGAGGGCGAGGGAGCCTCCATCCCAAGGCCTCCTGTCTTCTGTGGGTTTCAGGGTGCCAGAAGGCCCCCAAGCGAGAGCTTGGAAGCCTGCCCTAAGTAAGGTTTTCTCGGCCTGGAAGCCTGGCTTTCCCTGTGCATGTGAGTTGGCGAGTGGCCGTGGCCCTGAGATCCGTGGACCGGAGGCCAGAAGGTTCCAGACTCCTCCCTGGAACTGATCTTTGAACTTCTCCCTATCAGTTTTGTAGTCTGGCCCCTGGGCGGACCGGGAAGGCGTGTTCGAGGGAGGTCCAGCCCCTGAGTGCTGGAGAGATTGGTGTGGGGAGGGGGCATACGGCTTACCCAGGGGGTCCCAGCAGATCCAGTTATGTGTGTGTGTGGTGGTGGGGGGGTGGCGGGGGGCGTAAAATCCCCAGTAGATGGTTCCTCCCGCCTGCCTGATCCTAGGCCTGTTTACAAGTCACAGAGAGGGTCAATGCTAAGGGGCTCCAGGGTTGTCGCGCAACCTGGACCTGGCGTGCACGTGGTGTGCCACTGTGAACACAAACAAGCGCGTGCGCACACACACACACGCACAATGAGTGTGCCCGCCGTTCCCGTCTTTATTTCACTCCCTGGATACCCGGCATAGAGGGTGGGGGCAGCAGGTTGGTTTAGGAGGGTTGCTGGAGGTGTGCAGGGCACAATAAAACGCCTGCAAGATAGGGAACCAGTGGAGAGGTCTGGGAGGCTGGCCCCAGCACCAAAAATTAAGTGGATTCCTGCCCCTCCCCTGAGAAGAATTTGTTTCAAAGGACGACATTGATTCTGCAGCTCCGGGAGAGGGACATATCTGATCAGAGCACACGGGAACAGATGAAGGGGCAGGAGGAGACAGTGGAGCACAGCCTGGCCCACCAGGCAGTGAGGATGATGTTCCTGATTAGAGCAGCCAGTCCACAGAGAGAACATGGCTGGCCCCACTATGAGACATGATGCCCCTCAGTGACCAATGGCGCTACAGGAGACAGCACCGGAGACACAATCTGCGAACTGCACCTGACCTGATCCCACCACACCAAGGCAAAGCACTGGGGTAGTGCAGCGGAACAGCAAGGGAATGGAGCGGCAAGGTCCCCAGGGAATGCTGAAAGTGGACTTTGGGGCCAGGGCATGGTTCCCCAACAGAATGGACTGGAAAACACTCCTAAAGGCCAACAAAAAATCCTTGAACTAACTACAAGCTTTTGTTTCTTGATGTGTTTTGTTTTGTTCTTTGTCAATGGTTTGTTGTTGCTGTTTTGTTGTCTGGCTGTATACTGTTGCTTTGTTTTCCTCTGTCTTGTTTTTGTGCATGTTATTATCTCTACAGGTCTGTCTAAATAAGACAGGCTGGATGAACTATCTGGATGAAAAACAACAGGAACGACAGTTCCGGGGGGACTTGGGATAGGGGGAGGTGGTGGGGGGGTAAGGAAGTGGTGTTAACAAACCCAGGGACAAGGGAATAACATGGGATCCAAATTGGTGGTGAGGGAAGAGTGGCAGGCCTGGTAGGGAATGATCAAGGGTAAGATTACATAAGAAGAGGTATAGCTGTAACCCAGGTGGGGACAGAGCATGATAGTGGGGCAGGAGGAAAGTCAAGGGAAATAGAGAAAAGAGCTAGGTGACAAAGGGCATTTATAGAGATCCAGACAAAGACATCTACATGCAAATATATATATATATGAGGATGGGGAAATAACTCTATGTGTCTATAGTTATAGGTTTAGTATTAAGGTGGAGGAAGGACATTGGGCCTCTACTCAAGCACTCCCTCAAAGCATGAATACTTTCTTCTATTAAATTGGCACTCTACGATGCTCACCCTCCTGACACAACTGCTGAAGCTAAAACAGGTGAACAAGTAAATGTGGTGAAGAAAGCTGATGGCGCCTGGCTAGCAAAAGAGATAGTGTCTGGGGTCTTAAAGGCTTGAAGGCGAACAAGCTGCCATCTTTTTCAGAAGCAATAATGCCCACATGGAAGAAGCACACCACCCTGTGTGATCACGAGGTGCCAAAGGGATCGGGGATAAGGCATCATCAAAAAAAAAAATCTTACCATAGTGAATGAAGGGGGAAGTTCAGAGTGGAGACCTAAAGCCCATTTATTGGCCACTGGAAACCCCCTCACAGAGGGGTGTAAGGGAGGAGATGAGTCAGTCAGGGTGCAACGTAGCACCGATGAAGAATACAGCTTTCCCCAGGTCCTGGATGCTTCCTCCCCACCAACTACCATGATATGAATTCTACCTTGCAAGTCTGGATGGAGCAGAGGTTGAACACTGGTGCATATAGGAGCTGGAAGCACAGGGAATCCAGGGTGGATGATACCTTCAGGACCAGGGGTGTGAGGGATGATACTGGGAGAGTAGAAGGTGGGTGGTTTGGAAAGGGGGAACTGATCACAAGGATCTACATGTGACCTCCTCCCTGGGGGACAGACAACAGAGAAGGGGGTGAAAGGAGACGCCAGATAGGGCGAGATATGACAAAATAATAATCTATAAATTATCAAGGGCTCATGAGAGAGGAGGGAGCGGGAAGCGAGGGGGGAAAACAGAGGACCTGATGCAAAGGGCTTAAGTGGAGAGCAAATGCTTTGAAAATGATTAGGGCAAAGAATGTACTGATGTGCTTTATATAATTGATGTATGTATATGTATGGATTGTGGTAAAAGTTGTATGAGCCCCTAATAAAATGTTTTCTTTTAAAAGGAAAAACTCCTGGAAGAGGTGCAGGAGCCATAACTCATGGGCCACAAAAAACGTGTCCACCCGCATGTCTATGCAGGGACAAGGCCCCCACTGTGGACAAGCCTCGGGCGACAGTCGACCACTGCGTGCTTGGCAAGGCGCGGCACAGCGGGAGGACTCCCAGGCAATGAGGCGCTGTGTAGCGCACAGCAGCGGGTCCTGGCGACCTTGGATCGACTTGATGTCAGTGGGTTTGGGGATTTTTTGAGTTAGCGGTACTCAAAAATATATGTTTTGCAACGTGCCATGTGGTTTATAGATGAGTGTCTAGATTGTAATTTCTTTTTCAATAAGACCTTTAGGCTGCTGCACTCTGCAAAGTCAGCATTTGCAAACACAAGCCGCTCCAAGGAAGAGAGATGGAGCTTTCTACGCTCGTACAGAGTTAAAGTAGAGGAAATCCACAGGGGCAGTGCTACCCAGTCCCATAGGGGCAGGATCACCTAGATGGCAATGGTTATCGATTGGGCTGCCATCCTCATGGTCTGCTGTTTGAAACCGCCAGCAGCTGTGCCGGAGAAAGACTCGACTCCCATAAAGAGTTGGCATCAACTCGATAGCAGTGAGACTGGTTTCAGTTCAAGAATGCTTTCTCTGAAGGTTCACAGCCTGAACAATTCCAGCTTTCTTACCCATCAGATCTCCACCATGGTCTGAGTGGTCAAAAGTAAAATGGAAACTGGCTTACAGTCTTTGTGACACACAAGCTAGTTTCCAAAAGAAGAAAAAGGAATGTTTTCTCTCTTGCTATTAAAAACAGTAACCAAATAAGTAGCTACGAAAATCCACTTCATTTGACCATGACAATAATATTAAGAATCAAATCTATGAGATAAAGCCCCAGTCAGTAGCCTGGGAGCCCTGGTGGTGCATTGGTGACATTTTGTGTTGGGCTACGATCTGCTGCATGGTTGGCAGTTTGAAACCACCAGCGGCTCTGCGGGAGAAAGACTGGGCTCTCTACTCTCATCAACACTTACAGTCTCAGAAACCCACAGGAGGTCGCTGTGAGTTTGCCTTGGCTCCATGGCAGTGAGCTGGGTTTTGGGGTGGTGCTGTCAGTTACGTGTTGCATGAAAGTCAGGTAACGAGGGTGGTTCAAGGCTACCAGCAGCTCTGCTGGAGAAAGATGAGGCTGTCTGCTTCTGTCATGATTTATAGCCAGGGAACCACCCCATAGAGTCACTGTGAGTGGAATGGACCAGATGGCAGTGAGTTTGGTTTGATAAGCCCCCTGGTGAAGCTGGTGGGTAGTGCTGGACGTCCATCCTCAAGTAGTTTCAACCCACCCATCATTCTCCAAGGGAGAAGACTGACTCACAATGTAGCTATGATTTGAAGCTCCTTGGATACCAGTGTTTCCTTTCCTTTTCTTTCGTTATTTTGGTGAACAAGCATGCATGAGATGCACTGAGTTATACAATGCTTAGTCGTTGCTATGGACCACAGTTCCCTCTTTTGTGGATGACCTGAGCAGGAGCTTACCTTGCTTATTGGAGAATCCGTCCCTGGTAGAAAGCGTGTGCCCCATGGGCAATGAGATTAGATTTAGGTGAGATGATCTTTCCAAGAGTTTTCTCAGAGTCCCCACTCCCCTCAGCCCCTGCCCTCACAAAGATAGCGAAGCAGTCCCGGAAATGCCAACACACCTCCCAGTTGCAGGCCCAGGCAAAGGGAGGAGCTGTGCCCCAACTCTCTGCATATGTCAGTCTTCATGGAGCCACGGCAGATAGAAGCGGCAGGGAGTCAGGCCTGGCCTAGCAGTACCAGGAGCCTGTCCACACACACCAGGCTGGGGGCCGCGAGAGTGGCAGCTCTCCACCAGTCCACCTCCTTTGTCAGACTCCACCAGTCCTACTCCTATGTCAGACTCCACCGGTCCTACTCCTATGTCAGATTCCACAGGTCCTACTCCTATGTCAGACTCCATCAGTCCTACTCCTATGTCAGACTCCACCAGTCCTACTCCTATGTCAGACTCCACCAGTCCTACTCCTATGTCAGACTCCACCAGTCCTACTCCTATGTCCGTCTCCACCGGTCCTACTCCTATGTCAGACCCCACGGTCCTAATCCTATGTCACACTCCACAGGTCCTACTCCTATGTCAGTCTCCACCGGTCCTACTCCTTTCAGACTCCACCGGTCATACTCCTATGTCAGACTCCACCAGTCCTACTCCTATGTCCGACTCCACTGGTCCTACTCCTGTGTCAGACTCCACCGTTCCTACTCCTGTGTCAGACTCCACCGGTCCTGCTCCTATGTCAGACTCCACCGGTCCACCTCCTATGTCAGACTCTTCCAGCCCACTTGCACCCCTAGACCCCAGCAAGTGCCTTAAGGACTCCACACTGTTTGCCCGGGGGCAGAAGGAAGCAGATTGCCAGGTGCCTGGGTACCCCAGATTGCATGGAGTTGCTGAGACTCAAGAAGGGGAAAACCCTGGCAGGACACTAGCCCTTGGTGGCCCCCGCTTAAGAGACTGGATGAGGCCCCTTACTGTGGAGGGAGCCAGACTGAGGCAACGCCAACAGCTGTTGCACATTCCCGGCTTTGGGCTCAATTGCCTGGCCTTGACCCCTGGTCCATCCCCAAGGATTTTCCCCTTGACTGACCCACATACTAACCCTCATCAGTCCAACAAGGAAGGGTTAAAGATTACCAGAGTTCACAAGGTATAAGGAAAATTGCCAAGGGGTGTGCTCTCGAGGTAAGGAAAGGGTCACTCCAGCCCTGTGGAGGTCAGGACTTTGGGGCTCTGTGAGGAGTCAGGCTGGCAGCCAGCAGTCTAGAAACCGACTTGCCTGGGTAGTGTCTCCTGTGAATGGCCGACCCCTGTGTTGCAATGAGAACAGCTCAGAGACCCCTTAGTCAGTGGGTGGGCCCTGAAGCTGGAGGGACTGCAGAAAGTTTACTTACCAGGCAGCACATAGGTCCTGTATGAGACCCCACAGAATGAAAGGCTTACAGAGAAAGACCAAGGATTGATGGGGTGCCAGTCCTTTTTCTAGGCCCAGGATTGTAACACATTGCCCTTCTCCTCTTACACGTTTCAGTCACGTGTCCCAGGGGACAAGCTCCTACTGGGAAATACTTCTGCTTCACTCATACCCATCACAGTGGCTCTTTGAGTAAGGTCGCCTCCCCCCTGGCTGTCAGCAACAAGAGACCAAGTCTACTCCTCCACACAGTGGACCCCTTGGCTCTACAGGTGAGAGATGCTCACTAAATGGACACAGGGTCTGGAGGAGGCAGGGTCAACCAGTTTCCAGTGTCCAACATTGGTGCTCAGGCTAGCCTGCTGGCTTCCCGTTCCAGGGAGTTGGTCAAGATCTCTCACCAAGGGGGGCTTTCTCAGAACTTGCCTTTCCCCTTTCCGTCCACAGGGCATATTAGGTGTACATGTGTGCGTTCCTAGAAGAGGTTAAAGGGTGGTGGACCTAAAATACCAATGACATTCTCAGGTCATACCATCCCAGGGGACATCCTCATGTATGAGGTAGGCAGGCTCCTCAAGGGAGGTGGTTCAACAGCAGGAGAGAGGGAGGAAGGAGAGGGTTATAAAAACAATTACAACCAAACGTATGGAAATTGGCAAGTGTTGGGCGGATGTGGAGATAGTCACACTTGGTGCCCTGTTGGTAAAGGGTGAATCCTCTGTGGAAAACAGTTTGATGGAGCCTCACAGTTTCAACATTGCTCGAGCATCTGATCCAGCAAGACCCAAGGGGCCCAGGTGGCACAAACAAGCTAAGCACTTGACTGCAACGGAAAGATTGAGGGTTCAAGCCCTCCATCAACACCTCCCCCGGAGAAAGACTGGCCTGTCTGCTCTGGTAGAGATGGCACTCACAAAAACCCTAGGTGGCAGTTCTCCTCTGTCCCAGGGGGTGGCTGTACACCAGCACCTAGCAGCAATCATCTACCTTACACACCCAGCAGCGTGAAAAGCAGGGTTCCCAAGAGGTTCTTGTACACCAGTGTTCACAGCAGCCTGACTCCCAGTAACCCAATGGGGGGAACAAGGGGTCAACATGGGAATGTCTAAGCTACACGAGGTCCATTCATGCAGAAGCACTCTTGTTAGGTGCTGTCCAGTTGATTCCACCCACAGACAGCCCCTGAAACACTCACTGTCTGATTCGGCGCCATCCTCACACTTGATTCTGTGCTTGATTGAGGCCATGGTTACAAGCCACTGTGCCATTCCATTTTGTTGAGAGCCTTCCTCTTTTCCACAGCCCTCTAGTTTAACAAGCAAGATGTCCTTTCCCAGGGCCTGGGCTCTCCTGGTATCATGTCTCATGTACTGGAGATGAAGTCTTGACATCTGGGCCTTTAAAGAGCATTCTGACTATCAGACAGGTCAAGATATGACAAAATAATAATTTTTAAATTATCCAGGGCACATGAGGGAAGGGGGAGTGCGGAGGGAGGGGAAAAAACAGGACCTTATGCAAATGGATTAAGTGGAGAGTAAATGCTTTCAAAATGATGAGGGCAAAGAATATACAGATGTGCTTAACACAATTCATGTATATATGCATTGTTATAATAGTTGTATGAGCCCCTAATAAAATGTATTTTTAAAGGAACATTTTGGCTGGACTTCTTCCAAGACAGATGTCCATTATATTGGTTGTCCAGTGTACGCTCAACATACTTTGACAGCACTAAGCATATAAATTCTTTGTGTCTTCCTGATTCCATGTCTGACTTTGCATGCATGTGAGGTGACTGAAAATACCATGGCTTGTGTTGGGCATACCTCGGTTCTCAAAGTAACTTCTCTGCTTTCCAACACTCAAAGAGCTCTTGTGAAAGCACAGCAATTCCTTGAAACCTTCAATCTTTTCTCTGTGTATCCAGCTGTTATCTGTTAGTTCGATTGTGAGGATTTCGTTTCCTTTCTTTTTTTTTTTTTTTTGAGTTGGTGTTCTTGACATTGAGCTGTAATCCATCTGAAGGCTGCAATCCTTGACCTTCATCAGCAAGTGTTTCAAGTCCTTCCTCACTTTCATCAAGCAAGGTTGTGTCCTCTGCGAAGATCAGGTTTGCAGCAAGTTGTTAATAAGCTTTCCCCCAATGCTGGTGCCACATTTCCGCCCATATCAATCCAGCCTCTCTGATGAATTTTCTCCATATGCAGATTGAGTGAGTATGGTTAGAGGATGCAACCCTGACATGCAACTTCTCTTAGACCATGCAGTGTCTCTTTGTTCCGTTCCCATACCTGCCTCTTGGTCCATGTACAAGTTCTGATTGAGTACAATGAAGAGTTCTGGAATTCCCATACTTCTCAAGGCAATCCATCGTTTGGGTTAGTCCACACAGTCCAATGCCTTGGCATAGTCAATACAACCCAAGCAAACATATCTCGGCATTTCTTGTTTTCAACCAACATCCATCTGACAAGAGCAATGATTTTCCTTGTTCCACGTCCTTTTCTGAGTCCGGACAGAACCTCTCGTTGCTCCCTCTCGATGCACTGCTACAACTTTTGCTGCGTGTTCTTTAGAACAATTTTATTTCCGTGTGATATCAATAATATTATTCATTAATTTGAGCTTTCTGTTGGGGTACCTCTCTTTGGAATGAGTACAACATGGTCTCTTACAGTCATTTGGCCAAGTAGCTTTCTTCGAAGTTTCCTGGCATTGACCAGTGAGTGCTTCCAGTGCTTCATCAGCTTGCTGACACACATTTTAATTGATATTCTGTGGATTCCTGGAGCCACGTTTTTGGCTAACACCTTGAGGGGAGTTTGAAATTCTTCCTTCAGCACCATTGGTTTTTGCTAATATGCTACCTCCTGAAATGGTGGAATGTCAGCTACTTCTCTTTAGTATTGTGACCCTGTGTATTCTTTCCATTTTCTCTGCATCATTCAATATATTGCTCCAACAATCATACAACATGTCAACCCAAGGCTTGAATTTCTTTTTCAATTCTTTTGGTTTCAGATATGCTGAGCATGTTCTTACCTTTTGCTTGCCTTACTCTAGGTCTGTGCACACATAATATTTGACTTTTTCTTCTTGAGCTGACCTTTGAAATTTTCTGTTTGGCTCTTTGACTTCATCCTTTTGTCCATTTACCTTAACGACTCTATGATTGAGAGCGAGTTTCACAGTCTCTTCTGACATTCACTTAGCTATCTTCTTTCTATCTTGTTATTTCAATGGCATTATGCTTTTTTCTTCATGTCCTCCCACAGTTCATCAGGTCTTCTGTCTTTAGTATTCAATGCAGTAAATCTGCTCTTGAGATGTTCTGTAAATTCAAGTGTTCTAGACTCAAGGTCATATTTTGCCTCTTGTGCACTTGTTTTAATTTTCATGAGCCTTGACCTGAGCTTACATAGGAGCAATTGATGGTCTGTTCCACAGTCAGCCCCTTGTCTGGTTTTAGTAACTGATATTGAGCTTCTCCATCCTCACTTCCCACAGACGTAACCAGTTTGCTTTCTGTGTATTCCATCGGGGGAAGGTCATGTGTATAGTTGCCTTTTGGGTTGATGAAAGGGTATTTACTATGAACAAGTTGTTGGTCTAGCATCGCCTGCGCGGTTTCTATTACCAAAACCGTATTTCCCAACTACTGGTCTTTCTTCTGTTTCCAATGTTTGCATTCCATTCCACAATAATTATCCATGCATCTTGATTGCATGTTTAATTTCAGACTGAAGACAGTAGCATTCTCTATTTCTTCATCACTAGTTTTTTTGGTGGGTAGATAAATTTCAGTAGCTGTATTGATTAGATTTCCTTGAAGGCAAATAGATACAATCCTATGATAGACAGCATGAGAATTTACGACTGATTTTGCATTGTGCTTATTTTTTTCAACGTTGTATTTGGGGCTAATACAACTCTTATCACCATCCATACATATATCAATTGTGTAAAGCACATGTGTACATTCATTGCCCTCATCATTTTCAAAGCATTTTCTCTCCACTTAAGCCCTTTGCATCAGGTCCTCTCTTTTCACCTCCCTCCCCGCTACCCTTCCCTCATGAACCCTTGATAATTTATAAATTATTATTTTGTCATATCTTGCCCTGTCCAACGTCTCACGTCACCCATTTTTCTGTTCTCCATCTCCCAGGGAGGAGGTCACATGTAGATCCTTATAATAGGTTCCCTCTTTTCAACCCACTCTCCTTCTAATATCCAAGTATCACCACTCACACCCCTGGTCCTGAAGATATCATATGTCCTGGATTCCCTGTGCCTCCAGATCCATTCTGCACCAGTGTACCTCCTCTGCTTTATCCAGACTTGCAAGGTAGAATTCAGATCATGATAGTGGGGGGAGGGGGCAATAAGGAACTAGAGGAAAGGTATATTCTTCATTGGTGCTACATAGCACACTGACTGACTCATCTCCTCCCCTATAATCCTCTGCAAGGGATCTCCAGTGGCTGACAAATGGTCTTTGGGTCTCCACTCTGGGTCTCCACTTCCCCCTTCGTTCACTATGGTAAGATTTCTTTTGATCCGTTTGATGCCTTATACCTGATCCCTTCGACAATTCGTGGTCACACAGGCTGGTGTGCTTCTTCCATGTAGGCTTGGTTGCTTCTCAGCTACATGGCCGCTTGTTTACCTTCAAACCTTTAAGACCCCAAATGCTATCTCTTTTGATAGCCAGGCACCATCAGCTTTCTTCGCCACATTTACTTATGCACCTTTTTGTCCTCAGTGAACATGTCATGGAGGTGTGCACCCAATGATGTGATTGTTTGTTCTTTGATGCCTGATAACTGATCCCTTTGGAACCTCATGATCATACAGGCTGGTGTGTTCTTCCACGTTGGCTTTGTTGCTTCTGAGATAGATTGCTGCTTGTTTATCTTCATGCCTTTAGGACCCCAGACACTATATCTTTTGATAGCCGGGCACCATCAGCTTTCTTCACGACATTTGTTATTCACCTACTTTGTCTTCAGCACTTGTGTCGGGAGGGTGAGCATCATAGAATGCCAATTTAATAGAAGAAAGTACTGTTGCATTGAGGGAGTACTTGAGTGGAGGCCCATTGTCCTTCCGCTACCTTAATACTAAACCTATAAATATAGGCACAAAATCTATTTACACACACACACACACACACACACACACACACACATATATATATATATATATTTGCATAGGTACATATCTTTGTCTAGACTTCTATAAATACCCTCGCCTCCCAGCTCTTGCCTCTATTTCCCTTCACTTTCTTCCTGTCCCACTATCATGCTCCATCCGACCCGGGTTTCAGCAATACCTCTTCCTTACATTAACCTTGATCATGCCCTACCAGGCCTGCCACACCAACCTCACCACCAATTTGGATCACTTGTTGTTCCCTTGTCCTGGGTTTGTTAGCAACACTTCCTTACCCCCCACCTTCCCCTATCCGACTTCCCCCAAGAACTGTTGGTCCCGTTGTTTTTCTTCTAGCTGGTTCATCCAGACTGTCTTATTTAGACAGATCTGTGGAGATAATAACATGCACAAACAAAAAACAAGACAGAGCAAAACAAAGCAACAATACACAACAAAACAACAGCAACAAACCACTGACCAAAAAAAACAGAACAAGAAAGAACAGCTTGTAGTGAGTTCAAGGATCATTTGTTGGCCTTTAGAAGTGTTTCCAGTCAAGTCTGTTGGGGCACCATGCCCTGACCCCAAAGTCCACCTTCAGAATTCACTGGGGACCTTGCCGCTCCATTCCCTTGGTGTTCCGCTGCACTCCCCCAGTGCTTTGCCTCGGTGTGGTGGGATCGGGTCGGGCACAATTCCCACACTGTGTCTCCGGTGCTGTCACCCGCAGAGCCGTCGGTCATGTCTCATATTGGGGCTGCCCATGTGGTCCTCTCTGTGGCCTGGCTGCTCTAAATGGGGTCATCGTCATCAGGGCCTGGTGGACCACGATGCGCTCCACTCTCTCCTACTCCCCCTTCATCTGCTCCTGTGCGCTCCGATCAGATGTGTCCTGCTCCTGGAGCTGCAGATTCAATGCTCCTTTGAAATAAATTCTTCTGGGCTAAGGGGCAGGCATCCACTTAGTACTTGGTACTGGGCCAGCCCGCCAGACCTCTCCAATGGTTCCCTACTCCACGCCAGAATGTTGAATTCACACCTTGGGGAGATGGGTTGAAGTCTGGTCCCTCTATCCCTGTGAAGATATAAACAATACCCTCCCCTTGGGTGGGTTAGTGCCCCATGCCCCCGCTACCCATTTCTTCCTTATTTTCAACCTTTTCTTTTTTCCTTTCCCCACCTCCTCCCCAGTTGTCTACCATGAGCATCCCTGGATTTGATCTGGTCCCTGCCATACTACACTGTCCTCACCCCAAGAATGTGTGTATACAGTAGCTTTTTCCCTATGCACCTTTTGCATTGTTTTTTTTAATGGTTACCTCAGCGGGCCCATGCTTTACTTGTCCTTTTGTGCCTGACTTACTTCGCTTAGCATGATTTCCTCCAGTACTTCTCATGGCGCTATGTGCTTCATACATTCATCACTGCTTTTTACCGATGAGTAGTACGCCGTGGAATGTATATACCAGTTTTTAATCCAATCGTAAGTTGATGGACATTCGGGTTGCTTCCGACTCCTTGCAATTGTGAACTGCGCTGCAATGAACATTGGAGCACAGATGTCTGGCCTTGGTTTGTTTCTTGCCTCTCCTCGGTGTATGCCCAGTAGGGGGATTGCAGGGTCATATGGTAACTCGATTTCCATCTGTTTTAGGTATCGCCAGATTGATTTCCATAGTGGCTGTACATACTTACAAGTCCACCAGCGTGGATGAGAGTTCCTGTCTCCCCACAGCCCCTCCAGCACTTGTTGCTTTCTGATTTTTTGAATTGGGCTACCTTTGAGGGTGTTAGGTGGTACCTCATTGTTTTAATTTGAATTTCTCTTATGGCTAACGATCGGGAACATTTTCTCATATGCGTGTTGGCCATTCGGATTACTGCCCCTGTGAAACTTCTGTTCAGGTCCTTTGCCCACCTCTCATGTGGGCAATTAGTTTTTTTTTTCTTTTTGGGAGCAAGCAGAGTATAGTAGAGTTTAGTAATAAGGCCTTTGTCTGATGTGTCACAGCGAAAAATGTTTAACTCACAGGCCATTGACTCTCTTATTATTCTATTGGTGAATTCTTTCGACATACACAGGTGTTTTTTCTTCAGTATATCCCATTATAACCCACTCTCCCTCTACCCTCCCAGTTTTGACACTCACATCCCTGGCCCTGAATTTATCATCTGCTCTTGGTTCCTTGTGCCTCCAGCTTCTATTTGCAGCACTGTACATCCTCTGTTCTAGCCAGACTTGCAACATAGAATTTGGATCATGAAAGTGGAGTTGTGGTGGTGGAGGAAGCATTTTGAAATGAGAGGAATACTATACATTTCAGAGGTGCTGCATCGTACCCTGACAGACCCCTCTGGAAGGGAATCTCCAGTGACCAACAAATGGGCTTTGAGTCTCAACTCTGGACTTGCCCCTTCATTCACTATGGTATGATGTTTTTGTTCTGATCATGCCTCATACCTGATCCCTTCGACACCTCGTGGTCGCACAGGGTGTTGTACTTCTTCCATGTGGGCTTTGTTGTTTCTGAGCTAGATGGCCACTTTGTTTACCTTCAAACCTTTAAGACCGCAGACATTTTATCTTTTGATAGCCAGGCACCGTCAACTTTCTTCACCACATTGCTTATTCACATGCTTTGTCCTCAGCAGTTGTGTCGTGAGGGTGAGAATCATAGAATGCCAATTTAATAGAAGAAAATATTCTTGCATTGAGGGAGTAATTGAGTGGAGACCCAATGCCCTTCCACCACCTTAATACTAAACGTATAATTATAGGCACAGAGATCTATTTCTCCATATATATATATATATATATATATATATATATATATATATATACATATATATATATATGCATATGTACATGTCCTTGTCTGGATGTCTATAAATTCCCTTTGACTCCCAGTTCTTTCCTCTATTTCATTTGATTTTCCTCCTGTCCCACTATCAGACTCCTAGTTCATCACTCTTTATGGAGTAGAAATCCTCATCATTCTCCCACAGAGCGGAGCGACGTTTACAACTGATGATCTTGCATTTAGCAGCCCAACACATAACACCTCCATCCCGGGTGCTCCCTAATCCAGCACCCATCTTGGGAAGGAGTTGTTCAAAGGGGCTAAGGCTTCATATGAAGGAAGGTAGAGAGTCCAGGATGCAGGTCTATGACACACAATCTCCCACCAGTTCACAGATCTCAGACCCATAGACCCCACACCCTAAGGCCCATTCCGAGGAGTTCAGGCATCAGGACTGAGGTCCCAAATGAGAGGACTTCTGAGGGGAATGCAAGGATAAAATAAACATGTATGAGATATTGTTGGGGGCTTCTATCACAAGGATTCCTGTCACTTAGAAGGAATTTTAACAATCAGCCTCCCTATTCGGCTGAGCTTGGCTGGGATAGGTCAGGCATCAGACCTTGATCAATGCTGGAAACCCTGAAGAAAGTAGCAAGATGAAGCCTAATGAACCCTAGGTCATAACTCAGAGCTTAGAACCTGTCCACCCAGTTCCAACCTGCACCTGCTGCCTCATCATCTAAAAGATGCTGCATGGATGTGTTGGTGCTGCGATTGTGACCATGTCTTGGGAGCAGAAGTAGGACAGCTAGGACACAGTGGTTGTGCCTTGGCCTGCAAACACAAGGGCAGCAGCTCAAAGCCACCAGCCACCCCAAGGGAGAAAGATGGGACTTCCTACTCTCATAGACATGGACAATCTTCCCTGTCCTGTGAGCCGAAAGGGACTTATTAGAATAGGACTTGGTGTCATGGCTGTGAAGGGGGTGCATGTTTCAGTGGAGGCGTGGCACAGAAGCTGAGTTTGAGTTGAGGATCAAATATGGCTGACATCAAGTCTGGCTGAAAGCCCCATGCCGTGGCTTTGAATTCGTGTAACCAGGTCTCTAACTTCCTTCATCCTTGCCCAAGGCACATCCAAACCCAAATCAAAGTCACTGCTGTTGAGTCAAGGGCCACTCACGGTGACGCTACAGGACAGGGGAGAACTGCCCCCTGTGGCTTTCTGAGAGTGTTCCTGTTCACAGGACTAGACCTCATCCAGCTGCCCATCGTCTCATGGCGAGATTTCTCTGTTGGGCTCACCTCAAGGCTGAGCATGTGCCAAGGCCTCGAAGTCTTAAAGTTTTCCCACGACCTCTCACTCCCCCGTTCAGAACCTACATTTCCCCTCTGTGACCTGTGACTACCGAGTTTGCAGTTGATTTCATTTTATTCTGCAAGAGCATTAAAATGTAAGGCCTGTCAGAGCAAAGCTACTGAGAAAGGTCCTAAGGCAAACGTCCTTCCATTGTCCTCTACTCCTCTCACTCTGTGACTGTGAGAATAGTGCACCGCCCTCGGGGCTGAATCATTCTAATTTAAGGCTATGCTAAAACAACTTCCTTCTCAGATGGAAGGCTTGCACCTGATGCACGACAAAGTTAGAGCTTATGGATAAATAAATGATAAAGATGTTCCCAAAAGGGAATGAGGAGAATGTCCCCTTACGAATGGTATGTGGGTACAAAGTTCATTGGTGTGGAAAGCTGTGAGGGAAACGAGATGAACTCACAAGCAAAGTTTACCTGTGACTCTTATGTAACTCAGGTGTAATCCCCAGTGCTTCTAGCTCATGTGTAACTCATAGCCCTCCTGGCTCATCTGTAATCCCTAGTCTTCCCGTATAAGTAGAGCTCTTTCTCCATTTTTTGAACTTTGGAACCCTTAGTATTTTACCAGTTTTGTCTGCTTCCAACATAAAAACAACAACAACAATAAAAACAACAATTCTTTTGTTTCTCTCTTTATACGGATTCTAGTGGCATGCTACTCTTGGACATTACTTCACTGTGCATGCAACCCAGAGAAATGTGTAAATCACACATGTACAACTCAACCATAACCTCACACGTGTCTGCTGTGAGACGTAAAATGAGGTAAGCTCGTGTGGCAGGTCCTGTGAATGAGCATCTTCATGTTTAGGCGAATTAGAACGGCGAACCAATACTGTTGCTTGCCAAGGGGTCTCTTCCGACCCATAGCAACCCCGTGCACAAAGCATAGCAACCCAACCAAACAGAACACGGCCCCATTCTGAGCCATCCTCACCATAGCTCCTGCTGTTGCAGCCACCGCGCCAATACTTCCTGTCAGGGGCCTTCCTCTCCTTCGCCACCCCTCTGCTTGTCCGAGCATGATGTCCTTCGTAATCCATAAAATGTTATTATTTCATCATTTTTTACTCTATCAGACATCTCCACCTACCCTCTTCTCTGCTGTCCATCCCCCAGGGAGGAGGCTATACGTAGATTCTTTAAATCAGTTAGTAATGAAGAAATAGAAGAATTCTACTGCCTTCAATTTGAAATTAAACATGCAATGAAGTTGAATTGATAATTATTGTGGAATGGAATGCAAACATTGGAAACAGAGGAAAGACTAGTACTTGGAAAATATGGTCTTGGCAATAAAAGCCTGCGCTGGCGATGCCAGAACAAAACTTGTTCATAGTAAATACAATTTTCAACAACCCCAAAGGCAACTATAAACATGACCTTCTCCGCATGTAATACACAAAGCCAACCTGTTTACGTCTGTGGGAAGTGACGATGGAGAAGCTCAATATCAGCAACTAAAACCAGACAAGGGGCTGATTGTGGAACAGACCATCAATTGCTCATATGTAAGTTCAGGTCAAGGCTCAAGAAAATTAAAACAAGTCCCCAAGAGCCAAAATATGACCTTGAGTCAAGACCACTGGAATTCAGAGAACATCTCAAGAGCAGATTTACTGCATTGAATACTAAAGACAGAAGACTTGATGAGCTGTGGGAGGACTTCATGAAGAAAGCATAAGGCCATTGAAATAACAAGAAGGAAGAAAAATCAAAGGGGAAGTCAGAAGAGACTGTGAAACTTGCTCTCAATCACAGAGCAGTTAAGGCAAATGGATGAAAGGATGAATTCAAAGAGTGAAACAGAAAATTTCAAAGGTCAGCTGAAGAAGACAAAGTCAAATATTAAATGTGCACAGACCTAAAGTAAGATAACCAATGACAACATGCTGAACATATCTGACACCAAAAGAACTGAGGAAGAAATCCAAGCCTTGAGTTGACATGCTGTATGATGGTATAGGCAAAATATTGAATGATCAAGAGAAGATGGAGGGAAAGAATACAGAGTCACTCTACCAAGGAACACTAGCAGACATTCCACCACTTCAGGAGGTAGCACATGAGCAAAAACCAATGGTGCTGAAGGAAGAAGTTCAAGCTCCCCTAAAGGTGTTAGCCAAAACCATGACCCCAGGAATCCACAGAACATCAATTGAAATGTGTTTCCACTAGCTAATGAAGCACTGGAAACAATCACTGGTCAATGCCAGGAAAAGTGGAAGACAGATATTTGACCAACTGACGGGAAGAGACCATGTTGGTACCCATTCCAAAGAAAGGTGCCCCAACAGAATGCTCAAATGATAGGACAATATCATTGATATCATATGGAAATAAAATTGTGCTGAGGAACATCCAGCAAAAATTGTAGCAGTGCATCCACAGGAAGTCCTGAGAGGTTCTGGCCGGACTGAGAAAAGGACATGGAACAAGGGATATCATTGCTCATGTCAGATGGATGTTAGCTGAAATCAAGAAATGCCAAGAGATGTTTACTTGGGTTTTATTGACTATGCCAAGGCATTGGACTGTGTGGATTATCCCAAACCATGGATTGCCTTGAGAAGAATGGGAATTCCAGAACTCTTCATTGTGCTCATTCAGAACTTACATATGGACCAAGAGGCAGGTGTGGGAACGGAACAAGGGAACACTGCATGGTGTAAGGGAAGTTGCATGTCAGGGTTGCATCCTCTCACCATACTCACTCAATCTGCATACTGAGCAAATTCCTCAGAGATGCTGGATATATATGGGTGGATATGTGGCACCAGGTTTTTGGGAAGGCTTATTAACCACTTGCTGTACACCAGTTCTACGCAGAGGACACAACTTTGTTTGATGAAAGCGAGGAAGGACTTGAAACACTTGCAGATGAAGTTCAAGGATTGCAGCCCTCAGGATGGATTACAACTCAATGTCAAGAAGAGCAACTCAAAACAAGAGAAAGAAAGACAACCAAATCCTCACAAGCGGACCAACAGATAACAGCAGGATAAACAGGAAAGATTGAAGTTGTCAAGGAGTTGCTTTTGCTTTCACAAGAACCCTTTTGAGTGTTGGAAAGCAGAGAAGTTACTTTGAGAACTGAACTACGCCAGACACAACACATGGTATTTTCAATCACCTCACATGCATGTAAAGTCAGACATGGAATCAGGAAGACAAAAATAATTGATATGCTTGTTGCTGACAAAGTATGTCGAGCATACCCTGGACAGCCAATAGAATGGACATCTGTCTTGGAAGAAGTCCTGGCAGAATGCTCTTCAGATGCACGGATATGAAGACTTCATGAAAAGACCTTGGAACAGGTTACCAGGAGAGCCCAGGCCCTGCGAAAGGACATCCTGCTTGGTAAACTAGAGGGCCCGTGGACAAGAGGAAGGCTCTCAACAAAATGGATTGACACAGTGGCTTGTAACCATGGGCTCAATCAAGCACAGGAACAATTGTGAGGATGGCGCCAAATCAGACAGTGAGTGTTTCAGAGACTCTTTGAGGGTCAGAATCAACTGGACAGCACCTAACAAAAGAGTGATTCAGGATGAATGGACCTCGCGTAGCTTAGACATTCCCCTGTTGACCCCCTGTTCCCACCATTGGGTTACTGGGAGTCAGGCTGCTGTGAACACTGGTGTACAAGAATCTCTTGGGAGCCTTATTTTCATACTGCTGGGTGTGTAAGGTTGATGATTGCTGTTAGGTGCCGGTGTACAGCCACCCCCTGGGACAGAGGAGAACTGCCCCCCTGGGGTATTTGTTAGTGCCATCTCTACCAGAGCAGACAGGCCAGTCTTTCTCCTGGGGAGGTGTTGATGGAGGGCTTTGAACCCTCTGTCTTCCTGTTGCAGTCAAGTGCTTAGCTTGTTGGTGCCACCTGGGCCCCTTTGGCTTTGCTGGATCAGATGCTCGAGCAAGGTGAAACTGTGAGGCTCCATCAAACTGTTTTCCACAGAGGATTCACCCGTTTACCAACCGGCACCAAGGATGACTATCTCCACATGCGCCCAACACTTGCCAATTTCCAAATGTTTAAATGTTACTGTTTTTATAACCCTCTTATTCCTCTGTCTCTCCTGCGGATGAACCACCTCCCATGCGAAGCCTGCCTACCTGGCAGGTGATGCTGACTCTTGGGCTGGTGCCTATTGGTGTGATCTGAGCATTTCTTTGGACTTTTAGGTCCACCTCCCCTTGACCTCTCCCAGTCACGCACATACGCACACCACATATACCCTGTGGATGGAAATGGGGCAACACAAGTTGTGGGAAAGCCCCTCTTGATGAGAGCTCTTGACCAACTCCCTGGAAGGTTAAGCCAGCAGGCCAGCCTGAGCACCAATGTTGTACACTGGAAATTGGTTGACCCTGCCTCCTCCAACCCTCTGACCATTGAGTGAGCATCTGTCACCTGCAGAGCCAAGGGGTCCGCTGTGTGGAGGTGGAGATGTGACCCCTTCTTGATGACAGTCAGGGGGACGAGACCTTACTTATAGAGCCACTGTGATAGGTATGAATGTAGCAGAAGTATTTTCTAGTACGTGCTTGTCCCCTTAGACAGATGACTGAAACGTGTGGGTGGAGAAGGGCAATGTGTTACAGTCCTGGGCCTGGAAATAGGACCAGCTCCCACGTGGTGTGCTCCCCACCAATTCTCAGCACTTCTCACCAAACCTTCCATTCTAGGGGTCTCAAAAAGGTCAGCCGGCTGCCTGGTACATAAACTTTCTGCAGTCCCCCCAGCTTCAGGGCTCACCCACTGACTAAGGGGTCTCTGAGCTGTTCTCATTGACAAAGGGGCTGGCCATTCACAGGAGACAC
Source organism: Tenrec ecaudatus (assembly GCF_050624435.1). NCBI lineage: Eukaryota > Metazoa > Chordata > Mammalia > Afrosoricida > Tenrecidae > Tenrec > Tenrec ecaudatus. The sequence continues at coordinate 130,267,481 of NC_134541.1, forward strand.
TGCCCAGGCAAGTCAGTTTCCGGTCTGCTGGTTGCCCGCAGACTCCTCACAGAGGCCCAATGTCCTGACCTCCACAAGGTTGGAGTGACCCTTTTCCTCACACTGACACCATATCCCTTGGCCATTTCCCTTATACTTTGTGAACTCAAGAAATCATTAACCCTTCCATGATGGCCTGATGAGGGTCTACTGTGTGGGTCAGTAAGAGGAAAATATCTAGGGGCTTGACGAGGGGTCAAGTCCAAGCTATTCAGCCCAAAGCTGCCAATGTGTAATAGCTGTGGGCAGGTGCCTCAGCTTCTTAAGCGGGGGCCACTATGTGGCCAGTGTCCTGCTAAGCTCTTCCCCTTCTTGGAACTCATCAAGTCCATGCAACCTGGGCCACCCAAGAACCTGGCAATCTGGTTTCGCCTGCCCCCAGGCATACAGTGTAGGGTCCTTAGGCACTTGCAGGGGTAAGGTGCAGGTGGGCTGGAAGAGGCTGACATAGGAGTAGGACTGGGGGAGAGCAACCATTCTCACTGCCCCCGCCAGTGTGCCTGAACAGGCTCCTGGTACTGCGAGGCCAGGCCTGACTCCCTGCCGCCTTCTACCTACCGTGGCTCCATGAAGACTGACACATGCAGAGAGTTGGGGCACAGCTCCTCCCTCTGCCTGGGTCTGCAACTGGGAGGTGTGTCGGCATTTCTGGGACTGCTTCTCTATCTCTGTAGGGCACAGGATTAGGGGACTGGGGTCTCTGTGAAAACTCTTAGAAAGATAGTCTCGCCCAAATTAATCTCATATGCCATAGGACACGGGCCTTCTGCCAGGGACGGATTCTCCAATAAGCAAGGTAAGCACCTGCTTACCTAATTCCATGCTTGTTCGAAAAATAAAGAAAGAAAAGGAAAGAAAAGAAAACAGTGCTATCCAATGGGCTTCAAATCAGAGCTACCATGTGAGTGAGTCATCCTTCTCCCTTAGAGAAGGATGGATGGGTTGGAACTACTTGAGGTTGGACGACAGCACTACCCACCAGCTCCACCAGGGGGCTTATCACCCCAAACCACTGCCATCTGGTCCATTCCACTCATGGAGACTCTCTGGGGTGATTTCGTGGCTGTAAATCATGACAGAAGCAGACAGCCTCATCCTTCTCCAGCAGAGCGGCTGGTGGGCTTGAACCACCCGCATTACCTGACATTCATGCAACACTTATCTGACAGCACCACCCCAAAACCCAACTTACTTCTGAGGAGTCAAGGGAACTCACAGCGACCTCCTGTGGGTTTCTGAGACTGTAAGTGTTGATGAGAGTAGAGAGCCCACTCTTTCTCCCACAGAGCCGCTGGTGGTTTCAAACTGCCAACCATGCAGCACATCATAGCTAAACACAACACATCACCACTGCACCACCAGGGCTCCCAGGCTGCTGACCCGGGCTTTATCTCATAGATTTGATTCTTTTTCTTAAAAACAATTTATTAGGGGCTCATACAACTCTTGTCACAGTCCATACATATACATACATCAATTGTATAAAGCACATCTGTACATTCTTTGCCCTAATCATTTTCTTTTTTTTCCTCCTCTTTCTTTATTTTACATTTTATTAGGGACTCATACAACTCTTATCACAATCCATACATATACATACATCAATTGTATAAAGCACATCCATACATTCCCTGCCCCAATCATTCTCAAAGCGTTTGCTCTCCACTTAAGCCCTTTGCATCAGGTCCTCTTTTTTTTTTCTTCCCTCCCCGCTCCCCCTTCCCTCATGTGCCCTTGGGAATTTATACATCGTTATTTTGTCATATATTGCCCTATCCGGAGTCTCCCTTCCCCCTCTTCTCTGCTGTCCCTCTTCCTGGGAGGAGGTCACATGTGGATCCTTGTTATCAGTTCCCCCTTTCCAACCCACTCACCCTCCACTCTCCCAGCATTGCCCATCACACCCTTGGTCCAGAAGGTGTCACCCACCTATGGTCATGGTCAAATGAAGTGGATTTTCTTAGCTACTTATTTGGTTACTGTTTTTAATATAAAAAGTGAAGACATTCTTCTCTTCTTTTGGAAGCAAGCTTGTGTGTCACAAAAGACTATAAGCCAGTTTCCATTTTACTTTTGGCCACTCAGACCATGGTGGAGATCTGATGGGTAAGAAAGCTGGAATTGTTCAGGCTGTGAACCTTCAGAGAAAGCATTCTTGAACTAAAACCAATCTCACTGCTATCGAGCTGATGCCAACTCTTTATGGGAGTCGAGTCTTTCTCCGGCACAGCTGCTGGTGGTTTCAAACTGCAGACCATGAGGATCGCAGCCCAACGGGTCATCATTTCCTTCTCGTTGATCCTGCCCCTCTGGGACTGGGTAGAACTTCCCCTGTGGATTTCCTCTACTGTAACTCTGTACGAGCGTAGAAAGCTCCATCTTTCTTCCTTGGAGCGACTTGTGTTTGCAAATGCTGACCTGCGGAGTGCGGCAGCCTAATGGTCTTATTGAAAGAGAAATTACATACTAGACACTCACCTATAATTCCCATGGCCTTTGGAAGGCATATATTCTTTTATGCCGCTAACTCAAGAAATCCCCAAACACACTGACATCAAGTCGATCCTGACTCAAAGCAACCTCATAGGACAGGGTAGAACTTCCCCGCTGGGATTCTGAGATGGTATGCCTCTACTGTAGTAGAAAGCATGGCCATTCTCCCAGGGAGCGAGAGGTGGCTTCAAACTGCTGACTTTTCAGTTAGCAGGCCCCAGCGTAACCCACTGCGCCACCAGGGCTGCCTGCATACTGCTAGACTCTCTGTCTAAAGCGCATGACCTGTGGGAAGGAGTGACAGAGGAAGGAGCCTTACGAGCCATCAGAGTCCTCAACGCCATTCAGCTGACCCTGCCTCGAATACCCCCAGCTCCTCAAGACCACAGAGCTGAATTTTTCTCCACACCACCTCTTTTTCGGTTTCCACCCTCCCGGCATCCTGGTGGTCTGGGCCTTCGATAACTTCTGCATGGAGGCCATGCTCATGCTGCCCAGTTGGTCCCACCTTCCCATCTTCTGGGACTACTGGCGACGTGGGGGTGGGTGTGGGCAGAGCTGGGTCTCAGACCCTTCGCCTTCCTCCAATGCAGATGGAGGTAGGTTGAGAATCCTGGGCCCTCAAATTGCCAATGGTGCACACTCGCCCCCTGCAACACCCAGGAGTCCAGTTTCTGAGCATGGCCTTCCCACCCCTCTCCACCTTTAACCTACTCAGACCTGACCAGAACCTCCTACTTGCCCTCTAGGCCTGGAGACAGCCAGGTGGCCTGGCCAGGAGAGATTCCTGAGAGGGGCTTCAGGCAAAACCCAGAGTACTGAGTGTTCAGTGCAGTTGCCACCAGAACACGGTGCGTGCCAGGTGCGCAGGTTGCGCCATGAATGGGTGGTGGGCATGGGCGGTTAGCCTGCGTCCACGCATTTCTGCCCCTATGCAGGCCTTGCTGGTGTGGGGCTTCTCGCTCAGAGTGAAGGAGCTCGCCCTGGAGACCACCAAGGCGCTGACCTGGCTGTGGGCGCTGATGCACCTTGCCCCAGGCTCTTCAATGGTCAGTAGGACCTGCTGCTGGGCGCCGAGCCCCGCCTCACTGCCCCGGAGTCCTCTAGTCAGGGCCGCGCCAATCGGGCAGCAGGCGACCTTCACCTTTGGTTTCTTTCCTGCCCACATTGGGGGCCTAGTCCACGCGCAGTCATGCAGGTGGACATGCTGCTCAAGCCCCACAAGCAGCGGCTGAGGCACTTCTTCCATGAGCTCTAAGGTGGCTCTGCCCGCTGCCACCTCATCCCCTCCTAAACTGACCTGCTGCCCCCACCCTCTACCCCGGGCGTCCAGGGTGTGAAATAAAGAAGAAGAACCCCGCACACGTGTGTGTGTGCGTGTGCGCGCGTGTGCCAGCACCCGCGAAAGTGCAACAGCACACAGCCAGGACCAGGGCGCAGGTCCACCTCCCGGTCCCCTTGGCCTTGACCCTCACTGTGACTTGCCAACAGCCATAGGTTCGGGAAGGCATGTGAGGAATCATCTCCTGGGGATTTGTGTGCCACCCTGACACCCTGACACCCACACACATACCTGGCACTGCTGGGACCCACTGGATAAGCTCCACTGCCCCCACCCACACCAATCTCTCCAGCACCCACGGGCTACCCCTCCCTCGAACACGCCTTTCCTGGCCCCGCCCAGCGGGCAGCCTAAATCTCTGATAGGAAGAAGGTCAAAAATCAGTTCCAGGAAACAGTCTGGAGCCTTCTGGCCTCCGGTCCACGGATCTCAGGGCCACGGCCACTCGCCAACTCACACGCACAGGGAAAGCCAGACTTCCAGGCCGAGAAAACCTTACTGAAGGCAGGCTTCCAAGCTCTCACTTGGGGGCCTTCTGACACCCTGAAACCCACAGAAGACAGGAGGCCTTGGGATGGAGGCTCCCTCGCCCTCACCTACCAAGAAAACCCGAGGAAGGCGGTGGCTGGAATCAGCGTCAGCCTTGCACTATGTGACCACATTTCTTTTCCTGGGTGAGCAGAATGGGAGAGGCTCCGAGGCCTGGGACTGGAGGGAGGCCACCAGTTGTCCTCACCCTACAGGCCAAGGGAGCCCAGAAGCTCTTAGGGAGCTCATTCCTCATTCCCTCTCACCTCTCACCCAGGCACCTTCTCCACCCTCCTGCTCTTCCTCCTCCTCCTCACCTCGTTGTAGTCAATCTCTCTCTCTACTTTATCTGGCTCTACCTGGACTGGGACACACCCAGCCAAGGTGAGTTTCAGACAGCCCCCCCTCCCCGCCCCAGCAAAAACTGTCAGGACTGGACCCTGGGAGGACTCTGACATGCCAACTTCTGTGACCTGTGATCCCAGGTGGAAGATGCTCCACGTCGATGAGGAACCAGACAATTTGGAAGTACCTGAGGGATTATTTTCCTATCAAGGTGACTGGTCAGATAGTCTAGGCACAGGCAGTGGGGAGGGGGCACACGGCAATCTTCTGGACCCTCCCAGAACCTTACACTTGGAAGTCCACTGAGGTGGAGGCCTAACTTTTCCCAGGGTGACGTTCCCTTTGCCTCTCTCTCCCCAATCCTGCCGGAATACTCACAGCTGGTGAAAACAGCCGAGTTGCCCCCGGACCGCAATTACGTGATGGGTGCCCACCCCCACGGGATCATGTGCATCGGGTACAGCTGCAATTTCTGCACAGAGAGCAACGCCTTCTCCCAGCAGTTCCCTGGTCTCCAGCCCTTCATTGCCACGTTGGCAGGCTTATTCCGTCTCCCCATCTACCGTGACTTTCTCATGTTTTCTGGTGAGCAAGGAGGAGGAGGAAGAGGAGGAGGAGTTGACAGTTCCCAGGGCTAGAGTCACACCTCCACCAGCACCACTCACTCAGGGGCTTTGAGTGGATGCTGGTGACCTTGTGTGGCCACGTGGACTAGGGTTGACAGCTAGTGGCATGAAGGGGTAAGGGACAAAAGTTGGAGCTCACCCTTCCCATAAAGTGGAGGGATTCAGGAACCTCTGTGCTGGTGGAGACTACTTCCTACACCCACCTCCATCAACCACGCCTGCTACAGGATTCTGTTCTGTGGACCGACAGAACCTGGACTATATCCTATCTGAGAATCCGTGCGGCCAGCTTGTGGTCATCATCGTCGGGGGTGCCCAGGAGATGCTGTACTCGGGCCCTGGCCAGCACTGTCTTAATCTCCTGAATCGCAAAGGCTTCCTGCGCATTGCGCTGTGGCATGGGTGAGTGGCTCTGATGTCCCCCGGGGTCAGTGGAAGATGCGGGAGCTTTCACCTGGGTCCCGCTGAAGGGCCATACAGGCAGGGAGAGTGCCCACCTCTGTGCTGAGTTCTCACAGAGAACCAAACTCGGTGTGCAACCTCTGCCCACCCCACTCCATATCTGTGCATCAGAAAGAGGCAAGGTTAGAGTGTCCAAAACCGAGGCCCTGGAAGTCCTGAGTTCAAGTCCCTGGCACTCTCTCAGAGGCAAGCCTTTGGCCATGTTCCTCACCTGGGAAGTAGCGCACACGCCGCCTGGCAAGCATGTCATGTTGTCAAGGCCAAATGAGAAAAGTACCTGTTTTCAGTGCACCGTTGAGTCTCAAGAAAGGTGAGCCCTTCCAGGGGGATCATTCTTGGTGGCCAGAGGTGGATGCCCCCCCTTTGGTGTGGCTTCAGGGGTCTTGGAAAGCAGCAGCTGAGAGCCTCTGATGCAGCTCAGGCACCAGTCGCCAGCCTCATGCCTCCCTCCTCTCCTCCCAAGGGCCTCCCTGGTACCCATCTACTCTTTCGGAGAGAATGATATCTTCAACGTCAAGACTTTTCCTACCGACTCCTGGCAGTACCGCTGCCAGATGACCTTCAAGAAACTGGTGGGCTTTGCTCCTTGCATCTTCTTTGGTCAGAGTCTCTTCTTGGCCAAATCCTGGGGTCTCATGCCCTTCCCCAGGCCCATCACCACGGTGGGTGAGTACTCTTCTCCTAGGGCAAGCTGCCCTCATCCTCCTGGGCATCAGATGGCTCTGTGCTCAGCAGCTGCCTCCCTGTCTCCCCAGTGGGCCGCCCCATCGACATGCCCCAGGCCCTCCACCCAACGGAGGAAGACGTCGACCACTATCACACACTCTACTTGAAGGCCCTGGACCGGCTGTTTGAGGAGCACAAGGAGAGCTATGGTGTCCCTGCTGATGCTCACCTCACCTTCCTCTAACCCAGGCCTCGCCCTCCCTGCTCTGCCGAGTGCACAGCCGGGAAAATGCCACCCCCCTCCCTGACCTATGGCTCCCCTCCATCTAATAAAAGCTGGTTCCCTCTCAGGATGCCAGTGTCATTCAGTCGGGTGCCCGTCTGCTGAGGGCCAGCCCATTCCCGTTTGAGCAAGTAGGCTCAGACACATCCCATTTCTACCTGAGCTTCTGCTTTGACTTGGGCAGAAAAAAACCCTGAATTCTCCTCCTAGGGAGCCTCAATGCAATGTGAGAATGTGGACAAGCTCTTCTCCCCTGGCTGTGCCACCCCCACCCCATCTGTCAATGAAGCCACATGCTTACTGAGAGCAAAAGGACACTGGGACAATGTTGGGGAGTTGGACTAGGTGGAGGGGCTGAATTTGAGGGTGAGCAGGCCTTAGTTAGGTGGTGAAGACTAGCTGGCTAAGTGACTTACCTTGAGCAAAGGATGAAATTGGTCAGAGGTATCCTGTGAGTAGGAAGGGAGGCGTCAATCCCACTGGTAGAAAAGACAGGTGTGCTATATAGCTGTCCTTTGCACCCATGCCCCATCATGGGAAGAAGAAGGAGCCCTATATGCACAAGGTTTTCAGCAGCTTTTTCCTCTAAAGTTCAGAGCCAATTCCTTCTTCACCGGCTGTTTTTAGTCTGGAAACTCCACTGAAACCTGCTCACTTTGGGGGAGCCTAGTGGCTTCCATAATTTGGAAACGTTGTCAGGAAAGACCAGCCCTTGAAGAAGCCCTCCCATTTGGTCAAGTGGAGGGGCAGTGACAAAGAGGAAGGCCCTCAAGGAGGTGCATGGACACAGTGGCTGCAGCCATGAGCTCAAGCAGAGGAGCCCTGGTGGGGATGTGCACCAACAGCCACACGGAAAGAGCCTTGGTGGTGTAATGGTCATGGGTGGCGCTGCTAACCACAAGGTCAGCAGTTTGTACCAACCAGCAGGAGAAAGAGGAGCCTGTCTACTCCCGGGATGACTGTCCCCATAACGCTGTGAAGCAGCTCTACTCTGTTCTGCAGGCTTCCTGTGAGTGGGAAGGCACATGAGGGCACTGGGCTTGGTTTGGGGTTTCTTTGTGGAAATGGAATGATATTAAGTTAGTAATGTTGGCACAAGTCTGTCCACATGTGTTTGGAGGGACACAAATCTAACCAGGCAGTCGTTTACAGAGCCTTATGTTGTGGTCCCACCACCACCACCCCTGACTGTACTTTGCACAGTACAATGCGTGTCATTTCAGCCATTTGTTACTTGTATCATCCAGTGACCTCAGTTACTCTCACCGTTATCCAGTTCCATTTTTACCATCCTTAGCAGAAACCCAGTAAACCTTACAGAATACCTGCTACTCTGAGTGTGTGTGTGTGTGTGTGTGTGTGTGTGTGTGTGTGTGTGTAAAAGAGAGTGGTGGATGTGGGGGGAAGCATGTGTGCATGCTTTGCGTGAACGGATAGAGTCAGTTGGTTTTCTCTTCAACAATTCACGTGCCTTTTGCTTTGTGACATTGATTGTAAAACCCAAAAGGCAGCAGCACTCTTTCCACTTCCTCCATGGTTTACCGTTTCCCTGCTCCTGTCTTTCTTGTCTTCTGAGCTTCACCTCTGGGCAAACACTGACCCTTTTTGTCTCAAAAGCTTGGCTGCTACAGTGAGTGCACCCATTTGTGGACCAGGTGTTTTCACTCCCATATAGAGACCCAACTCTGAATTCCCTGTAATACCATTGACCTTGTATAGTCTTTGTTCTGTCTCCCATGCCACTCTCCTTGCCCGAACTCAAGCTTTCTGCGGTCTTCCTTAATTCCTGGCAAGGGCCACTAGATTCACAGACAATGCTCCCGAGTATGAGGTTTATGAGAGAAGTCACCAGGTTACAATTCTGATGAAATGTGCGCAGGATACGATTGTTCAGTTAGGACTGGTTTCTTCTTCACCACACGTCTTAGGCAGTCCTCTCTCTGGCCTTTAGCCTCTTGTCTCAGCCTCTGACCTGCTCCAGCAATGAGACAAAGGTCTTTGGGGGCTGCCAATGAATGGCAAAAGGGCATTCCATTCCATCGGAAGCTTCCAACTGTAGGCACTGAGTCCCAGGCCTTTAGGGCAGCAAGCCCAGCTCTCCCTATTAAATGCCCAGTGCCGCACCCTCCACAAACCAACCCCAGGGCCTGAAGCATTCAGTTTTACTTGCTCAGCGATCTGGGAGGTCCATGACTCTGTTGTGTGCTCTGCATCCTGGTTCTGCTGTAAGGCTGCTGCTGTGTCCTCTCTCACTGATATCTCCTGGATGAAGGTTCAAGGCACGGGGGAGCTTCTTACTTTTCTTTGTTTTCTTCCAACAGTTTTATTGGCATGTAGCTTACTTATCATACAATTCAATTGTTCAATTGTGCACTCATATCAAGGAGCATTGTACAATCATTACCACATCCATCATAGAGCACCACACCCCCAACCATACCCCCATCCCCTGTGGTGACTCCGCCTTTAAGACGAGTTGTGCACTCACCATCCGTTTGGGTGCTACCTCCAGTCCTCCCGCCGGATCTTCTTTCTTGCTGGGAATGAGATACCCTTTCTCTTGGTATTGAGGTCGCTTACTTTATACCCCGCAGCCTGGCAATCACAAAGCATCCTGTTAACCAGCGCTCTAGACCCAATCCTATCAGTATCACCCCCACCTCCACAGATGACAGACTCATTATACAGTGGTTCTCCACCTTCCTCATGCCGTGACCCTTTCATGCCACTCCTCATGTGCTGGTGACCCCCCTCCCCTGCCCAATCATAAAATTATTTTCGTTGCAACTTCATAACTGTCATTTTGCTACTGTGATGAATCAGGCGACCCCTGTGAAACGGTTGTTAGACCCCCTGAGGGGTTGCGACCCACAGGTGGAGAACCCATGCATTAGGAAAAGGCTATTTGGTGGGAGTTCCACAGACTGTCTAGATGAGCCACATTAAATAACGCATTGCTCCGCAGTCATATTTACTGCAGGCTTTAGGTCTGTATCCCAGACTGAAATAAGAACCATTCATCAAAATGCAATGAGTCCAACTACAAGTGCATAAAATACATCCCGTGGAAGAATTTCCCCTTGTTCTCCATGAAAATACAGGCATTCCCATGACTTATCAGGGTCATTCTCAGGTGAGAAGTTCTGTGTTCACTTCCAGTTGGTACAGAGAAGTACTTAGTCCTTGCATTAGTCAGCACTCCCTCTTTATCCAAGGAGAGCGTTTGCCCCTCCTCGCTAGAATAGGCTAAGGGGCCCTGGTGATGCCGTGGTTAAGTGCTTAGTTGCTAAGGAAACTTCTGGGGTTCAATTTAACCAGCATATCTGAGGCAGATAGGTTTGGCAAGCTACTTCTGTAAAGAGTGCAGCCTATGGAACCCCAAGGGGGCAGATCCACTGTGTCACACAAGGTTGCTGAGGAACTGAATCAACTCAGAGACACAGTAAGTACAATGTCTGGCTGCCAGTAGGTGCCCTCTTGGCACAGGCATGGAGTTTGGGGGAGGGGGGTGTAGAGAAGAGCAGGCTTGAGTTCTTTGCTGGCCTCTCCTGTCACTGCTGCTTCAAAATGCCTTGGGACTGGAGTAGAGGGCATGGGGGAAAGCTGGCCGAGTTCTCACCTGGTCTGGCCTGTCCCAACACAGCCTGGTTACAGTGGATTCCTTTACCTGACGGCCCCATTCCGGAAGTCTTCAGAGCTTGTTATGGAAGGTGTTTTGGAGCAACCCGTGTGCTGCTGCTTCCTTAAACTCTGGCTCTGGTTTCTGCCCCTGCTCCACCCAGGCTTTCTCTGTGGGACCCCCAGCTCCATGCCTGGGCAGCCTGGGCCTGCATTCCCTGGGTAGCCACTGTTCTTCCTTCTTTCGTGCCTCACAGCACCCAGCCAGCCACAATCTCACCTTTGAATTTCTCAGTGGGGTTTGGATACATTCTCTAACAGGCTCTTGGTCTATTGAAGCATTTGTCAATGAACCCAAGGTGAGCCTTGCTCTTTGGGGATGGGCTCATAGCACTTTCAAAGAGTGAAGAGCAAGGACGAGGAGGAGGAGGAGGGAATGAGAGACGGGAGAAAGAGGAGAAAAGAGAAATGAACAGCAGTTCCTCTCATTCATTTCCAAACTCTATTGTGTATTGTGCTGAGAGACTCCTCATTGCTTTGAACATGTCTGTGTGTGGTCTGGTTTGACTCCTTGGGAAAGTACTGAAGGCAGTGAATTATAGTGTATGAATCCGCTGGCTATTATCTTTGCAGCTTCTGCCCAATGAGTGGGTGGGACTGTACAGATGAGGGGCTTATGGCCCACCAAAGGGATTGGATCATTTGCTAAGAATGTACATAAGGTTCATGGCACACTTGTGGTGGCCCAGCCTGTCAAGCAGATCTCTGGAGCCCTAAAAAGAAGACAGGTCAGTTTTGCCATCCTGCTGGGCTTAAAAATGAGCTCTTTGGGGGTAGAAGAAAGGAGACGCCTTATTATTAGCACCAAGAACGTAGAAATGAGGAACAGTCCTTGGCATGGCGTCCCTGAGCCGGGTCCCTGCTAGACTCAGAAGACTGAGCTCTTCAATACTGGAGAGAGAGAGAAATGGTCGTCAAGAAGCAGCAGCAGAAGCAGGAGAACCGAAAGACTGGCAGGAGTGTGTGCTGCACTTCTCAGCTCACAAAGCAAGAACATGGAGTCCCTTTGGTTAGGAGGCTTGCTAACAGAGTGACATGTCTCTGGGCACGTGAGGGCACTAGGTTAGTCTACCCATTGGGTTTAGAGAAGGAGTGTCTTCCGACTGAGCCTTCCCTGCAGTCCGTGCGGTGACTCCAGGCACGTATCAGCATTGCTCAAGAGCTTTGTAACACTTACTGAAGCAGGGCAGAGGTAAGGCCGGCCCAAGAGACATAAGGAGCCAACAGCTAATAGGCAGAAGGCCAAGGAGAAACCTGATTTGGGCCTGGCTTAGGGGAGGCTATCCTGAAAACCATATCTGGAATATTTCCTAATTCTAATGTGTAAACTGTTACTTCCATAATAAATACCATAGTCGTGAGTATTGTCCTTGAGTTCTGAGCCGTCATTTCAAAGAACTGTCAAACCCAGCAGAGGAGCAGCCTGTGCTATGGGACCACTTGGTGTCAGAATTGGTGAAAAGATGAGAGGGTGGAGGCACATATGGTGTGACTTCCACCTTAAAAGGATCAGCCTTGAACTATGGAACTTGATGTTCCTCTCCACTGTGAGATTAGGAGAGACCAGATACTATGCTGACAGAGACACACAGGGTAGTTATGATAATTTAGGGCTCAGGATGAACTTGAATATAAGCATCACCCAGGTTTTTCTTGGGGATTTTCTCTTGTGTTCAGTGGGGGCAGAGGGAGGAACTTCAGGTAAGGACTGGGGGCAAGAGGTGCAGGGCAGTGGAGGGCCCAGAGCCTGCTGGATCTTCCTTCCTCTCAGCCTTCAGTCTGTCTGCTGATCCCGTGAGTTGGGGGTGCATCTTACCAGAGGAAAGGGAGGTGATGTATGGGCCCTTTGTGGGGGATGTCACGGAGAGTGGAGTGTCTACCTTTCCCATCCAACCCCTATTTGAACCCTAAAACCAGTGTGTCATACTGAGGGATGGCAGTGACATTGGACCTAAAGCTAGAGAGGGATATTGAGAAGCCAGTAGAGTTTGACTGGAAAAAAATGGAGTTGGTGGAAGCAGACCTATGTTACAATGCTCCCAGTACCTGTGAGTTCTTGGGGCAAGTCTATCTAAAAAGAGGCTAGAACTGGTCTGAGCTGATAGAGTAAGAAAGGAGAGGGGGCACTGACCTCCTGTGAAAACAACTGGGGCGGATGGAGAGCCCACAGCACAATCCTGAAAGGGGCAGTCGGTCAAGGTCAGCCTTGTGTCTCTGGGAAAAAAAAACATGAAATCCGTTTGAGGGTGTTCTTGTCCTGCTGGGGAAATATCTGCAGGGACAGAAGGGACTGACCATGATGTCCCTTGAACAAGCACAATGTGTCCCTTTTTCATCCATGAGATTCACACCCTCCCTATGGCTGTGACACAACGCTGGTAGGTGGCCCCGCCCCATCCCCTGACTCCAACCTCGCCAGTCAGCCTTCTTCGGAGAGTACCACTCTCTCCGGGAAGCCAGCCAAGATTGAGAAAACCTGTTGCTTCCTGAGCCTTCACAAGCAGCCTCTGTTCCCTAGCCCACTATAGGATAAATGTCACTGGAACACATTTAACACTGGGACTTGGTTTTCTCCAAACTTACTGTCCCCATTCTATGTGACCCTATAGGATGGGATGGATTTCCTACACGGTCACTCTTAATGGAGTAGAAATCCTCATCTTTGTCCCACGGAGTGGAGCGTGGTTTTGAACTGCTGATCTTGTGGTTCGCAGCCCAACACGTGACCCCTCCGTTCGTGGTGCTCCCTAATCCAGCACCCATCGTGGGCAGGAGTTTTTCTAAGGGGCTAAGGCTTCATATGGAGGAAGGTGGAGAGTCCAGGATGCAGGTGGATGACAGACATCTGCAACCAGTTCACAGACCTTAGACCCATAGACCCCACACCACAAGTCCCAGCATGAGGAGTTGAGCCAGCAGGACTGAGGTCCCAGGTGAGATGTCTTCTGAGGGAAACACAAGGATGAAGCACACATCAATGAGCCATTGCTGGCGGCTTCTATCACAGGGATTCCAGTCACATGGAAGGAAATTGAACAATCAGCTTCCCTGTTAGGCTAAACTTGGCTGGGATAGGTCAGGTCTCAGACCTTGATCAACGCTGGAAGCCCTGACAGAAAGCAGCAAGATGAAGCCTAATGAACCCTAGGTCAGAACTCAGAGCTTAGAACCTGTCCACCAGTTCCAACCTGCACCTGCTGCCTCATCATCTAGAAATATGCTGCCCGGATGTCTTGGTGCTGCCACAGTGACCATGTCGTGGGAGCAGAAGTAGGACAGCTAGGACCCAGTTGTTGTGCCTTGGCCTGCAAACACAAGGGCAGCAGCTCAAAGCCACCAGCCACCCCAAGGGAGAAAGATGGGACTTCCTCCGCTAATAGACAGGGACAGTCTACCCTGTCCTGTGAGCCGTAAGGGACTTATTAGAATAGGACTTGATGTCATGGCTGGGAAGGGGGTGCATGTTTCAGGGGAGGCATGGCACAGAAGCTGAGTTTGAGTTAAGGATCAAACACAGCTCAGTCAAGTCTGGCTGAAAGTCCCATGCCGTGCCTTTGAATTCATGTAGCGAGGTCTCTAACTTCCTTCATCCTTGCCCAAGGCACATCCAAACCCTAACCAAAGTCACTGCTGTCGAGTTGATGACCACTCGCGGTGACACTACAGGACAGGGGTGAACTGCCCCGTGGGTTTCTGAGAGTGTCCTTGTTCACAGGACTACAACTCTTCCAGGTGTCCATCGTCTCATGGCTGGAGATCTCTGTTGGGCTCAACTCAAAGACTGAGCATGTGCCAAGACCTAGAAGTTTTGAAGTTACCCCACGACCTCTCACTCACCACTTTCGGAACCTCCATTTCCCCTTCTGTAACCTGTGACTAGCGAGTTTGCAGTTGATTTCATTTTATTCTGCAAGAGCACTAAAATGAAAGGCCTGGCAGAGAGAAGCTGCTGAGAGAGGGCAGAGGGCAAACTTCCTTCCATTGTCCTCTACTCCTCTTCTTCTGTGACTGGTGAGTAGGTGCACCGTCCTCCGGGGCTCAATCATTCTATTTTAAGACTATGTTAAAAATAATTCCTTCTCAGCAGGAAGGCTCGCAGATGATGCACGACAAAGTTAGAGCTTATGGATAAATAAATGATAAAGATGTTCCCAAAGAAAATGAGGAGAATGTCCCCCTTGGAGGGATTTGGGTCGACAATTCATTGGTGTGGAAAGTCTGTGATGGAAATGAGATGAATTCACATGCATAGTTTACCTGTGACTTCTATGTAACTCAGGTGCAATCCCCAGTCCTCCTGCCTCACGTGTAACTCATATCCCCCCTGGCTCATCTGTAATCCCTAGTCTTCCTGTACAAGTAAAGGTCTTTCTCCACTTTTGAACTTTGGAACCCTTGGTATTTTACCAGGTTTGGCTGCTTCCAACCCAACACCAAAAACAACAACAATTCTATTGTTTCTCTCTTTATAGGATTCTAGTGGCATGCTACTCTTGGACATTACTTCACTGTGCATGGAACACAGAGAACTATGTAAATAACACATGGATAACTTAATCATAACCTCACACGTGTCTGCTGTGAGACGTAAGGTGAGGTAAGCTCATGTGGCAGGTCCTGTGAATGAGCATCTTCATGTTTAGGTGAAATAGAACTGTGACCCAATACTGTTCATTGCCAAGGGGTCTCTTCCGACCCATAGCAACCCTGTGCACAAAGCATAGCAACCCAACCAAACAGAACACGGCCCCATTCTGAGCCATCCTCACCATAGCTCCTGCTGTTGCAGCCACCGCGCCAATCCTTCCTGTCAGGGGCCTTCCTCTCCTTCGCCACCCCTCTGCTTGTCCAAGCATGATGTCCTTCGTAATTCATAAATTGTTATTATTTCGTCATTTTTTACTCTGTCAGACATCTCCCCCTACCCTCTTCTCTGCTGTCCATCCCCCAGGGAGGAGGCTATACGTAGATTCTTTAAATCAGTTACCCCTTTCCATCCCACGTTCCCTCCACCCTCAGGCATCACCACTCTCATCACTGGTCCTGGAGGAGTCATCTGTCTGGATTCCCTGTGTTTTCCGTTCCTATCTGTACCAGTGTACATCCTCTGGTCTAGCCAGATTTGGAAGGTAGAATTGGGATCATGATAGTGGGGGGAGGAAGTATTTAATAACTGGAGGAAAGTTATATGTTTCTTTGTTGCTACCCTGCACCCTGACTGGCTCATCTCCTCTCCACAACCATTCATGTAGGAGGGTGTCCGGTTGGCTGCCCAAGGGCTTTGAGTCTCCACTCTGCACCTGCACATTTACAATGATATCATTTTTTGTTCTTTGATACTTGATACCTCTTCCCTTCGACAGCTAGTGGTCACACAGGCTGGTGTGTTTCTTCCATGTGGGCTTTGTTGTTTCTGAACTAGATGGCCACTTGTGTCTCTTTGAGCCTCCAAGACCCCAGATGCTATATCTATTGATAGCCGGGAACCATCAGCTTTCTTCACCACATTGGCTCATGCACACATTTGTCTTCATTGATCGTATCAGGAAGGTGGGCACCCACTGATATGATTTTTAGTTCTTTGATGTCTGAAGGGGCTCATGAAACTCTTATCACAATCCATACATACATCAGCTGTGTAAAGTACATATGTACATTCATTGCCCTCAGCATTCTCAAAACATTTGCTCTCCACCCAAGCCCCTGGCATCAGCTCCTCATCGTTATTTCACACTCCCTCCCACCTCTCCCCTCCCCCATGAACCCTTGCTAATATACAAATTATGGTTTTGTCATATCTTGCAATGGCCAACGTCTACCTTCACCCACTTTTCTGATGTCCATCCCCGAGGGAGGAGTCTATATGTAGATCCTTGTAATCGGTTCCCTGTTTCTAACCAACCCTCTTTCAACCCTCCCAGGATCGCCACTCACATCACTGATCCTAAAGGGGTCCTCTTCCCTGTATTCCTGTGTTTCCACTTCCTATCTGTACCAGTATACATCCTCTGGTCTAGCCAGATTTGTAAGGTTGAATTGGGATCGTGATAGTGGGTGGAGAGAAAGCATTTAGATACTAGAGGAAAGATGTATTT
Organism: Tenrec ecaudatus; assembly: GCF_050624435.1. Classification (NCBI taxonomy): domain Eukaryota; kingdom Metazoa; phylum Chordata; class Mammalia; order Afrosoricida; family Tenrecidae; genus Tenrec; species Tenrec ecaudatus. The sequence continues at coordinate 130,284,038 of NC_134541.1, forward strand.
TTCAAGGTTGCTACATAACAACTTGACTACCTCATCTGCGCCCAAAGACCCTTCTGTAGTGGGATGTCCACTGGCCTACACTCACCCATCCATTTATTCACCCATCCATCTATTGTCTGTCCATCCACCCATTCATCCATCGTTCCATGCACCCACCCATCCATGTAGCCTTCCATCCATGCACAGTTAAGGAATGGCAACAAATGTACAAATGTGCTTGACACTGTGTATGGATGCCAGAGAACTGTGTAAATCACACATGTACAAGTCAACCGTAACCTCACGCGTGTCTGCTGTGACACGTGAGATGAGGTAAGCTCGTGTGGCAGGTCTGTGAACGAGGATCTTCATGTGTAAGTGAATTTGAACTGCTACCCGGCTAAGCTCGCTCCGTGGTCCCGTGGATCTGTGTCTTGCTTCAACAGTGTTTGAATGGAACAGATCCGGGAACTCCCTGCCTCCAACCTTCTGCCACGCAACAGGTTTCTTTCCGGAAGTAACATGGGGACCATCTTCTCAGCCAGCCCCTCCTCTTGGGACCAGCGAACACTTTTATTTGGCGTATGGTGACCTCCAAACTGATGTGTCATGAGCCCTTAGATCCGTCAGAATTATTCCGCCGACGCGGAGGCCGGCCTCAACCGTCTGGTCAACCTGCACGTACCTCTCTCTGGGCTTCTTTTTCGACTGCGACGATGTGGCCTTGGAAGGCGTGGGGCACTTCTTCCGTGAGCTGGAGAAGACGCGCAAGGGGGCCGAACATCTCTTGAAGCTGCAGAACCAGGGCGGCGGCCACGCCCACTTCCAATATGTGCAGAAACCGTCTCAAGATGAGTGTGGTCAAACCCTGGACACCATGGAAGCTGCTCTAGCCCTGGACAAAAACTCAACCGGGCTCTTCTGGACCTGCGTGCGGTGAGGTCCACTCACGCTGACCCTCATCTCTGTGACTTTCTGGAGAACCACTTCCTGGACAAGGAGGTGAAACTCCACAAGAAGATGGCCAGCACCCAGGCCGGGCTGGGCGAGGATCTCTTGGAGAGGCTCACTCTCAAAGACGACTAGGAACCTGTGGCGCCAAGCCACCTGCCAGGGGCCCTCTTCCTCCCCTCTGCCGGCTTTAGCCCCTCTGCCTGAACCCCTGGATGCGCCAGCCAGCCACAGCGCCACCGCCCTGGAGCCCCTCCCCCAAGCTGGGGACCAAAAGAAACAATAAAGCTTCCTTTTGCAGCAAAAAACAAAAACAAAACGTGACCCAATACTTTTCGTTGCCAAGGAGTTACTTCCGACCCATAGCAAGCCCATGCACAAAGCATAGCAACCCAACCAAACAAAACACGGCCCCATTCTGAGCCATGCTCACCATAGCTCCTGGTGTTGGAGCCTCCGTGCCAATCCTTCCTGTCAAGGGCCTTCCTCTCCTTCGCCACCCCTCTGCTTGACCAAGCATGATGTCCTTCTCCAGGGACTGGTCTCCCCTGAAAGCATGTGCAAGGTCTGTGAGACAAAGTCTCCCCTGACTTCTTCCAATACAGATGGGTTTGTCATTTTTGCAGTCCATGCACGTTCAAGATTCTGCCCTAGCACCACCATGCAAATGCATCCTTTCTTCCTGCATGTCCTTTATTCAGGGTTCCACTCTCACCTGCATCAGATGCCATTGAAAACACGATGGCCTGGGTCAGCCTCACCTTAGTCCTCAAAGTAGCATCCTTGCTGTTCAAGAGTCTAAAGAAGTCTTAGGAAGCAGAGTTAGACAGTGCAACACGTCTTCTGAACGCTTGATGGCTACTTCCCTAAGCATTGATTGTGACCCAGGCAAGACCCAATCCTTGTCAACATCAACCTTTTCTCCATTTTTCATGATGTGACCTGTTGGTCCAGTGGGGAAGATTTCAGTCTTCTTTACATGGAGTTGTGATCCGTACTGAAGGCTGCAGTAATTGATCCTCATCAGCAAAGGCTTCAAGTCATCCTCTCTTTCAGCAGGCAAGATTGTATCACCTGCATATTGCAGGTTATTAATAAACCTTCCTCCAATCCTGATGCTACGATCCTCTTCATGTTATCCAGTCTCTCTGATGATTTGCTCATCATACAGATTGAATAAGTACGGTGAGAGGATGCAACCCTGACACACATCTCCCCTGATTTTTTAAAATCATTTTATTAGGGGCTCATACAACTCTTGGGTTTTTTTAATCATTTTATTGGGGCTCATACAATTTTTATCACTATCTATACATACATTCATTTTGTCAAGCGCATATGTACGTATGTTGCCATCATCATTCTCAAAACATTTGCCTTCTACTTGAGCCCTTCGTATCAGCTCCTCATTTTCCCCCTCCCTCCCCGTTCCCCCCTACCTTATGAACCCTTCTTATTCATAAATTGTTATTGTTTTGTCATATGTTACTCTGGGCGACGTCTCCCCCTGCCCTCCTCTCAGCTGTTCATGTCCCAGGGAGGAGGCCATACATACATTCTTGTAATCAGTTCCTCCTTTCTATCCCACGTTTCCTCCACCCTCCACGCATTGCCATTCTCATCACTGGTCCTGGAGGAGACATCTGTCCTGGATTCCCTGTATTTCCAGTTGCTCTCTGTACCAATGTACATCCTGGTCCAGCCAGACTTGTAAGGTAGAATTAGGATCATGATAGTGGGAGAGGGGGGCGTTGAAGAAGTATTTAAGAACTAGAGGAATGTTACATGTTTCTTCGTTGCTAGCCCACACCCTGACTGGCTCATCTCCTCCCCAAAACCCTTCAGTAAGGGGTGTCCGGTTGGCCACCGATGGGCTTTGTCTCCACTCTGCACTCACCAATTACAGAAGGACTTTGACTCTCCACTCTGCACCTGCACATTTACAATGATATCATTTTTTGTTCCTTGATGTTTGATACCTGGTCCCTTCAAAAGCTCATGGCCACACAGGTTGGTGTGTTTCATCCATGTGGGCTTTGTTGCTTCTGAACTAGATGGCCACTTGTTTCTCGTTGAGCCTCCAAGACCCCAGACGCTATATCTTTTGATAGCCGGAAACCATCAGCTTTCTTCACCACATTTGCTTATGCACACATTTGTGTTCATTGATCAAATCAGGAAAGTGGGCACCCACTGATAAAATTTTTCGTTCTTTGATGTCCTAAGGGACTCCTAAACGCTTATCACAATCCATACATACATCAATTGTGTAAAGCACATTTGTACATTCATTGCCCTCTTCATTCTCAAAACATTTGCTACTGGCATCAGCTCCTCATTTTAATCCCTCCCTCCCAGCTCCTCATTTGATGCCATGCTGTTGGCATCAGCTCCTCATTTTAATCCCTCCCTCCCATCACTCCCCTCCCTCAGCAACCCTTGGTAATTTACAAATTATTGTTTTGTCATATCTTGCACAATCCAACGTCTAGCTTCACCTACTTTTGTGTTGTCCATCCCCCAGGGGGGGAGGTTATATTTAGATCCTTGTAATCGGTTCCCCCTTTCTAAACTACCCTCCATCCACCCTCCCACTATCACCACTCACACACCTGGTCATGAAGCCATCATCCACCTGGAATCCCAGTGTTTTCACTTCCTATCTGCATCTGTGTGCATCCTCCGGCCTAGCCAGATTTGTAAAGTAGCATTGGGATCATGATAGTCGATGTGGAGGAAGCATTTAGGAACTAGAGGAACGTTGTATGTTTCATGGTTGCTACATCGCACTCTGCCTCATCTCCTCCCCATTCCCTTCTATAGGGGCATGTCCAGTGGCCTACACTTACCCAACAATTTATTCATCCGTACATCTACCGTCTGTCCATCCACCCATTCATCCTTCCTTCCATAAACCCACCCATCCATTTATCCTTCCATCATTGTATCCATCCACCTGTCCCTCCAACATACTTACCAGGTATGGCTTAGATGCTAGCCATCAAACAAAACCATAGAGTTACGACAATGAAATGTGTCAGCCTGCTGGGGTTCATCCTCTGGGTGGACAAGATAAATAAGCTGCAGCACCCCAAATGCTGTGAGAGTCACAAGGGGCCCTGCACCCAGGTTGGAGGACCGCACAGAAGACTGTTCCTGAACATGAGGTTTAAGGACAGGGCATAAGAGCGGGGAGAGAGGGGAGAAGATTGGCACTGCTCCAGTGGGGGCGTGCCCACAGGACGTGGGGTGGCTCAGTGTCCACTGCCGACAGGACTCCAGGCTAGCCGGAGGCTATGAGAACGTGCCCACGGTGGACATCCACATGAAGTAAGTGGACTATGAGGATCAGTGGCTGCAGCTGATGAGGACCTACGTGGGGCCCATGGTGAACACCCTGTTCCCTGCCCCACACCAAGGTGGGTGACCATGCCTGCTGTTGTTTGCCCCCTCCACCTTCCCATAGCCCTCACCCGGGACTGGACGTCCCTACCCAGAACCTTTGTCTATCCTGGATGCCAGGCCCCAGGAAGGAGAACCTGCAGTGTGCAGCCCTGAGGCTCAGTCTAGCTCAGCTCAGACTTGGTGAATCATGAGACCACTGTAGTGCAGGGGCCTGGGCATCTCAATTCAAGGTCCATGGATCTTCCAATCACGAGGCGTTTCTCTCCTGTCCCCACAGACGCGGGCTGTGATGAATTTCGTGGTTCGCTACCGGCCAGATGAGCAGCCCTCCCTGCGGCCACAGCACGACTCCTCCACCTTCACCCTCAATGTCGCCCTCAACCACAAGGACTTGGATTATGAGGTCAGTCCATTGCTGCCCTCCACACTGTCGGCCTGCCACGGTATCTTCCTGGGTTTCTATGCCTGGTTCCCTCCTGGGGTGGCTACCTGCCAATCCTCTGGGGTGTCCTGTTCTCCCTTCCCCTTATCCCCCTGGTCCCGTGCCTGGTGTCCCAAGCCTCTTCCTGCTCCCCTCCTGCTTACCTTCCCTCTCTTTCCCCTTCTCCCCACAGGGAGGTGGCTGCCGCTTCCTGCGCTATGACTGCGTGGTCGCTTCTCCAAGGAAAGGCTGGGGGCTCCTGCACCCAGGCTGCCTCACCCACTACCATGAGGGCCTACCCACTACTCGGGGGACTCACTACATCATGGTGTCCTTTGTCAACTCTTGACAATTGCGATAGTTTATTGTGTCAGCCTGGCCAATAAACACAAGTAGGATTAATTGAAAGGCAGAGGGGAAAATGGCTCAGTGAGCCTTGCCTTGCTTGTCTGTCGTTCTTTAACATCGGACCTGTGTGCGGCTGCCTTGCTTGTTCTGTGCCTCAATTTAAAGGGGTACACGACCTGTGGGATGTCTAGCCTATGGATTGTGTCACTGTAACCTAAGTTCTCTTTAAGCCTTAATGATTGGAATGTTCATCTCTAGAGCTGGGGACCAACAGTTGGTGACAGTTGGTGACCTGCCTTGCTGTTTGCTGCCTGGGTATATAAAGCCCAGTTCTCTCTACAGAAAGGGACTGGCAACTGGCGGCTCTTAAGCCTTAAAGGACTGCTAGTGTCTCACTGCTTTATAATTTAACTGTTAATTTCTTGTATAATCTATCTGTATATAATTTAACAGTTCATTTCTTGTATTATATCTATTTTTATAAATATATTTATATATAATTACTAGCAATCAGGTTTGTCTCTCTAGAGAACCCTATCCAATACATTTTGGTACCAGGAGTGCTTCTAGAGAAATAAACCATAAATATGGGTTTCTTAAATTGGCTTTCCAACCTGATTAGTCTTGACGTGGATACATCTGCTACCCTTAATAATCCATGGTGTGAAATAACAAAGGTAATACCTAAAGTAGCACCACCGATAGATGAGGTGCTGGATAAAAGAGATGCTCTAGGCGATCGTATGTTTGATATTTTCCAGGAGTTTTGTGATAATGACAAGTATAGGGAAGCTGGTTGGCTGGTCCTTCATGAAATGGAAAGTGTGATTAAGGAGAGGGATGATCTCAGAGCCTCAAAAGCATGCCTCAGGTGCAGACTAACAGATTTGAAAACTTCCATCTGTGCTACACAGGAGAGCCTTCTCTCCTCTAGTAAAAGAGCTGACATTGCTGAGAACCAGGTCTAGAGTCTCATTGTACGAGTGGCTGAATTACAAGGCAGCTGAATTGCAGATCTAGAGTATTATCTGAAACCAAAGTAAGGGCATTAATTGGGAAAAGTTGGGACCCTGAAACATGGGATGGGAACATATGGGCTGATGATCCAGAAGAAGAGGATATTGAGCCCTTAGAAACACCTGAGCAGATTAGCCAAACTATTCAAGTTGATATGCCAGGTGGGACTGCATCAGTAGCATTACCTGAGGAAGATGCCTCGCAAGATATTGCTGAGAACACCGAGGAAACACCCTCACCACCCATTATTTCCGCTAGACCTGTCACCAAAATGAAGTCTCAGAAACCTCCTAAAGGTGAGGTTGAGAGGATTATCCAAGAAGAAGTGTGCTACACACATAAAGACCTGCTCGAGTTTTCAAATATGTACAAGCAAAAGCCTGGAGAATATCCCTGGGAATGGTTACTAAGGGTGTGGAATACTGGTGCACGAAATGTAATATTAGACCGGTCTGAGTTTCTGGATATGAGACCCCTAAGCACAGACTCTTCTTTCAATGTCCCTGCGAGACAGGCTGAAAAATGATCTACTTTTTATTTGGTTGGTTCTCTGAAGCAGGGACAGCCAGATGGCCTAGATTGGACCAACTTGAAGTGCCTGGCCTACCTTGGTACACTGTAGAGGAAGGCATCCAAAAGCTTAGAGAAATTGGTATGTTAGAATGGCTCTATCAAGATATTTCCATAGACCCAAAAAGGGGGTGTCCTGAGGACATACCCTTTACCACAGCCATAAGGAACAATTTTGTGAAGTGGGCCCCAGCATCTCTTAAGACTCCTGTAATTGCTATTTTATGTGCACCAGGATTAACAGTGGGCACTGCCCTAAGCGAACTCTGACATTGCCAACAATGGGGTTGATTGGTCCCTGTGATGGTAGAGGGCAGGTGTCAGCAATGAATCAACAGAGAGAGAGTGGGCATGGTTATAATAGACAACAAGGTTTCAATAATAATCAAAGCAACCTGTCTCATGTGGAATTATGGTATTGGCTACTTAGCCACGGTGTCCCTAGAAATTAAATAGATGGGAAGCCTACTAAATATTTACGTGATCTGTACAGGCAAGAGAATGGTAGATCAGGTGAACAGCAGAATAGACAGTCACGATCGCTCAATCAATTCCCAGACCTGAGCCAGTTTATGGACCCAAAACCCCATGTAAGGAGGACCCTGCTGCATCACTGAAGGTTTATACTGTTAGTCTTTCTTCTAACCTTCCCCAACGGGACCTGCAGCCTTTCACAAGAGTGACTGTTCATTGGGGGAAAGGAAATAATCAAACTTTTCAGGGATTACTAGACACTGGCTCAGAACTGACACTAATTCCAGGAGACCCAAAATGTTTCGAAGGCCCAACAATCAGAGTGGGGGCTTAGGGAGGTCAAGTTATCACTGGAGTATTAGCTCAAGTATGCCTCACTGTGGGTCCAGTGGGCCCCCAGACCCATCCTGTGGTTATTTCCCCAGTTCCAGAATGCATCATTGGAATAGACATACTTAGTAACTGGCAGAAGACCCATATCAGATCCCTAAAATGTGGAATAAGGGCTATCATGGTAGGAAAGGCCAAGTGGACACCATTACAATTGCCATTCCCTAGGAAAATAGTAAACCAAAAGCACTACCCCATTCCTGGAGGGATTGCAGAGATCAGTGCAACCATCAAAGACTTGAAAGATGCAGGGTGGTGATTCCTACTACATCCCCATTTAATTCACCAATTTGGTCTGTAAAGAAGACTGATGGATCCTGGAGAATGACAGTGGATTATCGTAAACTTAACCAGGTGGTGACTCCAATTGCAGCTGCTGTCCCAGATGTGATTACATTGCATGAGCAAATTAATACTTCTCCTGGTACATGGTATGCAGCTATTGATCTGGCTAATGCCTTCTTCTCCATACCAGTCTCAAAGGACCACCAGAAGCAGTTAGCTTTCACCTGGCAGGGGCAACAATATACTTTCACAACTCTCCCCCAGGGGTACATCAACTCTTCTGCCCTGTGCCACAATTTAGTCCGAAGGGACCTTGACCACCTGTCTATTCCACAAAATGTCACACTGGTCCATTATATTGATGACATTATGCTGATTGGACCCACTAAGGAGGATGTATCAAAGACTCTACATTCATTGGTACAATATCTGCGTACAAGGGGTTGGGAAATTAACCCAACAAAGATTGAGGTACCCTCCACATCAGTAAAATTTCTAGGGGAACAGTGGTGTGGGGCATGTCGAGATATTCCTACTAAAGTGAAGGATAAGCTGTTACATTTAGCTCCCCCAATGACTAAAAAAGAGGCACAATGCCTAGAGGGTCTCTTCGGATTTTGGAGGCAACATATTCCTCACTTAGGTGTTCTACTTCGACCTATTTATCAAGTGACACGAAAAGCCTTTTTTGACTGGGACCAAGAACAAGAAAAGGCTCTTCAACAAGTTCAGGCTGCCATGCAAGCTGCTTTGCCACTGGGACCATATGATCCAGCTGACCCAATGGTGCTAGAGGTGTCAGTTGTAGATAAAGAAGCAGTGTGGAGTCTTTGGCAGACCCCTATTGGTGAATCATAGCATAGACCAATAGGATTTTGGAGTAAAGTCTTGCCATCCTCTGCAAACAAGTACTCCCTCTTTGAAAAACAGCTGTTGGCCTGTTACTGGGCCTTGGTGGAGACTGAACGCCTCACCACGAGCCACCAAGTCACCATGAGGCCTGAATTACCTATCATGAACTGGGTGTTGTCTGACCCACGTAACCATAAAGTTGGACGTGCGCAGCAACACTCCATTGTTAAATGGAAGTGGTATATACGAGATCGGGCCAAAGCAGGACCAGAAGGCACAAGTAAGCTACATGAAGAAGTGGCCCAAATGCCCACAGTCTCCACTCCTGTCACATTGCCTCCTTTCTCTCAGTCGGCACCTATGGCCTCCTGGGGAGTACCTTACCATACTTTAAGTGAAGTCCAAAAAAGTCATGCTTGGTTTACGGATGGCTCTGCACGATAGGCAGGTTCCACTCATAAGTGGACAGCAGCAGCACTACAGCACTTTCTGGGATCTCCCTAAAGGACAGTGGTGAAGGGAAATCTTCCCAATGGGCAGAACTTCAAGCAGTGCACCAGGCCGTTCCGTTTGCATATGAGGAAAAATGGCCAGATGTGAGACTGTATACTGATTCATGGGCTGTGGGTAATGGCTTGGCTGGATGGTCAGGGAATTGGAAGGACCATGATTGGAAAATTGGTGACAAGGAGGTGTGGGGAAGAGGTATGTGGATAGACCTCTCTGAATGGGCCAAGAAAGTAAAGTTAATTGCATCTCATGTGAACGCTCACCAAAGGATTACCTCTGAAGAGGAGGACTTTAATAATCAAGTGGATAAGATGACACACGCTGTGGAGACTGGTCCTCCTCTTTCCTCTGCCACTCCGGTTATCGCCCAATGGGCACATGAACAAAGTGGACATGATGGCAGGGATCACCAAGGCTGAATTGACCACTGCTACTGTTGAGTGTCCCATTTGCCAGCAACAGAAACCAACATTAAGTCCAAGATATGGGACAATTCATCGGGGAGATCAACCAGAAACTTGGTGGCAGGTTGATTACATAGGACCACTTCCATCATGGAGGGGATAGCGTTTTGTTCTTCCTGGAATAGACACCTACTCTGGATATGGATTTGCCTTCTCTGCACGTGATGCTTCTGCCAACACTACTATTTGGGTACTTACAGAATGCCTCATCCACCAGCATGGCATCCCACATAGCATTGCTTCAGATCAAGGAACTCACTTTATAGCAAATACAGTGCGGCAATGGCACATTCCCATGGAATACACTGGTCATATCATGTTCCTCATCATCCTGAAGCTGCTGGCGTGATAGAAGGATGGAATGGGCTCCTAAAGACACAATTATGGCGCCAACTAGGTGGCAACAACTTGTGGGGCTGGGTCAATGTTCTCCAGGTAGCTGTATACGCTCTAAACCAGCAGTCAATATATGGGGCTGTGTCTCCAATAGCCAGAATTCATGGGTCCAGAAACCAAGGGGTGGAAGCTGGAGTGGCACCACTCACTACTACTCCTAGTGATCCCTTGCCGCATTTTTGCTTCCTACCCCAGCAACCCTGTGTTCCTCAGGCCTGGAAGTCCTGGTCCCAAAGAAAGGAACTCTCCCACCTGGAAACAGCCCGGATTCCACTGAACTGGCAGCTGAGAATGCCCCCTGGCCACTTTGGACTTCTCATGCTTTTGGATAAACAGGTCAGGAAGAGTGTCACTGTACTAAGTGGTGTGATTGATCCTGATTACCAAGGAGAAATTGGACTGGTACTACATAATGGAGGTAAAGAAGAATATGTCTGGAATCCAGGAGATCCCATAGGCCAGCTCTTAGTGTTACCATGCCCTGTTACTAAAGTAAATGGTAAGTTACAGCAACCCAATCCTGGCAGGACTTATAATGACCTAGACCCCTCAGGAATAAAGGTCTGGGTCACCAGCCAGGCCAAAAACCACAGCCAGCTGAGGTGCTTGCTGAGGGCAAAAGTAATACAGAATGGGTACTAGTAGAAGGTAGTTCTACCTATCAATTATGACCACATGATCAATTGCAAAAGCGAGGTTTGTAATTGTCAATGTATTTCCTTTTATGTGCTAATTGCATATCTTTCCTTTGTTCAGGTATGATATATCAGATGCAATTAGACTCGGTGTGTTTTCATTTATATGTATGGTAGATGATTGATGATAAGTATAAGGTTGATTACATTAATGTCTGGAAATTATATAAGTATGTATGGGTAAAGAATTGTGTACAGGTGCCAGGTTGGCAAGGGGTGGATTGCGATAGTTTATTGTGCCAGCCTGGCCGATAAACACAAGTAGGATTAATTGAAGGGCAGAGGGAAAAATGGCTCAGTGAGCCTCGCCTTGCTTGACTCTCACTCTTTAATCATCAGACCTGCGTGCGGCTTCCTTGCGTGTTCTGTGCCTCAGTTTAAAGGGGTACACGACCTATGGGATGCCTAGCCTGTGACTGTGTCGCTGTAAGTTAAGGTCCCTTTAAGCCCTAATGATTGGAATGTTCGTCTCTAGTGCTGGGGACCAACAGTTGATGACAGTTGGGGACCTGCCTTGCTGTTTGCTGCCTGGGTATATAAAGCCCAGCTCTCTCTACAGAAAGGGACTGACAACTGGGGGCTCTCAAGCCTTAAAGGACTGCTAGTTTCTCACTGCTTTATAATTTAACTGTTAATTTCTTGTATTATCTATCTGTATATAATTTAACGGTTCATTTCTTGTATTATATATCTATCTTTATATTTATATATAATTACTAGCAATCTGGTTTGTCTCTCTAGAGAACCCTGTCCAACACAACAACCAACCACTCTGCCTAACCTTCCTAACCACTGTGCCTTGGGTGTGTGTGGGGGGGGGTAGATAAAAGGGGTTACCTGGGCGTGGCCCCTTCTGTCTTGGAGAGAGGTTCTGGCCACGATTCCTGTGTTCTGTGTGCTGAAACTGAATGTGTTCCCATGTCACCCAATATACAGCCTCTCAAGGAGCTTCTGGAGCCTCCTAACCTCCCCACACCTTCACGGAGGTCCTGATAAAAGAGCTTCTGGGGGCGTCCTGGGGGATAAATTGTTACGATTTCTCAGCCTGCTTCCCTCCCCAGTGAAGGAGGATGCAGAGCTCTCCAGTCCTCCCTAGGCCTTCCGTCAACCTATGGACCCCACACCCAGAGGAGGGGTAGACCGATCTTCTCCATAAAGAAAGGATGAGAAGGGGGAAGTGGGGGAGCAGGAGGCTCCATCTGTGTGTGACCCTGGAAGTTTCCATTGGTCTCCGTTTCTTGTTCCCCTGTATCATCTTAAGGAGCCCAGGTGTTGCTATGGGTTAAGTGTTGGACTGTTAACCTGAAGGTCAGCGGTTCAAGCCTACCAATGGTTTCAAAGGGAAAAGATGAGACTCTCTGCACCATAAATAGACAATCTCAGAAGACCTGGAGAGCAATTTTACTCCGATACGTGAGATCACCGTGAGTCAGAAAAACCCCAGGTGGCAAAGTGTGTTATGCAATGAGGTCAATTTGAAAGCAGGAGCCAGTCCCAGGGGAATGAAGAACTCTCTCCTCCTATAAAACGTCAGTTGTGGAAACCCAGAGGGGCGGTTCTGTCCTGTCTCACAAGGGCGCTAAGAATCAGAATGAACTTGAGAGCCAAACATTGGGTTTTGGTTGGGTTCTGTTATTGCCTGAGCAGGGGAAAGGGATGGAAGAAGGATCAGACCAGAAGACTTCCCAGTCGGTTCTCAGCAAAGAGCACCCTCACACGGGCCCCAAGTTCTTCTCCGTGGTTCTCTAATCAATTGACGCCATCTTCCCCTTTCAGGAAGACTGGGGCTGACAAGACCCACAGCTGGTCCTGGGGACAGGGCGTCCTCCTGCCTCACAAGCATGTGCTCTAAAGATGGAAGACAGGAAAGAGAGAGACTTACCTGTGGTCTCTGCATGTGCCTTTGGTAAAACATGCATGAAGTTGACCACTTGGGGGTGTCTAAATCTCAGTCATTGTATCTATCCGGAATATTGGGTCCCTACCACCATTGCTTTCCACAATATTTTCATCATTCAAAGATGATATTTTGTGCCTTTAAAATAATAATTCTCCACTCTCTTCCCAACCATCTCCTACTCACCACAAAACTATTTTTATTTATGAATAAATGTTCCTGAGTCCCATTGGTGGTGGTGTGGGGCTGCCTACAAAAGCACAGTGGTTCAAACCCATCAGTCACTTTTGTGGGAGAATGATGGAGCTGTTGGCTATAGAGATTTTCACTATCAAAATATTTTTCAGTATACATATGTATATATTTTTCCCCAAATCATTTTATTGGGGAGTCCTTCAACTCCTAACAATCCATACATACACCCATTGTGTCAAGCACATTTGTACATTTGTTGCCATTATCATTCTCAAAACATTAGCTTTCTACTTGAGCTCTTGGTATTAGCTCTTCATTTTGCCCTCCCTCACGAACCCTTGATAATGTAGAAATTATTTTTCCCAGTATCAAATTTTAAAATATATATTTACCATCTCAAAAGCCCTGTAAGGGGCTGATTTGAGTCAAACTGCTGGATGCCAGTAGTATGTGTGTGGAGGGAAGGGGGCCGGGGTGGGCGGTTTTGAATGTGCTTTTTACATATCAGACTGCTAACCTCAAGGCCAGAAGTTCAAACCCATGAGCATATCTTTGGAAGAAAACTGAAGCTGTCAGTGCCCACAAAGATTTAATCTGGGAGACCCACAGGGACAATGCTAATCTGTCCTCCAAGGTCACTATGAGCCAATGTGATGGCAGCTAGTTTGGGGGTATTCTAGATAGCTCACATCCACCGAATCCGACAATATTGGACCTGTCATGTCTGCCTTGTTTCATTCAGCACAAAGTTTTAGGTGAATCTACGTGATGCCACGTTTCAGGAATTCATTTCTTTGTAGGAGTATAAAGTGTGACAGTAGGAGCATTGGAAGTCCTGAAAAATGAAATTGGACACATAAACATAGATATCCTAGGTATTGGTGAGCTGAAATGGACTGGTATTGGTTGTTTTGAATCAGAAAATCCTATGGTGTACCTTGCTGGGAGTGATACAATCAAGAGGAATGGTGTGACATTCATTGTCAAAAAGTACATTGCGGAGACTTCCGGGAAGATGGCAACGGAGTGACACATAGCAGGGGTACTCCGCAGAATCTAGCCCAGGAGAGTTGCTTAGAGGGAAATTCAACACTGCTGGAACGCAGGAGGAGCATCATAAAGATTAGTAGGGAAAGACCCATGGGGTTTTCAGGGGCTGGGGGCTTTGGTCTTATCTCAGTGGAAGCAGGCTGGGGCTTGACCTCGCCCACACCAATGTATCTGTTGGAGCAGGGACCATTTGGAGCCTGTAGCAGGGCTTGATCTCATCACAGCCACAGTTTGTCCCTGCCTCCTTCAGGGCAAGGACAAGACCCAAGTAGCTTCACCGGCAGAGATGGGGGTTCAGCTATATTTTTGCTTCTGTTTACGTCTCTGCTCTCTGTCCTGCCACCGTCTTGAGAGCTGCTCAGTGGCCTTCTCTCTCATCTCAGCTGAAGTTGCAGGGCTGCCATTGGGCAGGGACTAAACCCTGTAACTCCATGGTTTGGGAGTGGGACTCAACTGCATAGTTGCTTTTGTTTCCCTCTCTTCCCTATATTCCTGAACAACGTAAATGGTCTTGCTTTTTTTATTTTTTCCTCCTCTTTCTCTCTTTCCTGTTCTCTCACACTCCACTGCTAACCACGGGAGCACCCCCTTTTCCGTAGGGCATTTATGCCTGCACAACCCCCAGCTAGGTGAACTCCACCCTGTGTAGGTAGACCGAGGTTAGGGAAAGCCGGCTTTCCCTCCAGGAGATATTCTGCCCAACTTCTCACCCGAGAATTTCTGCCTGTGTACCTGGGGGCATAAGGCAGCTCAGCCAACGCCATCAACATTACAAGCTTTTGCAGGAATCTCTGTCTATCCTCTGCAACACCAAAGCAGGCAACCCACCAGCATTCTGGGGCACGCCCCTGATAGGGTAGCCACAGGAGGATAAAGGGGTAGGTTAATCCCATTGTGAAATTAGCAGTAGGCAGGTCGAAGAATCATACCTACAAATCACCCAGAGATAGCCAGTGCTCTTCAACTCACCTGGCTCCTCTAAAACAATGCAACACAAACAGCCATCAGTCCCAACTACCTCAAAAGAAAAACAGGAGAAAGAAAAGGCAATGGCAGAAGAAGTCCTGAACAAAACAACATACGTAGAAGAAGTAGACATTGAGCTGCCACAGAAAGGAATTTTCAGAATGCTGTTTGGAGTCGTACAGGATATGAGGAAAACAACAGAGAAAAATGATGAAATGATTAGAGGAGATAAAGGCCATACACCAAAGGGAAATACAGGAGCTTAGGGAGGAGATAACAAAAGCCAGTAGCAGAAACACGGACATTGAGAATAGAAAGGAGGAATCAGAGAACCGCATCAGTGACTTGGAGGACAGCCAAGCAGACTTTCACAAACGTGAACAAAAATCTAATAAGATCATCAGAGAAGCTGAAGAAAACCTAGGAGCTATGTCTGATGCTATGAAGCGGAGCAACATTACATTATTGGCTTACAGGAGGAAGACACAACAAAGAAGTCATCTGCAACAATAGTGAGAGAATTCTTGGAGGAAAACTTCCCCAGCTTAAAAATGAAAACAAGGAAACCATTCAGGAGGCTGAAAGGACACCAGCAAACCTGAATCCCAAGAAGTCACCAAGGCACATACAGGTTAAACTATCCAACTATGAGGAAAAGGAGAAAATCATGAGAGCAGCTAGGGAAAACAAGCAATCAGATATAAAGCCTTCCACATAAGAATATCCTCAGACCTATCAGCAGAAATGATGAGGAAGAGGAGAGAGTGGAGTAACATATTCCAAGAACTGAAGGAAAACAACGCAAACGCTAGAATACACTACCCAGCCAAATTATCGATCGAGATAGATACTTATTTATGCTTGGTGGGTTGTTCTTCTGCTCATACTGGGTCGGCAAGGATAGAGGTGGGAAGAGTCAGGGGAGCAGGGCTTGTTCACAGTCACACATTGCATTGAGCCTTCCTAGGAGGAGAAATCAGGGTTTTGCTGCCCAAATCAAATCAGAAGCTCAGGTGGAACATGGGGGGCTGCCTGAGCCTACTTGCTCGAATGGGAATGGGCTGGCTCTGAGCAGATGGGCACCCAACTGCATGATACTGGCCTCCTGAAAGGAAACCAGCTTTTATTACGTGGAGGGGAGCCACAGGTCAGGGAGGGGGGGTGACATTTTCCCGGCTGTGCACTCGGCAGAGGAAGGAGGGCGAGGCCTGGGTTAGAGGAAGGTGAGGTGAGCATCAGCAGGGACACCACAGCTCTCCTTGTGCTCCTCAAACACACGCTCCAGGGCCTTCAAGTAGAGTGTGTGGTAGTGGTCGACGTCTTCCTCCGTGGGGTGGAGGACCTGGGGCACGTCGATGGGGCGGCCGACTGGGGAGACAGGGACGCAGCTGCTGGGCACAGAGCCTTCTCATGCCCAAGAGTATGAAGGCAGCTTGCCCTCAGAGATGAGTACTCACCCACCGTGGTGATGGGCCTGCGGAATGGCATGAGGCCCCAGGAGGTACCCGAGAAGATGCTCTGGCCAAAGAAGATACAAGGAGAAAAGCCCACCAGTTTCTTGAAGGTCATCTGGCAGCGGTACTGCCAGGAGTCGGCAGGAAAACTTTTGACATTGAAGATATCATTCTCTCCGAAAGAGTAGATGGGTACCAGGGAGGCCCTTGGGAGGGGAGGAGGGAGGGATGAGGCTGGTGGCAGGTGCCTGAGTTGTCTCAGAGTCTCTCAGCAGCTGCTTCCCAAGACCTCTAAAATCACACCAAAGTGGGGCGTCCACCTCCGGCCACCAAGAAAGAAATGGCAGAAAGGGCTCACCTTTCTTGAGACTCAACGGTGCACTGAAAACAGTTACTTTTCTCATTTTGCCTTTACAAAATGACATGCTTGCCAGGCGGCGTGTGCTACTTCCCATGTGAGAAAACATGGGCTTGCCTCTGAGATCGTGGTAGGGATTTGAACCCAGGATGCCCGGGAGCCCTGTTTTGGCCACTCTAACCTTGCCTTTTTCTGATGCACAGATATGGAGTGGGGTGGGCAGAGGTTGCGCACTGTGATTGGCTGAGTGTGAGCACTCAGTCACGGAGGTGGGCACTCTCCCTGCCTGTATAGCCCTTCAGCGGGACCCTGGTGAAAGCTCCAGCATCTTCCACTGACCCCAGGGGACATCAGAGCCTCTCACCCGTGCCGAAGCGCAAGGCGCACGAAGCCTTTGCGATTCAGGAGACTAAGGCAGTGCTGGCCAGGGCTTGAGTACAGGGCCTCCTGCGCACCCCCGACGATGATGACCACAAGCTGGCCGCACGGGTTCTGTGATAGGATTTGGTCCAGGTTCTGACGATCCACAGAAATCAATCCTGTAAGGGGGGGGGGGTGGCTGGGAGTTGCAGGAAGCAGTCATCACCAGCACAGAGTCCCCTGAGTCCCTCCACTTTATGGGAAGGGTGAGCTCCAACTTCTGTCCCATATCCCCTCATCCCACGCTGTGTCAGCCTCTAGTCCACATGCCTGCACCAGATCACCAGCATCCACGCAAAGCACCTGAAGCGAGTGGTGCTGGTGGAGGTGTGACTCTAGCCCTGGGCACTGTTTCCTGCTGCTGCTACTCCTCCTCCTCCTCCTCCTCTTCACCACCTCCTCCTACTCTTCTTCCTCCTCCTTCTCCTTGCTCACCAGAAGTCATAAGATATTCACGGTAGATGGGGAGGTAGAAGATGCCTGCCAATGTGGTAAGCAGGGACCGGAGCCCAGGGAACAGCTGGGAGAAGGCATTGCTCTCTGTGCAGAAATTGCAGAAAAACCCGATGCACATGATCCCGTGGGGGTGGGCGCCCATCACATAATTGCGGTCAGGGGGCAACTCGGTTGTTTTCACCAGCTGTGGGTGTTCCGGCAGGATTGGGGAGAGAGAGACATAGGGAACATCACACTGGGAAAAGTTAGTCCTATTCCTCAGTGGACCTCCAAGTGTAAGGTCCTGGGAGGGGCCAGAAGATGGCCGTGCGCCCCCTCCCCACTGCCTGTGCCTGGGCCATCTGACCAGTCACCTTGATAGGAAAATAATCCCTCAGGTACTTCCAAATTGTCCAGTTCCTCTTCCACGTGGAGCATCTTCCACCTGGGATCACAGGTCACAGAAGTTGGCATGTCACAGTCCTCCCAGGGTCCTGTCCTGACAGTTTTTGCTGGGAGGGGGCCGGGGAGGCAGCTGTACCAAACTCACCTTGGTTGGGGGTGTCCGAGTCCAGGTAGAGCCAGGCAAAGTAGAGAAGAGAGATTGACCACAGCGAGGTGAAGAGGAGGAGGAAGAGCAGGATGGTGGAGAAGGCGCCTGGGTGAGAGGTGAGAGGGAATGAGGAATGAACTCGCTAAGAGCTTCCGGGCTGCCTTGGCCTGTAGGGTGAGGACAACTGGTGGCCCTCCCTCCACTCCAAGACCCCCAAGCCTCTCCCATTCTGCTCACCCATGAAAAGAAATGTGGTCACATAGTGCAAGGCTGACGCTGATTCCAGCCACCGCCTTCCTCGGGTTTTCATGGTAGGTGAGGGATGGGGAGCCTCCATTCCAAGGCCTCCTGTCTTCTGTGGGTTTCAGGGTGCCAGAAGGCCCCCAAGTGAGAGCTTGGAAGCCTGCCCTCAGTAAGGTTTTCTCGGCCTGGAAGCCTGGCTTTCCCTGTGCGTGTGAGTTGGCGAGTGGCCGTGGCCCTGAGATCCGTGGACCGGAGGCCAGAAGGCTCCAGACTCTTTCCTGGAACTGATTTTTGACCCTCTTCCTATCAGAGATTTAGGCTGGCTGCTGGGCGGGGCCGGGAAAGGCGTGTTCGAGGGAGGGGTAGCCCGTGGGTGCTGGAGAGATTGGTGTTGGGTCGGGGCAGTGGAGCTTATCCAGTGGGTCCCAGCAGTGCCAGGTATGTGGCAGGGTGTCAGGGTGGCACACAAATCCCCAGGAGATGATTCCTCCAATGCCTTCCCCAACCTAGGGCTGTTGGCAAGTCACAGTGAGTGTCAACGCCAAGGGGACCGGGAGGTGAACCTGCGCCCTGGTCCTGGCTGTCTGCTAGCGCACTCTCGCGGGTGCTGGCACACGTGCGCACACGCACACACACACACGTGCGCGGGGTTCCTCTTCTTTATTTCACTCCCTGGACACCCGGAGGTGAGGGTGAGGGCAGCAGGTCAGTTTAGGAGGGGATGAGGTGGCAGCGGGCAGGGCCACCTTAGAGCTCATGGAAGAGGTGCCTCAGCCGCTGCTTGTGGGGCGTGAGCAGCATGTCTATCTGCATGTCTGCGAGGGGAACAGGTCCCCAATGTGGGCAGGAAAGAAACCAAGGGTGAAGGTCGCCCTCTGTCTGCTTGGCGTGGCCTGACTAGAGGACTCCTGGGTAGTGAGGCGGGGCTGGGCGCCCAGCAGCAGGTCCTGGAACCATTGAAGAGCCTGGGGCAAGGTGCATCAGCGCCCACAGCCAGGAGCTCAGCGCCTTGGTGGTCTCCAGGGCGAGCTCCTTCTCTCTGAGCGAGAAGCCCCACACCAGCAAGGCCTGGAGAGGGGCAGAACTGCGTGGACTCAGGCTAACCGCCCATGCCCACCACCCCTTCATGGCGCAACCTGTGCACCTGGCACGCACCGTGTTCTGGTGCCAACTGCACCTGAACACTCAGTACTCTGGGTTTTGCCTGAAATCCCTCCCAGGAACCTTTCCTGGCCAGGAAAGGCCACCTGGCTGTCTCCAGGCCTAGAGGGCAAGTAGGAGGTTCTGGTCAGGTGTGAGTAGGTTAAAGGTGGAGAGGGGTGGGAAGGTCATGATCAGAAACTGGACTCCTGGGTGTTGCAGGGGGCGAGTGTGCATCATTGGGAATTTGAGGGCCAAGGATTCTCAACCTACCTCCATCTGCATTGGAGGAAGGCGAAGGGTCTGACACCCAGCTCTGCCCACACCCACCCCCACGTCGATAGTAGTCCCAGAAGATGGGAAGGTTGGACCAACTGGGTAGTATGAGCATGGCCTCCATGCAGAAGTTATCGAAGGCCCAGACCACCAGGATGCCGGGAGGGTGGAAACCGAAAAAGAGGTTGTGTGGAGAAGAATTCAGCTCTGTGGTCTTGAGGAGCTGGGGGTATTCGAGGCAGGGTCGTTGGCCATTGCAAGATATGACAAAACCATAATTTGTATATTAGCAAGGGTTCATGGGGGAGGGGAGAGGTGGGAGGGAGTGTGAAATAACGATGAGGAGCTGATGCCAGGGGCTTGGGTGGAGAGCAAATGTTTTGAGAATGCTGAGGGCAATGAATGTACATATGTACTTTACACAACTGATGTATGTATGGATTGTGATAAGAGTTTCATGAGCCCCTTCAGACATCAAAGAACTAAAAATCATATCAGTGGGTGCCCACCTTCCTGATACGATCAATGAAGACAAATGTGTGCATGAGCCAATGTGGTGAAGAAAGCTGATGGTTCCCGGCTATCAATAGATATCGCGTCTGGGGTCTTGGAGGCTCAAAGATAAACAAGTGGCCATCTAGTTCAGAAACAAAAAGAGCCCACATGGAAGGAACACACAAGCCTGTGTGACCACTAGCTATCGAAGGGAAGAGATATCAAGTCTCAAAGAACAAAAAATCATATAATTGTAAATGTGTAGGTGCAGAGTGGAGACTCAAAGCCCTTGGGCAGCCAACCGGACACCTTCCTACATGAATGGTTGTGGAGAGGAGATGAGCCAGTCAGGGTGCAGGGTAGCAACAAAGAAACATATAACTTTCCTCCAGTTATTAAATACTTCCTCCCCCCACTATCATGATCCCAATTCTACCTTCCAAATCTGGCTAGACCAGAGGATGTACACTGGTACAGATAGGAACGGAAAACACAGGGAATCCAGACAGATGACTCCTCCAGGACCAGTGATGAGAGTGGTGATGCCTGAGGGTGGAGGGAACGTGGGATGGAAAGGGGTAACTGATTTAAAGAATCTACGTATAGCCTCCTCCCTGGGGGATGGACAGCAGAGAAGAGGGTAGGGGGAGATGTCTGACAGAGTAAAAAATGACGAAATAATAAAAATTTATGAATTACGAAGGACATCATGCTCGGACAAGCAGAGGGGTGGCGAAGGAGAGGAAGGCCCCTGACAGGAAGGATTGGCGCGGTGGCTGCAACAGCAGGAGCTATGGTGAGGATGGCTCAGAATGGGGCAGTGTTCTGTTTGGTTGGGTTGCTATGCTTTGTGCACAGGGTTGCTATGGGTCGGAAGAGACCCCTTGGCAATGAACAGTATTGGGTCACAGTTCTATTTCACCTAAACATGAAGATGCTCATTCACAGGACCTGCAACACAAGCTTACCTCACCTTACGTCTCACAGCAGACACGTGTGAGGTTATGATTAAGTTATCCATGTGTTATTTACATAGTTCTCTGTGTTCCATGCACAGTGAAGTAATGTCCAAGAGTAGCATGCCACTAGAATCCTATAAAGAGAGAAACAATAGAATTGTTGTTGTTTTTGTTGTTGGGTTGGAAGCAGCCAAACCTGGTAAAATACCAAGGGTTCCAAAGTTCAAAAGTGGAGAAAGACCTTTACTTGTACAGGAAGACTAGGGATTACAGATGAGCCAGGGGGGATATGAGTTACACGTGAGGCAGGAGGACTGGGGATTGCACCTGAGTTACATAGAAGTCACAGGTAAACTTTGCATGTGAATTCATCTCATTTCCATCACAGACTTTCCACACCAATGAACTGTCGACCCAAATCCCTCCAAGGGGGACATTCTCCTCATTTTCTTTGGGAACATCTTTATCATTTATTTATCCATAAGCTCTAACTTTGTCGTGCATCATCTGCGAGCCTTCCTGCTGAGAAGGAATTATTTTTAACATAGTCTTAAAATAGAATGATTGAGCCCCGGAGGACGGTGCACCTACTCACCAGTCACAGAAGAAGAGGAGTAGAGGACAATGGAAGGAAGTTTGCCCTCTGCCCTCTCTCAGCAGCTTCTCTCTGCCAGGCCTTTCATTTTAGTGCTCTTGCAGAATAAAATGAAATCAACTGCAAACTCGCTAGTCACAGGTTACAGAAGGGGAAATGGAGGTTCCGAAAGTGGTGAGTGAGAGGTCGTGGGGTAACTTCAAAACTTCTAGGTCTTGGCACATGCTCAGTCTTTGAGTTGAGCCCAACAGAAATCTCCAGCTATGAGACGATGGACACCTGGAAGAGTTGTAGTCCTGTGAACAAGGACACTCTCAGAAACCCACGGGGAAGTTCTCCCCTGTCCTGTAGTGTCACCGCGAGTGGTCATCAACTCGACAGCAGTGACTTTGCTTTGGGTTTGGATGTGCCTTGGGCAAGGATGAAGGAAGTTAGAGACCTCGCTACATGAATTCAAAGGCACGGCATGGGACTTTCAGCCAGACTTGACTGAGCTGTGTTTGATCCTTAACTCAAACTCAGCTTCTGTGCCACGCCTCCCCTGAAACATGCACCCCCTTCCCAGCCATGACATCAAGTCCTATTCTAATAAGTCCCTTACGGCTCACAGGACAGGGTAGACTGTCCCTGTCTATTAGCGGAGGAAGTCCCATCTTTCTCCCTTGGGGTGGCTGGTGGCTTTGAGCTGCTGCCCTTGTGTTTGCAGGCCAAGGCACAACAACTGGGTCCTAGCTGTCCTACTTCTGCTCCCACGACATGGTCACTGTGGCAGCACCAAGACATCCGGGCAGCATATTTCTAGATGATGAGGCAGCAGGTGCAGGTTGGAACTGGTGGACAGGTTCTAAGCTCTGAGTTCTGACCTAGGGTTCATTAGGCTTCATCTTGCTGCTTTCTGTCAGGGCTTCCAGCGTTGATCAAGGTCTGAGACCTGACCTATCCCAGCCAAGTTTAGCCTAACAGGGAAGCTGATTGTTCAATTTCCTTCCATGTGACTGGAATCCCTGTGATAGAAGCCGCCAGCAATGGCTCATTGATGTGTGCTTCATCCTTGTGTTTCCCTCAGAAGACATCTCACCTGGGACCTCAGTCCTGCTGGCTCAACTCCTCATGCTGGGACTTGTGGTGTGGGGTCTATGGGTCTAAGGTCTGTGAACTGGTGGCAGATGTCTGTCATCCACCTGCATCCTGGACTCTCCACCTTCCTCCATATGAAGCCTTAGCCCCTTAGAAAAACTCCTGCCCACGATGGGTGCTGGATTAGGGAGCACCACGAACGGAGGGGTCACGTGTTGGGCTGCGAACCACAAGATCAGCAGTTCAAAACCACGCTCCACTCCGTGGGACAAAGATGAGGATTTCTACTCCATTAAGAGTGACCGTGTAGGAAATCCATCCCATCCTATAGGGTCACATAGAATGGGGACAGTAAGTTTGGAGAAAACCAAGTCCCAGTGTTAAATGTGTTCCAGTGACATTTATCCTATAGTGGGCTAGGGAACAGAGGCTGCTTGTGAAGGCTCAGGAAGCAACAGGTTTTCTCAATCTTGGCTGGCTTCCCGGAGAGAGTGGTACTCTCCGAAGAAGGCTGACTGGCGAGGTTGGAGTCAGGGGATGGGGCGGGGCCGCCTACCAGCGTTGTGTCACAGCCATAGGGAGGGTGTGAATCTCATGGATGAAAAAGGGACACATTGTGCTTGTTCAAGGGACATCATGGTCAGTCCCTTCTGTCCCTGCAGACCTTTCCCCAGCAGGACAAGAACACCCTCAAATGGATTTCACGTTTTTTCCCAGAGACACAAGGCTGACCTTGACCGACTGCCCCTTTCAGGATTGTGTTGTGGGCTCTCCATCCGCCCCAGTGTTTTCACAGGAGGTCAGTGCCCCCTCTCCTTTCTTACTCTATCAGCTCAGACCAGTTCTAGCCTCTTTTCAGATAGACTTGCCCCAAGGCCTCACAGGTACTGGGAGCATTGTAACATAGGTCTGCTTCCACCAACTCCATTTTTTTCCAGTCAAACTCTACTGGCTTCTCAATATCCCTCTCTAGCTTTAGGTCCAATGTCACTGCCATCCCTCAGTATGACACACTGGTTTTAGGGTTTAAATAGGGGTTGGATGGGAAAGGTAGACACTCCACTCTCCGTGACATCCCCCACAAAGGGCCCATACATCACCTCCCTTTCCTCTGGTAAGATGCACCCCCAACTCACGGGATCAGCAGACAGACTGAAGGCTGAGAGGAAGGAAGATCCAGCAGGCTCTGGGCCCTCCACTGCCCTGCACCTCTTGCCCCCAGTCCTTACCTGAAGTTCCTCCCTCTGCCCCCACTGAACACAAGAGAAAATCCCCAAGAAAAACCTGGGTGATGCTTATATTCAAGTTCATCCTGAGCCCTAAATTATCATAACTACCCTGTGTGTCTCTGTCAGCATAGTATCTGGTTTCTCCTATCTCACAGTGGAGAGGAACATCAAGTTCCATAGTTCAAGGCTGATCCTTTTAAGGTGGAAGTCACACCATATGTGCCTCCACCCTCTGATCTTTTCACCAATTCTGACACCAAGTGGTCCCATAGCACTGGCTGCTTCTCTGCTGGGTTTGACAGTTCTTTGAAATGACGGCTCAGAACTCAAGGACAATACTCACGACTATGGTATTTATTATGGAAGTAACAGTTTACACATTAGAATTAGGAAATATTCCAGATATGGTTTTCAGGATAGCCTCCCCTAAGCCAGGCCCAAATCAGGTTTCTCCTTAGCCTTCTGCCTATTAGCTGTTGGCTCCTTATGTCTCTTGGGCCGGCCTTACCTCTGCCCTGCTTCAGTAAGTGTTACAAAGCTCTTGAGCAATGCTGATACGCGCCTGGAGTCACCGCACGGACTGCTGGGAAGCCTCAGTCGGAAGACACTCCTTCTCTAAACCCAATGGGTAGACTAACCTAGTGCCCTCACGTGCCCAGAGACATGTCACTCTGTTAGCAAGCCTCCTAACCAAAGGGACTCCATGTTCTTGCTTTGTGAGCTGAGAAGTGCAGCTCACACTCCTGCCAGTCTTTCGGTTCTCCTGCTTCTGCTGCTGCTTCTTGATGACCTTTTCTCACTCTCTCCAGTATTGAAGAGCTCAGTCTTCTGAGTCTAGCAGGGACCCGGCTCAGGGACACCATGCCAAGGACTGTTCCTCATTTCAACGTTCTTGGTGCTAATAATAAGGCGTCTCCTTTCTTCTACCCCCAAAGAGCTCATTTTTAAGCCCAGCAGGATGGCAAAACTGACCTGTCTTCTTGTTAGGGCTCCAGAGATCTGCTTGACAGGCTGGGCCACCACAAGTGTGCCATGAACCTTATGTACATTCTTAGCAAATGATCCAATCCCTTTGGTGGGCCATAAGCACCTCATCTGTACAGTCCAACCCACTCATTGGGTAGAAGCTGCAAAGATAATAGCCAGCGGATTCATACACTATAATTCACTGCCTTCAGTAATTTCACAAGGAGTCAAACCAGACCACACACAGACATGTTCAAATCAATGAGGAGTCTCTCAGCACAATACACAATAGAGTTTGGAAATGAACGAGAGGAACTGCTGTTCATTTCTCTTTTCTCCTCTTTCTCCCGCTCTCTCATTCCCTCCTCCTCCTCCTCCTCCTCCTCGTCCTTGCTCTTCACTCTTTGAAAGTGCTATGAGCCCATCCCCAAAGGGCAAGTCTCACCTTGGGTTCATTGACAAATGCTTCAATAGACCAAGAGCCTGTTAGAGAATGTATCCAAACCCCACTGAGAAATTCAAAGGTGAGATTGTGGCTGGCTGGGTGCTGTGAGGCATGAGAGAAGGAAGAACAGTGGCTACCCAGGGAATGCAGGCCCAGGCTGCCCAGGCATGGAGCTGGGGGTCCCACAGAGAAAGCCTGGGTGGAGCAGGGGCAGAAACCAGAGCCAGATTTTAAGGATGCACCAGCACACGGGTTGCTCCAAAACACCTTCCATAACAAGCTCTGAAGACTTCCGGAATGGGGCCATCAGGGAAAGGAATCCACTGTAACCAGGCTGTGTTGGGAGATGCCAGCCCAGTTGAGAACTCGGCCAGCTTTCCCCCATGCCCTCTACTCCCGTCCCAAGGCCTTACGAAGCAGCAGTGACAGGAGAGGCCAGCAAAGAGCTCAAGCCTGCTCTTCTCTACACCCCCCTCCCCCAAACTCCATGTCTGTGCCAAGAGGGCACCTACTGGCAGCGAGACGTTGTACTTACTGTGTCTCTGAGTTGATTCAGTTCCTCAGCAACCTTGTGTGACACAGTGGATCTGCCCCCTTGGGGTTCCATAGGCTGCACTCTTTACAGAAGTAGCTTGCCAAACCTATCTGCCTCAGATATGCTGATTAAATTGAACCCCAGATGTTTCCTTAGCAACTAAGCACTTAACCACGGCATCACCAGGGCCCCTTAGCCTATTCTAGCGAGGAGAGGCAAACGCTCTCCTTGGATGAAGAGGGAGTGCTGACTAATACAAGGACTAAGCACTTCTCTGTACCAACTGGAAGTGAACACAGAACTTCTCACCTGAGAATGACCCTGGTAAGTCATGGGAATGCCTGTATTTTCATGGAGGAACAAGGGGAAATTCTTCCACGGGATGTATTTTATGCACTTGTAGTTGGACTCATTGCATTTTGATGAATGGTTCTTATTTCAGTCTGGGATACAGACCTAAAGCCTGCAGTAAATATGACTGCGGAGCAATGCGTTATTTAATGTGGCTCATCTAGACAGTCTGTGGAACTCCCACCAAATGGCCTTTTCCTAATGCATGGGTTCTCCACCTGTGGGTCGCAACCCCTCAGGGGGTCTAACAACACTTTCACAGGGGTCACCTGATTCATCACAGTAGCAAAATGACAGTTATGAAGTTGCAACGAAAATAATTTTATGATTGGGCAGGGGAGGGGTGCCACTACCACATGAGGAATAGCATGAAAGGGTCACGGCATGAGGAAGGTGGAGAACCACTGTATAATGAGTCTGTCATCTGTGGAGGTGGGGGTGATACTGATAGGATTGGGTCTAGAGCGCTGGTTAACAGGATGCTTTGTGATTGCCAGGCTGCGGGGTATAAAGTAAGCGACATCAATACCAAGAGTAAGGGTATCTCATTCCCAGCAAGAAAGAAGATCCGGCGGGAGGACTGGAGGGAGCACCCGAATGGATGGTGAGTGCACAACTCGTCTTAAAGGCGGAGTCACCACAGGCGATGGGGATATGGGTGGGGTGGGGTGCTCTAGGATGGATGTGGTAATGATTGTACACTGCTCCTTGATATGAGTGCACAATTGAACAATTGAGTTGTATGATAAGTAAGCTACGTGCCAATAAAACTGTTGGAAGAAAACAAAGAAAAGAAAGAAGCTCCCCGTGCCTTGAACCTTCCTCCAGGAGATATCAGTGAGATAGGACACAGCAGCAGCCTTACAGCAGAACCAGGATGCAGAGCACACAACAGAGTAATGGATTTCCCAGATCGCTGAGCAAGTAAAACTGAATGCTTCAGGCCCTGTGGTTGGTTTGTGGAGGGTGCGGCACTGGGCATTTAATAGGGAGAGCTGGGCTTGCTGCCCTAAAGGCCTGGGACTCAGTGCCTACAGTTGGAAGCTTCCGATGGAATGGAATGCCCTTTGGCCATTCATTGGCAGCCCCCAAAGACCTTTGTCTCATTGCTGGAGCAGTTCAGAGGCTGAGACAAGAGGCTAAAGGCCAGAGAGAGGACTGCCTAAGACGTGTGGTGAAGAAGAAACCAGTCCTGACTGAACAATCGTATCCTGTGCACATTTCATCTGAATTGCAACCTGGTGACTTCTCTCATAAACCTCATACTCGCGAGCATTGTCTGTGAATCTAGTGGCCCTTGCCAGGAATTAAGGAAGACCGCAGAAAGCTTGAGTTCGGGCAAGGAGAGCGCCATGGGAGACAGAACAATGACTATACAAGGTCAAAGGTATTTCAGGGAAATCAGAGATGGGTCTCTATATGGGAGCGAAAGCTCCTGGTCTACAAATTGGTGCACTCAAGCTTTTGAGACAAAAAGGGTCAGTGTTTCCCAAAGGTGAAGCTCAGAAGACAAGAAAGACAGGAGCAGGGAAACGGTAAACCATGGAGGAAGTGGAAAGAGTGCTTCTGCCTTGTGGGTTTAAAATCAATGTCACAAAGCAAAAGGCACGTGAATTGTTGAATGGAAAACCAACTGATTCTGTCCGTTCACGCAAAGCATGCACACATGCTTCCCCCCATATCCACCACTCTCTTTTACACGCACACACACACACTCAGAGTAGCAGGTATTTTGTAAGGCGTACTGGATTTCTGCTAAGGATGATAAAAATGGAACTGGATAACGGTGAGAGTAACTGAGGTCACTGGATGATCCACGTAACATATGGCTGAAATGACATGCGTTGTACTGTGCAAAGTACAGTCAGGGGTTGTGCTGGTGGGACAACCACGTAAGGATCTGAAAACGACTGGCTGGTTAGATTTCTGTCCCTCCAAACACATGTGGACAGACTTGTGCCAACATTACCTACTTAATATCATTCCATTTCTACAAAGAAACCCCAAACCAAGCCCAGTTCTCTCATGTGCCTTCCCACTCACAGAGAACCTGCAGGACAGAGTGGAGCTGCTGCACAGCGTTATGGGGACAGTCATCCCCGGAGTAGACACGCTCCTCTTTCCCCTGCTGAGTGGTTTCGAACTGCTGACCTTGTGGTTAGCAGGCCTACCCATGACCATTACACCACCAAGGCTCTTTCTGTATGGCTGTTGGTGAACCATCCCCACCAGGGCTCCTCTGCTTGAGCTCATGGCTGCAGCCACTGTGTCCATGCACCTCCTTGAGGGCCTTCCTCTTTGTCACTGCCCCTCCACTTGACCAAATGGGAGGGCTTCTTCAAGGCCTGGTCTTTCCTGACAAAGTTTCCAAAGGATGGAAGCCACTAGGCTCCCCCAAAGTGAGCAGGTTTCAGTGGAGTTTCCAGACTAAAAACAGCCGGTGAAGAAGGAATTGGCTCCGAACTTTAGAGGAAAAAGCTGCTGAAAACCTTGGCATATAGGGCTCCTTCTTCTCCCCAGGATGGGGCATGGGTGCAAAGGCCAGCTATATAGCACACCTGTCTTTTCTACCAGTGGGATTGACGCCTCCCTTCCTACTCACAGGGTACCTCTGACCAAGTTCATCCTTTGCTCAAGGTAAGTCACTTAGCCAGCTAGTCTTCACCACCTAACTAAGCCCTGCTCACCCTCAAATTCAGCCCCTCCACCTAGTCCAACTCCCCAACATTGTCCCGGTGTACTTTTGTTCTCAGCAAGCATGTTGCTTCATTGACAGATGGTGGGTGGGTGGCAGAGTCAGGGGAGAAGAGCTTGTCCAGAGTCTCACATTGCATTGAGGCTCCCTAGGAGGAGAACTCAGGGTTTTTTCTGCCCAAGTCAAAGCAGAAGCTCAGGTCTAAGTTGGGATGTGCCTGAGTCTACTTGCTCAAACGGGAATGGGCTGGCTCTTAGCAGACGGGCACCCGACTGAATGACACTGGCATTCTGAGAGGGAACCAGCTTTTATTAGGTGGAGGGGAGCCACAGGTCAGGGAGGGGTGGTGGCATTTTCCCGGCCGTGCACTCGGCAGAGCAGGGAGGGCAAAGCCTGGGTTAGAGGAAGGTGAGGTGTGCATCAGCAGGGACACCACAGCTCTCCTTGTGCTCCTCAAACAGCCGGTCCAGGGCCTTCAAGTAGAGTGTGTGGTAGTGGTCGACGTCTTTCTCTGTGGGGTGGAGGACCTGGGGCACGTCGATAGGGCGGCCCACTGGGGAGACAGGGAAGCAGCTTCTGACCTGAGAGACCTCTGATGCCCAGGAGCCTGAGGGCAGCTTGCCCTAGGAGACGAGTACTCACCCACCGTGGTGATGGGCCTGGGGAAGGGCATGAGGCCCCAGGATTTGGCCGAGAAGAAACTCTGGCCAAAGAAGATGCAAGGAGCATAGCCCACCAGTTTCTTTAAGGTCATCTGGCAGCGGTACTGCCAGGACTCGGCAGGAAAAGTCTTGACGTTGAAGATATCATTCTCTCCGAAGGAGTAGATGGGTACCAGCGAGGCCCTTGGGAGGAGAGGAGGGAGGCATGTGGCTGGCGGCTGGTGCCTGAGCTGCCTCAGAGGCTCTCAGCTGCTGCTTTCCAAAACCTCTGAAGCCACACCAAAGGGGGTGCATCCATCTCTGGCCACCCAGAAAGATCCCCAGGAAGGGCTCACCTTTCTTGAGACTCAACGGTGCACTGAAAACAGGTACTTTTCTCAGTTGGCCTTTCCAAAATTATATGCTTGCCAGGAGGCGTGTGCGCCACTTCCCAGGTGAGGAAACTTGGCCAAAGACTTGCCTCTGACATAGTGCCAGGGACTTGAACTCAAGACGTCCAGGGCCTCGGTTTTGGACACTCTAACCTTGCCTCTTTCTGATGCACAAATATGGAGTGGGGTGGGCAGAGGTTGCGCACCAAGTTTGGTTCGCTATGAGAACTCAGCGCAGAGGTGGCACTCTCCCTGCCTGAATGGCCTCCCAGCGGGACCCAGGTGAAAGCTCCCTCATCTTCAACTGACCCCGGGGGACATCAGAGCCACTCACCCGTGCCACAGCGCAAGGCGCACGAAGCCTTTGCGATTCAGGAGATTAAGACAGTGCTGGCCAGGGCCCGAGTACAGCATCTCCCGGGCACCCCCGACGATGATGACCACAAGCTGGCCGCACGGATTCTCAGATAGGACATAGTCCAGGTTCTGTCGGTCCACAGAACAGAATCCTGTAGCAGGGGTGGTTGATGGAGGTGGGTGCAGGAAGTATTCTCCACCAGCACAGAGGTTCCTGAGTCCCTCCACTTTATGGGAAGGGTGAGCTCCCACTTTTGTCCCATACGCCCTCATGCCACTAGCTGTCAGCCCCTAGTCCACGTACCCACACCAGATCACCAGCATCCACTCAAAGCCCCTGAGCGAGTGGTGCTGGTGGAGGTGTGAATCTAGCCGTGGGAACTGTCAACTCCTCCTCCACCTCCTCTTCCTCCTTGCTCACCAGAAAACATGAGAAAGTCACGGTAGATGGGGAGACGGAATAAGCCTGCCAACGTGGCAATGAAGGGCTGGAGACCAGGGAACTGCTGGGAGAAGGCGTTGCTCTCTGTGCAGAAATTGCAGCTGTACCCGATGCACATGATCCCGTGGGGGTGGGCGCGCAACACGTAATTGCGGTCAGGGGGCAACTCGGCTGTTTTCACCAGCTATGGGTTTTCCGGCAGGATTGGGGAGAGACAGGCAAAGGGAATGTCACACTGGGAAAAGTTAGTGCTCCACCAGAGTGGACCTCCAAGTGTAAGGTCCTGGGAGGGTCCAGAAGATGGCCATGTGTCCCTTCCCCACTGCCTGTGTCAAGGCCATCTGACCAGTCACCTTGATAGGAAAATAATCCCTCAAGTACTTCCAAATTGTCCGTTTCCTCATCCACGTGGAGCATCTTCCACCTGGCATCACAGGTCACAGAAGTTGGCTTGTCAGAGTCCTCGCAGGCTCCTGCCCTACCAGTTTTTGCTGGAGCGGGGAGGGGGGGGCTGTCTGAAACTCACCTTGGTTGGGCATGTCCCAGTCCAGGTAGAGCCAGGTAAAGTAGAGCAGGGAGATGGGCCAGAGTGAGGTGAGGAGGAGGAGGAAGAGCAGGAGGGTGCAGAAGGTGCCTGGGTGAGAGGTGAGAGGGAATGAGGAATGAGCTCCCTAAGAGCCTCCAGGCTCGCTTGGCCTGTAGGGTGAGGACAACTGGTGGCCCTCTCTCCAGTCCCAGGCCTCTGAGCCTCTCCCATTCTGCTCACGCATGAAAAGAAATGTGGTCACATAGTGCAAGGCTGACGCTGATTCCAGCCACCGCCTTCCTCGGGTTTTCATGGTAGGTGAGGAGGGGGAGCCTCCATCCCAGGAGCCAGTCCCAGGGGAATGAAGAACTCTCTCCTCCCATAAAACGTCAGTTGTGGAAACCCAGAGGGGCGGTTCTGCCCTGTCCTACAAGGGCGCTAAGAATCAGAATGAACTTGAGAGCCAAACATTGGGTTTTGGTTGGGTTCTGTTATTGCATGAGCAGGGGAAAGGGTTGGAAGAAGGACCAGACCAGAAGACTTCCCAGTCGGTTCTCAGCCAAGAGCACCTTCACCCGGGCCCCAAGTTCTTCTCCGTGGTTCTCTAATCAATTGACGCCATCTTCCCCTTTCAGGAAGACTGGGGCTGACAAGACCCACAGCTGGTCCTGGGGACAGGGCGTCCTCCTGCCTCACAAGCATGTGCTCTAAAGATGGAAGACAGGAAAGAGAGAGACTTACCTGTGGTCTCTGCATGTGCCTATGGTAAAACTTGCATGAAGTTGACCACTTGGGTTTGTCTAAATCTCAGTCATTGTATCTATCCGGAATATTGGGTCCCTACCACCATTGCTTTCCACAATATTTTCATCATTCAAAGATGATATTTTGTGCCTTTAAAATAATAATTCTCCACTCTCTTCCCAACCATCTCCTACTCACCACAAAACTATTTTTATTTATGAATAAATGTTCCTGAGTCCCATTGGTGGTGGTGAGGTGCTGCCTACAAAAGCACAGTGGTTCAAACCCATCAGCTACTTTTGTGGGAGAATGATGGAGCTGTTGGCTATAGAGATTTTCACTATCGAAATATTTTTTCAGTATACATATGTATATATTTTTCCCCAAATCATTTTATTGGGGAGTCCTTCAACTCCTCACAATCCATACATACACCCATTGTGTCAAGCACATTTGTACATTTGTTGCCATTATCATTCTCAAAACATTTGCTTTCTACTTGAGCTCTTGGTATTAGCTCTTCATTTTGCCCTCCCTCACGAACCCTTGATAAGTTAGAAATTATTTTTCCCAGTATCAAATTTTAAAATATATATTTACCATCTCAAAAGCCCTGTAAGGGGCTGATTTGAGTCAAACTGCTGGATGCCAGTAGTATGTGTGTGGAGGGAAGGGGGCCGGGGTGGGCGGTTTTGAATGTGCTTTTTACATATCAGACTGCTAACCTCAAGGCCAGAAGTTCAAACCCATGAGCATATCTTTGGAAGAAAACTGAAGCTGTCAGTGCCCACAAAGATTTAATCTGGGAGACCCACAGGGACAATGCTAATCTGTCCTCCAAGGTCACTATGAGCCAATGTGATGGCAGCTAGTTTGGGGGTATTCTAGATAGCTCACATCCACCGAATCTGACAATATTGGACCTGTCATGTCTGCCTTGTTTCATTCAGCACAAAGTTTTAGGTGAATCTACGTGATGCCACGTTTCAGGAATTCATTTCTTTGTAGGAGTATAAAGTGTGACTGTAGGAGCATTGGAAGTCCTGAAAAATGAAATTGGACACATAAACATAGATATCCTAGGTATTGGTGAGCTGAAATGGACTGGTATTGGTTGTTTTGAATCAGAAAATCCTATGGTGTACCTTGCTGGGAGTGATACAATCAAGAGGAATGGTGTGACATTCATTGTCAAAAAGTACATTGCGGAGACTTCCAGGAAGATGGCAACGGAGTGACACATAGCAGGGGTACTCCGCAGAATCCAGCCCAGGAGAGTTGCTTAGAGGGAAATTCAACACTGCTGGAACGCAGGAGGAGCATCATAAAGATTAGTAGGGAAAGACCCATGGGGTTTTCAGGGGCTGGGGGCTTTGGTCTTATCACAGTGGAAGCAGGCTGGGGCTTGACCTCGCCCACACCACTGTATCTGTTGGAGCAGGGACCATTTGGAGCCTGTAGCAGGGCTTGATCTCATCACAGCCACAGTTTGCCCCTGCCTCTTTCAGGGCAAGGACAAGACCCAAGTAGCTTCACTGGCAGGGATGGGGGTTCAGCTATATTTTTGCGTCTGTTTACGTCTCTGCTCTCTGTCCCGCCACCGTCTGTGAGAGCTGCTCAGTGGCCTTCTCGCTCAGCTCAGCTGCAGTTGCGGGGCTGCCATGGGGCAGGGATTAAACCCTTGTAGCTCCATGGTTTGGGAGTGGGACTCAACTGCATAGTTGCTTTTGTTTCCCTCTCTTCCCTATATTCCTGAACAACGTAAATGGTCTTGCTTTTTTATTTTTTCCTCCTCTTTCTCTCTTTCCTGTTCTCTCACACTCCACTGCTAACCACGGGAGCACCCCCTTTTCCGTAGGGCATTTATGCCTGCACAACCCCCAGCTAGGTGAACTCCACCCTGTGTAGGTAGCCCGAGGTTAGGGAAAGCCGGCTTTCCCTCCAGGAGATATTCTGCCCAACTTCTCACCCGAGAATTACTGCCTATGTACCTGGGGGCATAAGGCAGCTCAGCCAACGCCATCAACATTACAAGCTTTTGCAGGAATCTCTGTCTATCCTCTGCAACACCAAAGCAGGCAACCCACCAGCATTCTGGGGCACGCCCCTGATAGGGTAGCCACAGGAGGATAAAGGGGTAGGTTAATCCCATTGTGAAATTAGCAGTAGGCAGGTCGAAGAAGCATACCTACAAATCACCCAGAGATAGCCAGTGCTCTTCAACTCACCTGGCTCCTCTAAAACAAGGCAACACAAACAGCCATCAGTCCCAACTACCTCAAAAGAAAAACAGGAGAAAGAAAAGGCAATGGCAGAAGAACTCCTGAACAAAACAACATACATAGAAGAAGCAGACATTGAGCTGCCACAGAAAGGAATTTTCAGAATGCTATTTGGAGTCATACAGGATATGAGAAAAACAATACAGGAAAAGGATGAAATGATAAAGGAGATAAAGGCCATACACCAAAGGGAAATACAGGAGCTTGGGGGGGAGATAACAAAAGCCAGTAGCAGAAACACAGACATTGAGAATAGAAGGGAGGAATCAGAGAACCGCATCAGTGACTTGGAGGACAGCCAAGCAGACTTTAACAAACGTGAATAAAAATCTAATACGATCATCAGAGAAGCTGAAGAAAACCTAGGAGCTATGTCTGATGCTATGAAGCGGAACAACATTAAATTATTGGCTTACAGGAGGAAGACACAACAAAGAAGTCATCTGCAACAATAGTGAGAGAATTCTTGGAGGAAAACTTCCCCAGCTTAAAAATGAAAACAAGGCAACCATTCAGGAGACTGAAAGGACACCAGCAAGTCTGAATCCCAAGAATAAGTCACCAAGGCACATACTAGTTAAACTATCCAACTATGAGGAAAAGGAGAAAATCATGAGAGCAGCTAGGGAAAAACAAGCAAGCAGATATAAAGCCTTCCACATAAGAATATCCTCAGACCTATCAGCTGAAACGATGAGGAAGAGGAGAGAGCAGAGTAACAAATTCCAAAAACTAGAGGAAAACAACGCAAACGCAAGAATACTCTACCCAGCCAAATTATCGATCGAGATAGATACTTATTTATGCTTGGTGGGTTGTTCTTCTGCTCATACTGGGTCGGCAAGGATAGAGGTGGGAAGAGTCAGGGGAGCAGGGCTTGTTCACAGGCACACATTGCATTGAGCCTCCCTAGGAGGAGAATTCAGGGTTTTGCTGCCCAAGTCAAAGCAGAAGCTCAGGTGGAACATGGGGGGCTGCCTGACCCTACTTGCTCGAATGGGAATGGGCTGGCTCTGAGCAGATGGGCACCCGACTGCATGATACTGGCCTCCTGAAAGGAAACCAGCTTTTATTACGTGGAGGGGAGCCACAGGTCAGGGAGGAGGGGGGTGACATTTTCCCGGATGTCCACTCCGCCGAGGAGGGAGGGCGAGGCCTGGGTTAGAGGAAGGTGAGGTGAGCATCAGCAGGGACACCACAGCTCTTCTTGTGCTCCTCAAACAGACGGTCCAGGGCCTTCAAGTAGAGTGTGTGGTAGTGGTCGACGTCTTCCTCCGTGGGGTGGAGGACCTGGGGCACGTCGATGGGGCGGCCCACTGGGGAGACAGGGACGCAGCTGCTGGGCACAGAGCCTTCTCATGCCCAAGAGTATGAAGGCAGCTTGCCCTCAGAGATGAGTACTCACCCACCGTGGTGATGGGCCTGCGGAATGGCATGAGGCCCCAGGAGGTACCCGAGAAGATGCTCTGGCCAAAGAAGATACAAGGAGAAAAGCCCACCAGTTTCTTGAAGGTCATCTGGCAGCGGTACTGCCAGGAGTCGGCAGGAAAAGTTTTGACATTGAAGATATCATTCTCTCCGAAAGAGTAGATGGGTACTAGGGAGGCCCTTGGGAGGAGAGGAGGGAGGCATGAGGCTGGTGGCTGGCACCTGAGTTGTCTCAGAGCCTCTCATCTGCTGCTTCCCAAGACCTCTGAAATCACACCAAAGGGGGGCGTCCACCTCTGGCCACCAAGAAAGATCGGGTAGAAAGGGCTCACCTTTCTTGAGACTCAACGGTGCACTGAAAACAGTTACTTTTCTCATTTTGCCTTTACAAAATGACATGCTTGCCAGTCGGCGTGTGTGCTACTTCCCATGTGATAAAACATGGGCTTGCCTCTGAGATAGTGGTAGGGATTTGAACCCAGGATGCCCGGGAGCCCTGTTTTGGCCACTCTACCCTTGCCTCTTTCTGATGCACAGATATTGAGTGGGGTGGGCGGAGGTTGCGCGCTGTGATTGGCTGAGTGTGAGCACTCAGTCACAGAGGTGGGCACTCTCCCTGCCTCTATGGCCCTTCAGCGGGACCCTGGTGAAAGCTCCAGCATCTTCCACTGACCTCGGGGGACATCAGAGCCACTCACCCATGCCGAAGCGCAAGGCGCACGAAGCCTTTGCGATTCAGGAGACTAAGACAGTGCTGGCCAGGGCTTGAGTACAAGGCCTCCTGCGCACCCCCGACGATGATGACCACAAGCTGTCCGCACGGGTTCTGTGATAGGATTTGGTCCAGGTTCTGACGGTCCACAGAAATCAATCCTGTAAGGGGGGGAGGGGCGTGGGGA
The DNA here is from genome assembly GCF_050624435.1 of Tenrec ecaudatus. Taxonomy (NCBI): domain Eukaryota; kingdom Metazoa; phylum Chordata; class Mammalia; order Afrosoricida; family Tenrecidae; genus Tenrec; species Tenrec ecaudatus. Next base: position 130,320,840 of record NC_134541.1, read on the forward strand.
GGGGGGGTTGGAGATGCAGGAAGCAGTATTCACCAGCACAGAGTCCCTCCACTTTATGGGAAGGGTGAGCTCCAACTTCTGTCCCATATCCCCTCATCCCACTCTGTGTCAGCCTCTAGTCCACATGCCTGCACCAGATCACCAGCATCCACTCAAAGCACCTGAAGCGAGTGGTGCTGGTGGAGGTGTGACTCTAGCCCTGGGCACTGTTTCCTGCTGCTGCTACTCCTCCTCCTCCTCCTCCTCTTCATCACCTCCTCCTACTCTTCTTCCTCCTCCTTCTCCTTGCTCACCAGAAGTCATGAGATATTCACGGTAGATGGGGAGGTAGAAGACGCCTGCCAATGTGGTAAACAGGGACCGGAGCCCAGGGAACTGCTGGGAGAAGGCGTTGCTCTCTGTGCAGAAATTGCTGAATAACCCGATGCCCATGATCCCGTGGGGGTGGGCGCCCATCACGTAATTGCGGTCCGGGGGCAACTCGGCTGTTTTCACCATCTGTGGGTGTTCCGGCAGGATTGGGGAGGGAGAGACAAAGGGAACATCACACTGGGAAAAGTTAGTCCTCCTCCTCAGTGGACCTCCAAGTGTAAGGTCCTGGGAGGGGCCAGAAGATGGCCGTGCGCCCCCTCCCCACTGCCTGTGCCTGGGCCATCTGACCAGTCACCTTGATAGGAAAATAATCCCTCAGGTACTTCCAAATTGTCCAGTTCCTCTTCCACGTGGAGCATCTTCCACCTGGGATCACAGGTCACAGATGTTAGCATGTCAGAGTTCTCCCAGGGTCCTGTCCTGCCAATTTTTGCTGGGAGGGGGCCGGGGAGGCAGCTGTACCAAACTCACCTTGGTTGGGGGTGTCCCAGTCCAGGTAGAGCCAGGCAAAGTAGAAAAGAGAGATTGACCACAGCGAGGTGAAGAGGAGGAGGAAGAGCAGGATGGTGGAGAAGGCGCCTGGGTGAGAGGTGAGAGGGAATGAGGAATGCACTCCCTAAGAGCTTCTGGGCTCCCTTGGCCTGTAGGGTGAGGACAACTGGTGGCCCTCTCTCCAGTCCCAGGCCTCCGAGCCTCTCCCATTCTGCTCACCCAGGAAAAGAAATGTGGTCACATAGTACAAGGCTGACGCTGATTCCAGCCACCGCCTTCCTCGGGTTTTCATGGTAGGTGAGGGAGGGGGAGCCTCCATCCAAATGCCTCCTGTCTTCTGTGGGTTTCAGGGTGCCAGAAGGCCCCCAAGCGAGAGCTTGGAAGCCTGCCCTCAGTAAGGTTTATTCAGCCTGGAAGCCTTGCTTTCACTGTGCATGTGATCTGGTGAGTGGCCGTGGCCCTGAGTTCTGTGGACTGCAGACCAGAAGGCTCCAGACTCCTCCCTGGAACTGATCTTTGAACTTCTCCCTATCAGTTTTGTAATCTGGCCCCTGTGCGGACCGGGAAGGCGTGTTCGAGGGAGGGGCAGCCCCTGTGTGCTGGCGGGATTGGTGTGGGATGGGGCCAGTGGAGCTTATCCCTGGGTCCCAGCAGCGCCAGTTGTGTGGTGGGGGGGGGGCGGGGGCGGGGGGCGTAAAATCCCCAGTAGATGATTCCTCCCAGCCTGCCTGATCCTAGGCCTGTTTACAAGTCACAGAGAGGGTCAATGCTAAGGGGCTGCAAGGTTGTCGCACAGCCTGGTCCTGGCGTGCACGTGGTGTGCCACTGTGAACACAAACAAGCGTGCGCACACACACACACACACGCACACACGCACACACAATGAGTGTGCCCGCCCTTCCCGTCTTTATTTCACTCCCTGGATACCGGGGTAGAGTGTGGGGGCAGCAGGTTGGTTTAGGAGGGTTGCTGGAAGTGTGCAGGGCACAATAAAATGCCTGCAAGATAGGGAACCAGTGGAGAGGTCTGGGAGGCTGGCCCCAGCACCAAAAATTAAGTGGATTCCTGTCCCTCCCCCGAGAAGAATTTGTTTCAAAGGACGACATTGATTCTGCAGCTCCGGGAGAGGGACATATCTGATCAGAGCACACGGGAGTAGATGAAGGGGCAGGAGGAGAGAGTGGAGCACAGCCTGGCCCACCAGACCGTGAGGATGATGTTCCTGATTAGAGAAGCCAGTTCACAGAGAGAACATGGCTGGCCCCATTTTGAGACATGATGCCCCTCAGTGACCAATGGCGCTACAGGGGAGAGCACCGGAGAAACAATCTGCGAATTGCACCTGACCTGATCCCACCACACCAAGGCAAAGCACTGAGGTAGTGCAGCGCAACAGCAAGGGAATGGAGCAGCAAGGTCCTCATGGAATGCTGAAAGTGGACTTTGGGTCCAGGACGTGGTTCCCAAACAGACTGGACTGGAAAACACTCCTAAAGGCCAACAAACAATCCTTGAACTAACTACAAGCTTTTGTTTCTTGATGTGTTTTGTTTTGTTCTTTGTCAATGGTTTGTTGTTGCTGTTTTGTTGTCTGGCTGTATACTGTTGCTTTGTTTTCCTCTGTCTTGTTTTTGTGCATGTTATTATCTCTACAGGTCTGTCTAAATAAGACAGGCTGGATGAACTATCTGGAGGAAAAACAACAGGAACGACAGTTCCGGGGGGACTTGGGATAGGGGGAGGTGGTGGGGGGGTAAGGAAGTGGTGTTAACAAACCCAGGGACAAGGGAATAACATGGGATCCAAATTGGTGGTGAGGGGGGAGTGGCAGGCCTGGTAGGGAATGATCAAGGGTAAGGTTACATAAGAAGAGGTATAGCTGTAACCCAGGTGGGGACAGAGCATGATAGTGGGGCAGGAGGAAAGTCAAGGGAAATAGAGAAAAGAGCTAGGTGACAAAGGGCATTTATAGCGATCCAGACAAAGACATCTACATGCAAATATATATATATGAGGATGGGGAAATAACTCTATGTGTCTATAGTTATAGGTTTAGTATTAAGGTGGAGGAAGGACATTGGGCCTCTACTCAAGCACTCCCTCAACGCATGAATACTTTCTTCTATTAAATTGGCACTCTACGATGCTCACCCTCCTGACACACCTGCTGAAGCTAAAACAGGTGAACAAGTAAATGTGGTGAAGAAAGCTGATGGCGCCTGGCTAGCAAAAGAGATAGTGTCTGGGGTCTTAAAGGCTTGAAAGCGAACAAGCTGCCATCTTTCTCAGAAGCAACAAAGCCCACATGGAAGAAGCACACCAGCCTGTGTGTTCACGAGGTGCCAAAGGGATCAGGGATAAGGCATCATCAAAAAAAAAAATCTTACCATAGTGAATGAAGGGGGAAGTTCAGAGTGGAGACCTAAAACCCATTTATTGGCCACTGGAAACCCCCTCACAGAGGGGTATAAGGGAGGAGATGGGTCAGTCAGGGTGCAACGTAGCACCAATGAAGAATACAGCTTTCCCCAGATCCTGGATGCTTCCTCCCCACCAACTACCATGATATGAATTCTACCTTGCAAGTCTGGATGGAGCAGAGGTTGAACACTGGTGCATATAGGAGCTGGAAGCACAGGGAATCCAGGGTGGATGATACCTTCAGGACCAGGGGTGTGAGGGATGATACTGGGAGAGTAGAAGGTGGGTGGTTTGGAAAGGAGGAACTGATCATAAGGATCTACATGTGACCTCCTCCCTGGGGGACTGACAACAGAGAAGGGGGTGAAAGGAGACGCCAGATAGGGCGAGATATGACAAAATAATAATCTATAAATTATCAAGGGCTCATGAGAGAGGAGGGAGCGGGAAGCGAGGGGGGAAAACAGAGGACCTGATGCAAAGGGCTTAAGTGGAGAGCAAATGCTTTGAAAATGATTAGGGCAAAGAATGTACTGATGTGCTTTATATAATTGATGTATGTATATGTATGGATTGTGGTAAAAGTTGTATGAGCCCCTAATAAAATGTTTTTTTTAAAGGAAAAACTCCTGGAAGAGGTGCAGGAGCCACAACTCATGGGCCACAAAAAACGTGTCCACCCGCATGTCTATGCAGGGACAAGGCCCCCACTGTGGACAAGCCTCGGGCGACAGTCGACCACTGCGTGCTTGGCAAGGCGCAGCAGAGCGGGAGGACTCCCAGGCAATGAGGCGCTGTGTAGCGCACAGCAGCGGGTCCTGGCGACCTTGGATCGACTTGATGTCAGTGGGTTTGGGGATTTTTTGAGTTAGCGGTACTCAAAAATATATGTTTTGCAACGTGCCATGTGGTTTATAGATGAGTGTCTAGATTGTAATTTCTTTTTCAATAAGACCTTTAGGCTGCTGCACTCCGCAAAGTCAGCATTTGCGAACAAAAGCCGCTCCAAGGAAGAGAGATGGAGCTTTCTACGCTCGTACAGAGTTAAAGTAGAGGAAATCCACAGCGGCAGTCTACCCAGTCCCATAGGGGCAGGATCACCTAGATGGCAATGGTTATCGAATGGGCTGCCATCCTCATGGTCTGCTGTTTGAAACCGCCAGCAGCTGTGCCGGAGAAAGGCTCGACTCCCATAAAGAGTTGGCATCAGCTCGATAGCAGTGAGATTGGTGTCAGTTCAAGAATGCTTTCTCTGAAGGTTCACAGCCTGAACAATTCCAGCTTTCTTACCCATCAGATCTCCACCATGGTCTGAGTGGTCAAAAGTAAAATGGAAACTGGCTTACAGTCTTTGTGACACACAAGCTAGTTTCCAAAAGAAGAAAAAGGAATGTTTTCACTCTTGCTATTAAAAACAGTAACCAAATAAGTAACTAAGAAAATCCACTTCATTTGACCATGACAATAATATTAAGAATCAAATCTATGAGATAAAGCCCCAGTCAGTAGCCTGGGAGCCCTGGTGGTGCATTGGTGACATTTTGTGTTGGGCTACGATCTGCTGCATGGTTGGCAGTTTGAAACCACCAGTGGCTCTGCGGGAGAAAGACTGGGCTCTCTACTCTCATCAACACTTACAGTCTCAGAAACCCACAGGAGGTCGCTGTGAGTTTGCCTTGACTCCATGGCAGTGAGCTGGGTTTTGGGGTGGTGCTGTCAGTTACGTGTTGCATGAATGTCAGGTAACGAGGGTGGTTCAAGGCTACCAGCAGCTCTGCTGGAGAAAGATGAGGCTGTCTGCTTCTGTCATGATTTACAGCCAGGGAACCACCCCATAGAGTCACTGTGAGTGGAATGGACCAGATGGCAGTGGGTTTGGTTTGATAAGCCCCCTGGTGAAGCTGGTGGGTAGTGCTGGACGTCCATCCTCAAGTAGTTTCAACCCACCCATCATTCTCCCAGGGGGAGAAGACTGACTCACAATGTAGCTATGATTTGAAGCTCCTTGGATACCAGTGTTTCCTTTCCTTTTCTTTCGTTATTTTGGTGAACAAGCATGCATGAGATGCACTGAGTTATACAATGCTTAGTCGTTCCTATGGACCACAGTTCCCTCTTTTGTGGATGACCTGAGCAGGAGCTTACCTTGCTTATTGGAGAATCCGTCCCTGGTAGAAAGCGTGTGCCCCATGGGCAATGAGATTAGATTTAGGTGAGATGATCTTTCCAAGAGTTTTCTTAGAGCCCCCACAACCCTCAGCCCCTGCCCTCACAAAGATAGCGAAGCAGTCCCGGAAATGCCGACACACCTCCCAGTTGCAGGCCCAGGCAAAGGGAGGAGCTGTGCCCCAACTCTCTGCATGTGTCAGTCGTCATGGAGCCACGGCAGGTAGAAGCGGCAGGGAGTCAGGCCTGGCCTAGCAGTACCAGGAGCCTGTCCACGCACACCTGGCTGTGGGCCGCGAGAGTGGCAGCTCTCCACCGGTCCACCTCCTTTGTCAGACTCCACCAGTCCTACTCCTATGTCAGACTCCACCGGTCCTACCCCTATGTCTGATTCCACAGATCCTACTCCTATGTCAGACTCCATCGGTCCTACTCCTATGTCAGACTCCACCAGTCCTACTCCTATGTCAGACTCCACCAGTCCTACTCCTATGTCCGACTCCACCGGTCCTACTCCTATGTCAGACTCCACCAGTCCTACTCCTATGTCCGACTCCACCAGTCCTACTCCTATGTCAGACTCCACCAGTCCTACTCCTATGTCCGACTCCACCAGTCCTACTCCTATGTCCGACTCCACCGGTCCTGCTCCTATGTCCGACTCCACCGGTCCTACTCCTATGTCAGACTCCACCGGTCCTACTCCTGTGTCAGACTCCACCGGTCCTACTCCTATGTCAGACTCCAAAAATCCTACTCCTGTGTCAGACTCCACCAATCCTACTCCTATGTCAGACTCCACCAGTCCTACTCCTATGTCCGACTCCACTGGTCCTACTCCTGTGTCAGACTCCACCGGTCCTACTCCTGTGTCAGACTCCACCGGTCCACCTCCTATGTCAGACTCTTCCAGCCCACCAGTACCCCTAGACCCCTGCAAGTGCCTTAAGGACTCCACACTGTTTGCCCGGGGGCAGAAGGAAGCAGATTGCCAGGTGCCTGGGTACCCCAGATTGCATGGAGTTGCTGAGACTCAAGAAGGGGAAAACCCTGGCAGGACACTAGCCCTTAGTGGCCCCCGCTTAAGAGACTGGATGAGGCCCCTTACTGTGGAGGGAACCAGACTGAGGCAACGCCAACAGCTGTTGCACATTCCCGGCTTTGGGCTCAATTGCCTGGCCTTGACCCCTGGTCCATCCCCAAGGATTTTCCCCTTGACTGACCCACATACTAACCCTCATCAGTCCAACAAGGAAGGGTTAATGATTACCAGAGTTCACAAGGTATAAGGAAAATTGCCAAGGGGTGTGCTCTCGAGGTAAGGAAAGGGTCACTCCAGCCCTGTGGAGGTCAGGACTTTGGGGGTCTGTGAGGAGTCGGGCTGGCAGCCAGCAGTCTAGAAACCGACTTGCCTGGGAAGTGTCTCCTGTGAATGGCCGACCCCTGTGTTGCAATGAGAACAGCTCAGAGACCCCTTAGTCAGTGGGTGGGCCCTGAAGCTGGAGGGACTGCAGAAAGTTTACTTACCAGGCAGCACATAGGTCCTGTATGAGACCCCACAGAATGAAAGACTTACAGAGAAAGACCAAGGATTGATGGGGTGCCAGTCCTTTTTCTAGGCCCAGGATTGTAACACATTGCCCTTCTCCTCTTACACGGTTCAGTCACGTGTCCCAGGGGACAAGCTCCTACTGGGAAATACTTCTGCTTCATTCATACCCATCACAGTGGCTCTTTGAGTAAGGTCGCCTCCCCCCTGGCTGTCAGCAACAAGAGACCAAGTCTACTCCTCCACACAGTGGACCCCTTGGCTCTACAGGTGAGAGATGCTCACTAAATGGACACAGGGTCTGGAGGAGGCAGGGTCAACCAATTTCCAGTGTCCAACATCGGTGCTCAGGCTAGCCTGCTGGCTTCCCGTTCCAGGGAGTTGGTCAAGATCTCTCACCAAGGGGGGCTTTCTCAGAACTTGCCTTACACCTTTCCATCCACAGGGCATATTAGGTGTACGTGTGTGCGTACCTAGAAGAGGTTAAAGGGTGGTGGACCTAAAACACCAATGAAATTCTCAGGTCACACCATCCCAGGGGACATCCTCACGTATGAAGTAGGCAGGCTCCTCAAGGGAGGTGGTTCATCAGCAGGAGAGAGGGAGGAAGGAGAGGGTTATAAAAACAATAACAACCAAACGTATGGAAATTGGCAAGTGTTGGGCGGATGTGGAGATAGTCACCCTTTGGTGCCCTGTTGGTAAAAGGGTGAATCCTCTGTGGAAAACAGTTTGATGGAGCCTCACAGTTTCAACATTGCTCGAGCATCTGATCCAGCAAGACCCAAGGGGCCCAGGTGGCACAAACAAGCTAAGCACTTGACTGCAACGGGAAGATTGAGGGTTCAAGCCCTCCATCAACACCTCCCCAGGAGAAAGACTGGCCTGTCTGCTCTGGTAGAGATGGCACTCACAAAAACCCTAGGGGGGCAGTTCTCCTCTGTCCCAGGGGGTGGCTGTACACAAGCACCTAACAGCAATCATCTACCTTACACACCCAGCAGCGTGAAAAGCAGGGTTCCCAAGAGGTTCTTGTACACCAGTGTTCACAGCAGCCTGACTCCCAGAAACCCAATGGGGGGAACAAGGGGTCAACAGGGGAATGTCTAAGCTACGCGAGTTCCATTCATACAGAAGCACTCTTGTTAGGTGCTGTCCAGTTGATGCCGGCCCACAGACAGCCCCTGAAACACTCACTGTCTGATTCGGCGCCATCCTCACACTTGATTCTGTGCTTGATTGAGGCCATGGTTACAAGCCACTGTGCCATTCCATTTTGTTGAGAGCCTTCCTCTTTCCCACGGCCCTCTAGTTTACCAAGCAAGATGTCCTTTCCCAGGGCCTGGGCTCTCCTGGTACCATGCCTCATGTACTGGAGATGAAGTCTTGACATCTGGGCCTTTAAAGAGCATTCTGACTATCAGACAGGTCAAGGTATGGCAAAATAATAATTTTTAAATTATCCAGGGCACATGAGGGAAGGGGGAGTGCAGAGGGAGGGGAAAAAACAGGACCTTATGGAAATTGATTAAGTGGAGAGTAAATGCTTTCAAAATGATGAGGGCAAAGAATATACAGATGTGCTTAACACAATTCATGTATATATGCATTGTTATAATAGTTGTATGAGCCCCTAATAAAATGTATTTTTAAAGGAACATTTTGGCTGGACTTCTTCCAAGACAGATGTCCATTATATTGGTTGTCCAGGGTACGCTCAACATACTTTGACAGCACTAAGCATATAAATTCTTTGTGTCTTCCTGATTCCATGTCTGACTTTGCATGCATGTGAGGTGACTGAAAATACCATGGCTTGTGTTGGGCATACCTCAGTTCTCAAAGTAACTTCTCTGCTTTCCAACACTCAAAGAGCTCTTGTGAAAGCAACAGCAAATCCTTGACACCTTCATCTTTTCTCTGTGTATCCTGCTCTTATCTGTTGGTCCGATTGTGAGGATTTCGTTTTCTTTCTTTTTTTTTTTTGAGTTGGTGTTCTTGACATTGAGTTGTAATCCATCTGAAGGCTGCAATCCTTGACCTTCATCAGCAAGTGTTTCAAGTCCTTCCTCACTTTCATCAAGCAAGGTTGTGTCCTCTGCGAAGATCAGGTTTGCAGCAAGTTGTTAATAAGCTTTCCCCCAATGCTGGTGCCACATTTCCGCCCATATCAATCCAGCCTCTCTGATGAATTTTCTCCATATGCAGATTGAGTGAGTATGGTTAGAGGATGCAACCCTGACATGCAACTTCTCTTAGACCATGCAGTGTCTCTTTGTTCCGTTCCCATACCTGCCTCTTGGTCCATGTACAAGTTCTGATTGAGTACAATGAAGAGTTCTGGAATTCCCATACTTCTCAAGGCAATCCATGGTTTGGGTTAGTCCACACAGTCCAATGCCTTGGCATAGTCAATACAACCCAAGCAAACATCTCTCGGCATTTCTTGTTTTCAACCAACATCCATCTGACAGGAGCAATGATTTCCCTTGTTCCACGTCCTTTTCTGAGTCTGGACAGAACCTCTCGTTGCTCCCTCTCGATGCACTGCTACAACTTTTGCTGGGTGTTCTTTAGAACAATTTTATTTCCGTGTGATATCAATAATATTATTCATTAATTTGAGCTTTCTGTTGGGGTACCTCTCTTTGGAATGAGTACAACATGGTCTCTTACAGTCATTTGGCCAAGTAGCTTTCTTCGAAGTTTCCTGGCATTGACCAGTGAGTGCTTCCAGTGCTTCATCAGCTTGCTGACACACATTTTAATTGATATTCTGTGGATTCCTGGAGCCACGTTTTTGGCTAACACCTTGAGGGGAGTTTGAAATTCTTCCTTCAGCACCATTGGTTTTTGCTAATATGCTACCTCCTGAAATGGTGGAATGTCAGCTAGTTCTCTTTAGTATTGTGACCCTGTGTATTCTTTCCATTTTCTCTGCATCATTCAATATATTGCTCCAACAATCATACAACATGTCAACCCAAGGCTTGAATTTCTTTTTCAATTCTTTTGGTTTCAGATATGCTGAGCATGTTCTTACCTTTTGCTTGCCTTACTCTAGGTCTGTGCACACATAATATTTGACTTTTTCTTCTTGAGCTGACCTTTGAAATTTTCTGTTTGGCTCTTTGACTTCATCCTTTTGTCCATTTGCCTTAACGACTCTATGATTGAGAGCGAGTTTCACAGTCTCTTCTGACATTCCCTTAGATCTCTCCTTTCTGTCTTGTTATTTCAATGGCATTATGCTTTCTTCGTCACGTCCTACCACAGTTCATCAGGTCTTCTGTCTTTAGTATTCAATGCAGTAAATCTGCTCTTGAGATGTTCTGTAAATTCAAGTGTTCTAGACTCAAGGTCATATTTTGCCTCTTGTGCACTTGTTTTAATTTTCATGAGCCTTGACCTGAGCTTACATAGGAGCAATTGATGGTCTGTTCCACAGTCAGCCCTTTGTCTGGTTTTAGTAACTGATATTGAGCTTCTCCATCCTCAATTCCCACAGACCTAACCAGTTTACTTTCTGTGTATTCCATCGGGGAAGGTCATGTGTATAGTTGCCTTTTGGGTTGATGAAAGGATATTTACTATGAACAAGTTGTTGGTCTAGCATCGCCTGCGCGGTTTCTATTACCAAAACTGTATTTCCCAACTACTGGTCTTTCTTCTGTTTCCAATGTTTGCATTCCATTCCACAATAATTATCCATGCATCTTGATTGCATGTTTAATTTCAGAATGAAAGCAGGAGCATTCTCTATTTCTTCATCAATAGTGTTTTTTGGTGGGTAGATTAATTTCAGTAGCTGTATTGATTAGATTTCCTTGAAGGCAGATAGATACAATCCTATCATAGACAGCATGAGAATTCACGACTGATTTTGCATTGTGCTTATTTTTCTCAACGTTGTATTTGGGGCTCATACAACTCTTATCACCATCCATACATATATCAATTGTGTAAAGCACATGTGTACATTCATTGCCCTCATCATTTTCAAATCATTTTCTCTCCACTTAAGCCCTTTGCATCAGGTCCTCTCTTTTCACCTCCCTCCCCGCTACCCTTCCCTCATGAACCCTTGATAATTTATAAATTATTATTTTGTCATATCTTGCCCTGTCCAACGTCTCACGTCACCCATTTTTCTGTTCTCCATCTCCCAGGGAGGAGGTCACATGTAGATCCTTATAATAGGTTCCCTCTTTTCAACCCACTCTCCTTCTAATATCCAAGTATCACCACTCACACCCCTGGTCCTGAAGATATCATAAGTCCTGGATTCCCTGTGCCTCCAGATCTTTTCTGCACCAGTGTACCTCCTCTGCTTTATCCAGACTTGCAAGGTAGAATTCAGATCATGATAGTGGGGGGAGGGAGCATTTAGGAACTAGAGGAAAGGTATATTCTTCATTGGTGCTACAAAGCACACTGACTGACTCATCTCCGCCCCTATACTCCTCTGCAAGGGATCTCCAGTGGCTGACAAATGGTCTTTGGGTCTCCACTCTGGGTCTCTACTTCCCCCTTCGTTCACTATGGTAAGATTTCTTTTGATCCGTTTGATGCCTTATACCTGATCACTTCGACAATTCGTGGTCACACAGGCTGGTGTGCTTCTTCCATGTGGGCTTGGTTGCTTCTCAGCTAGATGGCCGCTTGTTTACCTTCAAACCTTTAAGACCCCAAATGCTATCTCTTTTGATAGCCGGGCACCATCAGCTTTCTTCGCCACATTTACTTATGCACCTGTTTGTCCTCAGTGAACATGTCATGGAGGTGTGCACCGAATGATGTGATTGTTTGTTCTTTGATGCCTGATAACTGATCCCTTTGGAACCTCATGATCATACAGGCTGGTGTGTTCTTCCACGTAGGCTTTGTTGCTTCTGAGATAGATTGCTGCTTGTTTATCTTCATGCCTTTAGGACCCCAGACGCTATATCTTTTGATAAACGGGCACCATCAGCTTTCTTCATGACATTTGCTTATTCACCTGCTTTGTCTTCAGCACTTGTGTCAGGAGGGTGAGCATCATAGAATGCCAGTTTAATAGAAGAAAGTACTGTTGCATTGAGGGAGTACTTGAGTGGAGGCCCATTGTCCTTCCGCTACCTTAATACTAAACCTATAAATATAGGCACAAAATCTATTTACACACACACACACACACACACACACACATATATATATATATATATATATATATATATATATATATATATATATATATATATTTGCATAGGTACATGTCTTTGTCTAGACTTCTATAAATACCCTCGGCTCCCAGCTCTTGCCTCTATTTCCCTTCACTTTCTTCCTGTCCCACTATCATGCTCCATCCGACCCAGGTTTCAGCAATACCTCTTCCTTACATTACCCTTGACCATGCCCTACCAGGCCTGCCACACCAACCTCACCACCAATTTGGATCACTTGTTGTTCCCTTGTCCTGGGTTTGTTAACAACACTTCCTTTCCCCCCACCTTCCCCTATCCGATTTCCCCCAAGAACTGTTGGTCCCATTGTTTTTCTTCTAGCTGGTTCATCCAGACTGTCTTATTTAGACAGATCTGCGGAGATAATAACATGCAGAAACAAAAAACAAGACAGAGCAAAACAAAGCAACAATATACAACAAAACAACAGCAACAAACCACTGACAAAAAAAAACAGAACAAGAAAGAACAGCTTGTAGTGAGTTCAAGGATCATTTGTTGGCCTTTAGAAGTGTTTCCAGTCAAGTCTGTTGGGGCACCATGCCCTGGCCCCAAAGTCTACCTTCAGAATTCACTGGGGACCTTGCCGCTCCATTCCCTTGGTGTTCCGCTGCACTCCCCCAGTGCTTTGCCTCGGTGTGGTGGTATCGGGTCGGGCACAATTCCCACACTGTTTCTCCGGTGCTGTCACCCGAAGGGCCGTCATCATGTCTCATATTGGGGCTGCCCATGTGGTCCTCTCTGTGGCCTGGCTGCTCTAAATGGGGTCATCGTCGTCAGGGCCTGGTGGACCTGGATGCGCTCCACTCTCTCCTACTCCCCCTTCATCTGCTCCTGTGCGCTCTGATCAGATGTGTCCTGCTCCTGGAGCTGCAGATTCAATGCTCCTTTGAAATAAATTCTTCTGGGCTAAGGGGCAGGCATCCACTTAGTACTTGGTACTGGGCCAGCCCGCCAGACCTCTCCAATGGATCCCTACTCCACGCCAGAATGTTGAATTCACACCTTGGGGAGATGGGTTGAAGTCTGGTCCCTCTATCCCTGTGAAGATATAAACAATACCCTCCCCTTGGGTGGGTTAGTGCCCCATGCCCCCGCTACCCATTTCTTCCTTATTTTCAACCTTTTCTTTTTTCCTTTCCCCACCTCCTCCCCAGTTGTCTACCATGAGCATCCCTGGATTTGATCTGGTCCCTGCCATACTACACTGTCCTCACCCCAAGAATGTGTGTATACAGTAGCTTTTTCCCTATGCACCTTTTGCATTGTTTTTTTTAATGGTTACCTCAGCGGGCCCATGCTTTACTTGTCCTTTTGTGCCTGACTTACTTCGCTTAGCATGATTTCCTCCAGTACTTCTCATGGCGCTATGTGCTTCATACATTCATCACTGCTTTTTACCGATGAGTAGTACGCCGTGGAATGTATATACCACAGTTTTTAATCCAATCGTAAGTTGATGGACATTCGGGTTGCTTCCGACTCCTTGCAATTGTGAACTGCGCTGCAATGAACATTGGAGCACAGATGTCTGGCCTTGGTTTGTTTCTTGCCTCTCCTCGGTGTATGCCCAGTAGGGGGATTGCAGGGTCATATGGTAACTCGATTTCCATCTGTTTTAGGTATCGCCAGATTGATTTCCATAGTGGCTGTACATACTTACAAGTCCACCAGCGTGGATGAGAGTTCCTGTCTCCCCACAGCCCCTCCAGCACTTGTTGCTTTCTGATTTTTTGAATTGGGCTACCTTTGAGGGTGTTAGGTGGTACCTCATTGTTTTAATTTGAATTTCTCTTATGGCTAACGATCGGGAACATTTTCTCATATGCGTGTTGGCCATTCGGATTACTGCCCCTGTGAAACTTCTGTTCAGGTCCTTTGCCCACCTCTCAAGTGGGCAATTAGTTTTTTTCTTTTTGGGAGCAAGCAGAGTATAGTAGAGTTTAGTAATAAGGCCTTTGTCTGATGTGTCACAGCGAAAAATGTTTAACTCACAGGCCATTGACTCTCTTATTATTCTATTGGTGAATTCTTTCGACATACACAGGTGTTTTTTCTTCAGTATATCCCATTATAACCCACTCTCCCTCTACCCTCCCAGTTTTGACACTCACATCCCTGGCCCTGAATTTATCATCTGCTCTTGGTTCCTTGTGCCTCCAGCTTCTATTTGCAGCACTGTACATCCTCTGTTCTAGCCAGACTTGCAACATAGAATTTGGATCATGAAAGTGGAGTTGTGGTGGTGGAGGAAGCATTTTGAAATGAGAGGAATACTATACATTTCAGAGGTGCTGCATCGTACCCTGACAGACCCCTCTGGAAGGGAATCTCCAGTGACCAACAAATGGGCTTTGAGTCTCAACTCTGGACTTGCCCCTTTATTCACTATGGTATGATGTTTTTGTTCTGATGATGCCTTATACCTGATCCCTTCGACACCTCGTGGTCGCACAGGGTGTTGTACTTCTTCCATGTGGGCTTTGTTGTTTCTGAGCTAGATGGCCACTTTGTTTACCTTCAAACCTTTAAGACCGCAGACACTTTATCTTTTGATAGCCAGGCACCGTCAACTTTCTTCACCATATTGTTTATTCACATGCTTTGTCCTCAGCAGTTGTGTCGTGAGGGTGAGAATCATAGAATGCCAATTTAATAGAAGAAAATATTCTTGCATTGAGGGAGTAATTGAGTGGAGACCCAATGTCCTTCCACCACCTTAATACTAAACGTATAAATATAGGCACAGAGATCTATTTATATATATATATATATATATATATATATATATATATATGCATATGCACATGTCCTTGTCTGGATGTCTATAAATTCCCTTTGCCTCCCAGTTCTTTCCTCTATTTCATTTGATTTTCCTCCTGTCCCACTATCAGGCTCCTAGATCGTCACTCTTTATGGAGTAGAAATCCTCATCATTCTCCCACAGAGCGGAGCACATTTACAACTGATGATCTTGCATTTAGCAGCCCAACACATAACACCTCCATCCCGGGTGCTCCCTAATCCAGCACCCATCTTGGGAAGGAGTTGTTCAAAGGGGCTAAGGCTTCATATGAAGGAAGGTAGAGAGTCCAGGATGCAGGTCTATGACACACAATTTCCCACCAGTTCACAGATCTCAGACCCATAGACCCCACACCCTAAGGCCCATTCCGAGGAGTTCAGGCATCAGGAATGAGGTCCCAAATGAGAGGACTTCTGAGGGGAATGCAAGAATAAAATAAACATCTATGAGATATTGTTGGGGGCTTCTATCACAAGGATTCCTGTCACTTAGAAGGAATTTTAACAATCAGCCTCCCTATTCGGCTGAGCTTGGCTGGGATAGGTCAGGCATCAGACCTTGATCAATGCTGGAAACCCTGACAGAAAGTAGCAAGATGAAGCCTAATGAACCCTAGGTCATAACTCAGAGCTTAGAACCTGTCCACCCAGTTCCAACCTGCACCTGCTGCCTCATCATCTAAAAGATGCTGCATGGATGTGTTGGTGCTGCGATTGTGACCATGTCTTGGGAGCAGAAGTAGGACAGCTAGGACACAGTGGTTGTGCCTTGGCCTGCAAACACAAGGGCAGCAGTTCAAAGCCACCAGCCACCCCAAGGGAGAAAGATGGGACTTCCTACTCTCATAGACATGGACAATCTTCCCTGTCCTGTGAGCCAAAAGGGACTTATTAGAATAGGACTTGGTGTCATGGCTGTGAAGGGGGTGCATGTTTCAGTGGAGGCGTGGCACAGAAGCTGAGTTTGAGTTGAGGATCAAATATGGCTGACATCAAGTCTGGCTGAAAGCCCCATGCCGTGGCTTTGAATTCGTGTAACCAGGTCTCTAACTTCCTTCATCCTTGCCCAAGGCACATCCAAACCCAAATCAAAGTCACTGCTGTTGAGTCGAGGGCCACTCACGGTGACGCTACAGGACAGGGGAGAACTGCCCCCTGTGGCTTTCTGAGAGTGTTCCTGTTCACAGGACTAGACCTCATCCAGCTGCCCATCGTCTCATGGCGAGATTTCTCTGTTGGGCTCACCTAAAGGCTGAGCATGTGCCAAGGCCTCGAAGTCTTAAAGCTTTCCCACGACCTCTCACTCCCCCGTTCAGAACCTACATTTCCCCTCTGTGACCTGTGACTACCGAGTTTGCAGTTGATTTCATTTTATTCTGCAAGAGCATTAAAATGTAAGGCCTGGCAGAGCAAAGCTACTGACAAAGGTCCTAAGGCAAACGTCCTTCCATTGTCCTCTACTCCTCTCACTCTGTGACTGTGAGAATAGTGCACCGCCCTCGGGGCTGAATCATTCTAATTTAAGGCTATGCTAAAACAACTTCCTTCTCAGATGGAAGGCTTGCACCTGATGCACGACAAAGTTAGAGCTTATGGATAAATAAATGATAAAGATGTTCCCAAAAGGGAATGAGGAGAATGTCCCCTTACGAATTGTATGTGGGTACAAAGTTCATTGGTGTGGAAAGCCTGTGAGGGAAACGAGATGAACTCACAAGCAAAGTTTACCTGTGACTCATATGTAACTCAGGTGTAATCCCCAGTGCTTCTAGCTCATGTGTAACTCATAGCCCTCCTGGCTCATCTGTAATCCCTAGTCTTCCCGTATAAGTAGAGCTCTTTCTCCATTTTTTGAACTTTCGAACCCTTGGTATTTTACCAGTTTTGTCTGCTTCCAACATAAAAACAACAACAACAATAAAAACAACAATTCTTTTGTTTCTCTCTTTATACGAATTCTAGTGGCATGCTACTCTTGGACATTACTTCACTGGGCATGCAACCCAGAGAAATGTGTAAATCACACATGTACAACTCAACCATAACCTCACACGTGTCTGCTGTGAGACGTAAAATGAGGTAAGCTCGTGTGGCAGGTCCTGTGAATGAGCATCTTCATATTTAGGCGAATTAGAACGGCGAACCAATACTGTTGCTTGCCAAGGGGTCTCTTCCGACCCATAGCAACCCTGTGCACAAAGCATACCAACCCAACCAAACAGAACACGGCCCCATTCTGAGCCATCCTCACCATAGCTCCTGCTGTTGCAGCCACCGCGCCAATACTTCCTGTCAGGGGCCTTCCTCTCCTTCGCCAACCCTCTGCTTGTCCGAGCATGATGTCCTTCGTAATTCATAAATTGTTATTATTTCATCATTTTTTACTCTATCAGATATCTCCCCCTACCCTCTTCTCTGCTGTCCATCCCCCAGGGAGGAGGCTATACGTAGATTCTTTAAATCAGTTAGTAATGAAGAAATAGAAGAATTCTACTGCCTTCAATTTGAAATTAAACATGCAATGAAGTTGAATTGATAATTATTGTGGAATGGAATGCAAACATTGGAAACAGAGGAAAGACTAGTACTTGGAAAATATGGTCTTGGCAATAAAAACCTGCGCTGGCGATGCCAGAACAACAACTTGTTCATAGTAAATACAATTTTCAACAACCCCAAAGGCAACTATAAACATGACCTTCTCCGCATGTAATACACAAAGCCAACCTGTTTACGTCTGTGGGAAGTGACGATGGAGAAGCTCAATATCAGCAACTAAAACCAGACAAGGGGCTGATTGTGGAACAGACCATCAATTGCTCATATGTAAGTTCAGGTCAAGGCTCAAGAAAATTAAAACAAGTCCCCAAGAGCCAAAATATGACCTTGAGTCAAGACCACTGGAATTCAGAGAACATCTCAAGAGCAGATTTACTGCATTGAATACTAAAGACAGAAGACTTGATGAGCTGTGGGAGGACTTCATGAAGAAAGCATAAGGCCATTGAAATAACAAGAAGGAAGAAAAACCAAAGTGGATGTCAGAAGAGACTGTGAAACTTGCTCTCAATCACAGAGCAGTTAAGACAAATGGATGAAAGGATGAAGTCAAAGAGTCAAACAGAAAATTTCAAAGGTCAGCTGAAGAAGACAAAGTCAAATATTAAATGTGCACAGACCTAAAGTAAGATAACCAATGACAACATGCTGAACATATCTGACACCAAAAGAAGTGAGGAAGAAATCCAAGCCTTGAGTTGACATGCTGTATGATGGTATAGGCAAAATATTGAATGATCAAGAGAAGATGGAGGGAAAGAATACAGAGTCACTCTACCAAGGAACACTAGCAGACATTCCACCACTTCAGGAGGTAGCACATGAGCAAAAACCAATGGTGCTGAAGGAAGAAGTTCAAGCTCCCCTAAAGGTGTTAGCCAAAACCATGACCCCAGGAATCCACAGAACATCAATTGAAATGTGTTTCCACTAGCTAATGAAGCACTGGAAACAATCACTGGTCAATGCCAGGAAAAGTGGAAGACAGATATTTGACCAACTGACGGGAAGAGACCATGTTGGTACCCATTCCAAAGAAAGGTGCCCCAACAGAATGCTCAAATGATAGGACAATATCATTGATATCATATGGAAATAAAATTGTGCTGAGGAACATCCAGCAAAAGTTGTAGCAGTGCATCCACAGGGAGCCCTGAGAGGTTCTGGCCGCACTGAGGAGAGGACATAGAACAAGGGATATCATTGCTCATGTCAGATGGATGTTAGCTGAAATCAAGAAATGCCAAGAGATGTTTACTTGGGTTTTATTGACTATGCCAAGGCATTGGACTGTGTGGATTATCCCAAACCATGGATTGCCTTGAGGAGAATGGGAATTCCAGAACTCTTCATTGTGCTCATTCAGAACTTACACATGGACCAAGAGGCAGGAGTGGGAATGAAAAAAAGGGAACACTGCATGGTCTAAGGGAAGTTGCATACCAGGGTTGCATCCTCTCACCATACTCACTCAATCTGCATACTGAGCAAATTCATCAGAGATGCTGGATATATATGGGTGGATATGTGGCACCAGGTTTTGGGAAGGCTTATTAACCACTTGCTGTACACCAGTTCTACGCAGAGGACACAACCTTGTTTGATGAAAGCGAGGAAGGACTTGAAACACTTGCAGATGAAGTTCAAGGATTGCAGCCCTCAGGATGGATTACAACTCAATGTCAAGAAGAGCAACTCCAAACAAGAGAAAGAAAGACAACCAAATCCTCACAAGCGGACCAACAGATAACAGCAGGATGAACAGGAAAGATTGAAGTTGTCAAGGAGTTGCTTTTGCTTTCACAAGAACCCTTTTGAGTGTTGGAAAGCAGAGAAGTTACTTTGAGAACTGAACTACGCCAGACACAACACATGGTATTTTCAATCACCTCACATGCATGTAAAGTCAGACATGGAATCAGGAAGACAAAAAGAATTGATATGCTTGGTGCTGACAAAGTATGTCGAGCATACCCTGGACAGTCAATAGAATGGACATCTGTCTTGGAAGAAGTCCTGGCAGAATGCTCTTCAGATGCACAGATATGAAGACTTCATGAAAAGACCTTGGAACAGGTTACCAGGAGAGCCCAGGCCCTGCGAAAGGACATCCTGCTTGGTAAACTAGAGGGCCCGTGGAAAAGAGGAAGGCTCTCAACAAAATGGATTGGCACAGTGGCTTGTAACCATGGGCTCAATCAAGCACAGGAACAATTGTGAGGATGGCGCCGAATCAGACAGTGAGTGTTTCAGAGGCTCTTTGAGGGTCAGAATCAACTGGACAGCACCTAACAAAAGAGTGATTCAGGATGAATGGACCTCGCGTAGCTTAGACATTCCCCTGTTGACCCCCTGTTCCCACCATTGGGTTACTGGGAGTCAGGCTGCTGTGAACACTGGTGTACAAGAATCTCTTGGGAGCCTTATTTTCATGCTGCTGGCTGTGTAAGGTTGATGATTGCTGTTAGGTGCCGGTGTACAGCCACCCCCTGGGACAGAGGAGAACTGCCCCCCTGGGGTATTTGTTAGTGCCATCTCTACCAGAGCAGACAGGCCAGTCTTTCTCCTGGGGAGGTGTTGATGGAGGGCTTTGAACCCTCTGTCTTCCTGTTGCAGTCAAGTGCTTAGCTTGTTGGTGCCACCTGGGCCCTTTTGGCTTTGCTGGATCAGATGCTCGAGCAAGGTGAAACTGTGAGGCTCCATCAAACTGTTTTCCACAGAGGATTCACCCTTTTACCAACCGGCACCAAGGATGACTATATCCACATGCGCCCAACACTTGCCAATTTCCAAATGTTTAAATGTTACTGTTTTTATAACCCTCTTATTCCTCTGTCTCTCCTGCGGATGAACCACCTCCCATGTGAAGCCTGCCTACCTGGCAGGTGATGCTGACTCTTGGCCTGGTGCCTTTTGGTGTGATCTGAGCATTTAATTGGACTTTTAGGTCCACCTCCCCTTGACCTCTCCCAGTCACGCACATACGCACACCACATATACCCTGTGGATGGAAATGGGGCAACACAAGTTGTGGGAAAGCCCCTCTTGATGAGAGCTCTTGACCAACTCCCTGGAAGGGTAAGCCAGTAGGCCAGCCTGATCACCAATGTTGTACACTGGAAATTGGTTGACCCTGCCTCCTCCAATCCTCTGACCATTGAGTGAGCATCTGTCACCTGCAGAGCCAAGGGGTCCGCTGTGTGGAGGTGGAGATGTGACCCCTTCTTGATGACAGTCAGGGGGACGAGACCTTACTTATAGAGCCACTGTGATAGGTATGAATGTAGCAGAAGTATTTTCTAGTACGTGCTTGTCCCCTTAGACAGATGACTGAAACGTGTGGGTGGAGAAGGGCAATGTGTTACAGTCCTGGGCCTGGAAATAGGACCAGCTCCCACGTGGTGTGCTCCCCACCAATTCTCAGCACTTCTCACCAAACCTCCCATTCTAGGGGTCTCAAAAAGGTCAGCCTGCTGCCTGGTACATAAACTTTCTGCAGTCCCCCCAGCTTCAGGGCCCACCCACTGACTAAAGGGTCTCTGAGCTGTTCTCATTGACAAAGGGGCTGGCCATTCACAGGAGACACTGCCCAGGCAAGTCAGTTTCCGGACTGCTGGTTGCCCACAGATTCCTCACAGAGGCCCAATGTCCTGACCTCCACAAGGTTGGAGTGACCCCTTTCCTCACACTGACACCATATCCCTTGACCATTTCCCTTATACCTTGTGAACTCAAGAAATCATTAACCCTTCCATGATGGCCTGATGAGGGTCTACTGTGTGGGTCAGTAAGAGGAAAATATCTAGGGGCTTGACGAGGGGTCAAGTCCAAGCTATTCAGCCCAAAGCTGCCAATGTGTAAGAGCTGTGGGCAGGTGCCTCAGCTTCTTAAGCGGGGGCCACTATGTGGCCAGTGTCCTGCTAAGCTCTTCCCCTTCTTGGAACTCATCAAGTCCATGCAACCTGGGCCACCCAAGAACCTGGCAATCTGGTTTCGCCTGCCCCCAGGCATACAGTGTAGGGTCCTTAGGCACTTGCAGGGGTAAGGTGCAGGTGGGCTGGAAGAGGCTGACATAGGAGTAGGACTGGGGGAGAGCAACCATTCTCACTGCCGCCCGCCAGTGTGCCTGAACAGGCTCCTGGTACTGCGAGGCCAGACCTGACTCCCTGCCGCCTTCTACCTGCCGTGGCTCCATGAAGACTGACACATGCAGAGAGTTGGGGCACAGCTCCTCCCTCTGCCTGGGTCTGCAACTGGGAGGTGTGTCGGCATTTCTGGGACTGCTTCTCTATCTCTGTAGGGCACAGGATTAGGGGACTGGGGTCTCTGTGAAAACTCTTAGAAAGATAGTCTCGCCCAAAATAATCTCATATGCCATAGGACACGGGCCTTCTGCCAGGGACGGATTCTCCAATAAGCAAGGTAAGCACCTGCTTACCTAATTCCATGCTTGTTCGAAAAATAAAGAAAGAAAAGGAAAGAAAAGAAAACAGTGCTATCCAATGGGCTTCAAATCAGAGCTACCATGTGAGTGAGTCATCCTTCTCCCTTAGAGAAGGATGGATGGGTTGGAACTACTTGAGGTTGGACGACAGCACTACCCACCAGCTCCACCAGGGGGCTTATCACCCCAAACCACTGCCATCTGGTCCATTCCACTCATGGAGACTCTCTGGGGTGATTTCGTGGCTGTAAATCATGACAGAAGCAGACAGCCTCATCTTTCTCCAGCAGAGAGGCTGGTGGGCTTGAACCACCCGCATTACCTGACATTCATGCAACACTTATCTGACAGCACCACCCCAAAACCCAACTTACTTCTGAGGAGTCAAGGGAACTCACAGCGACCTCCTATGGGTTTCTGAGACTGTAAGTGTTGATGAGAGTAGAGAGCCCACTCTTTCTCCCACAGAGCCGCTGGTGGTTTCAAACTGCCAACCATGCAGCACATCATAGCTAAACACAACACATCACCACTGCACCACCAGGGCTCCCAGGCTGCTGACCCGGGCTTTATCTCATAGATTTGATTCTTTTTCTTAAAAACAATTTATTAGGGGCTCATACAACTCTTATCACAGTCCATACATATACATACATCAATTGTATAAAGCACATCTGTACATTCTTTGCCCTAATCATTTTCTTTTTTTTTTCTCCTCTTTATTTTACATTTTATTAGGGACTCATACAACTCTTATCACAATCCATACATATACATACATCAATTGTATAAAGCACATCCATACATTCCCTGCCCCAATCATTCTCAAAGCGTTTGCTCTCCACTTAAGCCCTTTGCATCAGGTCCTCTTTTTTTTTTCTTCCCTCCCCGCTCCCCCTTCCCTCATGTGCCCTTGGGAATTTATACATCGTTATTTTGTCATATATTGCCCTATCCGGAGTCTCCCTTCCCCCTCTTCTCTGCTGTCCCTCTTCCAGGGAGGAGGTCACATGTGGATCCTTGTTATCAGTTCCCCCTTTCCAACCCACTCACCCTCCACTCTCCCAGCATCGCCCATCACACCCTTGGTCCAGAAGGTGTCACCCACCTATGGTCATGGTCAAATGAAGTGGATTTTCTTAGCTACTTATTTGGTTACTGTTTTTAATATAAAAAGTGAAGACATTCTTCTCTTCTTTTGGAAGCAAGCTTGTGTGTCACAAAAGACTATAAGCCAGTTTCCATTTTACTTTTGGCCACTCAGACCATGGTGGAGATCTGATGGGTAAGAAAGCTGGAATTGTTCAGGCTGTGAACCTTCAGAGAAAGCATTCTTGAACTAAAACCAATCTCACTGCTATCGAGCTGATGCCAACTCTTTATGGGAGTCGAGTCTTTCTCCGGCACAGCTGCTGGTGGTTTCAAACTGCAGACCATGAGGATCGTAGCCCAACGGGTCATCATTTCCATCTCGTTGATCCTGCCCCTCTGGGACTGGGTAGAACTGCCCCTGTGGATTTCCTCTACTGTAACTCTGTATGAGCGTAGAAAGCTCTATCTTTCTTCCTTGGAGCGACTTGTGTTTGCAAATGCTGACCTTGCGGAGTGCGGCAGCCTAATGGTCTTATTGAAAGAGAAATTACATACTAGACACTCACCTATAATTCCCATGTCCTTTGGAAGGCATATATTCTTGTATGCCGCTAACTCCAAACACACTGACATCAAGTCGATCCTGACTCAAAGCAACCTCATAGGACAGGGTAGAACTTCCCCGCTGGGATTCTGATATGGTATGCCTCTACTGTAGTAGAAAGTATGGCCATTCTCCCAGGGAGCGAGAGGTGGCTTCAAACTGCTGACTTTTCAGTTAGCAGGCCCCAGCGTAACCCACTGCGCCACCAGGGCTGCCTGCATACTGCTAGACTCTCTGTCTAAAGCATATGACCTGTGGGAAGGAGTGACAGAGGAAGGAGCCTTACGAGCGATCAGAGTCCTCAACGCCATTCAGCTGACCCTGCCTCGAATACCCCCAGCTCCTCAAGACCACAGAGCTGAATTCTTCTCCACACCACCTCTTTTTCGGTTTCCACCCTCCCGGCATCCTGGTGGTCAGGGCCTTCGATAACTTCTGCATGGAGGCCATGCTCATGCTGCCCAGTTGGTCCCACCTTCCCATCTTCTGGGACTACTGGAGACGTGGGGGTGGGTGTGGGCAGAGCTGGGTCTCAGACCCTTCGCCTTCCTCCAATGCAGATGGAGGTAGGTTGAGAATCCTTGGCCCTCAAATTGCCAATGGTGCACACTCGCCCCCTGCAACACCCAGGAGTCCAGTTTCTGAGCATGGCCTTCCCACCCCTCTCCACCTTTAACCTACTCAGACCTGACCAGAACCTCCTACTTGCCCTCAAGGCCTGGAGACAGCCAGGTGGCCTGGCCAGGAGAGATTCCTGAGAGGGGCTTCAGGCAAAACCCAGAGTACTGAGTGTTCAGTGCAGTTGCCACCAGAACACGGTGCGTGCCAGGTGCGCAGGTTGTGCCATGAAGGGGTGGTGGGCATGGGCGGTTAGCCAGAGTCCACGCAGTTCTGCCCCTATGCAGGCCTTGCTTGTTTGGGGCTTCTCGCTCAGAGTGAAGGAGCTCGCCCTGGAGACCACCAAGGCGCTGACCTGGCTGTGGGCGCTGATGCACCTTGCCCCAGGCTCTTCAATGGTCAGTAGGACCTGCTCCTGGGCGCCGAGCCTCGCCTCACTGCCCCGGAGTCCTCTAGTCAGGGCCGCGCCAATCGGGCAACAGGCGACCTTCACCTTTGTCTTCTTTCCTGCCCACATTGGGGGCCTAGTCCACGCGCAGTCATACAGGTGGACATGCTGCTCACGCCCCACAAGCAGCGGCTGAGGCACCTCTTCCATGAGCTCTAAGGTGGCCCTGCCCGCTGCCACCTCATCCCCTCCTAAACTGACCTGCTGCCCCCACCCTCTACCCCGGGCGTCCAGGGTGTGAAATAAAGAAGAAGAACCCCGCACATGTGTGTGTGTGCGTGTGCGCGCGTGTGCCAGCACCCGCGAAAGTGCAACAGCACACAGCCAGGACCAGGGCGCAGGTCCACCTCCCGGTCCCCTTGGCCTTGACCCTCACTGTGACTTGCCAACAGCCCTAGTTTCGGGAAGGCATGTGAGGAATCATCTCCTGGGGATTTGTGTGCCACCCTGATACCCTGCCACCCATACACATACCTGGCACTGCTGGGACACACTGGACAAGCTCCACTGCCCCCACCCACACCAATCTCTCCAGCACCGACAGGCTACCCCTCCCTCGAACACGCCTTTCCTGGCCCCGCCCAGCGGCCAGCCTAAATCTCTGATAGGAAGAAGGTCAAAAATCAGTTCCAGGAAAGAGTCTGGAGCCTTCTGGCCTCCAGTCCACGGATCTCAGGGCCACGGCCACTCGCCAACTCACACGCACAGGGAAAGCCAGGCTTCCAGGCCGAGAAAACCTTACTGAGGGCAGGCTTCCAAGCTCTCACTTGGGGGCCTTCTGGCACCCTGAAACCCACAGAAGACAGGAGGCCTTGGGATGGAGGCTCCCTCGCCCTCACCTACCAAGAAAACCCGAGGAAGGCGGTGGCTGGAATCAGCGTCAGCCTTGCACTATGTGACCACATTTCTTTTCCTGGATGAGCAGAATGGGAGAGGCTCCGAGGCCTGGGACTGGAGGGAGGCCACCAGTTGTCCTCACCCTACAGGCCAAGGGAGCCCGGAAGCTCTTAGGGAGTTCATTCCTCATTCCCTCTCACCTCTCACCCAGGCGCCTTCTCCACCATCCTGCTCTTCCTCCTCATCTTCACCTCGTTGTGGTCAATCTCTCTTCTCTACTTTATCTGGCTCTACCTGGACTGGGACACACCCAGCCAAGGTGAGTTTCAGACAGCCCCCCCCCCTCCCCGCCCCAGCAAAAACTGTCAGGACAAGAGACTGGGAGGACTCTGACAAACCAACTTCTGTGACCTGTGATCCCAGGTGGAAGATGCTCCACGTCGATGAGGAACCAGACAATTTGGAAGTACCTGAGGGATTATTTTCCTATCAAGGTGCCTGGTCAGATAGTCTAGGCACAGGCAGTGGGGAGGGGGCACACGGCAATCTTCTGGACCCTCCCAGAACCTTACACTTGGAAGTCCACTGAGGTGGAGGCCTAACTTTTCCCAGGGTGACGTTCCCTTTGCCTCTCTCTCCCCAATCCTGCCGGAATACTCACAGCTGGTGAAAACAGCCGAGTTGCCCCCTGACCGCAATTACGTGATGGGTGCCCACCCCACGGGATCATGTACAT
The DNA here is from genome assembly GCF_050624435.1 of Tenrec ecaudatus. Lineage (NCBI taxonomy): Eukaryota > Metazoa > Chordata > Mammalia > Afrosoricida > Tenrecidae > Tenrec > Tenrec ecaudatus. Next base: position 130,347,205 of record NC_134541.1, read on the forward strand.
CGGGTACAGCTGCAATTTCTGCACAGAGAGCAACGCCTTCTCCCAGCAGTTCCCTGGTCTCCAGCCCTTCATTGCCACGTTGGCAGGCTTATTCCGTCTCCCCATCTACCGTGACTTTCTCATGTTTTCTGGTGAGCAAGGAGGAAGAGGAGGTGGAGGAGGAGTTGACAGTTCCCATGGCTAGAGTCACACCTCCACCAGCACCACTCGCTCAGGGGCTTTGAGTGGATGCTGGTGATCTGGTGTGGGTACGTGGACTAGGGGCTGACAGCTAGTGGCATGAGGGCGTATGGGACAAAAGTGGGAGCTCACCCTTCCCATAAAGTGGAGGGATTCAGGAACCTCTGTGCTGGTGGAGACTACTTCCTACACCCACCTCCATCAACCACGCCTGCTACAGGATTCTGTTCTGTGGACCGACAGAACCTGGACTATATCCTATCTGAGAATCCGTGTGGTCAGCTTGTGGTCATCATCGTCGGGGGTGCCCAGGAGATGCTATACTCGGGCCCTGGCCAGCATTGTCTTAATCTCCTGAATCGCAAAGGCTTCGTGCCTGATGTCCCCCGGGGTCAGTGGAAGATGCGGGAGCTTTCACCTGGGTCCCGCTGAAGGGCCATACAGGCCGGGAGAGTGCCCACCTCTGTGCTGAGTTCTCACAGCGAACCAAACTCGGTGTGCAACCTCTGCCCACCCCACTCCATATCTGTGCATCAGAAAGAGGCAAGGTTAGAATGTCCAAAACCGAGGCCCTGGAAGTCCTGAGTTCAAGTCCCTGACACTCTCAGAGGCAAGCCTTTGGCCATGTTCCTCACCTGGGAAGTAGCGCACACGCCGCCTGGCAAGCATGTCATGTTGTCAAGGCCAAATGAGAAAAGTACCTGTTTTCATTGCACCGTTGAGTCTCAAGAAAAGTGAACCCTTCCAGGAGGATCATTCTTGGTGGCCAGAGGTGGATGCCCCCCCTTTGGTGTGGCTTCAGGGGTCTTGGAAAGCAGCAGCTGAGAGCCTCTGATGCAGCTCAGGCACCAGTCGCCAGCCTCATGCCTCCCTCCTCTCCTCCCAAGGGCCTCCCTGGTACCCATCTACTCTTTCGGAGAGAATGATATCTTCAACGTCAAGACTTTTCCTACCGACTCCTGGCAGTACCGCTGCCAGATGACCTTCAAGAAACTGGTGGGCTTTGCTCCTTGCATCTTCTTTGGTCAGAGTCTCTTCTCGGCCAAATCCTGGGGCCTCATGCCCTTCCCCAGGCCCATCACCACGGTGGGTGAGTACTCTTCTCCTAGGGCAAGCTGCCCTCATCCTCCTGGGCATCAGATGGCTCTGTGCTCAGCAGCTGCCTCCCTGTCTCCCCAGTGGGCCGCCCCATCGACATGCCCCAGGCCCTCCACCCAACGGAGGAAGACGTCGACCACTATCACACACTCTACTTGAAGGCCCTGGACCGGCTGTTTGAGGAGCACAAGGAGAGCTATGGTGTCCCTGCTGATGCTCACCTCACCTTCCTCTAACCCAGGCCTCGCCCTCCCTGCTCTGCCGAGTGCACAGCCGGGAAAATGCCACCCCCCTCCCTGACCTGTGGCTCACCTCCATCTAATAAAAGCTGGTTCCCTCTCAGGATGCCAGTGTCATTCAGTCGGGTGCCCGTCTGCTGAGGGCCATCCCAATCCCGTTTGAGCAAGTAGGCTCAGACACATCCCATTTCTACCTGAGCTTCTGCTTTGACTTGGGCAGAAAAAAACCCTGAATTCTCCTCCTAGGGAGCCTCAATGCAATGTGATAATGTGGACAAGCTCTTCTCCCCTGGCTGTGCCACCCCCACCCCATCTGTGAATGAAGCCACATGCTTGCTGAGAGCAAAAGGACACTGGGACAATGTTGGGGAGTTGGACTAGGTGGAGGGGCTGAATTTGAGGGTGAGCAGGCCTTAGTTAGGTGGTGAAGACTAGCTGGCTAAGTGACTTACCTTGAGCAAAGGATGAACTTGGTCAGAGGTACCCTGTGAGTAGGAAGGGAGGCGTCAATCCCACTGGTAGAAAAGACAGGTGTGCTATATAGCTGGCCTTTGTACACATGCCCCATCATGGGGAGAAGAAGGAGCCCTATATGCACAAGGTTTTCAGCAGCTTTTTCCTCTAAAGTTCAGAGCCAATTCCTTCTTCACCGGCTGTTTTTAGTCTGGAAACTCCACTGAAACCTGCTCACTTTGGGGGAGCCTAGTGGCTTCCATAATTTGGAAACTTTGTCAGGAAAGATCAGCCCTTGAAGAAGCCCTCCCATTTGGTCAAGTGTCAGGGCAGTGACAAAGAGGAAGGCCCTCAAGGAGGTGCATGGACACAGTGGCTGCAGCCATGAGCTCATGCAGAGGAGCCCTGGTGGGGATGTGCACCAACACCCACACGGAAAGAGCCTTGGCGGTGTAATGGTCATGGGTGTCGCTGCTAACCACAAGGTCAGCAGTTCCTACCACCCAGCAGGAGAAAGAGGAGCCTGTCTACTCCCGGGATGACTGTCCCCATAACGCTGTGAAGCAGCTCTACTCTGTTCTGCAGGCTTCCTGTGAGTGGGAAGGCACATGAGGGCACTGGGCTTGGTTTGGGGTTTCTTTGTGGAAATGGAATGATATTAAGTTAGTAATGTTGGCACAAGTCTGTCCACATGTGTTTGGAGGGACACAAATCTAACCAGGCAGTCGTTTACAGAGCCTTATGTTGTGGTCCCACCACCACCACCCCTGACTGTACTTTGCACAGTACAATGCGTGTCATTTCAGCCATTTGTTACTTGTATCATCCAGTGACATCAGTTACTCTCACCGTTATCCAGTTCCATTTTTATCATCCTTAGCAGAAACCCAGTAAACCTTACAGAATACCTGCTCCTCTGAGTGTGTGTGTGTGTGTGTGTGTGTGTGTGTGTAAAAGAGAGTGGTGGATGTGGGGGGAAGCATGTGTGCATGCTTTGCGTGAACGGACAGAGTCAGTTGGTTTTCCCTTCAACAATTCACGTGCCTTTTGCTTTGTGATATTGATTGTAAAACCCAAAAGGCAGCAGCACTCTTTCCACTTCCTCCATGGTTTACCGTTTCCCTGCTCCTGTCTTTCTTGTCTTCTGAGCTTCACCTCTGGGCAAACACTGACCCTTTTTGTCTCAAAAGCTTGGCTGCTACAGTGAGTGCACCCATTTGTGGACCAGGTGCTTTCACTCCCATATAGAGACCCATCTCTGAATTCCCTGTAATACCTTTGACCTTGTATAGTCTTTGTTCTGTCTCCCATGGCGCTCTCCTTGCCCGAACTCAAGCTTTCTGCGGTCTTCCTTAATTCCTGGCAAGGGCCACTAGATTCACAGACAATGCTCCCGAGTATGAGGTTTATGAGAGAAGTCACCAGGTTACAATTCTGATGAAATGTGCGCAGGATACGATTGTTCAGTTAGGACTGGTTTCTTCTTCACCACACGTCTTAGGCAGTCCTCTCTCTGGCCTTTAGCCTCTTGTCTCAGCCTCTGACCTGCTCCAGCAATGAGACAAAGGTCTTTGGGGGCTGCCAATGAATGGCAAAAGGGCATTCCATTCCATCGGAAGCTTCCAACTGTAGGCACTGAGTCCCAGGCCTTTAGGGCAGCAAGCCCAGCTCTCCCTATTAAATGCCCAGTGCCGCACCCTCCACAAACCAACCCCAGGGCCTGAAGCATTCAGTTTTACTTGCTCAGCGATCTGGGAGGTCCATGACTCTGTTGTGTGCTCTGCATCCTGGTTCTGCTGTAAGGCTGCTGCTGTGTCCTCTCTCACTGATATCTCCTGGATGAAGGTTCAAGGCACGGGGGAGCTTCTTACTTTTCTTTGTTTTCTTCCAACAGTTTTATTGGCATGTAGCTTACTTATCATACAATTCAATTGTTCAATTGTGCACTCATATCAAGGAGCATTGTACAATCATTACCACATCCATCATAGAGCACCACACCCCCACCCATACCCACATTCCCTGTGGTGACTCCGCCTTTAAGACGAGTTGTGCACTCACCATCCGTTCGGGTGCTACCTCCAGTCCTCCCGCCGGATCTTCTTCCTTGCTGGGAATGAGATACCCTTTCTCTTGGTATTGAGGTCGCTTACTTTATACCCCGCAGCCTGGCAATCACAAAGCATCCTGTTAACCAGCGCTCTAGACCCAATCCTATCAGTATCACCCCCACCTCCACAGATGACAGACTCATTATACAGTGGTTCTCCACCTTCCTCATGCCGTGACCCTTTCATGCCACTCCTCATGTGCTGGTGACCCCCCTCCCCTGCCCAATCATAAAATTATTTTCGTTGCAACTTCATAACTGTCATTTTGCTACTGTGATGAATCAGGCGACCCCTGTGAAACGGTTGTTAGACCCCCTGAGGGGTTGCGACCCACAGGTGGAGAACCCATGCATTAGGAAAAGGCCATTTGGTGGGAGTTCCACAGACTGTCTAGATGAGCCACATTAAATAACGCATTGCTCCGCAGTCATATTTACTGCAGGCTTTAGGTCTGTATCCCAGACTGAAATAAGAACCATTCATCAAAATGCAATGAGTCCAACTACAAGTGCATAAAATACATCCCGTGGAAGAATTTCCCCTTGTTCTCCATGAAAATACAGGCATTCCCATGACTTACCAGGGTCATTCTCAGGTGAGAAGTTCTGTGTTCACTTCCAGTTGGTACAGAGAAGTACTTAGTCCTTGCATTAGTCAGCACTCCCTCTTTATCCAAGGAGAGCGTTTGCCCCTCCTCGCTAGAATAGGCTAAGAGTCCCTGGTGATGCCGTGGTTAAGTGCTTAGTTGCTAAGGAAACGTCTGGGGTTCAATTTAACCAGCATATCTGAGGCAGATAGGTTTGGCAAGCTACTTCTGTAAAGAGTGCAGCCTATGGAACCCCAAGGGGGCAGATCCACTGTGTCACACAAGGTTGCTGAGGAACTGAATCAACTCAGAGACACAGTAAGTACAATGTCTGGCTGCCAGTAGGTGCCCTCTTGGCACAGGCATGGAGTTTGGGGGAGGGGGGTGTAGAGAAGAGCAGGCTTGAGTTCTTTGCTGGCCTCTCCTGTCACTGCTGCTTCATAATGCCTTGGGACTGGAGTAGAGGGCATTGGGGAAAGCTGGCCGAGTTCTCACCTGGTCTGGCCTGTCCCAACACAGCCTGGTTACAGTGGATTCCTTTCCCTGACAGCCCCATTCCGGAAGTCTTCAGAGCTTGTTATGGAAGGTGTTTTGGAGCAACCCGTGTGCTGCTGCTTCCTTAAACTCTGGCTCTGGTTTCTGCCCCTGCTCCACCCAGGCTTTCTCTGTGGGACCCCCAGCTCCATGCCTGGGCACCCTGGGCCTGCATTCCCTGGGTAGCCACTGTTCTTCCTTCTTTCGTGCCTCACAGCACCCAGCCAGCCACAATCTCACCTTTGAATTTCTCAGTGGGGTTTGGATACATTCTCTAACAGGCTCTTGGTCTATTGAAGCATTTGTCAATGAACCCAAGGTGAGCCTTGCCCTTTGGGGATGGGCTCATAGCACTTTCAAAGAGTGAAGAGCAAGGAGGAGGAGGAGGAGGAGGGAATGAGAGAGCGGGAGAAAGAGGAGAAAAGAGAAATGAACAGCAGTTCCTCTCGTTCATTTCCAAACTCTATTGTGTATTGTGCTGAGAGACTCCTCATTGCTTTGAACATGTCTGTGTGTGGTCTGGTTTGACTCCTTGTGAAAGTACTGAAGGCAGTGAATTATAGTGTATGAATCCGCTGGCTATTATCTTTGCAGCTTCTGCCCAATGAGTGGGTTGGACTGTACAGATGAGGGGCTTATGGCCCACCAAAGGGATTGGATCATTTGCTAAGAATGTACATAAGGTTCATGGCACACTTGTGGTGGCCCAGCCTGTCAAGCAGATCTCTGGAACCCTAACAAGAAGACAGGTCAGTTTTGCCATCCTGCTGAGCTTAAAAATGAGCTCTTTGGGGGTAGAAGAAAGGAGACGCCTTATTATTAGCACCAAGAACGTTGAAATGAGGAACAGTCCTTGGCATGGCGTCCCTGAGCCGGGTCCCTGCTAGACTCAGAAGACTGAGCTCTTCAATACTGGAGAGAGAGAGAAATGGTCATCAAGAAGCAGCAGCAGAAGCAGGAGAACCGAAAGACTGGCAGGAGTGTGTGCTGCACTTCTCAGCTCACAAAGCAAGAACATGGAGTCCCTTTGGTTAGGAGGCTTGCTAACAGAGTGACATGTCTCTGGGCACGTGAGGGCACTAGGTTAGTCTACCCATTGGGTTTAGAGAAGGAGTGTCTTCCGACTGAGGCTTCCCTGCAGTCCGTGCGGTGACTCCAGGCGCGTATCAGCATTGCTCAAGAGCTTTGTAACACTTACTGAAGCAGGGCAGAGGTAAGGCCGGCCCAAGAGACATAAGGAGCCAACAGCTAATAGGCAGAAGGCCAAGGAGAAACCTGATTTAGGCCTGGCTTAGGGGAGGCTATCCTGAAAACCATATCTGGAATATTTCCTAATTCTAATGTGTAAACTGTTACTTCCATAATAAACACCATAGTCGTGAGTATTGTCCTTGAGTTCTGAGCCGTCATTTCAAAGAACTGTCAAACCCAGCAGAGGAGCAGCCTGTGCTATGGGACCACTTGGTGTCAGAATTGGTGAAAAGATCATAGGGTGGAGGCACATATGGTGTGACTTCCACCTTAAAAGGATCAGCCTTGAACTATGGAACTTGATGTTCCTCTCCACTGTGAGATAGGAGAAACCAGATACTATGCTGACAGAGACACACAGGGTAGTTATGATAATTTAGGGCTCAGGATGAACTTGAATATAAGCATCACCCAGGTTTTTCTTGGGGATTTTCTCTTGTGTTCAGTGGGGGCAGAGGGAAGAACTTCAGGTAAGGACTGGGGGCAAGAGGTGCAGGGCAGTGGAGGGCCCAGAGCCTGCTGGATCTTCCTTCCTCTCAGCCTTCAGTCTGTCTGCTGATCCCGTGAGTTGGGGGTGCATCTCACCAGAGGAAAGGGAGGTGATGTATGGGCCCTTTGTGGGGGATGTCACGGAGAGTGGAGTGTCTACCTTTCCCATCCAACCCCTATTTGAACCCTAAAACCAGTGTGTCATACTGACGGATGGCAGTGACATTGGACCTAAAGCTAGAGAGGGATATTGAGAAGCCAGTAGAGTTTGACTGGAAAAAAATGGAGTTGGTGGAAGCAGACCTATGTTACAATGCTCCCAGTACCTGTGAGGCCTTGGGGCAAGTCTATCTGAAAAGAGGCTAGAACTGGTCTGAGCTGATAGAGTAAGAAAGGAGAGGGGGCACTGACCTCCTGTGAAAAAACTGGGGCGGATGGAGAGCCCACAGCACAATCCTGAAAGGGGCAGTCGGTCAAGGTCAGCCTTGTGTCTCTGGGAAAAAAACATGAAATCCGTTTGAGGGTGTTCTTGTCCTGCTGGGGAAAGATCTGCAGGGACAGAAGGGACTGACCATGATGTCCCTTGAACAAGCACAATGTGTCCCTTTTTCATCCATGAGATTCACACCCTCCCTATGGCTGTGACACAACGCTGGTAGGCGGCCCCGCCCCATCCCCTGACTCCAACCTCGCCAGTCAGCCTTCTTCGGAGAGTACCACTCTCTCCGGGAAGCCAGCCAAGATTGAGAAAACCTGTTGCTTCCTGAGCCTTCACAAGCAGCCTCTGTTCCCTAGCCCACTAGAGGATAAATGTCACTGGAACACATTTAACACTGGGACTTGGTTTTCTCCAAACTTACTGTCCCCATTCTATGTGACCCTATAGGATGGGATGGATTTCCTACACGGTCACTCTTAATGGAGTAGAAATCCTCATCTTTGTCCCACAGAGTGGAGCGTGGTTTTGAACTGCTGATCTTGTGGTTCGCAGCCCAACACGTGACCCCTCCGTTCGTGGTGCTCCCTAATCCAGCACCCATCGTGGGCAGGAGTTTTTCTAAGGGGCTAAGGCTTCATATGGAGGAAGGTGGAGAGTCCAGGATGCAGGTGGATGACAGACATCTGCCACCAGTTCACAGACCTTAGACCCATAGACCCCACACCACAAGTCCCAGCATGAGGAGTTGAGCCAGCAGGACTGAGGTCCCAGGTGAGATGTCTTCTGAGGGAAACACAAGGATGAAGCACACATCAATGAGCCATTGCTGGCGGCTTCTATCACAGGGATTCCAGTCACATGGAAGGAAATTGAACAATCAGCTTCCCTGTTAGGCTAAGCTTGGCTGGGATAGGTCAGGTCTCAGACCTTGATCAACGCTGGAAGCCCTGACAGAAAGCAGCAAGATGAAGCCTAATGAACCCTAGGTCAGAACTCAGAGCTTAGAACCTGTCCACCAGTTCCAACCTGCACCTGCTGCCTCATCATCTAGAAATATGCTGCCCGGATGTCTTGGTGCTGCCACAGTGACCATGTCGTGGGAGCAGAAGTAGGACAGCTAGGACCCAGTTGTTGTGCCTTGGCCTGCAAACACGAGAGCAGCAGCTCAAAGCCACCAGCCACCCCAAGGGAGAAAGATGGGACTTCCTCCGCTAATAGACAGGGACAGTCTACAAAGTCCTGTGAGCCGTAAGGGACTTATTAGAATAGGACTTGGTCTCATGGCTGGGAAGGGGGTGCATGTTTCGGGGGAGGCGTGGCACAGAAGCTGAGTTTGAGTTAAGGATCAAACACAGCTCAGTCAAGTCTGGCTGAAAGCCCCATGCCGTGCCTTTGAATTCATGTAGCGAGGTCTCTAACTTCCTTCATCCTTGCCCAAGGCACATCCAAACCCAAAGCAACGTCACTGCTGTCGAGTTGATTACCACTCGCGGTGACACTACAGGACAGGGGAGAACTGCCCCGTGGGTTTCTGAGAGTGTCCTTGTTCACAGGACTACAACTCTTCCAGCTGTCCATCGTCTCATGGCTTGAGATCTCTGTTGGGCTCAACTCAAAGACTGAGCATGTGCCAAGACCTGGAAGTTTTGAAGTTACGCCACGACCTCTCACTCACCACTTTCGGAACCTCCATTTCCCCTTCTGTAACCTGTGACTAGCGAGTTTGCAGTTGATTTCATTTTATTCTGCAAGAGCACTAAAATGAAAGGCCTGGCAGAGAGAAGCTGCTGAGAGAGGGCAGAGGGCAAACTTCCTTCCATTGTCCTCTACTCCTCTTCTTCTGTGACTGGCAGAGTAGGTGCACCGTCCTCCGGGGCTGAATCATTCTATTTTAAGACTATGTTAAAAATAATTCCTTCTCAGAAGGAAGGCTCGCAGATGATGCACGACAAAGTTAGAGCTTATGCATAAATAAATGATAAAGATGTTCCCAAAGAAAATGAGGAGAATGTCCCCCTAGGAGGAATTTGGGTCGACAGTTCATTGGTGTGGAAAATCTGTGATGGAAACGAAATGAACTCACATGCAAAATTTACCTGTGACTTCTATGTAACTCAGGTGCAATCCCCAGTCCTCCTGCCTCACGTGTAACTCATATCCCCCCTGGCTCATCTGTAATCCCTAGTCTTCCTGTACAAGAAAAGGTCTTTCTCCATTTTTGAACTTTGGAACCCTTGGTATTTTACCAGGTTTGGCTGCTTCCAACCCAACAACAAAAACAACAACAATTCTATTGTTTCTCTCTTTATAGGATTCTAGTGGCATGCTACTCTTGGACATTACTTCACTGTGCATGGAACACAGAGAACTATGTAAATAACACATGGATAACTTAATCATAACCTCACACGTGTCTGCTGTGAGACGTAAGGTGAGGTAAGCTCGTGTGGCAGGTCCTGTGAATGAGCATCTTCATGTTTAGGTGAAATAGAACTGTGACCCAATACTGTTCATTGCCAAGGGGTCTCTTCCGACCCATAGCAACCCTGTGCACAAAGCATAGCAACCCAACCAAACAGAACACGGCCCCATTCTGAGCCATCCTCACCATAGCTCCTGCTGTTGCAGCCACCGCGCCAATCCTTCCTGTCAAGGGCCTTCCTCTCCTTCGACACCCCTCTGCTTGTCCGAGCATGATGTCCTTCGTAATTCATAAATTGTTATTATTTCGTCATTTTTTACTCTGTCAGACATCTCCCCCTACCCTCTTCTCTGCTGTCCATCCCCCAGGGAGGAGGCTATACGTAGATTCTTTAAATCAGTTACCCCTTTCCATCCCACGTTCCCTCCACCCTCAGGCATCACCACTCTCATCACTGGTCCTGGAGGAGTCATCTGTCTGGATTCCCTGTGTTTTCCGTTCCTATCTGTACCAGTGTACATCCTCTGGTCTAGCCAGATTTGGAAGGTAGAATTGGGATCATGATAGTGGGGGGAGGAAGTATTTAATAACTGGAGGAAAGTTATATGTTTCTTTGTTGCTACCCTGCACCCTGACTGGCTCATCTCCTCTCCACAACCATTCATGTAGGAGGGTGTCCGGTTGGCTGCCCAAGGGCTTTGAGTCTCCACTCTGCACCTGCACATTTTCAATGATATCATTTTTTGTTCTTTGATACTTGATACCTCTTCCCTTAGACAGCTAGTGGTCACACAGGCTGGTGTGTTTCTTCCATGTGGGCTTTGTTGTTTCTGAACTAGATGGCCACTTGTTTATCTTTGAGCCTCCAAGACCCCAGACGCGATATCTATTGATAGCCGGGAACCATCAGCTTTCTTCACCACATTGGCTCATGCACACATTTGTCTTCATTGATCGTATCAGGAAGGTGGGCACCCACTGATATGATTTTTAGTTCTTTGATGTCTGAAGGGGCTCATGAAACTCTTATCACAATCCATACATACATCAGTTGTGTAAAGTACATATGTACATTCATTGCCCTCAGCATTCTCAAAACATTTGCTCTCCACCCAAGCCCCTGGCATCAGCTCCTCATCGTTATTTCACACTCCCTCCCACCTCTCCCCTCCCCCATGAACCCTTGCTAATATACAAATTATGGTTTTGTCATATCTTGCAATGGCCAACGTCTACCTTCACCCACCTTTCTGTTGTCCATCCCCGAGGGAGGAGTCTATACGTAGATCCTTGTAATAGGTTCCCTGTTTGTAACCAACCCTCTTTCAACCCTCCCAGTATCGCCACTCAGAATACTGATCCTAAAGGGGTCCTCTTCCCTGTATTCCTGTGTTTCCACTTCCTATCTGTACTAGTGTACATCCTCTGGTCTAGCCAGATTTGTAAGGTTGAATTGGGATCGTGATAGTGAGTGGAGAGAAAGCATTTAGGAACTAGAGGAAAGATGTATTTTTCAAGGTTGCTACATCACAACCTGACTAGCTCATCTGCGCCCAAAGACCTTTCTGTAGTGGGATGTCCACTGGCCTACACTCACCCATCCATTTATTCACCCATCCATCTATTGTCTGTCCATCCACCCATTCATCCATCGTTCCATGCACCCACCCATCCATGTAGCCTTCCATCCATGCACAGTTAAGGAATGGCAACAAATGTACAAATGTTCTTGACACTGTGCATGGATGCCAGAGAACTGTGTAAATCACACATGTACAAGTCAACCGTAACTCACGCGTGTCTGCTGTGAGACGTAAGGTGAGGTAAGCTCGTGTGGCAGGTCCTGTGAATGAGCATCTTCATGTTTAGGTGAAATAGAACTGTGACCCAATACTGTTCATTGCCAAGGGGTCTCTTCCGACCCATAGCAACCCTGTGCACAAAGCATAGCAACCCAACCAAACAGAACACGGCCCCATTCTGAGCCATCTTCACCATAGCTCCTGCTGTTGCAGCCACCGCGCCAATCCTTCCTGTCAAGGGCCTTCCTCTCCTTCGACACCCCTCTGCTTGTCCGAGCATGATGTCCTTCGTAATTCATAAATTGTTATTATTTCGTCATTTTTTACTCTGTCAGACATCTCCCCCTACCCTCTTCTCTGCTGTCCATCCCCCAGGGAGGAGGCTATACGTAGATTCTTTAAATCAGTTACCCCTTTCCATCCCACGTTCCCTCCACCCTCAGGCATCACCACTCTCATCACTGGTCCTGGAGGAGTCATCTGTCTGGATTCCCTGTGTTTTCCGTTCCTATCTGTACCAGTGTACATCCTCTGGTCTAGCCAGATTTGGAAGGTAGAATTGGGATCATGATAGTGGGGGGAGGAAGTATTTAATAACTGGAGGAAAGTTATATGTTTCTTTGTTGCTACCCTGCACCCTGACTGGCTCATCTCCTCTCCACAACCATTCATGTAGGAGGGTGTCCGGTTGGCTGCCCAAGGGCTTTGAGTCTCCACTCTGCACCTGCACATTTTCAATGATATCATTTTTTGTTCTTTGATACTTGATACCTCTTCCCTTAGACAGCTAGTGGTCACACAGGCTGGTGTGTTTCTTCCATGTGGGCTTTGTTGTTTCTGAACTAGATGGCCACTTGTTTATCTTTGAGCCTCCAAGACCCCAGACGCGATATCTATTGATAGCCGGGAACCATCAGCTTTCTTCACCACATTGGCTCATGCACACATTTGTCTTCATTGATCGTATCAGGAAGGTGGGCACCCACTGATATGATTTTTAGTTCTTTGATGTCTGAAGGGGCTCATGAAACTCTTATCACAATCCATACATACATCAGTTGTGTAAAGTACATATGTACATTCATTGCCCTCAGCATTCTCAAAACATTTGCTCTCCACCCAAGCCCCTGGCATCAGCTCCTCATCGTTATTTCACACTCCCTCCCACCTCTCCCCTCCCCCATGAACCCTTGCTAATATACAAATTATGGTTTTGTCATATCTTGCAATGGCCAACGTCTACCTTCACCCACCTTTCTGTTGTCCATCCCCGAGGGAGGAGTCTATACGTAGATCCTTGTAATAGGTTCCCTGTTTGTAACCAACCCTCTTTCAACCCTCCCAGTATCGCCACTCAGAATACTGATCCTAAAGGGGTCCTCTTCCCTGTATTCCTGTGTTTCCACTTCCTATCTGTACTAGTGTACATCCTCTGGTCTAGCCAGATTTGTAAGGTTGAATTGGGATCGTGATAGTGAGTGGAGAGAAAGCATTTAGGAACTAGAGGAAAGATGTATTTTTCAAGGTTGCTACATCACAACCTGACTAGCTCATCTGCGCCCAAAGACCTTTCTGTAGTGGGATGTCCACTGGCCTACACTCACCCATCCATTTATTCACCCATCCATCTATTGTCTGTCCATCCACCCATTCATCCATCGTTCCATGCACCCACCCATCCATGTAGCCTTCCATCCATGCACAGTTAAGGAATGGCAACAAATGTACAAATGTTCTTGACACTGTGCATGGATGCCAGAGAACTGTGTAAATCACACATGTACAAGTCAACCGTAACTCACGCGTGTCTGCTGTGAGACGTGAGATGAGGTAATCTCGTGTGGCATGTCCTGTGAACGAGGATCTTCATGTGTAGGTGAATTAGAACTGCGACCCGGCTAAGCTCGCCCCGTGGTCCCGTGGATCTGTGTCTTGCTTCAACAGTGTTTGAACAGAACAGATCCGGGAACTCCCTGCCTCCAACCTTCTGCCACGCAACAGGTTTCTTTCCGGAAGTAACATGGGGACCATCTTCTCAGCCAGCTCCTCCTCTTGGGACGAGCGAACACTTTTATGTGGCGTATGGTGACCTCCAAACCGACGCATCATTAGCCCTTAGATCCGTCAGAATTCTTCCGCCGACGCGGAGGCTGGCGTCAACCGTCTGGTCAACCTGCACCTGCAGGCCTCTTGCATCTACTTCTCTCTGGGCTTCTTTTTCCACCGCGACGATGTGGCCTTGGAAGGCGTGGGGCACTTCTTCCGCGAGCTGGAGAATACCCGCGAGGGGGCCGAACATCTCTTGAAGCTGCAGAACCACTTCTAATATGTGCAGAAACCGTCTCAAGATGAGTGTGGTCAAACCCTGGACGCCATGGAAGCTGCCCTAGCCCTGGAGAAAAAACTCAAGCGGGCTCTTCTGGACCTGCGTGCGGTGAGGTCCACTCACGCTGACCCTCATCTCTGTGACTTTCTGGAGAACCACTTCCTGGACAAGGAGGTGAAACTCCACAAGAAGATGGCCAGCACCCAGGCCGGGCTGGGCGAGGATCTCTTGGAGAGGCTCACTCTCAAAGACGACTAGGAACCTGTGGCGCCAAGCCACCTGCCAGGGGCCCTCTTCCTCCCCTCTGCCGGCTTTAGCCCCTCTGCCTGAACCCCTGGATGCGCCAGCCAGCCACAGCGCCACCGCCCTGGAACCCCTCCCCCAAGCTGGGGACCAAAAGAAACAATAAAGTTTCCTTTTGCAGCAAAAAAAACAAAAACAAAACTGTGACCCAATACTGTTCATTGCCAAGGAGTTACTTCCGACCCATAGCAAGCCCGTGCACAAAGCATAGCAACCCAACCAAACAGAACACGGCCCCATTCTGAGCCATCCTCACCATAGCTCCTGGTGTTGGAGCCTCCGTGCCAATCCTTCCTGTCAAGGGCCTTCCTCTCCTTCGCCACCCCTCTGCTTGACCAAGCATGATGTCCTTCTCCAGGGACTGGTCTCCCCTGAAAGCATGTGCAAGGTCTGTGAGACAAAATCTCCCCTGACTTCTTCCAATACAGATGGGTTTGTCATTTTTGCAGTCCATGCACGTTCAAGATGCTGCCCCAGCACCACCATGCAAATGCATCCTTTCTTCCTGCATGTCCTTGATTCAGGGTTCCACTCTCACCTGCATCAGATGCCATTGAAAACACGATGGCCTGGGCCAGCCTCACCTTAGTCCTCAAAGTAGCATCCTTACTGTTCAAGAGTCTAAAGAAGTCTTGGGAAGCAGAGTTAGACAGTGCAACACGTTTTTTGAACGCTTGATGGCTAATTCCCTAAGCATTGATTGTGACCCAGGCAAGACCCAATCCTTGTCAACATCAACTTTTTGTCCATTTTTCATGATGTGACCTGTTGGTCCAGTGGGGAAGATTTCGGTCTTCTTTACATGGAGTTGTGATCCGTACTGAAGGCTGCAGTAATTGATCCTCATCAGCAAAGGCTTCAAGTCCTCCTCACTTTCAGCAGGCAAGGTTGTATCACCTGCATATTGCTGGTTATTAATAAACCTTCCTCCAATCCTGATGCCACTATCCTCTTCATGTTATCCAGACTCTCTGATGATTTGCTCATCATACAGATTGAATAAGTACGGTGAGAAGATGCAACCCTGACACACATCTCCCCTGATTTTTTAAAATCATTTTATTAGGGGCTCATACAACTCTTGTTTTTTTAAAATCATTTTATTGGGGGTTCATACAATTTTTATCACTATCTATACATACATTCATTTTGTCAAGCGCATATGTACATATGTTGCCATCATCATTCTCAAAACATTTGCCTTCTACTTGAGCCCTTGGTATCAGCTCCTCATTTTCCCCCTCCCTCCCCGTTCCCCCCTACCTAATGAACCCTTCTTATTCATAAATTGTTATTGTTTTGTCATATGTTACTCTGTGCGACGTCTCCCCCTGCCCTCCTCTTGTGTGTCACAAAAGACTATAAGCCAGTTTCCATTTTACTTTTGACCACTCAGACCATGGTGGAGATCTGATGGGTAAGAAAGCTGGAATTGTTCAGGCTGTGAACCTTCAGAGAAAGCATTCTTGAACTGACACCAATCTCACTGCTATCGAGTTGAAGCCAGCTCTTTATGGGAGTGGAGTCTTTCTCCGGCACAGCTGCTGGTGGTTTCAAACTGCAGACCATGAGGATGGCAGCCCAACGGATCACCATTGCCATCTCGTTGATCCTGCCCCTCTGGGACTGGGTAGAACTGCCCCTGTGGATTTCCTCTACTGTAACTCTGTGCGAGCGTAGAAAGCTCCATCTTTCTTCCTTGGAGTGACTTGTGTTTGCAAATGCTGACCTTGAGGAGTGCAGCAGGCTAAGAGTCTTATTGACAGAGAAATTACATACTAGACACTTATCTATAATTCCCATGGCCCTTTGGACGGCATATATTCTTGTATGCCGCTAACTCAAGAAATCCCCAAACTCACTGACATCAAGTCGATCCTGACTCAAAGCAACTTTATAGGACAGGGTAGAACTCCACCCCCTGTGCGGTTCTGAGATGGTTTGTCTCTACTGGAGTAGAAAGCATGGCCATTCTCCCAGGGAGCGAGTGGTGGCTTCACACTGCTGACTTTTCAATTAGCAGGCCCCAGCGAAACCCACTGCGCCACCAGGGCTGCCTGCATACTGCTAGACTCTCCGTCTAAAGCGTATGACCTGTGGGAAGGAGTGACAGAGGAAGGAGCCTTACGAGCAATCAGAGTCCTCAACGCCTTTCGGCTGACCCTGCCTCGAATACCCCCAGCTCCTCAAGACCACAGAGCTGAATTCTTCTCCACACAACCTCTTTTTCGGTTTCCACCCTCCCGGCATCCTGGTGGTCTGGGCCTTCGATAACTTCTGCATGGAGGCCATGCTCATGCTACCCAGTTGGTCCAACCTTCCCATCTTCTGGGACTACTGGCGACGTGGGGGTGGGTGTGGGCAGAGCTGGGTCTCAGACCCTTCGCTTTCCTCCAATGCAGGTGGAGGTAGGTTGAGAATCCTTGGCCCTCAAATTCCCAATGACGCACACTCGCCCCCTGCAACACCCAGGAGTCCAGTTTCTGAGCATGGCCTTCCCACCCCTCTCCACCTTTAACCTACTCAGACCTGACCAGAACCTCCTACTTGCCCTCTAGGCCTGGAGACAGCCAGGTGGCCTTTCCTGGCCAGGAGAGATTCCTGGGAGGGATTTCAGGCAAAACCCAGAGTTACTGAGTGTTCAGGTGCAGTTGGCACCAGAACACGGTGCGTGCCAGGTGCGCAGGTTGCGCCATGAATGAGTGGTGGGCATGGGCGGTTAGTCTGCGTCCACGCAGTTATGCCCCTCTCCAGGCCTTGCTTGTGTGGGGCTTCTCGCTCAGAGAGAAGGAGCTCGCCCTGGAGACCACCAAGGCGCTGAGATCCTGGCTGTGGGCGCTGCTGTCCCTTGCCCCAGGCTCTTCAATGGTTCCAGGACCTGCTGCTGGTCGCCGCGCCCCGCCTCACTACACAGGAGTCCTCTAGTCAGGCCACGCCAAGCAGACAGAGGGCGACCTTCACCCTTGGTTTCTTTCCTGCCCACCTCTTCCATGAGCTCTAAGGTGGCCCTGCCCGCTGCCACCTCATCCCCTCCTAAACTGACCTGCTGCCCCCACACTCACCTCCGGGTGTCCAGGGAGTGAAATAAAGAAGAGGAACCCTGCGCACGTGTGTGTGTGTGCGTGTGCGCACGTGTGCCAGCACCCGCGAGAGTGCGCTAGCAGACAGCCAGGACCAGGGCGCAGGTTCACCTCCCGGTCCCCTTGGCCTTGACCCTCACTGTGACTTGCCAACAGCCCTAGGTTGGGGAAGGCATTGGAGGAATCATCTCCTGGGGATTTGTGTGCCCCCTGCCACCCACACACATACCTGGCACTGCTGGGACCCACTGGATAAGCTCCACTGCCCCGACCCAACACCAATCTCTCCAGCACCCACGGGCTACCCCTCCCTCGAAAACGCCTTTCCCGGCCCCGCCCAGCAGCCAGCCTAAATCTCTGATAGGAAGAGGGTCAAAAATCAGTTCCAGGAAAAAGTCAGGAGCCTTCTGGCCTCCGGTCCACGGATCTCAGGGCCACGGCCACTCGCCAACTCACACGCACAGGGAAAGCCAGGCTTCCAGGCCGAGAAAACCTTACTGAGGGCAGGCTTCCAAGCTCTCACTTGGGGGCCTTCTGGCACCCTGAAAACCACAGAAGACAGGAGGCCTTGGAATGGAGGCTCCCCCTCCCTCACCTACCATGAAAACCCGAGGAAGGCGGTGGCTGGAATCAGCATCATCCTTGCACTATGTGACCACATTTCTTTTCATGGGTGAGCAGAATGGGAGAGGCTTGGGTGTCTTGGAGTGGAGGGAGGGCAACCAGTTGTCCTCACCCTACAGGCCAAGGCAACCCGGAAACTCTTAGCGAGTTCATTCCTCATTCCCTCTCACCTCTCACCCAGGCGCCTTCTCCACCAGCCTGCTCTTCCTCCTCCTCTTCACCTCGCTGTGGTCAATCTCTCTTCTCTACTTTGCCTGGCTCTACCTGCACTGGGATACCCCCAACCAAGGTGAGTTTGGTACAGCTGCCTCCCCGGCCCCCTCCCAGCAAAAACTGTCAGGACAGGACCCTGGGAGGACTGTGACATGCCAACTTCTGTGACCTGTGATCCCAGGTGGAAGATGCTCCACGTGGAAGAGGAACTGGACAATTTGGAAGTACCTGAGGGATTATTTTCCTATCAAGGTGACTGGTCAGATGGCCCAGGCACAGGCAGTGGGGAGGGGGCGCACGGCCATCTTCTGGCCCCTCCCAGGACCTTACACTTGGAGGTCCACTGAGGAGTAGGACTAACTTTTCCCAGTGTGATGTTCCCTTTGTCTCTCTCTCCCCAATCCTGCCGGAACACGCACAGCTGTTGAAAACAACCGAGTTGCCCCCCTGACCACAATTATGTGATGGGCGCCCACCCCCACGGGATCATGTGCATCGGGTTTTTCTGCAATTTCTGCACAGAGAGCAATGCCTTCTCCCAGCTGTTCCCTGGGCTCCGGTCCCTGCTTACTACATTGGCAGGCATCTTCTACCTCCCCATCTACCATGAATATCTCATGACTTCTGGTGAGCAAGGAGAAGGAGGAGGTAGAAGAGTAGGAGGAGGTGGTGAAGAGGAGGAGGAGGAGCAGCAGCAGCAGCAGCAGCAGGAAACAGTGCCCAGGGCTAGAGTACACCTCCACCAGCACCACTCGCTTCAGGTGCTTTGCGTGGATGCTGGTGACCTGGTGCAGGCATGTGGACTAGAGGCTGACACAGCGTGGGATGAGGGGATATGGGACAGAAGTTGGAGCTCACCCTTCCCATAAAGTGGAGGGACTCAGGGGACTCTGTGCTGGTGATGACTGCTTCCTGCGTCCCCAGCCACCCCCCCCCCCCGCCTTACAGGATTGATTTCTGTGGATCGTCAGAACCTGGACCAAATCCTATCACAGAACCCGTGCCGACAGCTTGTGGTCATCATCGTCGGGGGTGCGCAGGAGGCCCTGTACTCAAGCCCTGGCCAGCACTGCCTTAGTCTCCTGAATCGCAAAGGCTTCGTGCGCCTTGCGCTTCGGCATGGGTGAGTGGCTCTGATGTCCCCTGGAGTCAGTGGAAGATGCTGCAGCTTTCACCAGGGTCCCGCTGAAGGGCCATACAGGCAGGGAGAGTGCCCACCTCCGTGACTGAGTGCTCACACTCAGCCAATCACAGTGCGCAACCTCTGCCCACCCCACTCCATATCTGTGCATCAGAAAAAGGCAAGGTTAGAGTGGCCAAAACAGGGCTCCCGGGCATCCTGGGTTCAAATCCCTACCACGATCTCAGAGGCAAGCCCATGTTTTCTCACATGGGAAGTAGCACACGCCGCCTGGCAAGCATGTCATTTTGTAAAGGCAAAATGAGAAAAGTAACTGTTTTCAGTGCACCGTTGAGTCTCAAGAAAGGTGAGCCCTTTCTGCCATTTCTTTCTTGGTGGCCGGAGGTGGACGCCCCACTTTGGTGTGATTTCAGAGGTCTTGGGAAGAAGCAGCTGAGAGACTCTGAGACAACTCAGGTGCCTGCCACCAGCCTCATCCCTCCCTCCTCTCCTCCCAAGGGCCTCCCTGGTACCCATCTACTCTTTCGGAGAGAATGATATCTTCAATGTCAAAACTTTTCCTGCCGACTGCTGGCAGTACCGCTGCCAGATGACCTTCAAGAAACTGGTGGGCTTTTCTCCTTGTATCTTCTTTGGCCAGAGCATCTTCTCGGGTACCTCCTGGGGCATCATGCTATTCCACAGGACCATCACCACGGTGGGTGAGTACTCATCTCTGAGGGCAAGCTGCCTTCATACTCTTGGGCATGAGAGGGATCTGTGCACAGCAGCTGCGTCCCTGTCTCCCCAGTGGGCCGCCCTATCGACGTGCCCCAGGTCCTCCACCCCACGGAGGAAGACGTCGACCACTACCACATACTCTACTTGAAGGCCCTGGACCGTCTGTTTGAGGAGCACAAGGAGAGCTGTGGTGTCCCTGCTGATGCTCACCTCACCTTCCTCTAACCCAGGCCTCACCCTCCTTCCTCTGCCGAGTGCACAGCTGGGAAAATGTCACCCCCCTCCTCCCTGACCTGTGGCTCCCCTCCACGTAATAAAAGCTGGTTTCCTTTCAGGAGGCCAGTATCATGCAGTTGGGTGCCCATCTGCTCAGAGCCAGCCCATTCCCATTCGAGCAAGTAGGCTCAGGCAGCCCCCCATGTTCCACCTGAGCTTCTGCTTTGATTTGGGCAGCAAAACCCTGATTTCTCCTCCTAGGGAGGCTCAATGCAATGTGTGCCTGTGAACAAGCCCTGCTCCCCTGACTCTTCCCACCTCTATCCTTGCCGACCCAGTATGAGCAGAAGAACAACCCACCAAGCATAAATAAGTATCTATCTCGATCGATAATTTGGCTGGGTAGTGTATTCTAGCATTTGCGTTGTTTTCCTTCAGTTCTTGGAATATGTTACTCCACTCTCTCCTCTTCCTCATCGTTTCTGCTGATAGGTCTGAGGATATTCTTATGTGGAAGGCTTTATATCTGATTGCTTGTTTTCCCTAGCTGCTCTCATGATTTTCTCCTTTTCCTCATAGTTGGATAGTTTAACCTGTATGTGCCTTGGTGACTTCTTGGGATTCAGGTTTGCTGGTGTCCTTTCAGCCTCCTGAATGGTTTCCTTGTTTTCATTTTTAAGCTGGGGAAGTTTTCCTCCAAGAATTCTCTCACTATTGTTGCAGATGACTTCTTTGTTGTGTCTTCCTCCTGTAAGCCAATAATGTAATGTTGCTCCGCTTCATAGCATCAGACATAGCTCCTAGGTTTACTTCAGCTTCTCTGAGGATCTTATTAGATTTTTGTTCACGTTTGTGAAAGTCTGCTTGGCTGTCCTCCAAGTCACTGATGCGGTTCTCTGATTCCTCCCTTCTATTCTCAATGTCCGTGTTTCTGCTACTGGCTTTTGTTATCTCCTCCCTAAGCTCCTGTATTTCCCTTTGGTGTATGGACTTTATCTCCTCTATCATTTCATCTTTTTTCTGATTGTTTTCCTCATATCCTGTACGACTCCAAACAGCATTCTGAAAATTCCTTTCTGTGGCAGCTCAATGTCTGCTTCTTCTATGTATGTTGTTTTGTTCAGGAGTTCTTCTGCCATTGCCTTTTCTTTCTCCTGTTTTTCTTTTGAGGTTGTTGGGACTGATGGCTGTTTGTGTTGCCTTGTTTTAGAGGAGCCAGGTGAGTTGAAGAGCACTGGCTATCTCTGGGTGATTTGTAGGTATGATTCTTCGACCTGCCTACTGCTAATTTCACCATGGGATTAACCTACCCCTTTATCCTCCTGTGGCTACCCTATCAGGGGCGTGCCCCAGAATGCTGGTGGGTTGCCTGCTTTGGTGTTGCAGAGGATAGACAGAGATTCCTGCAAAAGCTTGTAATGTTGATGGCATTGGCTGAGCTGCCTTATGCCCCCAGGTACACAGGCAGGAATTCTCGGGTGAGAAGTTGGGTAGAATATCTGCTGGAGGGAAAGCCGGCTTTCCCTAACCTCGGGCTACCTACACAGGGTGGAGTTCACCTAGCTGGGGGTTGTGCAGGCATAAATGCCCTACGGAAAAGGGGGTGCTCCCGTGGTTAGCAGTGGAGTGTGAGAGAACAGGAAAGAGAGAAAGAGGAGGAAAAAATTAAAAAGCAAGAGCATTTAGGTTGCGCAGGAATATAGGGAAGAGAGGGAAACAAAAGCAACTATGCAGTTGAGTCCCACTCCCAAACCATGGAGTTACAGGGTTTAGTCCCTGCCCCATGGCAGCCCCGCAACTTCAGCTGAGATGAGAGAGAAGGCCACTGAGCAGCTCTCAAGACGGTGGCAGGACAGAGAGCAGAGACGTAAACAGAAGCAAAAATATATCTGAACCCCCATCTCTGCCGGTGAAGCTACTTGGGTCTTGTCCTTGCCCTGAAGGAGGCAGGGGCAAACTGTGGCTGTGATGAGATCAAGCCCTGCTACAGGCTCCAAATGGTCCCTGCTCCAACAGATACAGTGGTGTGGGCGAGGTCAAGCCCCAGCCTGCTTCCACTGAGATAAGACCAAAGCCCCCAGCCCCTGAAAACCCCATGGGTCTTTCCCTACTAATCTTTATGATGCTCCTCCTGCGTTCCAGCAGTGTTGAATTTCCCTCTAAGCAACTCTCCTGGGCTGGATTCTGCGGAGTACCCCTGCTATGTGTCACTCCGTTGCCATCTTCCCGGAAGTCTCCGCAAGGTACTTTTTGACAATGTATGTCACACCATTCCTCTTGATTGTATCACTCCCAGCAAGGTACACCATAGGATTTTCTGATTCAAAACAACCAATACCAGTCCATTTCAGCTCACCAATACCTAGGATATCTATGTTTATGTGTCCAATTTCATTTTTCAGGACTTCCAATGCTCCTACTGTCACACTTTATACTCCTACAAAGAAATGAATTCCTGAGACGTGGCATCACGTAGATTCACCTAAAACTTTGTGCTGAATGAAACAAGGCAGACATGACAGGTCCAACATTGTCGGATTCGGTGGATGTGAGCTATCTAGAATACCCCCAAACTAGCTGCCATCACATTGGCTCATAGTGACCTTGGAGGACAGATTAGCATTGTCCCTGTGGGTCTCCCAGATTAAATCTTTGTGGGCACTGACAGCTTCAGTTTTCTTCCAAAGATATGCTCATGGGTTTGAACTTCTGGCCTTGAGGTTAGCAGTCTGATATGTAAAAAGCACATTCAAAACCGCCCACCCCGGCCCCCTTCCCTCCACACACATACTACTGGCATCCAGCAGTTTGACTCAAATCAGCCCCTTACAGGGCTTTTGAGATGGTAAATATATATTTTAAAATTTGATACTGGGAAAAATAATTTCTAAATTATCAAGGGTTCATGAGGGAGGGCAAAATGAAGAGCTAATACCAAGAGCTCAAGTAGAAAGCAAATGTTTTGAGAATGATAATGGCAACAAATGTACAAATGTGCTTGACACAATGGGTGTATGTATGGATTGTGAGGAGTTGAAGGACTCCCCAATAAAATGATTTGGGGAAAAATATATACATATGTATACTGAAAAAATATTTTGATAGTGAAAATCTCTATAGCCAACAGCTCCATCATTCTCCCACAAAAGTAGCTGATGGGTTTGAACCACTGTGCTTTTGTAGGCAGCCCCACACCACCACCAATGGGACTCAGGAACTTTTATTCATAAATAAAAATAGTTTTGTGGTGAGTAGGAGATGGTTGGGAAGAGAGTGGAGAATTATTATTTAAAAGGCACAAAATATCATCTTTGAATGATGAAAATATTGTGGAAAGCAATGGTGGTAGGGACCCAATATTCCGGATAGATACAATGACTGAGATTTAGACACCCCCAAAGTGGTCAACTTCATGCATGTTTTACCAAAGGCACATGCAGAGACCACAGGTAAGTCTCTCTCTTTCCTGTCTTCCATCTTTAGAGCACATGCTTGTGAGGCAGGAGGACGCCCTGTCCCCAGGACCAGCTGTGGGTCTTGTCAGCCCCAGTCTTCCTGAAAGGGGAAGATGGCGTCAATTGATTAGAGAACCACGGAGAAGAACTTGGGGCCCGGTGAGGGTGCTCTTGTCTGAGATCCGACTGGGAAGTCTTCTGGTCTGGTCCTTCTTCCAACCCTTTCCCCTGCTCAGGCAATAACAGAACCCAACCAAAACCCAATGTTTGGCTCTCAAGTTCATTCTGATTCTTAGCGCCCTTGTGAGACAGGACAGAACCGCCCCTCTGGGTTTCCACAACTGACGTTTTATGGGAGGAGAAAGTTCTTCATTCCCCTGGGACTGGCTCCTGCTTTCAAATTGACCTCATTGCATAACACACTTGGCCACCTGGGGTTTTTCTGACTCATGGTGATCTCACATATCGGAGTAAAATTGCTCTCCAGGTCTTCTGAGATAGTCTATTTATGGTGCAGAGAGTCTCATCTTTTCCCTTTGAAACCATTGGTAGGCTTGAACCGCTGACCTTCAGGTTAACAGTCCAACACTTAACCCATAGCAACACCTGGGCTCCTTAAGATGATACAGGGGAAAGAGAAACGGAGACCAATGGAAACTTCCAGGGTCACACACAGATGGAGCCTCCTGCTCCCCCACTTCCCCCTTCTCACCCTTTCTTTATGGAGAAGATCGGTCTCCCACTCCTCTGGGTGCGGGGTCCATAGGTTGACGGAAGGCCTAGGGAGGACTGGAGAGCTCTGCATCCTCCTTCACTGGGAGGGAAGCAGGCTGAGAAATCGTAACAATTTATCCCCCAGGACGCCCCCCAGAAGCTCTTTTATCAGGACCTCCGTGAAGGTGAGGGGAGGTTAGGAGGCTCCAGAAGCTCCTTGAGAGGCCGTATATTGGGGGACATGGGAACACATTCAGTTTCAGCACACAGAACACAGGAATCGTGGCCAGAACCTCTCTCCAAGACAGAAGGGGCCACGCCCAGGTAACCCCTTCTATCTACCCCCCCACACACACCCAAGGCACAGTGGTTAGGAAGGTTAGGCAGAGTGGTTGGTTGTTGTGTTGGACAGGGTTCTCTAGAGAGACAAACCAGATTGCTAGTAATTATATATAAATATAAAGATAGATATATAATACAAGAAATGAACCGTTAAGTTATATACAGATAGATAATACAAGAAATTAACAGTTAAATTATAAAGCAGTGAGAAACTAGCAGTCCTTTAAGGCTTGTGAGCCCCCAGTTGTCAGTCACTTTCTGTAGAGAGAGCTGGGCTTTATATACCCAGGCAGCAAACAGCAAGGCAGGTCCCCAACTGTCATCAACTGTAGGTCCCCAGCACTAGAGACGAACATTCCAATCATTAGGGCTTAAAGGGACCTTAACTTACAGCGACAGAGTCACAGGCTAGGCATCCCACAGGTAGTGTACCCCTTTAAACTGAGGCACAGAACAAGCAAGGAAGCCGCACGCAGGTCTGATGATTAAAGAGTGAGAGTCAAGCAAGGCGAGGCTCACTGAGCCATTTTTCCCTCTGCCCTTCAATTAATCCTACTTGTGTTTATTGGCCAGGCTGGCACAATAAACTATCGCAATCCACCCCTTGCCAACCTGGCACCTGTACACAATTCTTTACCCATACATACTTATATAATTTCCAGACATTAATGTAATCAACCTTATACTTATCATCAATCATCTACCATACATATAAATGAAAACACACCGAGTCCAATTGCATCTGATATATCATACCTGAACAAAGGAAAGATATGCAATTAGCACATAAAAGGAAATACATTGACAATTACAAACCTCGCTTTTGCAATTGATCATGTGGTCATAATTGATAGGTAGAACTACCTTCTACTAGTACCCATTCTGTATTACCTTTGCCCTCAGCAAGCACCTCAGCTGGCTGTGGTTTTTGGCCTGGCGGGGTGACCCAGACCTTCATTCCTGAGGGGTCTAGGTCATTATAAGTCCTGCCAGGATTGGGTTGCTGTAACTTACCATTTACTTTAGTAACAGGGCATGGTAACACTAAGAGCTGGCCTATGGGATCTCCTGGATTCCAGACATATTCTTCTTTACCTCCATTATGTAGTACCAGTCCAATTTCTCCTTGGTAATCAGGATCAATCACACCACTTAGTACAGTGACACTCTTCCTGACCTGTTTATCCAAAAGCATGAGAAGTCCAAAGTGGCCAGGGGGCATTCTCAGCTGCCAGTTCAGTGGAATCCGGGCTGTTTCCAGGTGGGAGAGTTCCTTTCTTCGGGACCAGGACTTCCAGGCCTGAGGAACACAGGGTTGCTGGGACAGGAAGCAAAAATGCGGCAAGGGATCACTAGTAGTAGTAGTGAGTGGTGCCACTCCAGCTTCCACCCCTTGGTTCCTGGACCCATGAATTCTGGCTATTGGAGACACAGCACCATATATTGACTGCTGGTTAAGAGCGTATACAGCTTCCTGGAGAACATTGCCCCAGCCCCACAAGTTGTTGCCACCTAGTTGGCGCCATAATTGTGTCTTTAGGAGCCCATTCCATCCTTCTATCAAGCCGGCAGCTTCAGGATGATGAGGAACATGATACGACCAGTGTATTCCATGGGAATGTGCCATTGCCGCACTGTATTTGCTATAAAGTGAGTTCCTTGATCTAAAGCAATGCTATGTGGGTTGCCATGCTGGTGGATGAAGCATTCTGTAAGTACCCGAATAGTAGTGTTGGCAGAAGCATCACGTGCAGAGAAGGCAAATCCATATCCAGAGTAGGTGTCTATTCCAGGAAGAACAAAACACTGTCCCCTCCATGATGGAAGTGGTCCTATGTAATCAACCTGCCACCAAGTTTCTGGTTGATCTCCCCGATGAATTGTCCCATATCTTGGACTTAATGTTGGTTTCTGTTGCTGGCAAATGGGACACTCAGCAGTAGCAGTGGTCAATTCAGCCTTGGTGATCCCTGCCATCATGTTCACTTTGTTCATGTGTCCATTGGGTGATAACAGGAGTGGCCGAGGAAAGAGGAGGACCAGTCTCCACAGCACGTGTCAGCTTATCCACTTGATTATTAAAGTCCTCCTCTTCAGAGGTAATACTTTGGTGAGCGTTCACGTGAGATACAATTAACTTTACTCTCTTGGCCCATTCAGAGAGGTCTATCCACATACCTCTTCCCCACACCTCCTTGTCACCAATTTTCCAATCATGGTCCTTCCAATTCCCTGACCATCCAGCCAAGCCATTACCCACAGCCCATGAATCAGTATACAGTCTCACATCTGGCCATTTTTCCTCATATGCAAACGGAACGGCCTGGTGCACTGCTTGAAGTTCTGCCCATTGGGAAGATTTCCCTTCACCACTGTCCTTTAGGGAGATCCCAGAAAGGGGCTGTAGTGCTGCTGCTGTCCACTTATGAGTGAAACCTGCCTATCGTGCAGAGCCATCAGTAAACCAAGCATGAC
Source organism: Tenrec ecaudatus (assembly GCF_050624435.1). NCBI lineage: Eukaryota > Metazoa > Chordata > Mammalia > Afrosoricida > Tenrecidae > Tenrec > Tenrec ecaudatus. The sequence continues at coordinate 130,374,418 of NC_134541.1, forward strand.
TTTTTTGGACTTCACTTAAAGTATGGTAAGGAACTCCCCAGGAGGCCATAGGTGCCGACTGAGAGAAAGGAGGCAATGTGACAGGAGTGGAGACTGTGGGCATTTGGGGCACTTCTTCATGTAGCTTACTTGTGCCTTCAGGTCCTGCTTTGGCCCGATCTCGTATATACCACTTCCATTTAACAATGGAGTGTTGCTGCGCACGTCCAACTTTATGGTTACGTGGGTCAGACAACACCCAGTTCATGATAGGTAATTCAGGCCTCATGGTGACTTGGTGGCTCGTGGTGAGGCGTTCAGTCTCCACCAAGGTCCAGTAACAGGCCAAAGGTGTTTTTCAAAGAGGGAGTACTTGTTTGCAGAGGATGGCAAGACTTTACTCCAAAATCCTAATGGTCTACGCTATGATTCACCAATAGGGGTCTGCCAAAGACTCCACACTGCTTCTTTATCTACAACTGACACCTCTAGCACCATTGGGTCAGCTGGATCATATGGTCCCAGTGGCAAAGCAGCTTGCATGGCAGCCTGAACTTGTTGAAGAGCCTTTTCTTGTTCTTGGTCCCAGTTAAAAATGGAGGCTTTTCGTGTCACTTGATAAATAGGTCGAAGTAGAACACCTAAGTGAGGAATATGTTGCCTCCAAAATCCGAAGAGACCCTCTAGGCATTGTGCCTCTTTTTTAGTCATTGGGAGAGCTAAATGTAACAGCTTATCCTTCACTTTAGTAGGAATATCTCGACATGCCCCACACCACTGGACCCCTAGAAATTTTACTGATGTGGAGGGTACCTGAATCTTTGTTGGGTTAATTTCCCAACCCCTTGTACGCAGATATTGTACCAATGAATCGAGAGTCTTTGATACATCCTCCTTAGTGGGTCCAATCAGCATAATGTCATCAATATAATGGACCAGTGTGACATTTTGTGGAATAGACAGGTGGTCAAGGTCCCTTCGGACTAAATTATGGCACAGGGCAGAAGAGTTGATGTACCCCTGGGGGAGAGTTGTGAAAGTATATTGTTGCCCCTGCCAGGTGAAGGCAAACTGCTTCTGGTGGTCCTTTGAGACTGGTATGGAGAAGAAGGCATTAGCCAGATCAATAGCTGCATACCATGTACCAGGAGAAGTATTAATTTGCTCAAGCAATGTAATCACATTTGGGACAGCAGCTGCAATTGGAGTCACCACCTGGTTAAGTTTACGATAATCCACTGTCATTCTCCAGGATCCATCAGTCTTCTTTACAGACCAAATTGGTGAATTAAATGGGGATGTAGTAGGAATCACCACCCTGCATCTTTCAAGTCTTTGATGGTTGCACTGATCTCTGCAATCCCTCCAGGAATGGGGTAGTGCTTTTGGTTTACAATTTTCCTAGGTAATGGCAATTGTAATGGTGTCCACTTGGCCTTTCCTACCATGATAGCCCTTATTCCACATTTTAGGGATCCGATATGGGTCTTCTGCCAGTTACTAAGTATGTCTATTCCAATGATGCATTCTGGAACTGGGGAAATAACCACAGGATGGGTCTAGGGGCCCACTGGACCCACAGTGAGGCATACGTGAGCTAACACTCCATTGATAACTTGACCTCCATAAGCCCCCACTCTGATTGTTGGGCCTTCGAAACATTTTGGGTCTCCTGGAATTAGTGTCAGTTCTGAGCCAGTGTCTAGTAATCCCTGAAAAGTTTGATTATTTCCTTTCCCCCAATGAACAGTCACTCTTGTGAAAGGCTGCAGGTCCCGTTGGGGAAGGTTAGAAGAAAGACTAACAGTATAAACCTTCATTGATGCAGCAGGGTCCTCCTTACAAGGGACCCGGCCTCCCCTTTATTCATGGGGGTTTTGGTCCATAAACTGGCTCAGGTCTGGGAATTGATTGAGCGATTGTGACTGTCTATTCTGCTGCTCACCTGATCTACCATTCTCTTGCCTGTACAGATCACGTAAATATTTAGTAGGCTTCCCATCTATTTAATTTCTAGGGACACCGTGGCTAAGCAGCCAATACCATAATTCCACATGAGACAGGTTGCTTTGATTATTATTGAAACCTTGTTGTCTATTATAACCATGCCCACTCTGTCTCTGTTGATTCATTGCTGACACCTGCCCTCTACCATCACAGGGACCAATCAACCCCATTGTTGGCAATGTCAGAGTTCGCTTATGGCAGTGCCCACTGTTAATCCTGGTGCACATAAAATAGCAATTACAGGAGTCTTAAGAGATGCTGGGGCCCACTTCACAAAATTGTTCCTTATGGCTGTGGTAAAGGGTATGTCCTCAGGACACCCCCTTTTTGGGTCTATGGGAATATCTTGATAGAGCCATTCTAACATACCAATTTCTCTAAGCTTTTGGATGCCTTCCTCTACAGTGTACCAAGGTAGGCCAGGCACTTCAAGTTGGTCCAATCTAGGCCATCTGGCTGTCCCTGCTTCAGAGAACCAACCAAATAAAAAGTAGATCATTTTTCAGCCTGTCTCGCAGGGACATTGAAAGAAGAGTCTGTGCTTAGGGGTCTCATATCCAGAAACTCAGACCAGTCTAATATTACATTTCGTGCACCAGTATTCCACACCCTTAGTAACCATTCCCAGGGATATTCTTCAAGCTTTTGCTTGTACATATTTGAAAACTCTTGCAGGTCTTTATGTGTGTAGCACACTTCTTCTTGGATAATCCTCTCAACCTCACCTTTAGGAGGTTTCTGAGACTTCATTTTAGTGACAGGTCTAGCGGAAATAATGGGTGGTGAGGGTGTTTCCTGGGTGTTCTCAGCAATATCTTGCGAGGCATCTTCCTCAGGTAATGCTACTGATGCAGTCCCACCTGGCATATCAACTTGAATAGTTTGGCTAATCTGCTCAGGTGTTTCTAAGGGCTCAATATCCTCTTCTTCTGGATCATCAGCCCATATGTTCCCATCCCATGTTTCAGGGTCCCAACTTTTCCCAATTAATGCCCTTACTTTGGTTTCAGATAATACTCTAGATCTGCAATTCAGCTGCCTTGTAATTCAGCCACTCGTACAATGAGACTCTAGACCTGGTTCTCAGCAATGTCAGCTCTTTTACTAGAGGAGAGAAGGCTCTCCTGTGTAGCACAGATGGAAGTTTTCAAATCTGATAGTCTGCACCTGAGGCATGCTTTTGAGGCTCTGAGATCATCCCTCTCCTTAATCACACTTTCCATTTCATGAAGGACCAGCCAACCAGCTTCCCTATACTTGTCATTATCACAAAACTCCTGGAAAATATCAAACATACGATCGCCTAGAGCATCTCTTTTATCCAGCACCTCATCTATCGGTGGTGCTACTTTAGGTATTACCTTTGTTATTTCACACCATGGATTATTAAGGGTAGCAGACGTATCCACGTCAAGACTAATCAGGTTGGAAAGCCAATTTAAGAAACCCATATTTATGGTTTATTTCTCTAGAAGCACTCCTGGTACCAAAATGTATTGGATAGGGTTCTCTAGAGAGACAAACCTGATTGCTAGTAATTATATATAAATATATTTATAAAAATAGATATAATACAAGAAATGAACTGTTAAATTATATACAGATAGATTATACAAGAAATTAACAGTTAAATTATAAAGCAGTGAGACACTAGCGGTCCTTTAAGGCTTAAGAGCCGCCAGTTGCCAGTCCCTTTCTGTAGAGAGAACTGGGCTTTATATACCCAGGCAGCAAACAGCAAGGCAGGTCACCAACTGTCACCAACTGTTGGTCCCCAGCTCTAGAGATGAACATTCCAATCATTAAGGCTTAAAGAGAACTTAGCTTACAGTGACACAATCCATAGGCTAGACATCCCACAGGTCGTGTACCCCTTTAAATTGAGGCACAGAACAAGCAAGTCAGCCGCACACAGGTCAGATGTTAAAGAACGACAGACAAGCAAGGCAAGGCTCACTGAGCCATTTTCCCCTCTGCCTTTCAATTAATCCTACTTGTGTTTATTGGACAGGCTGACACAATAAACTATCGCAATTGTCAAGAGTTGACAAAGGACACCATGATGTAGTGAGTCCCCCGAGTAGTGGGTAGGCCCTCATGGTAGTGGGTGAGGCAGCCTGGGTGCAGGAGCCCCCAGCCTTTCCTTGGAGAAGCGACCACGCAGTCATAGCGCAGGAAGCGGCAGCCACCTCCCTGTGGGGAGAAGAGGAAAGAGAGGGAAGGTAAGCAGGAGGGGAGCAGGAAGAGGCTGGGGACACCAGGCACGGGACCAGGGGGATAAGGGGAAGGGAGAACAGGACACCCCAGAGAATTGGCAGGTAGCCACCCCAGGAGGGAACCAGGCATAGAAACCCAGGAAGATACCGTGGCAGGCCGACAGTGTCGAGGGCAGCAATGGACTGACCTCATAATACAAGTCCTTGTGGTTGAGGGCGACATTGAGGGTGAAGGTGGAGGAGTCGTGCTGTGGCCGCAGGGAGGGCTGCTCATCTGGCCGGTAGCGAACCACGAAATTCATCACAGCCCGCGTCTGTGGGGACAGGAGAGAAACGCCTCGTGATTGGAAGATCCATGGACCTTGAATTGAGATGCCCAGGCCCCTGCACTACAGTGGTCTCATGACTTCCCCAAGTCTGAGCTGAGCTAGACTGAGCCCCAGGGCTGCACACTACAGGTTCTCCTTCCTGGGGCCTGGCATCCAGGATAGACAAAGGTTCTGGGTAGGGACGTCCAGTCCCGGGTGAGGGCTATGGGAAGGTGGAGGGGGCAGGCAACAGCAGGCATGGTCACCCACCTTGGTGTGGGGCAGGGAACAGGGTTTTCACCATGGGCCCCATGTAGGTCCTCATCAGCTGCAGCCACTGATCCTCATAGTCCACTTACTTCATGTGGATGTCCACCGTGGGCACGTTCTCATAGCCTCCGGCTAGCCTGGAGTCCTGTGGGCAGTGGACACTGAGCCACCCCACGTCCTGTGGGCACGCCCCCACTGGAGCAGTGCCAATCTTCTCCCCGCTCTCCCCGCTCTTATGCCCTGCCCTTAAACCTCATGTTCAGGAACAGTCTTCTGTGCGGTCCTCCAACCTGGGTGCAGGGCCCCTTGTGACTCTCACAGCATTTGGGGTGCTGCAGCTTATTTATCTTGTCCACCCAGAGGATGAACCCCAGCAGGCTGACACATTTCATTGTCGTAACTCTATGGTTTTGTTTGATGGCTAGCATCTAAGCCATACCTGGTAAGTATGTTGGAGGGACAGGTGGATGGATACAATGATGGAAGGATAAATGGATGGGTGGGTTTATGGAAGGAAGGATGAATGGGTGGATGGACAGACGGTAGATGTACGGATGAATAAATTGATGGGTAAGTGTAGGCCACTGGACATGCCCCTATAGAAGGGAATGGGGAGGAGATGAGGCAGAGTGCGATGTAGCAACCATGAAACATACAACGTTCCTCTAGTTCCTAAATGCTTCCTCCCCATCGACTATCATGATCCCAATGCTACTTTACAAATCTGGCTAGGCCGGAGGATGCACACAGATGCAGATAGGAACTGAAAACACTGGGATTTCAGGTGGATGATGGCTTCATGACCAGGTGTGTGAGTGGTGATAGTGGGAGGGTGGATGGAGGGTAGTTTAGAAAGGGGGAACCGATTACAAGGATCTAAATATAACCTCCCCCCTGGGGGATGGACAACACAAAAGTAGGTGAAGCTAGACGTTGGATTGTGCAAGATATGACAAAACAATAATTTGTAAATTACCAAGGGTTGCTGAGGGAGGGGAGAGATGGGAGGGAGGGATTAAAATGAGGAGCTGATGCCAACAGCATGGCATCAAATGAGGAGCTGGGAGGGAGGGATTAAAATGAGGAGCTGATGCCAATAGCAAATGTTTTGAGAATGAAGAGGGCAATGAATGTACAAATGTGCTTTACACAATTGATGTATGTATGGATTGTGATAAGCGTTTAGGAGCCCCTTAGGACATCAAAGAACGAAAAATTTTATCAGTGGGTGCCCACTTTCCTGATTTGATCAATGAACACAAATGTGTGCATAAGCAAATGTGGTGAAGAAAGCTGATGGTTTCCGGCTATCAAAAGATATAGCGTCTGGGGTCTTGGAGGCTCAACGAGAAACAAGTGGCCATCTAGTTCAGAAGCAACAAAGCCCACATGGATGAAACACACCAACCTGTGTGGCCATGAGCTTTTGAAGGGACCAGGTATCAAACATCAAGGAACAAAAAATGATATCATTGTAAATGTGCAGGTGCAGAGTGGAGAGTCAAAGTCCTTCTGTAATTGGTGAGTGCAGAGTGGAGACAAAGCCCATCGCTGGCCAACCGGACACCCCTTACTGAAGGGTTTTGGGGAGGAGATGAGCCAGTCAGGGTGTAGGCTAGCAACGAAGAAACATGTAACATTCCTCTAGTTCTTAAATACTTCTTCAACGCCCCCCTCTCCCATTATCATGATCCTAATTCTACCTTACAAGTCTGGCTGGACCAGGATGTACATTGGTACAGAGAGCAACTGGAAATACAGGGAATCCAGGACAGATGTCTCCTCCAGGACCAGTGATGAGAATGGCAATGCGTGGAGGGTGGAGGAAACAAGGGATAGAAAGGGGGAACTGATTACAAGAATCTACGTATGGCCTCCTCCCTGGGACATGAACAGCTGAGAGGAGGCCAGGGGGAGACGTCGCCCAGAGTAACATATGACAAAACAATAACAATTTATGAATAAGAAGGGTTCATAAGGTAGGGAGGAACGGGGAGGGAGGGGGAAAATGAGGAGCTGATACCAAGGGCTCAAGTAGAAGGCAAATGTTTTGAGAATGATGATGGCAACATACGTACATATGCGCTTGACAAAATGAATGTATGTATAGATAGTGATAAAAATTGTATGAGCCCCGTAAAATGATTAAAAAAACCCAAGAGTTGTATGAGCCCCTAATAAAATGATTTAAAAAAATCAGGAGAGATGTGTGTCAGGGTTGCATCCTCTGACCGTACTTATTCAATCTGTATGAGGAGCAAATCATCAGAGAGACTGGATAACATGAAGAGGATAGTGGCATCAGGATTGGAGGAAGGTTTATTAATAACCTGCAATATGCAGGTGATACAACCTTGCCTGCTGAAAGAGAGGAGGACTTGAAGCCTTTGCTGATGAGGATCAATTACTGCAGCCTTCAGTATGGATCACAACTCCATGTAAAGAAGACCGAAATCTTCCCCACTGGACCAACAGGTCACATCATGAAAAATGGAGAAAAGGTTGATGTTGACAAGGATTGGGTCTTGCCTGGGTCACAATCAATGCTTAGGGAAGTAGCCATCAAGCGTTCAGAAGACGTGTTGCACTGTCTAACTCTGCTTCCTAAGACTTCTTTAGACTCTTGAACAGCAAGGATGCTACTTTGAGGACTAAGGTGAGGCTGACCCAGGCCATCGTGTTTTCAATGGCATCTGATGCAGGTGAGAGTGGAACCCTGAATAAAGGACATGCAGGAAGAAAGGATGCATTTGCATGGTGGTGCTAGGGCAGAATCTTGAACGTGCATGGACTGCAAAAATGACAAACCCATCTGTATTGGAAGAAGTCAGGGGAGACTTTGTCTCACAGACCTTGCACATGCTTTCAGGGGAGACCAGTCCCTGGAGAAGGACATCATGCTTGGTCAAGCAGAGGGGTGGCGAAGGAGAGGAAGGCCCTTGACAGGAAGGATTGGCGCGGAGGCTCCAACACCAGGAGCTATGGTGAGGATGGCTCAGAATGGGGCCGTGTTCTGTTTGGTTGGGTTGCTATGCTTTGTGCACGGGCTTGCTATGGGTCGGAAGTAACTCCTTGGCAATGAACAGTATTGGGTCACAGTTTTGTTTTTGTTTTTTTTGCTGCAAAAGGAAACTTTATTGTTTCTTTTGGTCCCCAGCTTGGGGGAGGGGTTCCAGGGCGGTGGCGCTGTGGCTGGCTGGCGCATCCAGGGGTTCAGGCAGAGGGGCTAAAGCCGGCAGAGGGGAGGAAGAGGGCCCCTGGCAGGTGGCTTGGCGCCACAGGTTCCTAGTCGTCTTTGAGAGTGAGCCTCTCCAAGAGATCCTCGCCCAGCCCGGCCTGGGTGCTGGCCATCTTCTTGTGGAGTTTCACCTCCTTGTCCAGGAAGTGGTTCTCCAGAAAGTCACAGAGATGAGGGTCAGCGTGAGTGGACCTCACCGCATGCAGGTCCAGAAGAGCCCGCTTGAGTTTTTTCTCCAGGGCTAGGGCAGCTTCCATGGCGTCCAGGGTTTGACCACACTCATCTTGAGACGGTTTCTGCACATATTAGAAGTGGTTCTGCAGCTTCAAGAGATGTTCGGCCCCCTCGCGGGTCTTCTCCAGCTTGCGGAAGAAGTGCCCCACGCCTTCCAAGGCCACATCGTCGCGGTGGAAAAAGAAGCCCAGAGAGAAGTAGATGCAAGAGGCCTGCAGGTGCAGGTTGACCAGACGGTTGACGCCAGCCTCCGCGTCGGCGGAAGAATTCTGACGGATCTAAGGGCTAATGATGCGTCGGTTTGGAGGTCACCATACGCCACATAAAAGTGTTCGCTCGTCCCAAGAGGAGGAGCTGGCTGAGAAGATGGTCCCCATGTTACTTCCGGAAAGAAACCTGTTGCGTGGCAGAAGGTTGGAGGCAGGGAGTTCCCGGATCTGTTCCATTCAAACACTGTTGAAGCAAGACACAGATCCACGGGACCACGGAGCGAGCTTAGCCGGGTCGCAGTTCTAATTCACTTACACATGAAGATCCTCGTTCACAGACCTGCCACACGAGCTTACCTCATCTCACGTGTCACAGCAGACACGCGTGAGGTTACGGTTGACTTGTACATGTGTGATTTACACAGTTCTCTGGCATCCATGCACAGTGTCAAGCACATTTGTACATTTGTTGCCATTCCTTAACTGTGCATGGATGGAAGGCTACATGGATGGGTGGGTGCATGGAACGATGGATGAATGGATGGATGGACAGACAATAGATGGATGGGTGAATAAATGGATGGGTGAGTGTAGGTCAGTGGACATCCCACTACAGAAGGGTCTTGGGCGCAGATGAGCTAGTCAAGTTGTTATGTAGCAACCTTGAAAAATACATCTTTCCTCTAGTTCCTAAATGCTTTCTCTCCACCCACTATCACGATCCCAATTCAACCTTACAAATCTGGCTAGACCAGAGGATGTATACTGGTACAGATAGGAAGTGGAAACACAGGAATACAGGGAAGAGGACCCCTTTAGGATCAGTGATGTGAGTGGCGATCCTGGGAGGGGTGAGAGAGGGTTGGTTAGAAACAGGGAACCGATTACAAGGATCTACATATAGACTCCTCCCTCGGGGATGGACAACAGAAAAGTGGGTGAAGGTAGACGTTGGCCATTGCAAGATATGACAAAACCATAATTTGTATATTAGCAAGGGTTCATGGGGGAGGGGAGAGGTGGGAGGGAGTGTGAAATAACGATGAGGAGCTGATGCCAGGGGCTTGGGTGGAGAGCAAATGTTTTGAGAATGCTGAGGGCAATGAATGTACATATGTACTTTACACAACTGATGTATGTATGGATTGTGATAAGAGTTTCATGAGCCCCTTCAGACATCAAAGAACTAAAAATCATATCAGTGGGTGCCCACCTTCCTGATACGATCAATGAAGACAAATGTGTGCATGAGCCAATGTGGTGAAGAAAGCTGATGGTTCCCGGCTATCAATAGTTATAGCGTCTGGGGTCTTGGAGGCTCAAAGATAAGCAAGTGGCCATCAGTTCAGAAACAAAAAGAGCCCACATGGAAGGAACACACAAGCCTGTGTGACCACTAGCTGTCGAAGGGAAGAGATATCAAGTCTCAAAGAACAAAAAATCATATAATTGTAAATGTGTAGGTGCAGAGTGGAGACTCAAAGCCCTTGGGCAGCCAACCGGACACCCTCCTACATGAATTGTTGTGGAGAGGAGATGAGCCAGTTCGGGTGCAGGGTAGCAACAAAGAAACATATAACTTTCCTCTAGTTATTAAATTCTTCCTCCCCCCACTATCATGATCCCAATTCTACCTTCCAAATCTGGCTAGACCAGAGGATGTACACTGGTACAGATAGGAACGTAAAACACAGGGAATCCAGACAGATGACTCCTCCAGGACCAGTGATGAGAGTGGTGTTGCCTGAGGGTGGAGGGAACGTGGGATGGAAAGGGGTAACTGATTTAAAGAATCTACGTATAGCCTCCTCCCTGGGGGATGGACAGCAGAGAAGAGGGTAGGGGGAGATGTCTGACAGAGTAAAAAATGACGAAATAATAACAATTTATGAATTATGAAGGACATCATGCTCGGACAAGCAGAGGGCTGGCGAAGGAGAGGAAGGCCCTTGACAGGAAGGATTGGCGCGGTGGCTGCAACAGCAGGAGCTATGGTGAGGATGGCTCAGAATGGGGCCATGTTCTGTTTGGTTGGGTTGCTATGCTTTGTGCACAGGGTTGCTATGGGTCAGAAGAGACCCCTTGGCAATGAACAGTATTGGGTCACAGTTCTATTTCACCTAAACATGAAGATGCTCAATCACAGGACCTGCAACACAAGCTTACCTCACCTTACGTCTCACAGCAGACACGTGTGAGGTTATGATTAAGTTATCCATGTGTTATTTACATAGTTCTCTGTGTTCCATGCACAGTGAAGTAATGTCCAAGAGTAGCATGCCACTAGAATCCTATAAAGAGAGAAACAATAGAATTGTTGTTGTTTTTGGTGTTGGGTTGGAAGCAGCCAAACCTGGTAAAATACCAAGGGTTCCAAAGTTCAAAAATGGAGAAAGACCTTTACTTGTACAGGAAGACTAGGGATTACAGATGAGCCAGGGGGGATATGAGTTACACGTGAGGCAGGAGGACTGGGGATTGCACCTGAGTTACATAGAAGTCACAGGTAAACTTTGCATGTGAATTCATCTCATTTCCATCACAGACTTTCCACACCAATGAATTGTCGACCCAAATCCCTCCAAGGGGGACATTCTCCTCATTTTCTTTGGGAACATCTTTATCATTTATTTATCCATAAGCTCTAACTTTGTCGTGCATCATCTGCGAGCCTTCCTGCTGAGAAGGAATTATTTTTAACATAGTCTTAAAATAGAATGATTGAGCCCCGGAGGACGGTGCACCTACTCACCAGTCACAGAAGAAGAGGAGTAGAGCACAATGGAAGGAAGTTTGCTCTCTGCCCTCTCTCAGCAGCTTCTCTCTGCCAGGCCTTTCATTTTAGTGCTCTTGCAGAATAAAATGAAATCAACTGCAAACTCGCTAGTCACAGGTTACAGAAGGGGAAATGGAGGTTCCGAAAGTGGTGAGTGAGAGGTCGTGGGGTAACTTCAAAACTTCCAGGTCTTGGCACATGCTCAGTCTTTGAGTTGAGCCCAACAGAGATCTCCAGCCATGAGACGATGGACACCTGGAAGAGTTGTAGTCCTGTGAACAAGGACACTCTCAGAAACCCACGGGGAAGTTCTCCCCTGTCCTGTAGTGTCACCGCGAGTGGTCATCAACTCGACAGCAGTGACTTTGGTTAGGGTTTGGATGTGCCTTGGGCAAGGATGAAGGAAGTTAGAGACCTCGCTACATGAATTCAAAGGCACGGCATGGGGCTTTCAGCCAGACTTGACTGAGCTGTGTTTGATCCTTAACTCAAACTCAGCTTCTGTGCCATGCCTCCCCTGAAACATGCACCCCCTTCCCAGCCATGACATCAAGTCCTATTCTAATAAGTCCCTTACGGCTCACAGGACTTTGTAGACTGTCCCTGTCTATTAGCGGAGGAAGTCCCATCTTTCTCCCTTGGGGTGGCTGGTGGCTTTGAGCTGCTGCCCTTGTGTTTGCAGGCCAAGGCACAACAACTGGGTCCTAGCTGTCCTACTTCTGCTCCCACGACATGGTCACTGTGGCAGCACCAAGACATCCGGGCAGCATATTTCTAGATGATGAGGCAGCAGGTGCAGGTTGGAACTGGTGGACAGCTTCTAAGCTCTGAGTTATGACCTAGGGTTCATTAGGCTTCATCTTGCTGCTTTCTGTCAGGGCTTCCAGCGTTGATCAAGGTCTGAGACCTGACCTATCCCAGCCAATTTAGCCTAACAGGGAAGCTGATTGTTCAAATTCCTTCCATGTGACTGGAATCCCTGTGATAGAAGCCGCCAGCAATGGCTCATTGATGTGTGCTTCATCCTTGTGTTTCCCTCAGAAGACATCTCACCTGGGACCTCAGTCCTGCTGGCTCAACTCCTCATGCTGGGACTTGTGGTGTGGGGTCTATGGGTCTAAGGTCTGTGAACTGGTGGCAGATGTCTGTCATCCACCTGCATCCTGGACTCTCCACCTTCCTCCATATGAAGCCTTAGCCCCTTAGAAAAACTCCTGCCCACGATGGGTGCTGGATTAGGGAGCACCACGAACGGAGGGGTCACGTGTTGGGCTGCGAACCACAAGATCAGCAGTTCAAAACCACGCTCCACTCCGTGGGACAAAGATGAGGATTTCTACTCCATTAAGAGTGACCGTGTAGGAAATCCATCCCATCCTATAGGGTCACATAGAATGGGGACAATAAGTTTGGAGAAAACCAAGTCCCAGTGTTAAATGTGTTCCAGTGACATTTATCCTCTAGTGGGCTAGGGAACAGAGGCTGCTTGTGAAGGCTCAGGAAGCAACAGGTTTTCTCAATCTTGGCTGGCTTCCCGGAGAGAGTGGTACTCTCCGAAGAAGGCTGACTGGCGAGGTTGGAGTCAGGGGATGGGGCGGGGCCGCCTACCAGCGTTGTGTCACAGCCATAGGGAGGGTGTGAATCTCATGGATGAAAAAGGGACACATTGTGCTTGTTCAAGGGACATCATGGTCAGTCCCTTCTGTCCCTGCAGATCTTTCCCCAGCAGGACAAGAACACCCTCAAACGGATTTCATGTTTTTTTTCCCAGACACACAAGGCTGACCTTGACCGACTGCCCCTTTCAGGATGGTGCTGTGGGATCTCCATCAGCCCCAGTGTTTTCACAGGAGCCTCTTTTCAGATAGACTTGCCCCAAGCCTCACAGGTACTGGGAGCATTGTAACATAGGTCTGCTTCCACCAACTCCATTTTTTTTCCAGTCAAACTCTACTGGCTTCTCAATATCCCTCTCTAGCTTTAGGTCCAATGTCATTGCCATCCCTCAGTATGACACACTGGTTTTAGGGTTCAAATAGGGGTTGGATGGGAAAGGTAGACACTCCACTCTCCGTGACATCCCCCACAAAGGGCCCATACATCACCTCCCTTTCCTCTGGTGAGATGCACCCCTAACTCACGGGATCAGCAGACAGACTGAAGGCTGAGAGGAAGGAAGATCCAGCAGGCTCTGGGCCTTCCACTGCCCTGCACCTCTTGCCCCCAGTCCTTACCTGAAGTTCCTCCCTCTGCCCCTACTGAACACAAGAGAAAATCCCCAAGAAAAACCTGGGTGATGCTTATATTCAAGTTCATCCTGAGCCCTAAATTGTCATAACTACCCTGTGTGTCTCTGTCAGCATAGTATCTGGTCTCTCCTAATCTCACAGGGGAGAGGAACATCAAGCTCCATAGTTTAAGGCTGATCCTTTTAAGGTAGAAGTCACACCATATGTGCCTCCACCCTCTGATATCTTCACCAATTCTGACACCAAGTGGTCCCATAGCACTGGCTGCTTCTCTGCTGGGTTTGACAGTTCTTTGAAATGACGGCTCAGAACTCAAGGACAATACTCACGACTATGGTGTTTATTATGGAAGTAACAGTTTACACATTAGAATTAGGAAATATTCCAGATATGGTTTTCAGGATAGCCTCCCCTAAGCCAGGCCCAAATCAGGTTTCTCCTTGGCCTTCTGCCTATTAGCTGTTGGCTCCTTATGTCTCTTGGGCCGGCCTTACCTCTGCCCTGCTTCAGTAAGTGTTACAAAGCTCTTGAGCAATGCTGATACGCACCTGGAGTCACCGCACGGACTGCAGGGAAGCCTCAGTCGGAAGACACTCCTTCTCTAAACCCAATGGGTAGACTAACCTAGTGCCCTCACGTGCCCAGAGACATGTCACTCTGTTAGCAAGCCTCCTAACCAAAGGGACTCCATGTTCTTGCTTTGTGAGCTGAGAAGTGCAGCACACACTCCTGCCAGTCTTTCGGTTCTCCTGCTTCTGCTGCTGCTTCTTGATGACCTTTTCTCACTCTCTCCAGTATTGAAGAGCTCAGTCTTCTGAGTCTAGCAGGGACCCGGCTCAGGGACGCCATGCCAAGGACTGTTCCTCATTTCTACGTTCTTGGTGCTAATAATAAGGCGTCTCCTTTCTTCTACCCCCAAAGAGCTCATTTTTAAGCCCAGCAGGATGGCAAAACTGACCTGTCTTCTTGTTAGGGTTCCAGAGCTCTGCTTGACAGGCTGGGCCACCACAAGTGTGCCATGAACCTTATGTACATTCTTAGCAAATGATCCAATCCCTTTGGTGGGCCATAAGCCCCTCATCTGTACAGTCCCACCCACTCATTGGGTAGAAGCTGCAAAGATAATAGCCAGCAGATTCATACGCTATAATTCACTGCCTTCAGTACTTTCCCAAGGAGTCAAACCAGACCACACACAGACATGTTCAAAGCAATGAGGAGTCTCTCAGCACAATACACAATAGAGTTTGGAAATGAAGGAGAGGAACTGCTGTTCATTTCTCTTTTCTCCTCTTTCTCCCTCTCTCTCATTTCCTCCTCCTCCTCCTCCTCCTCCTCCTCCTCCTCCTCCTCCTCCTCCTCCTTGCTCTTCACTCTTTGAAAGTGCTATGAGCCCATCCCCAAAGGGCATGGCTCACCTTGGGTTCATTGACAAATGCTTCAATAGACCAAGAGCCTGTTAGAGAATGTATCCAAACCCCACTGAGAAATTCAAAAGTGAGATTGTGGCTGGCTGGGTGCTGTGAGGCACGAGAGAAGGAAGAACAGTGGCTACCCAGGGAATGCAGGCCCAGGCTGCCCGGGCATGAAGCTGGGGGTCCCACAGAGAAAGCCTGGGTGGAGCAGGGGCAGAAACCAGAGCCAGAGTTTAAGGATGCACCAGCACACGGGTTGCTCCAAAACACCTTCCATAACAAGCTCTGAAGACTTCCGGAATGGGGCCGTCAGGGAAAGGAATCCACTGTAACCAGGCTGTGTTGGGAGAGGCCAGCCCAGTTGAGAACTCTGCCAGCTTTCCCCCATGCCCTCTACTCCCGTCCCAAGGCGTTACGAAGCAGCAGTGACAGGAGAGGCCAGCAAAGAGCTCAAGCCTGCTCTTCTCTACACCCCTCCCCCAAACTCCATGCCTGTGCGAAGAGGGCACCTACTGGCAGCCAGACGTTGTACTTACTGTGTCTCTGAGTTGATTCAGTTCCTCAGCAACCTTGTGTGACACAGTGGATCTGCCCCCTTGGGGTTCCATAGGCTGCACTCTTTACAGAAGTAGCTTGCCAAACCTATCTGCCTCAGATATGCTGGTTAAATTGAACCCCAGACGTTTCCTTAGCAACTAAGCACTTAACCACGGCATCACCAGGGCCCCTTAGCCTATTGTAGTGAGGAGAGGCAAACGCTCTCCTTGGATGAAGAGGGAGTGCTGACTAATACAAGGACTAAGCACTTCTCTGTACCAACTGGAAGTGAACACAGAACTTCTCACCTGAGAATGACTCTGGTAAGTCATGGGAATGCCTGTATTTTCATGGAGAACAAGGGGAAATTCTTCCACGGGATGTATTTTATGCACTTGTAGTTGGACTCATTGCATTTTGATGAATGGTTCTTATTTCAGTCTGGGATACAGACCTAAAGCCTGCAGTAAATATGACTGCGGAGCAATGCGTTATTTAATGTGGCTCATCTAGACAGTCTGTGGAACTCCCACCAAATGGCCTTTTCCTAATGCATGGGTTCTCCACCTGTGGGTCGCAACCCCTCAGGGGGTCTAACAACCGTTTCACAGGGGTCACCTGATTCATCACAGTAGCAAAATGACAGTTATGAAGTTGCAACGAAAATAATTTTATGATTGGGCAGGGGAGGGGTGTCACTACCACATGAGGAATAGCATGAAAGGGTCACGGCATGAGGAAGGTGGAGAACCACTGTATAATGAGTCTGTCATCTGTGGAGGTGGGGGTGATAATGATAGGATTGGGTCTAGAGCGCTGGTTAACAGGATGCTTTGTGATTGCCAGGCTGCGGGGTATAAAGTAAGCGACCTCAATACCAAGACTAAGGGTATCTCATTCCCAGCAAGAAAGAAGATCCCGTGGGAGGACTGGAGGGAGCACCCGAATGGATGGTGAGTGCACAACTCGTCTTAAAGGCGGAGTCACCACAGGGGATGGGGGTATGGGTGGGGGTGGGGTGCTCTAGGATGGATGTGGTAATGATTGTACACTGCTCCATGATATGAGTGCACAATTGAACAATTGAGTTGTATGATAAGTAAGCTACATGCCAATAAAACTGTTGGAAGAAAACAAAGAAAAGAAAGAAGCTCCCCGTGCCTTGAACCTTCATCCAGGAGATATCAGTGAGAGAGGACACAGCAGCAGCCTTACAGCAGAACCAGGATGCAGAGCACACAACAGAGTCATGGATTTCCCAGATCGCTGAGCAAGTAAAACTGAATGCTTCAGGCCCTGGGGTTGGTTTGTGGAGGGTGCGTCACTGGGTATTTAATAGGGAGAGCTGGGCTTGCTGCCCTAAAGGCCTGGGACTCAGTGCCTACAGTTGGAAGCTTCCGACGGAATGGAATGCCCTTTGGCCATTCATTGGCAGCCCCCAAAGACCTTTGTCTCATTGCTGGAGCAGGTCAGAGGCTGAGACAAGAGGCTAAAGGCCAGAGAGAGGACTGCCTAAGACGTGTGGTGAAGAAGAAACCAGTCCTGACTGAACAATCATATCCTGTGTACATTTCATCTGAATTGCAACCTGGTGACTTCTCTCATAAACCTCATACTCGCGAGCATTGTCTGTGAATCTAGTGGCCCTTGCCAGGAATTAAGGAAGACCGCAGAAAGCTTGAGTTCGGGCAAGGAGAGCGCCATGGGAGACAGAACAATGACTATACAAGGTCAAAGGTATTTCAGGGAAATCAGAGATGGGTCTCTATATGGGAGCGAAAGCTCCTGGTCTACAAATTGGTGCACTCAAGCTTTTGAGACAAAAAGGGTCAGTGTTTGCCCAAAGGTGAAGCTCAGAAGACAAGAAAGACAGGAGCAGGGAAACGGTAAACCATGGAGGAAGTGGAAAGAGTGCTTCTGCCTTGTGGGTTTAAAATCAATGTCACAAAGCAAAAGGCACGTGAATTGTTGAATGGAAAACCAACTGACTCTGTCCGTTCACGCAAAGCATGCACACATGCTTCCCCCCATATCCACCACTCTCTTTTACACGCACACACACACACTCAGAGTAGCAGGTATTTTGTAAGGTGTACTGGATTTCTGCTAAGGATGATAAAAATGGAACTGGATAACGGTGAGAGTAACTGAGGTCACTGGATGATCCACGTAACATATGGCTGAAATGACACGCGTTGTACTGTGCAAAGTACAGTCAGGGGTTGTGCTGGTGGGACAACCACGTAACGATCTGAAAACGACTGGCTAGTTAGATTTCTGTCCCTCCAAACACATGTGGACAGACTTGTGCCAACATTACCTACTTAATATCATTCCATTTCCACAAAGAAACCCAAACCAACCCCAGTTCTCTCATGTGCCTTCCCACTCACAGAGAACCTGCAGGACAGAGTGGAGCTGCTTCACAGCGTTATGGTGACAGTCATCCCCGGAGTAGACACGCTCCTCTTTCTCCTGCTGAGTGGTTTCAAACTGCTGACCTTGTGGTTAGCAGCCCCACCCATGACCATTACACCACCAAGGCTCTTTCTGTATGGCTGTTGGTGAACCATCCCCACCAGGGCTCCTCTGCTTGAGCTCATGGCTGCAGCCACTGTGTCCATGCACCTCCTTGAGGGCCTTCCTCTTTGTCACTGCCCTGACACTTGACCAAATGGGAGGGCTTCTTCAAGGGCTGGTCTTTCCTGACAAAGTTTCCAAAGGATGGAAGCCACTAGGCTCCCCCAAAGTGAGCAGGTTTCAGTGGAGTTTCCAGACTAAAAACAGCCGGTGAAGAAGGAATTGGCTCCGAACTTTAGAGGAAAAAACTGCTGAAAACCTTGGGCATATAGGGCTCCTTCTTCTCCCCAGGATGGGGCATGGGTGCAAAGGCCAGCTATATAGCACACCTGTCTTTTCTACCAGTGGGATTGACGCCTCCCTTCCTACTCACAGGGTACCTCTGACCAAGTTCATCCTTTCCTCAAGGTAAGTCACTTAGCCAGCTAGTCTTCACCACCTAACTAAGCCCTGCTCACCCTCAAATTCAGCCCCTCCACCTAGTCCAACTCCCCAACATTGTCCCGGTGTACTTTTGTGCTCAGCAAGCATGTTGCTTCATTGACAGATGGTGGGTGGGTGGCAGAGTCAGGGGAGAAGAGCTTGTCCAGAGTCTCACATTGCATTGAGGCTCCCTAGGAGGAGAACTCAGGGTTTTTTCTGCCCAAGTCAAAGCAGAAGCTCAGGTCTAAGATGGGATGTGCCTGAGTCTACTTGCTCAAACGGGAATGGGCTGGCTCTTAGCAGACGGGCACCCGACTGAATGACACTGGCATCCTGAGAGGGAACCAGCTTTTATTAGGTGGAGGGGAGCCACAGGTCAGGGAGAGGTGGTGGCATTTTCCCGGCCGTGCACTCGGCAGAGCAGGGAGGGCAAAGCCTGGGTTAGAGGAAGGTGAGGTGTGCATCAGCAGGGACCCCACAGCTCTCCTTGTGCTCCTCAAACAGCCGGTCCAGGGCCTTCAAGTTGAGTGTGTGGTAGTGGTCGATGTCTTTCTCTGTGGGGTGGAGGACCTGGGGCACGTCGATAGGGCGGCCCACTGGGGAGACAGGGAAGCAGCTGCTGACCTGAGAGACCTCTGATGCCCAGGAGCCTGAGGGCAGCTTGCCCTAGGAGACGAGTACTCACCCACCGTGGTGATGGGCCTGCGGAAGGGCATGAGGCCCCAGGATTTGGCCGAGAAGAAACTCTGGCCAAAGAAGATGCAAGGAGCATAGCCCACCAGTTTCTTGAAGGTCATCTGGCAGCGGTACTGCCAGGACTCGGCAGGAAAAGTCTTGACATTGAAGATATCATTCTCTCCGAAGGAGTAGATGGGTACCAGGGAGGCCCTTGGGAGGAGAGGAGGGAGGCATGTGGCTGGCGGCTGGTGCCTGAGCTGCCTCAGAGGCTCTCAGCTGCTGCTTTCCAAAACCCCTGAAGCCACACCAAAGGGGGTGCATCCATCTCTGGCCACCAAGAAAGATCCCCAGGAAGGGCTCACCTTTCTTGGGACTCAACGGTGCACTGAAAACAGGTACTTTTCTCAGTTGGCCTTTCCAAAATTATATGCTTGCCAGGAGGCGTGTGCGCTACTTCCCAGGTGAGGAAACTTGGCCAAAGACTTGCCTCTGGGATAGTGCCAGGGACTTGAACTCAAGACGTCCACGGCCTCGGTTTTGGACACTCAAACCTTGCCTCTTTCTGATGCACAGATATGGAGTGGGGTGGGCAGAGGTTGCGCACCAAGTTTGGTTCGCTGTGAGAACTCAGCGCAGAGGTGGCACTCTCCCTGCCTGAATGGCCTCCCAGCGGGACCCAGGTGAAAGCTCCCTCATCTTCCACTGACCCCGGGGGACATCAGAGCCACTCACCCGTGCCGCAGCGCAAGGCGCACGAAGCCTTTGCGATTCAGGAGATTAAGACAGTGCTGGCCAGGGCCCGAGTACAGCATCTCCTGGGCACCCCCGACGATGATGACCACAAGCTTGCCGCACGGATTCTCAGATAGGACATAGTCCAGGTTCTGTCGGTCCACAGAACAGAATCCTGTAGCAGGGGTGGTTGATGGAGGTGGGTGCAGGAAGTATTCTCCACCAGCACAGAGGTTCCTGAGTCCCTCCACTTTATGGGAAGGGTGAGCTCCCACTTTTGTCCCATACGCCCTCATGCCACTAGCTGTCAGCCCCTAGTCCACGTACCCACACCAGATCACCAGCATCCACTCAAAGCCCCTGAGCGAGTGGTGCTGGTGGAGGTGTGACTCTAGCCATGGGAACTGTCAACTCCTCCTCCACCTCCTCTTCCTCCTTGCTCACCAGAAAACATGAGAAAGTCACGGTAGATGGGGAGACGGAATAAGCCTGCCAACGTGGCAATGAAGGGCTGGAGACCAGAGAACTGCTGGGAGAAGGCGTTGCTCTCTGTGCAGAAATTGCAGCTGTACCCGATGCACATGATCCCGTGGGGGTGGGCGCCCAACACGTAATTGCGGTCAGGGGGCAACTCGGCTGTTTTCAACAGCTATGGGTTTTCCGGCAGGATTGGGGAGAGACAGGCAAAGGGAATGTCACACTGGGAAAAGTTAGTGCTCCACCTCAGTGGACCTCCAAGTGTAAGGTCCTGGGAGGGTCCAGCAGATGGCCGTGTGTCCCTTCCCCACTGCCTGTGTCAAGGCCATCTGACCAGTCACGTTGATAGGAAAATAATCCCTCAAGTACTTCCAAATTGTCCGTTTACTCATCCACGTGGAGCATCTTCCACCTGGCATCACAGGTCACAGAAGTTGGCTTGTCAGAGTCCTCCCAGGCTCCTGCCCTACCAGTTTTTGCTGGAGCAGGGAGGGGGGGGTCTGTCTGAAACTCACCTTGGTTGGGCATGTCCCAGTCCAGGTAGAGCCAGGCAAAGTAGAGCAGGGAGATGGGCCAGAGCGAGGTGAGGAGGAGGAGGAAGAGCAGGAGGGTGCAGAAGGTGCCTGGGTGAGAGGTGAGAGGGAATGAGGAATGAGCTCCGTAAGAGCCTCCAGGCTCGCTTGGCCTGTAGGGTGAGGACAACTGGTGGCCCTCTCTCCAGTCCCAGACCTCCACGTCTCTCCCATTCTGCTCACCCATGAAAAGAAATGTGGTCACATAGTGCAAGGCTGACGCTGATTCCAGCCACCGCCTTCCTCGGGTTTTCATGGTAGGTGAGGGAGGGGGAGCCTCCATCCCAAGGCCTCCTGTCTTCTGTGGGTTTCAGGGTGCCAGAAGGCCCCCAAGTGAGAGCTTGGAAGCCTGCCCTCAGTAAGATTATTCGGCCTGGAAGCCTAGCTTTCCCTGTGCGTGTGAGTTGGTGAGTGGCCGTGGCCTGAGATCCGTGGACCAGAAACCAGAAGGCTCCAGACTCTTTCCTGGAACTGATTTTTGACCCTCTTCCTATCAGAGATTTAGGCTGGCTGCTGGGTGGGGCCGAGAGGGGCATGTTCGAGGGAGGGGTAGCCCTCTGGAGAGATTAGTGTTGGGTGGGGGCAGTGGAGCTTATCCAGTGGGTCCCAGCAGTGCCAGGTATGTGTGTGGGTGGCAGGGGGCACACAAATCCCCAGGAGATGATTCCTCCAATGCCTTCCCGAACCTAGGACTGTTGGCAAGTCACAGTGAGGGTCAAGGCCAAGGGGACCGGGAGGTGGACCTGCGCCCTGGTCCTAGCAGTCTGCTAGCGCACTCTCGCGGGTGCTGGCACACGTGCGCACATGCACACACACACGTGCGTGGGGTTCCTCTTCTTTATTTCACTCCCTGGACACCCGGAGGTGATGGTGGGGGCAGCAGGTCAGTTTAGGAGGGGATGAGGTGGCAGCGGGCAGGGCCACCTTAGAGCTCATGGAAGAGGTGCCTCAGCCGCTGCTTGTGGGGCGTGAGCAGCATGTCCACCTGCATGACTGCGCGAGGACTAGGCCCCCAATGTGGGCAGGAAAGAAGACAAAGGTGAAGGTCGCCCGCGGCCGGCTTGGCGCGGCCCTGACTAGAGGACTCCGGGGCACTGAGGCGGAGCTCAGCGCCCAGCAGCAGGTCCTACTGACCATTGAAGAGCCTGGGGCAAGGTGCATCAGCGCCCCAGCCAGGTCAGCGCCTTGGTGGTCTCCAGGGCGAGCTCCTTCACTCTGAGCGAGAAGCCCCACACCAGCAAGGCCTGGAGAGGGGCATAACTGCGTGGACTCAGGCTAACCGCCCATGCCCACCACCCCTTCATGGCGCAACCTGCGCACCTGGCACACACCGTGTTCTGGTGCCAACTGCACTGAACACTCAGTACTCTGGGTTTTGCCTGAAATCCCTCCCAGGAACCTCTCCTGGCCAGGAAAGGCCACCTGGCTGTCTCCAGGCCTAGAGGGCAAGTAGGAGGTTCTGGTCAGGTCTGAGTAGGTTAAAGGTGGAGAGGGGTGGGAAGGCCATGCTCAGAAACTGGACTCCTGGGTGTTGCAGGGGGCGAGTGTGCACCATTGGCAATTTGAGGGCCCAGGATTCTCAACCTACCTCCATCTGCATTGGAGGAAGGCGAAGGGTCTGAGACCCAGCTCTGCCCACACCCACCCCCACATCGCCAGTAGTCCCAGAAGATGGGAAGGTGGGACCAACTGGGCAGCATGAGCATGGCCTCCATGCAGAAGTTATCGAAGGCCCTGACCACCAGGATGCCCGGAGGGTGGAAACCAAAAAAGAGGTTGTGTGGAGAAGAATTCAGCTCTGTGGTCTTGAGGAGCTGGGGGTATTCGAGGCAGGGTCAGCCGAATGGCGTTGAGGACTCTGATCACTCGTAAGGCTCCTTCCTCTGTCACTCCTTCCCACAGGTCATATGCTTTAGACGGAGAGTCTAGCAGTATGCAGGCAGCCCTGGTGGCGCAGTGGGTTTCGCTGGGGCCTGCTAATTGAAAAGTCAGCAGTGTGAAGCCACCACTCGCTCCCTGGGAGAATGGCCATGCTTTCTACTCCAGTACAGACATACCATCTCAGAACCCCACGGGGGGTGGAGTTCTACCCTGTCCTATAAAGTTGCTTTGAGTCAGGACCGACTTGATGTCAGTGAGTTTTGGGGATTTCTTGAGTTAGTGGCATACAAGAATATATGCCTTCCAAAGGGCCATGGGAATTATAGATAAGTGTCTAGTATGTAATTTCTCTGTCAATAAGACCCTTAGCCTGCTGCACTCCGCAAGGTCAGCATTTGCAAACACAAGTCACTCCAAGGAAGAAAGATGGAACTTACTACTCTCGTACAGAGTTACAGTAGAGGAAATCCACAGGGGCAGTGCTACCCAGTCCCAGAGGGGCAGGATCAACGAGATGGCAATGGTGATCCTTTGGACTGCGATCCTCATGGTCTGCAGTTTGAAACCACCAGCAGCTGTGCCGGAGAAAGACTCGACTCCCATAAAGAGTTGGCATCAGCTCGATAGCAGTGAGATTGGTTTTAGTTCAAGAATGCTTTCTCTGAAGGTTCACAGCCTGAACAATTCCAGCTTTCTTACCCATCAGATCTCCACCATGGTCTGAGTGGTCAAAAGTAAAATGGAAACTGGCTTATAGTCTTTTGTGACACACAAGCTAGTTTCCAGAAGAAGAGAAGAATGTCTTCACTTTTTATATTAAAAACAGTAACCAAATAAGTAGCTAAGAAAATCCAGTTCATTTGACCATGACCATAGGTGGATGACACCTTCAGGACCAAGGGTGTGATGGGCGATGCTGGGAGAGTGGAGGGTGAGTGGGTTGGAAATGGGGAACTGATTACAAGGATCCACATGTGACCTCCTCCCTGGAAGAGGGACGGCAGAGAAGAGGGGGAAGGGAGACTCCGGATAGGGCAATATATGACAAAATAACGATGTATAAATTCCCAAGGGCACATGAGAGAAGGGGGAGCGGGGAGGGAGGGAAAAAAAACAGGACCTGATGCAAAGGGCTTAAGTGGAGAGCAAACGCTTTGAGAATGATTGGGGCAGGGAATGTATGGATGTGCTTTATACAATTGATGTATGTATATGTATGGATTGTGGTAAGAGTTGTATGAGTCCCTAATAAAATGTAAAATAAAGAAAGAGGAGGGAAAAAAAGAAAATGATTAGGGCAAAGAATGTACAGATGTGCTTTATACAATTGATGTATGTATATGTATGGACTGTGATAAGAGTTGTATGAGCCCCTAATAAATTGTTTTTAAGAAAAAGAATCAAATCTATGAGATAAAGCCCGGGTCAGCAGCCTGGGAGCCCGGGTGGTGAAGTGGTGATGTGTTGTGTTTAGCTATGATGTGCTGCATGGTTGGCAGTTTGAAACCACCAGCGGCTCTGTGGGAGAAAGACTGGGCTCTCTACTCTCATCAACACTTACAGTCTCAGAAACCCACAGGAGGTCGCTGTGAGTTCCCTTGTCTCCTCAGAAGTAAGTTGGGTTTTGGGGTGGTGCTGTCAGATAAGTGTTGCATGAATGTCAGGTAATGCGGGTGGTTCAAGCCCACCAGCCTCTCTGCTGGAGAAAGATGAGGCTGTCTGCTTCTGTCATGATTTACAGCCACGAAATCACCCCAGAGAGTCTCCATGAGTGGAATGGACCAGATGGCAGAGGTTTGGGGTGATAAGCCCCCTGGTGGAGCTGGTGGGTAGTGCTGTCGTCCAACCTCAAGTAGTTCCAACCCATCCATCCTTCTCTAAGGGAGAAGGATGACTCACTCACATGGTAGCTCTGATTTGAAGCCCATTGGATAGCACTGTTTTCTTTTCTTTCCTTTTCTTTCTTTATTTTCGAACAAGCATGGAATTAGATGAACTGGGTTATACCATGCTTAGTGCTTGCTTTGGACAACAGTGCCCTCTTTTGTGGATGACCTGAGCAGGTGCTTACCTTGCTTATTGGAGAATCCGTCCCTGGCAGAAGGCCCATGTCCTATGGCATATGAGATTAATTTGGGCGAGACTATCTTTCTAAGAGTTTTCACAGAGACCCCAGTCCCCTAATCCTGTGCCCTACAGAGATAGAGAAGCAGTCCCAGAAATGCCGACACACCTCCCAGTTGCAGACCCAGGCAGAGGGAGGAGCTGTGCCCCAACTCTCTGCATGTGTCAGTCTTCATGGAGCCACGGCAGGTAGAAGGCGGCAGGGAGTCAGGCCTGGCCTCGCAGTACCAGGAGCCTGTTCAGGCACACTGGCTGGGGGCAGTGAGAGTGGTCGCTCTCCACCAGTCCTACTCCTATGTCAGCCTCTTCCAGCCCACCTGCATCTTAGACCCCTGCAAGTGCCTTTAGGACCCTACAATGTTTGCCTGGGGGCAGGCGAAACCAGATTGCCAGGTTCTTGGGTGGCCCAGGTTGCATGGACTTGATGAGTTCCAAGAAGGGGAAGAGCTTAGCAGGACACTGGCCACATAGTGACCCCCGCTTAAGAAGCTGAGGCACCTGCCCACAGCTCTTACACATTGGCAGCTTTGGGCTGAATAGCTTGGACTTGACCCCTCGTCAAGCCCCTAGATATTTTCCTCTTACTGACCCACACAGTAGACCCTCATCAGGTCATCATGGAAGGGATAATGATTTCTTGAGTTCACAAGGTATAAGGGAAATGGCCAAGGGATATGGTGTCAGGGTGAGGAAATGGGTCACTCCAACCTTGTGGAGGTCAGGACATTGGGCCTCTGTGAGGAGTCTGCGGGCAACCAGCAGTCCGGAAACTGACTTGCCTGGGCAGTGTCTCCTGTGAATGGCCAGCCCCTTTGTCAATGAGAATAGCTCAGAGACCCCTTAATCAGTGGGTGGGCCCTGAAGCTGGGGGTACTGCAGAAAGTTTATGTACCAGGCAGCAGGCTGACCTTTTTGAGACCCCTAGAATGGAAGGTTTGGTGAGAAGTGCTGAGAATTGGTGGGGAGCACACCACGTGGGAGCTGGTCCTATTTCCAGGCCCAGGACTGTAACACATTGCCCTTCTCCACCCACACGTTTCAGTCATCTGTCTAAGGGGACAAGCACGTACTAGAAAATACTTCTGCTACATTCATACCTATCACAGTGACTCTATAAGTAAGGTCTCGTCCCCCTGACTGTCATCAAGAAGGGGTCACATCTCCACCTCCACACAGCGGACCCCTTGGCTCTGCAGGTGACAGATGCTCACTCAATGGTCAGAGGGTTGGAGGAGGCAGGGTCAACCAATTTCCAGTGTACAACGTTGGTGCTCTGGCTGGCCTGCTGGCTTACCCTTCCAGGGAGTTGGTCAAGAGCTCTCATCAAGATAGGCTTTCCCACAACTTGTGTTGCCCCATTTCCATCCACAGGGTTTATGTGGTGTGCGTATGTGCATGACTGGGAGAGGTCAAGGGGAGGTGTACATAAAAGTCCAAAGAAATGCTCAGGTCACACCGAAAGTCACCAGCCCAAGAGTCAGCATCACCTGCCAGGTAGGCAGGCTTCGCATGGGAGGTGGTTCATCCGCAGGAGAGACAGAGGAATAAGAGGGTTATAAAAACAGTAACATTTTAACATGTGGAAAATTGGCAAGTGTTGGGCGCATGTGGAGATAGTCACACTTTGGTGCCCAGTTGGTAAAAGCGTGAGTCCACTGTGGAAAACAGTTTGATGAAGCCTCACAGTTTCAACCTTGCTCGAGCATCTGATCCAGCAGGACCAAAGGGGCCCAGGTGTCACAACAAGCTGAGCACTTGACTGCAACGGAAAGATTGAGGGTTCAAAGCCCTCTATCAACACCTCACCAGGAGAAAGACTGGCCTGTCTGATCTGGTAGAGATGGCACTCACAAAAACCCTGGGGGCAGTTCTCCTCTGTCCCAGCAGGTGGCTCTAAACTGGCACCTAACAGCAATCATCAACCTTACACACCCAGCAGCATGAAAAGCAGGGTTCCCAAGAGGTTCTTGTACACCAGTGTTCACAGCAGCCTGACTCCCAGTAACCCAATGGTGGGAACAAGGGGTCAACAGGGGAATGTCTAAGCTACGCGAGGTCCATTCATCCAGAATCACTCTGTTGTTAGGTGCTGTCCAGTTGATTCTGACCCTCAAAGAGCCTCTGAAACACTCACTGTCTGATTCGGCGCCATCCTCACAATTGTTCCTGTGCTTGATTGAGCCCATGGTTACAAGCCACTGTGCCAATCCATTTTGTTGAGAGCCTTCCTCTTGTCCACGGGCCCTCTAGTTTACCAAGCAGGATGTCCTTTCCCAGGGCCTGGGCTCTCCTGGTAACCTGTTCCAAGGTCTTTTCATGAAGTCTTCATATCCGTGCATCTGAAGAGCATTCTGCCAGGACTTCTTCCAAGACAGATGTCCATTCTATTGGCTGTCCAGGGTACGCTCGACATACTTTGTCAGCACCAAGCATATCAATTCTTTTTGTCTTCCTGATTCCATGTCTGAGTTTACATCCATGTGAGGTGATTGAAAATACCATGTGTTGTGTCTGGCGTAGTTCAGTTCTCAAAGTAACTTCTCTGCTTTCCAACACTCAAAAGGGTTCTTGTGAAAGCAAAAGCAAATCCTTGACAACTTCAATCTTTCCTGTTTATCCTGCTGTTATCTGTTGGTCCGCTTGTGAGGATTTGGTTGTCTTTCTTTCTTTTGGTTTGAGTTGCTCTTCTTGACATTGAGTTGTAATCCATCCTGAGGGCTGCAATCCTTGAACTTCATCTGCAAGTGTTTCAAGTCCTTCCTCGCTTTCATCAAACAAAGTTGTGTCCTCTGCGTAGAACTGGTGTACAGCAAGTAGTTAATAAGCCGTCCCAAAAACCTGGTGCCACATATCCACCCATATATATCCAGCATCTCTGATGAATTTGCTCAGTATGCAGATTGAGTGAGTATGGTGAGAGGATGCAACCCTGGTATGCAACTTCCCTTAGACCATGCAGTGTTCCCTTTTTTTCATTCCCACTCCTGCCTCTTGGTCCATATGTAAGTTCTGAATGAGCACAATGAAGAGTTCTGGAATTCCCATTCTTCTCACGGCAATCCATGGTTTGGGATAATCCACACAGTCCAATGCCTTGGCATAGTCAATAAAACCCAAGTAAACATCTCTTGGCATTTCTTGATTTCAGCTAACATCCATCTGACATGAGCAATGATATCCCTTGTTCCATGTCCTCTCCTCAGTGCAGCCAGAACCTCTCAGTGCTCCCTGTTGATGCACTGCTACAACTTTTGCTGTATGTTCCTCAGCACAATTTTATTTCCATATGATATCAATGATATTGTCCTATCATTTGAGCATTCTGTTGGGGCACCTTTCTTTGGAATGGGTACCAACATGGTCTCTTCCCGTCAGTTGGTCAAATATCTGTCTTCCACTTTTCCTGGCATTGACCAGTGAGTGTTTCCAGTGCTTCATTAGCTAGTGGAAACACATTTCAATTGATGTTCTGTGGATTCCTGGGGTCATGGTTTTGGCTAACACCTTTAGGGGAGCTTGAACTTCTTCTTTCAGCACCATTGGTTTTTGCTCATGTGCTACCTCCTGAAGTGGTGGAATGTCTGCTAGTGTTCCTTGGTAGAGTGACTCTGTATTCTTTCCCTCCATCTTCTCTTGATCATTCAATATTTTGCCTATACCCTCATACAGCATGTCAACTCAAGGTTTGGATTTCTTCCTCACTTCTTTTGGTGTCAGATATGTTCAGCATGTTCTTCCTCATTGGTTGTATTACTTTAGGTCTGTGCACATTTAATATTTGACTTTGTCTTCTTCAGCTGACCTTTGAAATTTTCTGTTTGACTCTTTGACTTCATCCTTTCATCCATTTGCCTTAACTGCTCTGTGATTGAGAGCAAGTTTCACAGTCTCTTCTGACATCCACTTTGATTTTTCTTCCTTCTTGTTATTTCAATGGCCTTATGCTTTCTTCATGAAGTCCGCCCACAGCTCATCAAGTCTTCTGTCTTCAGTATTCAATGCAGTAAATCTGCTCTTGAGATGTTCTCTGAATTCCAGTGGTCTTGACTCAAGGTCATATTTTGGCTCTTGGGGACATGTTTTAATTTTCTTGAGCCTTGACCTGAACTTACATATGAGCAATTGATGGTCTGTTCCACAGTCAGCCCCTTGTCTGGTTTTAGTTGCTGATATTGAGCTTCTCCATCGTCACTTCCTACAGACGTAATCAGGTTGGTTTTGTGTATTACATGTGGAGAAGGTCGTGTGTATAGTTGCCTTTGGGGTTGTTGAAAATTGTATTTACTATGAACAAGTTGATGTTCTGGCATCGCCAGCGCAGGTTTTTATTGCCAAGACCATATTTTCCAAGTTCTGGTCTTTCCTCTGTTTCCAATGTTTGCATTCCATTCCACAATAATTATCAATTCAACTTCATTGCATGTTTAATTTCAAATTGAAGGCAGTAGAATTCTTCTATTTCTTCATCACTAGGTTTTGTGGTGGATAGATAAATTTCAGCAGATAGCACTAGAATACACGACTGATTTTACAATGTGCTTAAAAAAAACATTTTATTAGGGGCTCATACAACTGTTACCACAATCCAAACATTCATCAGTTGTGTAAAGCACATCTGTACCTTCATTGCCCTCATCATTTTCAAAGCATTTGCTCTGCACTTAAGCCCTTTGCATGAGTTCCACTTTTTCCCCCTCCCTCCATGTTTCCCCCTCCCTCATGAGCCCTTGATAATTTTTAAATTATAATGTTGTCATGTCTTGCCCTGTCCGACGTCTCCATTCACCCACTTTTCTGTTGTGCATCCCTCAGGGAGGAGTTCACATGTAGATCCTTGTAATCGGTTCTCTCTTCCCAACCCACTCCCCCTTTACCAGCCTAGAATCACCACTCATACCGCTGTCCTGAATGTATCATCCACCTTGGATCCCGGTGCCTTCAGCTCCTTTCTGCACTAGTGTACACCCTCTCCTCTATCCAGACTTGCAAGGTAGAACTCCGTTCATGATATTGGAGTGGGGCAACCATTTAGGAACTAGAGAAAAACTGTAGTCTTCATTGTTGCTACATCGCACCCAGGATGACTCATCTCCTCCCCTAAACCCCTTTGCAAGGGGATCTCTATGGTAAGATTTTTTTTATTCTGATGATGCTTTATACCTGATCCTTTCTACACTTCGTGACAGCACAAGGTGGTGTGCTTCTTCCATGTGGGCTTTATTGCTTCTGAGCTACATGGCCGCTTGTTTACCTTCATGCCTTTAAGACCACAGATGCTATCTCTTTTGATAGCCGGGCACCATCAGCTTTCTTCGCCACATTTGCTTATACACTTGTTTGTCCTCTGTGATCGTATCATAGAGGTGTGCACCCAATGATATGATTTTTTGTTCTTTGATGCCTGATAACTGTTCCCTTCGGAACCTCGAGATCACACAGGGTGGTGTGTTCTTCCATGTGGGCTTTGTTGCTTCTGAGCTAGATGGCCGCTTGTTTATCTTCAAGCCTCTAAGACCCAAGATGTTATATCTTTTGATAGCCGGGCACCATCAGCTTTCTACACCACATTTGCTTAATCACCAGCTTTGTCTTCAGTGGTTGTGTCAGGAGGGTGAACATCATAGAATGCCAATTTAATAGAAGAAAGTACTCTTGCATTGAGGGAGTACTTGAGTAGAGGCCCAATGTCTTTCTTCCACCTTAATACTTAACCTATAAATATAGGCACATAGATCTATTTTCCCATCCATATATATAAATATTTGCATATGTACACGTCTTTGTCTAGAGCTCTATAAATATCCTTTGCCTCCCAGTTGTTTCCGCTATTTCCCTTGACTTTCCTCCCATACCACTATCACACTCCATCCCCGCCTGGGTTTCAGCAATACCTCTTCGTTACATTATCCTTGATCATGCCCTACCAGGCCTGCCACACCCACCTCACCACCAATTTCGATCACTTGTTCCCATGCCCTGGGTTTGTTAACACCACTTCCTTACGCCCCATTTTCCCCTATCTCATTTCCCCCCGGAACAGTCCATGCCGTTGATTTCCTCCATCTTGCTCATCCAGCCTGTCTGATGTAGATAGACCTGCGGAGATAGTAACATGCACAAAAACAAGACAGAGCAAAACCAAGCAACAATATACAACAAAACAACAATAGCCAGAAACTACTGACAAAGAGCAAAACAAAACACAACAAGAAAGAAAAGCTTGTAGTTAGTTCAAGGATCGTTTGTTGGCCTTTAGGAGTGTTTTCCAGTGCAGTCTGTTGGGGCACCACGCCCTGGCCCCAAAGTCCACCTTCAGAATTCACTGGGGACCTTGCCGCTCCATTCCCTTTCCATTCTGCAGCACACGCCCAGTGCATTGCCTCGGTGTGGTGGGATCAGGTCGGGCACAATTCCCACACTGTGTCTCCGGTGCTGTCCTCCACAGGGCCATGGGTCATGTCTCATATTGAGGCTGACCATGTGGTCCTCTCTGTGGACAGACTGCTCCAATTTGGGTCATCGTCCTCAGTGTCTGATGTGCCAAGATATGCTCTGCTCTCTCCTACTCCTCCTTCATCTGCTCCCCTGTGGTTCAGTCAGATATGTCCCTCTCCCACAGCTGCATATTCAATGATGTTCTTTGAAATAAATTCTTCTGGTGGGAGGGAAAGGCATCCACTTAGTGTTTGGTACCAGGGCCAGCCCCCCAACCTCTCCATTGGTTCCCTACTCCACACCGGAATATTGCATCCACAGCTTGGGGAAATGGGTTCAAGTCTGCTCCCTCTTTCCCTATGGAGGTACAAACAATACCCTCAACTTCTGTGGGTTAGCGCCCCATGCCCCTGCTACCCATTTCTTCCTTATTTTCATCCTTTTTTTTTTTTCATTTCCCCACCTCCTCTGTAGTTGTCTACCATACTACACGGTCCTCAACCCAAGAATGTTTGTATACAGTAGCATTTTCCCTATGCACCTTTTGCATATTTTTTGTTTAATGGTTACCTCAGGGGGCTCATGTTGTACTTGTCCTTTTGTGCCCGACTTACTTCGCTTAGCATGATTTCCTCCAGCTGTTCCCATGCCGCTATGTGTTTCATATGTTAACCACTGCTATTTAGAGATGTGTAGTACTCCATTGTATGTATGTACCACAGTTTTTTAATCCAATCATCAGTTGATGGAAATTTGGGTTGCTTCCAACTTCTTGCAATTGTGAACTGTACCGCAATGAACATTGGAGCACAGACGTCTGGCCTTGGTTTGTTTCTTGCCTCTCCTGGGTATATGCCCAGTAGGGGGATTGCTGGGTCATATGGTAACTCGATTTCCATCTGTTTTAGCTATCGCCAGATCGATTTCCATAGTGGTCGTACATACTTACAAGTTTACCAGCAGTGGATGAGAGTTCCTGTCTCCCCACAACCCCTCCAACACTTGTTGCTTCCTGATTTTTTGAATTGGGCTATCTTTGGGGGTGTTTGGTGGTACCTCATTGTTGTTTTAATTTGAATTTCTCTTATGGCTAAAGATCAGGAATATTTTCTCATATGTTTGTTGGCCATTCTGATTTCTGCCCCTGTGAAACTTCTGTTCAAATCCTTTGCCCACCCTTCAAGTGGGCAGTTAGTTTTTTTTTCTTTTTGGAAGATAGCAGAGTATTGTAGACTGTAGTAATAAGGCCTTTGTCTGATGTGCCATTGTTAAAGATGTTTTCCCAGTCCGTGGAATCTCTTTTTACTCTCTTGATGAATTCTTTCCATGTACACAGGTGTTTTATCTTCAGTATATCCCATTTGTCAATTTATGCCTTCTCTGAGTTTGTGTCCTTCCCTATTTCTGATAGCCTATGTATTCTCTTTGTCAAAGTTTTCAAGTTGGTCCCAATTCCAACATGGATGGCCCTAATAATTTAGGGTTTAACTTGAAGTTTCTTCTTGTGCATGGAGTGAGATAAGGGTCTTGCTTCATTTTTCTGAAGGTAAATATCCATTATTCCCAGCACCACTTGTTCAAGAGGACATCTGCTTCCTACCTGAGATTTTTGGGCCCCTTATCAAAGATCATTTGTCTGTATGCTGATGCTTTTATTTCTGAGTTTTCATTTCTTTTCCACTGGTCTGAGCATCTGTCATTGTCCCAATACCATGCAGTTTTGACAAGTGGGGCTGTATAGTATATACTAAAGTCAGGTAAAGCAAGCTCTCCCTCCCAACTTGAAGTGCCTGACCTACCTTGGTACACTGTAGAGGAAGGCATCCAAAAGCTTGGAGAAATTGGTATGTTAGAATGGTTCTATCAAGATATTCCCATAGACCCAAAAAGGGGGTGTCCTGAGGACATACCCTTTACCACAGCCATAAGGAACAATTTTGTGAAGTGGGCCCCAGCATCTCTTAAGACTCCTGT
Source organism: Tenrec ecaudatus (assembly GCF_050624435.1). Lineage (NCBI taxonomy): Eukaryota > Metazoa > Chordata > Mammalia > Afrosoricida > Tenrecidae > Tenrec > Tenrec ecaudatus. The sequence goes on from NC_134541.1 coordinate 130,407,732, forward strand.
AATTGCTATTTTATGTGCACCAGGATTAACAGTGGGCACTGCCATAAGCGAACTCTGACATTGCCAACAATGGGGTTGATTGGTCCCTGTGATGGTAGAGGGCAGGTGTCAGCAATGAATCAACAGAGACAGAGTGGGCATGGTTATAATAGACAACAAGGTTTCAATAATAATCAAAGCAACCTGTCTCGTGTGGAATTATGGCATTGGCTACTTAGCCACGGTGTCCCTAGAAATTAAATAGATGGGAAGCCTACTAAATATTTACGTGATCTGTACAGGCAAGAGAATGGTAGAACAGGTGAACAGCAGAATAGACAGTCACGATCGCTCAATCAATTCCCAGACCTGAGCCAGTTTATGGACCAAAAACCCCATGAATGAAGGGGAGGCCGGGTCCCTTGTAAGGAGGACCCTGCTGCATCACTGAAGGTTTATACTGTTAGTCTTTCTTCTAACCTTCCCCCAACGGGACTTGCAGCCTTTCACAAGAGTGACTGTTCATTGGGGGAAAGGAAATAATCAAACTTTTCAGGGATTACTAGACACTGGCTCAGAACTGACACTAATTCCAGGAGACCCAAAATGTTTCGAAGGCCCAACAATCAGAGTGGGGGCTTATGGAGGTCAAGTTATCACTGGAGTATTAGCTCAAGTATGCCTCACTGTGGGTCCAGTGGGCCCCCAGACCCATCCTGTGGTTATTTCCCCAGTTCCAGAATGCATCATTGGAATAGACATACTTAGTAACTGGCAGAAGACCCATATCGGATCCCTAAAATGTGGAATAAGGGCTATCATGGTAGGAAAGGCCAAGTGGACACCATTACAATTGCCATTACCTAGGAAAATTGTAAACCAAAAGCACTACCCCATTCCTGGAGGGATTGCAGAGATTAGTGCAACCATCAAAGACTTGAAAGATGCAGGGTGGTGATTCCTACTACATCCCCATTTAATTCACCAATTTGGCCTGTAAAGAAGACTGATGGATCCTGGAGAATGACAGTGGATTATCATAAACTTAACCAGGTGGTGACTCCAATTGCAGCTGCTGTCCCAAATATGATTACATTGCTTGAGCAAATTAATACTTCTCCTGGTACATGGTATGCAGCTATTGATCTGGCTAATGCCTTCTTCTCCATACCAGTCTCAAAGGACCACAAGAAGCAGTTAGCTTTCACCTGGCAGGGGCAACAAAATACTTTCACAACTCTCCCCCAGGGGTACATCAACTCTTCTGCCCTGTGCCATAATTAGTCCGAAGGGACCTTGACCACCTGTCTATTCCACAAAATGTCACACTGGTCCATTATATTGATGACATTATGCTGATTGGACCCACTAAGGAGGATGTATCAAAGACTCTAGATTCATTGGTACAATATCTGCGTACAAGGGTTTGGGAAATTAACCCAACAAAGATTCAGGTACCCTCCACATCAGTAAAATTTCTAGGGGTCCAGTGGTGTGGGGCGTGTCGAGATATTCCTACTAAAGTGAAGGATAAGCTACTATATTTAGCTCCCCCAATGACTAAAAAAGAGGCACAATGCCTAGAGGGTCTCTTCGGATTTTGGAGGCAACATATTCCTCACTTAGGTGTTCTACTTTGACCTATTTATCAAGTGACACGAAAAGCCTCCATTTTTGACTGGGACCAAGAACAAGAAAAGGCTCTTCAACAAGTTCAGGCTGCCATGCAAGCTGCTTTGCCACTGGGACCATATGATCCAGCTGACCTAATGGTGCTAGAGGTGTCAGTTGTAGATAAAGAAGCAGTGTGGAGTCTTTGGCAGACCCCTATTGGTGAATCACAGCGTAGACCATTAGGATTTTGGAGTAAAGTCTTGCCATCCTCTGCAAACAACTACTCCCCCTTTGAAAAACAGCTGTTGGCCTGTTACTGGGCCTTGGTGGAGACTGAACGCCTCACCATGAGCCACCAAGTCACCATGAGGCCTGAATTACCTATCATGAACTGGGTGTTGTCTGACCCAGGTAACCATAAAGTTGGACGTGCGCAGCAACACTCCATTGTTAAATGGAAGTGGTATATACGAGATTGGGCCAAAGCAGGACCTGAAGGCACAAGTAAGCTACATGAAGAAGTGCCCCAAATGCCCACAGTCTCCACTCCTGTCACATTGCCTCCTTTCTCTCAGTCGGCACCTATGACCTCCTGGGGAGTTCCTTACCATACTTTAAGTGAAGTCCAAAAAAGTCATGCTTGGTTTACTGATGGCTCTGCACGATAGGCAGGTTCCACTAATAAGTGGACAGCAGCAGCACTACAGCCCCTTTCTGGAATCTCCCTAAAGGACAGTGGTGAAGGGAAATCTTCCCAATGGGCAGAACTTCAAGCAGTGCACCAGGCCGTTCCGTTTGCATATGAGGAAAAATGGCCAGATGTGAGACTGTATACTGATTCATGGGCTGTGGGTAATGGCTTGGCTGGATGGTCAGGGAATTGGAAGGACCATGATTGGAAAATTGGTGACAAGGAGGTGTGGGGTAGAGGTATGTGGATAGACCTCTCTGAATGGGCCAAGAAAGTAAAGTTAATTGTATCTCATGTGAACACTCACCAAAGGATTACCTCTGAAGAGGAGGACTTTAATAATCAAGTGGATAAGATGACACACGCTGTGGAGACTGGTCCTCCTCTTTCCTCTGCCACTCCTGTTATCACCCAATGGACACATGAACAAAGTGGACATGATGGCAGGGATCACCAAGGCTGACTTGACCCCTGCCACTGCTGAGTGTCCCATTTGCCAGCAACAGAAACCAACATTAAGTCCAAGATATGGGACAATTCATCGGGGAGATCAACCAGAAACTTGGTGGCAGGTTGATTACATAGGACCACTTCCATCATGGAGGGGACAGCGTTTTGTTCTTACTGGAATAGACATCTACTCTGGATATAGATTTGCCTTCTCTGCACGTGATGCTTCTGCCAACACTACTATTCGGGTACTTACAGAATGCCTCAGCCACCGGCATGACATCCCACATAGCATTGCTTCAGATCAAGGAACTCACTTTACAGCAAATACAGTGCAGCAATGGGCCGATTCCATTGGAATCCACTGGTCGTATCATGTTCCTCATTATCCTGAAGCTGCCGGCTTGGTAGAACGATGGAATGGGCTCCTAAAGACACAATTACGGCGCCAACTAGGTGGCAACAACTTGCAGGGCTTGGGCAATGTTCTCCAGGAAGCTGTATACGCTCTAAACCAGCAGTCAATATATGGTGCTGTGTCTCCAATAGCCAGAATTCATGGGTCCAGGAACCAAGGGGTGGAAGCTGGAGTGGCACCACTCACTACTACTCCTAGTGATCCCCTTGCAGCATTTTTGCTTCCTGTCCCAGCAACCCTGTGTTCCTCAGGCCTGGAAGTCCTGGTCCCGAAGAAAGGAACTCTCCCACCTGGAAACAGCACAGATTCCACTGAACTGGCAGCTGAGAATGCCCCCTGGCCACTTTGGACTTCTCATGCTTTTGGATAAACAGGTCAGGAAGAGTGTCACTGTACTAAGTGGTGTGATTGATCCTGATTACCAAGGAGAAATTGGACTGGTACTACATAATGGAGGTAAAGAAGAATATGTCTGGAATCCAGGAGATCCCATAGGCCAGCTCTTAGTGTTACCATGCCCTGTTACTAAAGTAAATGGTAAGTTATAGCAACCCAATCCTGGCAGGACTTATACTGACCTAGACCCCTCAGGAATGAAGGTCTGGGTCACCCCGCCAGGCCAAAAACCACAGCCAGCTGAGGTGCTTGCTGAGGGCAAAGGTAATACAGAATGGGTACTAGTAGAAGGTAGTTCTACCTATCAATTATGACCACATGATCAATTGCAAAAGCGAGGTTTGTAATTGTCAATGTATTTCCTTTTATGTGCTAATTGCATACCTTTCCTTTGTTCAGGTATGATATATCAGATGCAATTGGACTCGGTGTGTTTTCATTTATATGTATGGTAGATGATTGATGATAAGTATAAGGTTGATTACATTAATGTCTGGAAATTATATAAGTATGTATGGGTAAAGAATTGTGTACAGGTGCCAGGTTGGCAAGGGGTGGATTGCGATAGTTTATTGTGCCAGCCTGGCCGATAAACACAAGTAGGATTACTTGAAGGGCAGAGGGAAAAATGGCTCAGTGAGCCTTGCCTTGCTTGTCTCTCGTTCTTTAATCATCGGACCTGCGTGCGGCTGCCTTGCTTGGTCTGTGCCTCAGTTTAAAGGGGTACACTACCTGTGGGAAACCTAGCCTGTGACTGTGTCGCTGTAAGTTAAGGTCCCTTTAAGCCCTAATGATTGGAATGTTCGTCTCTAGTGCTGGGGACCGACAGTTGATGACAGTTGGTGAGCTGCCTTGCTGTTTGCCGCCTGGGTATATAAAGCCCAGCTCTCTCTACAGAAAGGGACTGACAACTGGAGGCTCTCAAGCCTTAAAGGACTGCTAGTTTCTCACTGCTTTATAATTTAACTGTTAATTTCTTGTATTATCTATCTGTATATAATTTAACGGTTCATTTCTTGTATTATATATCTATCTTTATATTTATATATAATTACTAGCAATCTGGTTTGTCTCTCTAGAGAACCCTGTCCAACACAACAACCAACCACTCTGCCTAACCTTCCTAACCACTGTGCCTTGGGAGTGTGTGTATGGGGTAGATAGAAGGGGTTACCTGGGCGTGGCCCCTTCTGTCTTGGAGAGAGGTTCTGGCCACGATTCCTGTGTTCTGTGTGCTGAAACTCAATGTGTTCCCATGTCCCCCAATATACGGCCTCTCAAGGAGCTTCTGGAGCCTCCTAACCTCCCCTCACCTTCACGGAGGTCCTGATAAAAGAGCTTCTGGTGGCGTCCTGGGGGATAAATTGTTACGATTTCTCAGCCTGCTTCCCTCCCCAGTGAAGGAGGATGCAGAGCTCTCCAGTCCTCCCTAGGCCTTCCGTCAACCTATGGACCCCGCACCCAGAGGAGGGGGCGACCGATCTTCTCCATAAAGAAAGGATGAGAAGGGGGAAGTGGGGGAGCAGGAGACTCCATCTGTGTGTGACCCTGGAAGTTTCCATTGGTCTCCGTTTCTTGTTCCCCTGTATCGTCTTAAGGAGCCCAGGTGTTGCTATGGGTTAAGTGTTGGACTGTTAACCTGAAGGTCAGCGGTTCAAGCCTACCAACGGTTTCAAAGGGAAAAGATGAGACTCTCTGCACCATAAATAGACAATCTCAGAAGACCTGGAGAGCAATTTTACTCTGATACGTGCGATCACCGTGAGTCAGAAAAACCCCAGGTGGCCAAGTGTGTTATGCAATGAGGTCAATTTGAAAGCAGGAGCCAATCCCAGGGGAATGAAGAACTCTCTCCTCCCATAAAACGTCAGTTGTGGAAACCCAGAGGGGCGGTTCTGCCCTGTTCAACAAGGGCGCTAAGAATCAGAATGAACTTGAGAGCCAAACATTGGGTTTTGGTTGGGTTCTGTTATTGCCTGAGCAGGGGAAAGGGTTGGAAGAAGGACCAGACCAGAAGACTTCCCAGTCAGTTCTTAGCCAAGAGCGCCCTCACCCGGGCCCCAAGTTCTTCTCCGTGGTTCTCTAATCAATTGACGCCATCTTCCCCTTTCAGGAAGACTGGGGCTGACAAGACCCACAGCTGGTCCTGGGGACAGGGCGTCCTCCTGCCCCAAAGCATGTGCTCTAAAGATGGAAGACAGGAAGGAGAGAGACTTACCTGTGGTCTCTGCATGTGCCTATGGTAAAACATGCATGAAGTTCACCACTTTGGGGGTGTCAAAATCCCAGTCATTGTATCTATCTTGAATATTGGGTCCCTACCACCATTGATTTCCACAATATTTTCATCATTCAAAGCTGACATTTTGTGCCTTTTAAATAATAATTCTCCACTCTCATCCCAACCATCTCCTACTCACCACAAAACTATTTTTATTTATAAATAAATGTTCCTGAGTCCCATTGGTGGTGGTGTGGGGCTGCCTACAAAAGCACAGTGGTCAAACCCATCAGCTACTTTTGTTGGAGAATGATGGAGCTGTTGGCAATAGACATGTTCACTATCAAAAATATTTTTCAGTATACATATATGTATATATTTTTCCCCAAATCGTTTTATTGGGGAGTCCTTCAACTCCTCACAATCCATACATACACCCATTGTGTCAAGCACATTTGTATATTTGTTGCCATTATCATTCTCAAAACATTTGCTTTCTACTTGAGCTCTTGGTATTAGCTCTTCATTTTGCCCTCCCTCACGAACCCTTGATAATTTAGAAATTATTTTTGCCAGTATCAAATTTTAAAATATATATTTACCATCTGAAAAGCCCTGTAGGGGGCTGATTTGAGTCAAACTGCTGGATGCCAGTAGTATGTGTGTGGAGGGGAGGGGGCCGGGGTGGGTGGTTTAGAATGTGCTTTTTACATATCGGACTGCCAACCTCAAGGCCTGAAGTTCAAACCCATGAGCGTATTTTTGGAAGAAAACTGAAGCTGTCAGTGCCCACAAAGATTTAATCTGGGAGACCCACAGGGACAATGCTAATCTGTCCTCCAAGGTCACTATGAGCCAATGTGATGGCAGCGAGTTTGGGGGTATTCTAGATAGCTCACATCCACCAAATCCGACAATATTGGACCTGTCATGTATGCCTTGTTTCATTCAGCACAAAGTTTTAGGTGAATCTACGTGGTGCCACGTCTCAGCAATTCATTTCTTTGTAGGAGTATAAAGTGTGACTGTAGGAGCATTGGAAGTCCTGAAAAATGAAATTGGACACATAAACATAGGTATCCTAGGTATTGGTGAGCTGAAATGGACTGGTATTGGTTGTTTTGAATCAGAAAATCCTATGGTGTACCTTGCTGGGAGTGATACAATCAAGAGGAATGGTGTGACATTCATTGTCAAAAAGTACATTGCGGAGACTTCCGGGAAGATGGCAACGGAGTGACACATACCAGGGGTACTCCGCAGAATCCGGCCCAGGAAAGTTGTTTAGAGGGAAATTCAACACTGCTGGAACGCAGGAGGAGCATCATAAAGATTAGTAGGGAAAGACCCATGGAGTTTTCAGGGGCTGGGGGCTTTGGTCTTATCTCAGTGGAAGCAGGCTAGGGCTTGATCTCGCCCACACCACTGTATCTGTTGGAGCAGGGACCATTTGGAGCCTGTAGCAGGGCTTGATCTCATCACAGCCACAGTTTGTCCCTGCCTCCTTCAGGGCAAGGCAAGACCCAAGTAGCTTCACCGGCAGGGACGGGGGTTCAGCTATATTTTTGCTTCTGTTTACGTCTCTGCTCTCTGTCCTGCCACCGTCTGTGAGAGCTGCTCAGTGGCCTTCTCTTTCAGCTCAGCTGCATTTGCGGGGCTGCCATGGGGCAGGGACTAAACCCTTGTAGCTCCATGGTTTGGGAGTGGGACTCAACTGCATAGTTGCTTTTGTTTCCCTCTCTTCCCTATATTCCTGAACAACGTAAATGGTCTTGCTTTTTTATTTCTTCCTCCTCTTTCTCTCTTTCCTGTTCTCTCACACTCCACTGCTAACCATGGGAGCACCCCCTTTTCCCTAGGGCATTTATTCCTGTACAACACCCAGCTAGGTGAACTCCACCCTGTGTAGGTAGACCGAGGTTAGGGAAAGCCGGCTTTCCCTCCAGGAGATATTCTGCCCAACTTCTCACCCGAGAATTCCTGCCTGTGTACCTGGGGGCATAAGGCAGCTCAGCCAACGCCATCAACATTACAAGCTTTTGCAGGAATCTCTGTCTATCTTCTGCAACACAAAAGCAGGCAACCCACCAGCATTCTGGGGCACGCCCCTGATAGGGTAGCCACAGGAGGATAAAGTGGTAAGTTAATCCCATTGTGAAATTAGCAGTAGGCAGGTCGAAGAATCATACCTACAAATCACCCAGAGATAGCCAGTGCTCTTCAACTCACCTGGCTCCTCTAAAACAAGGCAACACAAACAGCCATCACTCCCAACTACCTCAAAAGAAAAACAGGAGAAAGAAAAGGCAATGGCAGAAGAAGTCCTGAACAAAACAACATACATAGAAGAAGCAGACATTGAGCTGCCACAGAAAAGAATTTTCAGAATGCTGTTTGGAATCGTACAGGATATGAGGAAAACAATACAGAAAAAGGATGAAATGATAGGGGAGATAAAGGCCATACCCCAAAGGGAAATACAGGAGCTTAGGGAGGAGATAACAAAAGCCAGCAGCAGAAACACGGACATTGAGAATAGAAGGGAGGAATCAGAGAACCGCATCAGTGACTTGGAGGACAGCCAAGCAGACTTTAACAAACGTGAACAAAAATCTAATAAGATCATAAGAGAAGCTGAAGAAAACCTAGGAGCTATGTCTGATGCTATGAAGCAGAACAACATTAAATTATTGGCTTACAGGAGGAAGACACAACCAAGAAGTCATCTGCAACAATAGTGAGAGAATTCTTGGAGGAAAACTTCCCCAGCTTAAAAATGAAAACAAGGAAACCATTCAGGAGGCTGAAAGGACACTAGCAAGCCTGAATCCCAAGAAGAAGTCACCAAGGCACATACTAGTTAAACTATCCAACTATGAGGAAAAGGAGAAAATCATGAGAGCAGCTAGGGAAAAACAAGCAATCAGATATAAAGCCTTCCACATAAGAATATCCTCAGACCTATCAGCAGAAACGATGAGGAAAAGGAGAGAGTGGAGTAACATATTCCAAGAACTGAAGGAAAACAACGCAAACGCAAGAATACTCTACCCAGCCAAATTATCGATCGAGATAGATACTTATTTATGCTTGGTGGGTTGTTCTTCTGCTCATACTGGGTCGGCAAAGATAGAGGTGGGAAGAGTCAGGGGAGCAGGGCTTGTTCACAGTCACACATTGCATTGAGCCTTCCTAGGAGGAGAAATCAGGGTTTTGCTGCCCACGTCAAAGCAGAAGCTCAGGTGGAACATGGGGGGCTGCCTGAGCCTACTTGCTCGAATGGGAATGGGCTGGCTCTGAGCAGATGGGCACCCGACTTCATGATACTGGCCTCCTGAAAGGAAACCAGCTTTTATTACGTGGAGGGGAGCCACAGGTCAGGGAGGGGGTGGCATTGTCCTGACCATGCACTCGGCAGAGGAGGGAGGGCGAGGCCTGGGTTAGAGGAAGGTGAGGTGAGCATCAGCAGGGACACCACAGCTCTCCTTGTGCTCCTCAAACAGCCGGTCCAGGGCCTTCAAGTAGAGTGTGTGGTAGTGGTCGACGTCTTCCTCCGTGGGGTGGAGGACCTGGGGCACATCGATGGGGCGGCCCACTGGGGAGACAGGGACGCAGCTGCTGTGCACAGATCCCTCTCATCCCCAAGAGTATGAAGGCAGCTTGCCCTCAGAGATGAGTACTCACCCACCGTGGTGATGGGCCTGCGGAATGGCATGAGGCCCCAGGAGGTACCCGAGAAGATGCTCTGGCCAAAGAAGATACAAGGAGAAAAGCCCACCAGTTTCTTGAAGGTCATCTGGCAGCGGTACTGCCAGCAGTCGGCAGGAAAAGTTTTGACATTGAAGATATCATTCTCTCCGAAAGAGTAGATGGGTACCAGGGAGGCCCTTGGGAGGAGAGGAGGGAGGCATGAGGCTGGTGGCTGGCGCCTGAGTTGTCTCAGAGCCTTTCAGCTGCTGCTTCCCAAGACCTCTGAAATCACACCAAAGTGGGGCGTCCACCTCCGGCCACCAAGAAAGAAATGGCAGAAAGGGCTCACCTTTCTTGAGACTCAACGGTGCACTGAAATCAGTTACTTTTCTCATTTTGCCTTTACAATATGACATGCTTGCCATGCGGCGTGTGTGCTACTTCCCATGTGAGAAAACATGGGCTTGCCTCTGAGATCGTGGTAGGGATTTGAACCCAGGATGCCCGGGAGCCCTGTTTTGGCCACTCTAACCTTGCCTTTTTCTGATGCACAGATATGGAGTGTGGTGGGCAGAGGTTGCGCGCTGTGATTGGCTGAGTGTGAGCACTCAGTCACGGAGGTGGGCACTCTCCCTGCCTGTATGGCCCTTCAGCGGGACCCTGGTGAAAGCTCCAGCATCTTCCACTGACCCCGGGGGAAATCAGAGCCACTCACCCATGCCGAAGCGCAAGGCGCACGAAGCCTTTGCGATTCAGGAGACTAAGGCAGTGCTGGCCAGGGCTTGAGTACAAGGCCTCCTGCGCACCCCCGACGGTGATGACCACAAGCTGGCCGCACCGGTTCTGTGATAGGATTTGGTCCAGGTTCTGACGGTCCACAGAAATCAATCCTGTAAGGGGGGGATGGGGGGTGGCTGGGGACGCAGGAAGCAGTCATCACCAGCACAGAGTCCCCTGAGTCCCTCCACTTTATGGGAAGGGTGAGCTCCAACTTCTGTCCCATATCCTCTCATCCCACTCTGTGTCAGCCTCTAGTCCACAGGCCTGCACCAGATCACCAGCATCCACTCAAAGCACCTGAAGCGAGTGGTGCTGGTGGAGGTGTGACTCTAGCCCTGGTCACTGTTTCCTGCTGCTGCTACTCCTCCTCCTCCTCCTCCTCTTCATCACCTCCTCCTACACTTCGTCCTCCTCCTTCTCCTTGCTCACCAGAAGTCATGAGATATTCACGGTAGATGGGGACGTAGAAGACTCCTGCCAATGTGGTAAACAGGGACCGGAGCCCAGGGAACTGCAGGGAGAAGGCGTTGCTCTCTGTGCAGAAATTGCTGAACAACCCGATGCCCATGACCCCGTGGGGGTGGGCGCCCATCACGTAATTGCGGTCAGGGGGCAACTCGGCTGTTTTCACCAGCTGTGGGTGTTCCGGCAGGATTGGGGAGAGAGAGACAAAGGGAACGTCACACTGGGAAATGTTAGTCCTCCTCCTCAGTGGACTTCCAAGTGCAAGGTCCTGGGAGGGGCCAGAAGTTGGCCGTGTGCCCCCTCCCCACTGCCTGTGCCTGGGCCATCTGACCAGTCACCTTGATAGGAAAATAATCCCTCAGGTACTTCCAAATTGTCCAGTTCCTCTTCCACATGGAGCATCTTCCACCTGGGATCACAGGTCACAGATGTTGGCATGTCAGAGTCCTCCCAGGGTCCTGTCCTGCCAATTTTTGCTGGGAGGGGGCCGGGGAGGGAGCTGTGCCAAACTCACCTTGCTTGGGGGTGTCCCAGTCCAGGTAGAGCCAGGCAAAGTAGAGAAGAGAGATTGACCACAGCGAGGTGAAGAGGAGGAGGAAGAGCAGGATGGTGGAGAAGGCGCCTGGGTGAGAGGTGAGAGGGAATGAGGAATGAGCTCCCTAAGAGCTTCCGGGCTCCCTTGGCCTGTAGGGTGAGGACAACTGGTGGCCCTCTCTCCAGTCCCAGGCCTCCGAGCCTCTCCCATTCTGCTCACCCAGGAAAAGAAATGTGGTCACATAGTACAAGGCTGATGCTGATTCCAGCCACCGCCTTCCTCGGGTTTTCATGGTAGGTGAGGGCGAGGGAGCCTCCATCGCAAGGCCTCCTGTCTTCTGTGGGTTTCAGGGTGCCAGAAGGCCCCCAAGCGAGAGCTTCGAAGCCTGCCCTTGGTAAGGTTTACTCAGCCTGGAAGCCTTGCTTTCACTGTGCATGTGATCTGGTGAGTGGCTGTGGCCCTGAGATCTGTGGACCGGAGACCAGAAGGCTCCAGACTCCTCCCTGGAACTGATCTTTGAACTTCTCCCTATCAGTTTTGTAGTCTGGCCCCTGGGCGGACCGGGAAGTCGTGTTCTAGGGAGGGGCAGCCCCTGTGTGCTAGAGATTGGTGTGGGATGGGGGCAGTGGAGCTTATCCAGTGGGTCCCAGCAGCTCCAGTTGTGTGGGGGGGGGGGGGAGGCGGCGGGGGGCGTAAAATCCCCAGGAGATGATTCCTCCCAGCCTGCCTGATCCTAGGCCTGTTTACAAGTCACAGAGAGGGTCAATGCTAAGGGGCTCCAGGGTTGTCGCGCAACCTGGACCTGACGTGCACGTGGTGTGCCACTGTGAACACAAACAAGCGCGCGCGCACGCACACACACACACACACACACAATGAGTGTGCCCGCCGTTCCCGTCTTTATTTCACTCCCTGGATACCCGGGGTAGAGGGTGGGGGCAGCAGATTGGTTTAGGAGGGTTGCTGGAGGTGTGCAGGGCACAATAAAACGCCTGCAAGAAGGGAACCAGTGGAGAGGTCTGGGAGGCTGGCCCCAGCACCAAAAATTAAGTGGATTCCTGCCCCTCCCCCAAGAAGAATTTGTTTCAAAGGACGGCATTGATTCTGCAGCTCCGGGAGAGGGACATATCTGATCAGAGCACACGGGAGTAGATGAAGGCTCAGGAGGAGAGAGTGGAGCACAGCCTGGCCCACCAGGCCATGAGGATGATGTTCCTGATTAGAGCAGCCAGTTCACAGAGAGAACATGGCTGGCCCCACTATGAGACATGATGCCCCTCAGTGACCAATGGCGCTACAGGGGACAGCACCGGAGACACAATCTGCGAATTGCACCTGACCTGATCCCACCACACCAAGGCAAAGCACTGAGGTAGTGCAGCGGAACAGCAAGGGAATGGAGCGGCAAGGTCCTCAGGGAATGCTGAAAGTGGACTTTGGGTCCAGGACGTGGTTCCCCAACAGATTGGACTGGAAAACACTCCTAAAGGCCAACAAACAATCCTTGAACTAACTACAAGCTTTTGTTTCTTGATGTGTTTTGTTTTGTTCTTTGTCAATGGTTTGTTGTTGCTGTTTTGTTGTCTGGTTGTATACTGTTGCTTTGTTTTCCTCTGTCTTGTTTTTGTGCATGTTATTATCTCTACAGGTCTGTCTAAATAAGACAGGCTGGATGAACTATCTGGATGAAAAACAACAGGAACGACAGTTCCGGGGGGACTTGGGATAGGGGGAAGTGGGGGGGGGGGTAAGGAAGTGGTGTTAACAAACCCAGGGACAAGGGAACAACACGGGATCCAAATTGGTGGTGAGGGGGTAGTGGCAGGCCTGGTAGGGAATGATCAAGGGTAAGGTTACATAAGAAGAGGTATAGCTGTAACCCAGGTGGGGACAGAGCATGATAGTGGGGCAGGAGGAAAGTCAAGGGAAATAGAGAAAAGAGCTAGGAGACAAAGGGCATTTATAGAGATCCAGACAAAGACATCTACATGCAAATATATATATATGAGGATGGGGAAATAGATCTATGTGTCTATAGTTATAGGTTTAGTATTAAGGTGGAGGAAGGACATTGGGCCTCTACTCAAGCACTCCCTCAACGCATGAATACTTTCTTCTATTAAATTGGCACTCTACGATGCTCACCCTCCTGACACACCTGCTGAAGCTAAAACAGGTGAACAAGTAAATGTGGTGAAGAAAGCTGATGGCGCCTGGCTAGCAAAAGAGATAGTGTCTGGGGTCTTAAAGGCTTGAAAGCGAACAAGCTGCCATCTTTCTCAGAAGCAACAAAGCCCACATGGAAGAAGCACACCAGCCTGTGTGATCACGAGGTGCCAAAGGGATCAGGGATAAGGCATCATCAAAAAAATCTTACCATAGTGAATGAAGGGGGAAGTTCAGAGTGGAGACCTAAAGCCCATTTGTCAGCCACTGGAGATCCCCTCACAGAGGGGTCTAAGGGAGGAGATGAGTCAGTCAGGGTGCAACATAGCACCGATGAAGAATACAGCTTTCCCCAGGTCCTGTGCTTCCTCCCCGCCAACTCCTGTTACGGCTTAATAGAATAAAATAATTTGTCTTAAGTTACTCCATTTTGAAAAGCTAAGTGCCACCCCCATTCTAAGAGAGGTATGTTATCTTGGAAAAGCAAGTCACTGTGACCTTACAACTATCTGCTGGTAAATGTGAGCAAGAAGTTTTGCAAGATCATCTGGTCCAAGATAAGCTGAGCAGGACATGCTGAACTACCCGCATTCCTGTTATCTTGTGTAAACACCCTTTCCCATTCCTTGCTCTACCCCCTCGCCTTGCTGGTTTTAAGGGTATAAAAGGGAAAGAAAAATTTGGCCGGACGCTGCAGTGTTGGACCCTGCGTGGCCATGCTGTAGCCCAAATCCGGATTTGTCTTTTTGTCTATTTGTCTTTTTGTCTTTCTGTAATAAAGTTTTGCTTTGTTACTTCACAACTGCTTGTGGGTCAGTGGTCTATGTGGGGCACAACTCCGTAACAACTACCATGATATGAATTCTACCTTGCAAGTCTGGATGGAGCAGAGGTTGTACACTGGTGCATATAGGAGCTGGAAGCACAGGGAATCCAGGGTGGATGATACCTTCAGGACCAGGGGTGTGAGGGATGATACTGGGAGAGTAGAAGGTGGGTGGTTTGGAAAGGGGGAACTGATCACAAGGATCTACATGTGACCTCCTCCCTGGGGGACTGATGAGAAAGATGAGGCTGTGTGCTTCTGTCATGATTTACAGCCACGGAAGCCCTACATAGAATCACTGTGAGTGGAATTGACCAGATGGAAGTGGGTTTGGTGTGATAAGCCCCCTGGTGAAGCTGGTGGGTAGTGCTGGACGTCCATCCTCAAGTAGTTTCAACCCACCCATCATTCTCCAAGGGAGAAGACTGACTCACAATGTAGCTATGATTTGAAGCTCATTGGATACCAGTGTTTTCTTTCCTTTTCTTTCTTTATTTTGGTGAACAAGCATGCATGAGATGCACTGGGTTATACAATGTTTAGTCTTTGCTTTGGACCACAGTGCCCTCTTTTGTGGATGACCTTGTTGGGAACCGGACATAATCAGCCTGACAAAACCGACTCCATACTGTCTGCCCAGCAGGGCTAAAGCCAAGTCACCTCAACCTTATCTTATCCTGATACACGCCAGATGGCCCACCCTTGTCTGCTCCAGCACCAGACATTCCAACTGCAGATTTGTGTCTGCCTGCCCTGTGTGCTCTACCCCCCGCCCTTCCTTTTTTACCTTCCCTTGGAATTCCTTTGTTTGCCTCACCCTTTAAAAAGAGGCTTGTGTAGCAATAAACTGAGACCTTGACAAGAATCTGCTTGGTCTCCCTCCTCTCTCTCGCCCGTTTCTCTTTCAGACTGGGTCCCCCTCGGAAACCCTTCGAATAACTGAGTCCCGCTGGTTGGGGCAAGTGGCGCCCACATGGGGCCCGAGGTGTGGACCCTTGCCGGACGGACCCCCAGCTCCATAAGAGCTCCCAGTAGAAGACGCCCGGCCGGGCCCCAATGAAGAAATGAAGAAGAAGTCGCGGACTGTCTTCGCAGCTCACGAAGACTGATCAGCCTCGGTGAGTAGAACTCCATCCGTCCCATAGAGATGGGCCAAAAACTAACTAAAGAGATGGTCTTTATAAAGGACCTTAAAATTTCCCTCAGAGAGAGAGGAGTACTAGTTAAGAAAAAGGATTTGATAAGATTCTTTTTGTAGACAAAGTCTGTCCATGGTTTATAGTGAATGGGCCTAAAATTCATCGTGGGAAATGGCAAAAGGTCGGGAGGGATTTGAATGACAAACTGCATAAAGAAGGACCCGATGCTGTTCCCGCCGCGGTTTTTTCTTATTGGGGATTGATCAGGGACATTGTTGAGGCCACTTCTGAGGACCCGGATAAGCAACAACTTTTCTCGGTGGCGGAATATTGCCTCCGCCCACTTTCTCGCTCGACCTCCGTTTCTTCCCTTTGTTCGGATAAACATCCCTCCAAATCTCCCTCGGTAATCATAGAAGTGCCAGGTTCAGAAAAACCTGACTCAGAAGAGCCCGCTGCAGGGGAGCCTGCCCCCCCCCCCGCAACTTCCCCTTACCCTCCCCTCCCACAAGAAAAGTATAATCCCCAAAATTTGCCTGCTACCTACCCCGTGTTTTCCAAAGCCACTAATGACGAGCCCCTAGACCGTGATGATGTGGCCACTCTGGAGGAAGAAGCGGCCCGTTACCATAACCCTGACTGGCCCTCTGTCCTTTTAGCCAGACCTCCACCTTATAACAATCAGATATGTGCCCCTGCTCTCCCAGTTCCCGCCACCTTGATGCCTGCCCTCACTGAGGCAAAGGCAAAACTTTCCTCCCAAGTCGCTGAATTAAAGGAAGTTTTGAACCTCCAAAAGGATTTCGCCCGCCTTTCCACGGAACTTTCCTCCCTTCAAACGTCCCTCCGAGAAACTATTTTTTGTTCACCTTGCCAGGCAGCACACCCTCGCGGGTCCGCTAAAGAGCATGTCCCTAAGACATACAAAGCCAAACCTGCCCAACTCTTGTTCCCCGTTCTCACCCGCTCCACCAGGTCCTCCCCGAGCTCCACCCCTGATAACCCTCAGGCAGAGTCCGCAGAGTCTGCCGGCTCCCCGCCCGTGGGCTCTGGTGACAAGGACGGGGTGGGGGGGAGGGGGGGCGGAAAACGATAACGCGTCAGGGTCTGAGAATGAAAACGAAAGCGGGAGCGAAGACGAGGAGCCGCCCGTACAGGGGACTGGCTCTAAAGCTCGAGAATTCCGAAAGATTCACTTTAAAAACTTAAGGGAACTCAATACCACGGTCCGAACTTACAGAGCCAACGCCCCTTACATTTTAAGTGTTTTGGACGCCGTCCCCCGCGGGGGCCATATGCTTCCCGCTGAGTGGACGCTAGTAGTGCAGGCTGTTTTGACTCGAGCCCAATTTTTAACTTGGAAAGACGATTTTTTTGATAGATGTCAGTCTATTGCCGCCACCAACCTCAAATCCCCTCGGTCACCTTCGGCTGCCTGGACCTTTGAAAAGCTTAGTGGGCAGGGCAAGTATGCTGCCGAAACACGCCAGCAACGCTTCCCAATCGGTCTCTTAGCCCAGACTACCAATACTGCCCTTGGCGCGTGGCAAGCGCTTCCCGCTTCTGGTTCAGCCATCACCCCCCTCACAAAGATAACTCAAGGGCCGCAGGAGCCATGTAATGAGTTCGTTAGCCGCCTTTTGGAAGCGGCCGAACGGACCCTCGGCCATGAGGCTGCTAGTGATAAGCTCATTAAACAGCTGGCCTATGAGAATGCTAATTCCTCCTGCAGGGCGGTTATGCGCGGCAAGGCTAGGGATTAAACCCTTAACAAAATGTTACACATGTGCAAGGATGTCGACCCTTTTTCCACTAAAGTTTCCCAGGCCATTCATCTTGCAGTGGGCGCCGCCTTGCAGGTCAATAATTCTTCGAAAAATTGTTTTAAGTGCGGCCAACCGGGACACTTCGCCCAGCAGTGCCCTGTCGCGGCCCCCTTCTCCACTAAAATTACCTCCCCTGGGGAATCGAGTGCCCGCCCCACCATCCCCGCCACCCCTTGCCCCCGATATAAAAAGGGAAGGCATTGGGCTACTTCCTGCCGCTCCATTACTGATATCAACGGGCGTCCCTTGCCTCCGCTCTCGGGAAACGGCCAGCGGAACCAGCCCCGGGCCCCTCAACCCACTCCCTTTGTTCCGGCCTCGGGGAACAGCCGGCAGCCCGACCCTCCCTGTACCGTGCCACACCAGGAAGCGCAGGAGTGGACCTGTGTACCGCCACCCCCACAATATTAACCCCTAAAGATGGAGTGCGAATTATCGACACTGGAATTTTTGGCCCCCCACCACCAGGTACCTTTTTTCTGATTTGGGGACGCGCTTCAACCACCTTAAATGGCATTACTGTTCACCCCTCATTGGTAGATAGTGATTATGCAGGAGAGATGAAGATTTTGGCAAGTGTTTCTAAAGGTATTGTTTCCATCCCACGGGGGCAGCACCTGGCCCAGGCCCTACCGCTGCCTCTAAACACTTCTCACCCGGCGATGAGCAACACTCGTGGTGCCTCCCGACCGGGCTCCTCTGACCTTTATTGGGTCCAGGCTATTACTAAGGATCGACCAACACTTACTCTTAAGATCCAGGGGAAGGCCTGTGAGGGCATCTTAGACTCTCGAGCAGACTCCACTGTCCTTTCTCAAAGCTCCTGGCCTTCTGCTTGGCCTTTACAGGCCTCTCTAACTCATCTGCAAGGGATTGGGCAGTCAAAAATACCCTGCAAAGTTCCCAACTTCTAATCTGGGAGGATAGCGAGGGCAATACAGGTACAGTTCAGCCTTTTGTTGTTCCCGGCCTGCCCGTCAATCTTAGGGGCAGGGATGTCCTTTCTCAGATGAAGGTTTTTATGTGCAGCCCTAACGAAGTCGTCGCCCAACAAATGCTCTCCCAGGGTTATTTGCCCGGGCAGGGATTGGGCAGACTGGGTCAGGGAGACTCAGCGCCTGTCGCAGCTGTCCCAAAAAATGATCGCACAGGCTTAGGATTTTCTAATCATTTTTTGTAAGGGCCATTGCTCCTCCTGCACGCCAGGCAGAAAAGATTACATGGAAGAGTGATGAGCCTGTCTGGATTGACCAATGGCCCCTCCTGTCACATAAGTTGTCCGCCGCCACACAGTTAGTGCAGGAACAGCTGGAGGCTGGGCACATTGAACCCTCCACCTCGCCCTGGAATACGCCTGTGTTTGCTATTTAAAAGAAAACAGGGAAGTGGCGGTTATTGCAAGATTTAAGGGCAATTAATAAAACCATGGTTCCCATGGGCGCCCTACAACCAGGTCTTCCTTGGCCAATAGCTATTCCTAAGAATTTTGTTAAACTAATTATTGATCTTAAGGATTGTTTTTTTTCTATCCCTCTTCACCCCGAGGATTGCAAGCATTTTGCATTCTGTCTCCCTGTAATGAATTGCGTAGGGCCTTCCCCTCGTTTTCAGTGGCGAGTCCTCCCGCAGGGGGGGGGCACAAGCCCCACCCTGTGTCAAAAATATGTGGCTCAAACGGTTGACCCCTTCCGCTTGTCATTTCCTAACTTATATATTATCCATTACATGGACGACATTTTGATGGCAGGGCCCTGCGAGCAACAGCTCCATCAGGTTGGACAGCAACTCATCATTGCCCTCCAAAATAGGGGTCTCCAAATTTCCCCGGAGAAAATTCAAGTCCACCCCCCACAATTATTTCTGGGGTTTGAATTGTTACCTAATCGAGTTTATTCTCAAAAGATCCAGTTACGTACTGACTCCTTGCATACTTTAAATGACTTCCAAAGGTTACTCGGGGACATTAACTGGCTCCGCCCTTACTTAAAAGCTCACTACCAAAGAACTTAAGCCTTTATTTGATATTTTGCGAGGAGATACAAATCCCTCTTCCCCTCGCGCGCTCATCCCCGAGGCCCAACAAGCTTTAGCCCAGGTCGAGCGAGACATTAACAATCAAAGCATTGGTTAATTTTCCCCAGAATTGCCGTTCAATTTTATTATTTTCCCCACCCCCCCCACTCCCCCACAGGGTTGCTCTGGCAGCTCAAGCCTTTATTTTGGGTCTATTTGCCCGCTTCCCCTAACCGAGTATTACCTACTTACCCTCATCTGGTTGCCCAACTCTTACGCCTTGGCAGGGAAGCTGCTTTAAAACTGTTTGGTAGAGATCCTGAAACTATAATTGTGCCGTACACCGCCACCCAGGTCCAGTGGCTCCTCCAGAATGATGATGATTGGGCTGTTAATTGTACCTCTTTTCAGGGCTCCATAGATAATCATTATCCGGCCGATTAATTAATCCAGTTTTTCCAAAGATCCCCAGTTATTTTCCCCCATTGGACTAAGATGGCTCCAGTTGTGGGGGCCCTGTTGGTTTTCTCTGACGGATCGTCTTCTGGAATGGCCGCCTTTAGCATAAATGGGCAGGTCTCTCAATTTCGGACTGAGTTCTCCTCAGCTCAGTTGGTAGAATTAAGCGCCATCATAAAAATTTTTAAGGCCTTGCCAGATAGTCCTTTTAATTTGTATACTGACAGTGCTTATGTCGCCGCTTCTGTTCCGCTTTTAGAAACGGTCCCTTATATCCGCCCTACAACTAATGCCTCCTCCTTGTTTTCCCAATTACAAAAATTGATTTTTTTTGCCCGTACAGCCCCTTTCTTTATAGGCCACATTCGTGCCCATACTGGGTTGCCAGGACCGCTATCCGAAGGAAATGATTTAGTAGACCAGGCCACACAATTAATTGCAACCAACCTCTCTATAACTCCCCTTGAAGCAGCCCAAAGAGCTCATAAACTACATCACCTTAACGTCCATACCCTTAGGCTTAAATATTCCATCACACGGGAGCAGGCCAGACAAATTGTACGGCAATGCAAAGGCTGCTTGACCCTTTTACCCGAGCCTCACAACGGGGTCCACCCCCGTGGGCTCATGCCCGGAGAGTTGTGGCAAATGGATGTTACCCACCACCCACCCTTTGGTAAACTTAAGTATATCCATGTTTCGGTCGACACGTTTAGCGGCTTCATTTGTGCCTCCCTTCAAACTGGGGAGGCCACCAAGCACGTCATCTATCACATCCTCGCTTGCTTGGCTGCCACCCCTCAACCCAAGGTACTTAAGACGGACAATGGCCCTGGATATACCAGCTCCAGTTTTAAACAATTTTGCACACAAATGGGCATCCGCCATGTTACTGGCATTCCCTATAACCCTCAGGGCCAGGGCATCGTGGAGAGAACGCACCAAACTTTAAAAAACATGCTTTTCAAACTACAGTCAGGGGGGGAGTCTTTATATCCCCGCTCTGGCAACTCCAAAACTCTTTTAAACCATGCACTCTTTGTTTTAAATTTCCTCACTTACGATGCCAGTAGTAAAACGGCTGCCAATCGCCTTTGGCACCCAGCCACAGCCGGAGGCTACGCACAGGCATTATGGAAGGACCCGCTGCACAACAAATGGCAGGGACCAGACCCGGTCCTCATTTGGGGAAAAGGACACGTGTGTGTCTATGACTCCAAAGCACAAAATGCCAGATGGCTGCCTGAAAGATTAATTAAGTTGATAAACCATCAGCCAAAAATAACGCCCTCCAGGGAGAAGATAACCCCCTGAGAGATAGTTTCCTTTTTTGTTTTTCAAATGTGAACCTTCGCCTCTTGCCTTAAAATTGGAGCAGCCGCCTCAGCCCCGTTGTTGTTGTTGTTTGCCTTGGGACTCGCTTCAGGGGCATGCACGGGTTATCCCGATGATTGGACTTGGTGGCAAAAGTTCGTTATTTTTTCCTTTTATTTTTTTGTTTGCGTAGTTTTTTCAGTTTTGAATTGTCTGTAGAGGGGACCAAGATGTTTGTTTTCACCTCCTTTTTATGCATAAATGTCCTTTTGAGACCCTCCCTTGCTGTGTCCTCGCACCAGCTGTATAATTACACTTGGAGCCTCATCAATCAGGCCGGCGATGTAGTTAACTCTTCCTCCCAAGTTGCCAGCACGCCCAAATGGCCCACCCTCCACACTGACCTTTGCATTTTGGCCCTTGGCGCTGACCCGTCTTGGGGGTCCCTGATCTTATGTGGCCCCAATCGCAGGCCCCTAATAATCACAAGCCCAAGTGGCTATGCAGTTATTCAGGGGGAAGAGGTCTCCTCCACGCCCAGAAAGACGGGGTCTATGTGTGCCCAGGAGCTACTCATAGGCCTCGTAACCTTAATCACAAATGTGGCTTCAACCCAGCTTATTTTTGTGCCTCCAGGGGTTGCGAAACCACTGGAAGTGTTTATTGGAAGCCCAGCTCTACCTGGGACTACATAAACGTCACTGAGCCCCCGGGGCGTCCTTCTTGCACCACAGGTCAGTGGTGTCTGCCTATTAGCATCTCGTTCACCGATAAAGGAAAAGAAAAATTACATGACTGGGAAAACAACCCTTGAGGGTTTGAGTGGGGGCTCCGTATTTACAGGTCCGGGCCGGACATGGGACTCACCTTTAAAATAAAATTAACTAAATCACTTCCCAACACCCAACGTCCAGCCTCTGTTGGGCCTAATCCGGAGCTCCACAATGGTCTTGGCCATGGCCAAGCCCCTGTACTAAGGCATAATCCGGCTGCTCCTACAAAAAGCCCCCCTATCACCCATTCCTCAGCATTGTTTCAACCTACCCTCCCCGTAGGGCTCCCCTCAACCACGGATCTTTTGTTAGCAGTAGTTAACGCTTCAGTGCACACCCTTCAAAGATCTAACCTTACCTTTTCAGATAACTGTTAGGTGTGTTATTCCTCCCTTCCCCCTTTTTATGAAGGAGTAGCTCATTTTGGCAACCCAGTATTCACCAACTCAACTACTGAGCTTCGATGGAACCCCGAGGAGCAGCAGGGCCTCACTCTCGGACAGATCTCAGGAGTGGGACTCTGTCTCCTGGGACCACGCATGTTGCCACCCAAAAAATTAGTTGATATTTGCAACCAAACCCTTGTAGTGAATGCTTCTTTTACGTACGTTTCTTCTACAAATCGTTCCTATTTTGCTTGCTCCTCAGGATTAACCACCTTCATAATCACTGCCACCTTTTTAAAAAATAAGGAATATTGTGTTCAAGTTTTACTTTTGCCCCATTTAACTGTCCACAGCCCCGCAGATTTTTTGCAGTTTTGGGAACAAAAAACGCCTCCCCGCTCAAGAGTCAAACGTGAGCCCCTCACTGCACTCACCTTAGCTGTGGTCCTTGGCCTCGGAGCCGCTGGGGCAGGTACTGGAATTGCTTCATTGATTACCACCAATCAACAGTACACCCAGTTAAGCGCAGCCATTGACAAAGATCTTCAAGACCTCCAGGCGGGGCTTGCCAATCTCATAGATTCAGTGAGCTCCCTCGCCGAAGTAGTCCTTCTACTCGCCGAAGTAGAAGAGGGCTAGATTTGCTTTTCTTACAAGGCGGCCTATGTGCCGTGCTTAAGGAAGAATGCTGTTTTGATGTGGATAAGTTAGGATTGGTGAAAAATAGTTTGCAAAAGGTCAGAGATAGCTTGGAAAAAAGGAAAAAGGAAAGAGAACAGCAGGAGTCTTGTTATAAAAATTGGTTTTCTACTTCCCTTTGGCTTTCCACTTTACTCCCCAGCTTGTTGGGACCTCTTGTAGGTCTTATTTTACTTTTAACTTTTGGCCCTTGGGCCTTTAGCAAGTTAACCAGTTTTGTTAAGTCACAGATTGACGCAGCCCTACGCACAAAGCCGGTCTCCGTCCACTACCACCGGATCAACACCGGGGACACTGATGAAGAGGAATCCTCCGAGGGCGTGTCTCGAGCTACAGAGACCCCCGGGCTGCAATTCTCCACCCTTGCCTCCACGGTCGATCCCTCTCGGTCCTGGCCGCGCAGGGCCCTGAATTGGGCTAAAAGCCATGGAGAACATTGTCAGTGCATACAAACATCCGTTTTGTTCCCTCCCCTGCGGCGCGTGACCGGGCCATGGTTGCCCTCATCGGGGTGGTATATTTGACTAAATTGTAAGACCAAGAGTGGCATATTTGTCCATTGTAAGACCCCCCCGCCTTCAGTGTTGAGTTTGCAGCCAATGACGGGTAAGGACGGGGGGAACTCTTTACCAACCTGAGACAGGCGTTGGCCGCCAAGAGGGCCTGCTAGCCCATGACGGGTATGGACTGAGTTGCGCCCTAGCCACCTAAGACAGGCGGAATTCCCTGAAGGATGGTCACTGCACGCCGTACCCCCCTTTTTAATAATGTAAGGAAGGGGGAGATGTTGGGAACCGGACATAATCAGCCTGACAAAACCGACTCCATACTGTCTGCCTGGCAGGGCTAAAGCCACTTCACCTCAACCTTATCTTATTCTGACACACGCCAGATGAACCACCCTTGTCTGCTCCAGCACCAGACATTCCAACCGCAGATTTGTGTCTGCCTACACTGTGTGCTCTACCCCCCGCCCTTCCTTTTTTACCTTCCCTTGGAATTCCTTTGTTTGCCTCACCCTTTAAAAAGAGGCTTGTGTAGCAATAAACTGAGACGTTGACAAGAATCTGCTTGGTCTCACTCCTCTATCTCTCGCCCGTTTCTTTTTCTGGCTGGGTCCCCCTCGGAAGCCCCTCGAATAACTGAGTCCCGCTGGTTGGGGCATGACCTGAGCAGGAGCTTACCTTGCTTATTGGAGAATCCCTCCCTGGTAGAAAGCCTGTGCCCCTTGGGATAGGAGATTAGATTTGGGCGACATGACATTTCCAAGAGTTTCTCAGAGCCCCAACACCCCTCAGCCAGTGCCCTCACAGAGATAGCAAAGCAGTCCCGGAAATGCCGACACACCTCCCAGTTGCAGATGCAGGCAGAGGGCGGAGCTGTGCCCCAACTCAATACATGTGTCAGTCTTCATGGAGCCACGGCAGATAAAAGGCGGCAGGGAGTCAGGCCTGGCCTCACAGTACCAGTAACCTGTCCACGCACACCAACTGGGGCCGCGAGAGTGGCAGCCCTCCACCAGTCCTACTCCTATGTCAGACTCCACCACTCCTACTCCTATGTCACTCCACCGGTCCTACTCCTATGTCAGACTCCAACGGTCCTATTCCTATGTCAGACTCCACCAGTCCTACTCCTATGTCAGACTCCACCACTCCTACTCTTATGTCAGACTCCACCAGACCTACTCCTATGTCAGACTCCACCGGTCCTACTCCTATGTCAGACTCCACCACTCCCTATGTCAAACTCCACCGGTCTTACTCCTATGTCAGACACCAGCAGTCCTACACTTACGTCAGACTCCACGAGTCCTACTCCTATGTCAGACTCCACCAGTCCTAATCATATGTCAGACTCGACCGGTCCTTCTACTGTGTCAGACTCCACCGGTCCTACTCCTACATAAGACTCCACCGGTCCTTCTCCTATGTCAGACTCCACTGGTCCTACTCCGATTTCAGAATCCACTGGTCCTTCTACTATGTCAGACTCCACCGGTCCTACTCCTATGTCAGACTCCACCGGTCCTACTCCTGTCAGACTCCACCGGTCCTACTCCTATGTCAGACTCCACCAGTCCTAATCCTATGTCAGACTCCGCCGGTCCTACTCCTATGTCAGACTCTGCTGGTCCTACTCCTATGTCAGACTCCACCAGTCCTGCTCCTATGTCAGACTGCACCGGTCCTTCGACTATGTCAGACTCCACCAGTCCTACTCCTGAGTGGGACTCCACCAGTCCTACTCCTACGTCAGACTCCACCGGTCCTTCTCCTATGTCAGACTCCACCGGTCCTACTCCGATTTCAGACTCCACCGGTCCTTATACTGTCACACTCCACCGGTCCTACTCCTATGTCGGACTCCACCGGTCGTTCTCCTCTGTCAGATTCCACCGGTCCTACTCCTATGTCAGACTCCACCGGTCCTTCTCCTATGTGAGACACCACCGGTCCTACTCCGATGTCAGACTCCACTCGTCCTTCTCCTATGTCAGACTCCACCAGTCCTACTCCTATGTCAGACTCCACCGGTCCTTCTCCTATGTCACACTCCACCATCCTACTCCTGAGTGGGACTCCACCAGTCCTACTCCTACGTCAGACTCCACCGGTCCTTCTCTTATGTCAGACTCCACCGGTCCTACTCCTATGTCAGACTCCACCGGTTCTACTCCTATGTCAGACTCCACCACTCCCTATGTCAGACTCCACCGGTCCTACTCCTATGTCAGACAACAGCAGTCCTACACTTACGTCAGACTCCACCGGTCCTACTCCAATGTCAAATTCCACAGGTCCTACTCCTATGTCAGACTCCACCGGTCCTACTCCTATGTCAGACTCCACCAGTCCTAATCCTATGTCAGACTCTGCCGATCCTACTCCTATGTCAGACTCTGCCGGTCCTACCCCTATGTCAGACTCCACCACTCCTGCTCCTATGTCACACTGCACCGGTTCTTCTACTATGTCAGACTCCACCAGTCCTACTCCTGAGTGGGACTCCACCAGTCCTACTCCTACGTCAGACTCCACCGGTCCTTCTCCTATGTGAGACTCCACCGGTCCTACTCCGATGTCAGACTCCACTCGTCCTTCTCCTATGTCAGACTCCACCAGTCCTACTCCTATGTCAGATTCCACCGGTCCTTCTCCTATGTCACACTCCACCATCCTACTCCTGAGTGGGACTCGACCAGTCCTACTCCTACGTCAGACTCCACCGGTCCTTCTCTTATGTCAGACTCCACCGGTCCTACTCCTATGTCAGACTCCACCGGTTCTACCCCTATGTCAGACTCCACCACTCCCTATGTCAAACTCCACCGGTCCTACTCCTATGTCAGACTCCACCGGTCCTACTCCTATTTCAGACTCCACCGGGCCTACTCCTGTCAGACTCCACCGGTCCTACTCCTATGTCAGACTCCACCGGTCCTACTCCGATTTCAGACTCCACCGGTCCTTCTACTATGTCAGACTCCACCGGTCCTACTTCTATGTCAGACCCCACCAGTCCTAATCCTATGTCAGACTCCGACGATCCTACTCCTATGTCAGACTCTGCCGGTCCTACCCCTATGTCAGACTCCACCAGTCATGATCCTATGTCACACTGCACCGGTTCTTCTACTATGTCAGACTCCACCAGTCCTAGTCCTGACTGGGACTCCACCAATCCTACTCCTACGTCAGACTCCACCGGTCCTTCTCCTATGTCAGACTCCACCGGTCCTACTCCTATGTCAGACTCCACCGGTCCTACTCCTATGTTAGACTCCACCAGTCCTACTCCTGAGTGGGACTCCACCAGTGCTACTCCTACGTCAGACTCCACCGGTCCTTCTCCTATGTCAGACTCCACCGGTCCTACTCCTATGTCAGACTCCACCAGTCCTACTCCTATGTCAGACTCCACCAGTCCTAGTCCTGACTGGGACTCCACCAGTCCTACTCCTACGTCAGACTCCACCGGTCCTTCTCCTATGTCAGACTCCACCGGTCCTACTCCTATGTCAGACTCCACTGGTCCTACTCCTATGTCAGACTCCACCAGTCCTACTCCTGAGTGGGACTCCACCAGTCCTACTCCTACGTCAGACTCCACCGGTCCTTCTCCTATGTCAGACTCCACCGGTCCTACTACTATGTCAGACTCCACCAGTCCTACTCCTAAGTCAGACTCCACCGGTCCTTCTCCTATGTCAGACTCCACCGGTCCTTCTCCTATGTCAGACTCCACCAGTCCTACTCCTAAGTCAGACTCCACCGGTCCTTCTCTTATGTCAGACTCCACCGGTCCTACTCCTATGTCAGACTCCACCGGTCCTACTCCTATGTCAGACTCCACCACTCCCAATGCAGACTCCACCGGTCCTACTCCTATGTCAGACTCCACCAGTCCTACTCCTAGTGGGACTCCACCAGTCCTACTCCTACGTCAGACTCCACCACTCCTTCTCCTCTGTCAGACTCCACCGGTCCTTCTATTGTGTCAGACTCCACCGGTCCTACTCCTACGTATGATTCCACCGGTCCTTCTCCTATGTCAGACTCCACCGGTCCTACGCCGATTTCAGACTCCACCGGTCCTTCTACTATGTCAGACTCCCCGGTCCGACTCCTATGTCAGACACCAGCAGTCCTACACTTACGTCAGACTCCAACGGTCCTACTTCAATGTCAAACTCCACCGGTCCTACTCCTATGTCAGACTCCACAAGTCCTAATCCTCTGTCAGACTCCGCCGGTCCTACTCCTATGTCAGACTCTGCCGGTCCTACCCCTGTGTCAGACTCCACCAGTCCAACTCCTATGTCACACTGCACCAGTCCTTCTCCTATGTCAGACTCCACCGGTCCTACTCCGATTTCAGAAACCACCGGTCCTTCTACTATGTCAGACTCCACCGGTCCTACTCCTATGTCAGACTCCATCAGTCCTAATCCTATGTCAGACTCCGACGATCCTACTCCTATGTCAGACTCTGCCGGTCCTACCCCTATGTCAGACTCCACCAGTCCTGATCCTATGTCACACTGCACCGGTTCTTCTACTATGTCAGACTCCACCAGTCCTAGTCCTGAGTGGGACTCCACCAGTCCTACTCCTACGTCAGACTCCACCGGTCCTTCTCCTATGTCAGACTCCACCGGTCCTACTCCTATGTCAGACTCCACCAGTCCTACTCCTGAGTGGGAAACCACCAGTCCTACTCCTACGTCAGACTCCACCGGTCCTTCTCCTATGTCAGACTCCACCGGTCCTACTCCGATGTCAGACTGCACCGGTCCTTCTACTATGTCAGACTGCACCGGTCCTTCTACTATGTCAGACTCCACCGGTCCTACTCCTATGTCGGACTCCACCGGTCCTCCTATGTCAGACTCCACGAGTCCTACTCCTATGTCAGATTCCACCAGTCCTAATCCTATGTCATACTCCACCAGTCCTGTTCCTATGTCACACTGCACCGGTTCTTCTACTATGTCAGACTCCACCAGTCCTAATCCTGAGTGGGACTCCACCAGTCCTACTCCTACATAAGACTCCACCGGTCCTTCTCCTATGTCAGACTCCACCGGTCCTACTCCGATTTCAGACTCCACCGGTCCTTCTACTATGTCAGACTCCACCGGTCCTACCCCTATGTCAGACTCCACCGGTCCTTCTCCTATGTCAGACTCCACCGGTCCTACTCCTATGTCAGACTCCACCGGTCCTACTCCTATGTCAGACTCCACCAGTCCTACTCCTGAGTGGGACTCCACCAGTCCTACTCCTACGTCAGACTCCACCGGTCCTTCTCCTATGTCAGACTCCACCGGTCCTTCTTCTATGTCAGACTCCACGGGTCCTACACCTATGTCAGACTCCACCAGTCCTAATCCTATGTCAGACTCCACCGGTCCTACTCCTATGTCAGACTCCACCGGTCCTACTCCTATATCAGACTCCACCAGTCCTACTCCTAGTGGGACTCCACCAGTCCTACTCCTACGTCAGAGTCCACCGGTCCTTCTCCTCTGTCAGACTCCACCGGTCCTTCTACTGTGTCAGATTCCACCGGTCCTACTCCGATTTCAGACTCCACCGGTCCTTCCACTATGTCAGACTCCAATGGTCCTACTCCTATGTCAGACTCCACCGGTCCTTCTCCTCTGTCAGACTCCACCGGTCCTAATCCTATGTCAGACACCAGCAGTCCTACACTTACATCAGACTCCACCGGTCCTACTCCAATGTCAAACTCCACCGGTCCTACTCCTATGTCAGACTCCGCCGGTCCTACTCCTATGTCAGACTCTGCTGGTCCTACCCCTATGTCAGACTCCACCAGTCCTGCTCCTATGTCAGACTGCACCGGTCCTTCTGCTATGTCAGACTCCACCAGTCCTACTCCTGAGTGGGACTCCACCAGTCCTACTCCTACGACACACTCCACCGGTCCTTCTCCTATGTCAGACTCCACCGGTCCTACACCGATTTCAGACTCCACCGGTTCTTCTACTATGTCAGACTCCACCGATCCAACTCCTATGTCAGACTCCACCGGTCATACTCCTATGTCAGACTCCACCGGTCCTTCTCCTATGTCAGACTCCACCAGTCCTACTCCTACGTCAGACTCCACCGGTCCTTCTCTTATGTCAGACTCCACCGGTCTTACTCCTATGTCAGACTCCACCGGTCCTACTCCTATGTCAGATACCACGAGTCCTACTCCTAGTGGGACTCCACCAGTCCTACTCCTACGTCAGACTCCACCGGTCCTTCGCCTCTGTCAGACTCCACCGGTCCTTCTACTGTGTCAGACTCCACCGGTCCTACTCCTACATAAGACTCCACTGGTCCTTCTCCTATGTCAGACTCCACCGGTCCTACTCTGATTTCAGACTCCACCGGTCCTTCTACTATGTCAGACTCCACCGGTCCGACTCCTATGTCAGACACCAGCAGTCCTACACTTACGTCAGACTCCACCGGTACTACTCCAATGTCAAACTCCACCGGTCCTACTCCTATGTCAGACTCCACCGGTCCTACTCCTATTTCAGACTCCACCGGTCCCACTCCTGTCAGACTCCACCGGTCCTACTCCTATGTCAGACTCCACCAGTCCTAATCCTATGTCAGACTCCGCCGGTCCTACTCCTATGTCAGACTCTGCTGGTCCTACCCCTGTGTCAGACTCCACCAGTCCTGCTCCTATGTCAGACTGCACCGGTCCTTCTACTATGTCAGACTCCACCAGTCCTACTCCTGAGTGGGACTCCACCAGTCCTACTCCTACGTCAGACTCCACCGGTCCTTCTACTATGTCAGATTCCACCGGTCCTACTCCTATGTCAGACTCTGCCGGTCCTACCCCTATGTCAGACTCCACCAGTCCTGATCCTATGTCACAATGCACCGGTTCTTCTACTATGTCAGACTCCACCAGTCCTAGTCCTGAGTGGGACTCCACCAGTCCTACTCCTACGTCAGACTCCACCGGTCCTTCTACTATGTCAGATTCCACCGGTCCTACTCCTATGTCAGACTCCACCGGTCCTACTCCTATGTCAGACTCCACCAGTCCTACTCCTGAGTGGGAAACCACCAGTCCTACTCCTACATCAGACTCCACCGGTCCATCTCCTATGTCAGACTCCACCGGTCCTACTCCGAAGTCAGACTGCACTGGTCCTTCTACTATGTCAGACTGCACCGGTCCTTCTACTATGTCAGACTCCACCGGTCCTACTCCTATGTCGGACTCCACCGGTCCTCCTATGTCAGACTCCACGAGTCCTACTCCTATGTCAGATTCCACCAGTCCTAATCCTATGTCATACTCCACCAGTCCTGCTCCTATGTCACACTGCAACGGTTCTTCTACTATGTCAGACTCCACCAGTCCTAATCCTGAGTGGGACTCCACCAGTCCTACTCCTACATAAGACTCCACCGGTCCTTCTCCTATGTCAGACTCCACCGGTCCTACTCCGATTTCAGACTCCACCGTTCCTTCTACTATGTCAGACTCCACCGGTCCTACCCCTATGTCAGACTCCACCGGTCCTTCTCCTATGTCAGACTCCACCGGTCCTACTCCTATGTCAGACTCCACCGGTCCTACTCCTATGTCAGACTCCACCAGTCCTACTCCTGAGTGGGAAACCACCAGTTCTACTCCTACGTCAGACTCCCCCGGTCCTTCTCCTATGTCAGACTCCACCGGTCCTACTCCGATGTCAGACTGCACCGGTCCTTCTACTATGTCAGACTGCACCGGTCCTTCTACTATGTCAGACTCCACCGGTCCTACTCCTATGTCGGACTCCACCGGTCCTCCTATGTCAGACTCCACGAGTCCTACTCCTATGTCAGATTCCACCAGTCCTAATCCTATGTCATACTCCACCAGTCCTGCTCCTATGTCACACTGCACCGGTTCTTCTACTATGTCAGACTCCACCAGTCCTAATCCTGAGTGGGACTCCACCAGTCCTACTCCTACATAAGACTCCACCGGTCCTTCTCCTATGTCAGACTCCACCGGTCCTACTCCGATTTCAGACTCCACCGGTCCTTCTACTATGTCAGACTCCACCGGTCCTACCCCTATGTCAGACTCCACCGGTCCTTCTCCTATGTCAGACTCCACCGGTCCTAGTCCTATGTCAGACTCCACCGGTCCTACTCCTATGTCAGACTCCACCAGTCCTACTCCTGAGTGGGACTCCACCAGTCCTACTCCTACGTCAGACTCCACCGGTCCTTCTCCTATGTCAGACTCCACCGGTCCTTCTTCTATGTCAGACTCCACGGGTCCTACACCTATGTCAGACTCCACCAGTCCTAATCCTATGTCAGACTCCACCGGTCCTACTCCTATGTCAGACTCCACCGGTCCTACTCCTATATCAGACTCCACCAGTCCTACTCCTAGTGGGACTCCACCAGTCCTACTCCTACGTCAGAGTCCACCGGTCCTTCTCCTCTGTCAGACTCCACCGGTCCTTCTACTGTGTCAGATTCCACCGGTCCTACTCCGATTTCAGACTCCACCGGTCCTTCCACTATGTCAGACTCCAATGGTCCTACTCCTATGTCAGACTCCACCGGTCCTTCTCCTCTGTCAGACTCCACCGGTCCTAATCCTATGTCAGGCACCAGCAGTCCTACACTTACATCAGACTCCACCGGTCCTACTCCAATGTCAAACTCCACCGGTCCTACTCCTATGTCAGACTCCGCCGGTCCTACTCCTATGTCAGACTCTGCTGGTCCTACCCCTATGTCAGACTCCACCAGTCCTGCTCCTATGTCAGACTGCACCGGTCCTTCTGCTATGTCAGACTCCACCAGTCCTACTCCTGAGTGAGACTCCACCAGTCCTACTCCTACGACACACTCCACCGGTCCTTCTCCTATGTCAGACTCCACCGGTCCTACACCGATTTCAGACTCCACCGGTCCTTCTACTATGTCAGACTCCACCGGTCCAACTCCTATGTCAGACTCCACTGGTCATACTCCTATGTCAGACTCCACCGGTCCTTCTCCTATGTCAGACTCCACCAGTCCTACTCCTACGTCAGACTCCACCGGTCCTTCTCTTATGTCAGACTCCACCGGTCTTACTCCTATGTCAGACTCCACCGGTCCTACTCCTATGTCAGATACCACCAGTCCTACTCCTAGTGGGACTCCACCAGTCCTACTCCTACGTCAGACTCCACCGGTCCTTCTCCTCTGTCAGACTCTACCGGTCCTTCTACTGTGTCAGACTCCACCGGTCCTACTCCTACATAAGACTCCACTGGTCCTTCTCCTATGTCAGACTCCACCGGTCCTACTCTGATTTCAGACTCCACCGGTCCTTCTACTATGTCAGACTCCACCGGTCCGACTCCTATGTCAGACACCAGCAGTCCTACACTTACGTCAGACTCCACCGGTACTACTCCAATGTCAAACTCCACCGGTCCTACTCCTATGTCAGACTCCACCGGTCCTACTCCTATTTCAGACTCCACCGGTCCTACTCCTGTCAGACTCCACCGGTCCTACTCCTATGTCAGACTCCACCAGTCCTAATCCTATGTCAGACTCCGCCGGTCCTACTCCTATGTCAGACTCTGCTGGTCCTACCCCTGTGTCAGACTCCACCAGTCCTGCTCCTATGTCAGACTGCACCGGTCCTTCTACTATGTCAGACTCCACCAGTCCTACTCCTGAGTGGGACTCCACCAGTCCTACTCCTACGTCAGACTCCACCGGTCCTTCTCCTATGTCAGACTCCACCGGTCCTACTCCGATTTCAGACTCCACCGGTCCTTCTACTATCTCAGACTCCACCGGTCCTACTCCTATGTCAGACTCCACCAGTCCTAATCCTATGTCAGACTCCGCCGATCCTACTCCTATGTCAGACTCTGCCGGTCCTACCCCTATGTCAGACTCCACCAGCCTGATCCTATGTCACACTGCACCGGTTCTTCTACTATGTCAGACTCCACCAGTCCTAGTCCTGAGTGGGACTCCACCAGTCCTACTCCTACGTCAGACTCCACCAGTCCTTCTCCTATGTCAGACTCCACCGGTCCTACTCCGATTTGACACTCCACCGTTCCTTCCACTATGGCAGACGCCACAGGTCCTACTCCTATGTCAGACTCCACCAGTCCTAATTCTATGTCAGACTGCACCGGTCCTTCTACTATGTCAGACTCCACCAGTCCTACTCCTGAGTGGGACTCCACCAGTCCTACTCCTACGTCAGACTCCACCGGTCCTTCTCCTATGTCAGACTCCACCGGTCCTACTCCGATTTCAGACTCCACCGGTCCTTCTACTATGTCAGACTCCACCGGTCCTACTCCTATGTCAGACTCCACCAGTCCTAATCCTATGTCAGACTCCGCCGATCCTACTCCTATGTCAGACTCTGCCGGTCCTACCCCTATGTCAGACTCCACCAGCCTGATCCTATGTCACACTGCACCGGTTCTTCTACTATGTCAGACTCCACCAGTCCTAGTCCTGAGTGGGACTCCAGCAGTCCTACTCCTACGTCAGACTCCACCAGTCCTTCTCCTATGTCAGACTCTACCGGTCCTACTCCGATTTGACACTCCACCGTTCCTTCCACTATGGCAGACGCCACAGGTCCTACTCCTATGTCAGACTCCACCGGTCCTTCTCCTCTGTCAGACTCCACCGGTCCTTCTACTGTGTCAGATTCCACCGGTCCTACTCCTACATAAGACTCCACCGGTCCTTCTCCTATGTCAGACTCCGCCGGTCCCACTCCGATTTCAGACTCCACCGGTCCTTCTACTATGTCAAACTCCAACAGTTCTACTCCTATGTCAGACTCCACCGGTCCTTCTCCTCTATCAGACTCCACCGGTACTACTCCTATGTCAGACTCCACCGGTCCTTCTCCTATGTCAGACTCCACCGGTCCTACTCCTATGTCAGACACCAGCAGTCCTACACTTACGTCAGACTCCACCGGTCCTACTCCAATGTCAAACTCCACCGGTCCTACTCCTATGTCAGACTCTGCCGGTCCTAATCCTATGTCAGACTCTTCTGGTCCTACCCCTATGTCAGACTCCACCAGTCCTGCTCCTATGTCAGACTGCACCGGTCCTTCTACTATGTCAGACTCCACCAGTCCTACTCCTGAGTGGGACTCCACCAGTCCTATTCCTACGTAAGACTCCACCGGTCCTTCTCCTTTGTCAGACTCCACCGGTCCTACTCCGATTTCAGACTCCACCGGTCCTTCTACTATGTCAGACTCCACCGGTCCAACTCCTATGTCAGACTCCACCGGTCCTACACCTATGTCAGACTCCACCGGTCCTTCTCCTATGTCAGACTCCACCAGTCCTACTCCTAAGTCAGACTCCACCGGTCCTTCTCTTATGTCAGACTCCACTGGTCCTACTCCTATGTCAGACTCCACCACTCCCAATACAGACTCCACCGGTCCTACTCCTATATCAGACTCCACCGGTCCTACCCCTATGTCAGACTCCAACAGTCCTGCTTCTATGTCAGACTGCACCGGTACTTCTACTATGTCAAACTCCACCAGTCCTACTCCTGAGTGGGACTCCACCAGTCCTACTCCTACATAAGACTCCACCGGTCCTTCTCCTATGTCAGACTCCACCGGTCCTACTCCGATTTCAGACTCCACCGGTCCGTCTACTATGTCAGACTCCACCTGTCCAACTCCTATGTCAGACTCCACCGGTCCTACTCCTATGTCAGACTCCACCACTCCCAATGCAGACTCCACCGGTCCTACTCCTATGTCAGACTCCACCGGTCCTACCCCTATATCAGACTCCACCAGTCCTGCTCCTATGTCAGACTGCACCGGTCCTTCTACTATGTCAGACTCCACCAGTCCTACTCCTGAGTGGGACTCCACCAGTCCTACTCCTACATAAGACTCCACCGGTCCTTCTCCTATGTCACACTCCACCGGTCCTACCCCGATTTCAGACTCCACCGGTCCTTCTACGATGTCAGACTCCACCTGTCCAACACCTATGTCAGACTCCACCGGTCCTACTCCTATGTCAGACTCCACCAGTCCTACTCCTACGTCAGACTCCACCGGTCCTTCTCTTATGTCAGACTCCACCGGTCCTACACCTATGTCAGACTCCACCGGTCCTACTCCTATGTCAGACTCCACCACTCCCAATGCAGACTCCACCGGTCCTACTCCTATGTCAGACACCAGCAGTCCTACACTTACGTCAGACTCCACCGGTCCTACTCCAAGTCAAACTCCACCAGTCCTAATCCTATGTCAGACTCCGCCGATCCTACTCCTATGTCAGACTCTGCCGGTCCTACCCCTATGTCAGACTCCACCAGTCCTGATCCTATATCACACTGCACCGGTTCTTCTACTATGTCAGACTCCACCAGTCCTAGTCCTCAGTGGGACTCCATCAGTCCTACTCCTACGTCAGACTCCACCGGTCCTTCTCCTATGTCAGACTCCACCGGTCCTACTCCGATTTCATACTCCACCGGTCCTTCTACTATGTCAGACTCCACCGCTCCTACTCCTATGTCAGACTCCACCAGTCCTACTCCTGAGTGGGACTCCACCAGTCCTACTCCTACGTCAGATTCCACCGGTCCTTCTCCTACGTCAGACTCCACCGGTTCTACTCCGATGTCAGACTTCACCGGTCCTACTCCTATGTCAGAATCCACCGGTCCTTCTCCTATGTCAGACTCCACGAGTCCTACCCCTATGTCAGATTCCACAAGTCCTAATCCTATGTCAGACTCCACCGGTCCTTCTACTGTGTCAGACTCCACTGGTCCTACTCCTACGTAAGACTCCACCGGTCCTTCTCCTATGTCAGACTCCACTGGTCCTACTCCGATTTCAGACTCAACAGGTCCTTCTACTATGTCAGACTCCATCGGTCCTACTCCTATGTCAGACTCCACCGGTCCTTCTCCTATGTCAGACTCCACCTGTCCTACTCCTATGTCAGACTCCACCGGTCCTACTCCTGTCAGACTCCACCGGTCCTACTCCTATGTCAGACTCCACCAGTCCTAATTCTATGTCAGACTCCGTCAGTCCTACTCCTATGTCTGACTCTGCTGGTCCTACACCTATGTCAGACTCCACCAGTCCTGCTCCTATGTCAGACTGCACCGGTCCTTCTACTATGTCAGACTCCACCAGTCCTACTCCTAAGTTGGACTCCACCAGTCCTACTCCTACGTCAGACTCCACCGGTCCTTCTCCTATGTCAGACTCCACCGGTCCTACTCCGATGTCAGACTCCACTGGTCCTTCTCCTATGTCAGACTCCACCGGTCCTACTCCTATGTCAGACTCCACCGGTCCTTCTACTATGTCAGACTCCACCAGTCCTACTCCTGAGTGGGACTCCACCAGTCCTTCTCCTACGTCAGACTCCACCGGTCCTTCTCTTATGTCAGACTCCACCGGTCCTACTCCTATGTCAGACTCCACCACTCCCTATGTCAGACTCCACCGGTCCTACTCCTATGTCAGACACCAGCAGTCCTACACTTACGTCAGACTCCACCGGTCCTACACCAATGTCAAACTCCACCGGTCCTACTCCTATGTCAGACTCCACCGGTCCTACTCCTATGTCAGACTCCACCAGTCCTAATCCTATGTCAGACTCCGCCGATCCTACACCTATGTCAGACTCTGCCGGTCCTACACCTATGTCAGACCCCAACAGTCCTGCTCCTATGTCACACTGCACCGGTTCTTCTACTATTTCAGACTCCCCCAGTCCTATTCCTGAGTGGGACTTCACCAGTCCTACTCCTACGTCAGACTCCACCGGTCCTTCTCCTATGTCAGATTCCACCGGTCCTACTCCGATTTCAGACTCCACCGGTCCTTCTACTATGTCAGACTCCACCGGTCCTACTCCTATGTCAGACTCCACCGGTCCTTCCCCTATGTCAGACTCCACCGGTCCTACTCCAATGGCAAACTCCACCGGTCCTACTCCTATGTCAGACTCCACCAGTCCTAATCCAATGTCAGACTCCGCCGGTCCTACTCCTATGTCAGACTCTGCTGGTCCTACCCCTATGTCAGACTCCACCAGTCCTGCTCCTATGTCAGACTGCACCGGTCCTTCTCCTATGTCAGACTCCACCGGTCCTACTCCTATGTCAGACTCCACCGGTCTTTCTCCTATTTCAGACTCCACCGGTCCTACTCCTATGTCAGACTACACCGGTCCTACTCCTATGTCAGACTCCACCGGTCCTACTCCTATGTCAGACTCCACAGGTCCTACTCCTATGTCAGACTCCACCAGTCCTACTCCTGAGTGGGACTCCACCAGTCCTACTCCTACTTCAGACTCCACCGGTCCTTATCCTATGTCAGACTCCACCGGTCCTACTCCTACGTAAGACTCCACCGGTCCTTCTCCTATGTCAGACTCCACCGGTCCTACTCCTATATCAGACTCCACCGGTCCTTCTCCTATGTCAGACTCCACCGGTCCTACTCCTATGTCAGACTCCACCGGTCGTTCTCCTATGTCAGACTCCACCGGTTCTACTCCTATGTCAGACACCAGCAGTCCTACACTTACGTCAGACTCCACCGGTCCTACTCCAATGTCAAACTCCACCGGTCCTACTCCTGTGTCAGACTCCACCGGTCCTACTCCTATGTCAGACTCCACCGGTCCTACTCCTGTCAGACTCCACTGGTCCTACTCCTATGTCAGACTCCACCAGTCCTAATCCTATGTCAGACTCTGCCGGTCCTACTCCTATATCAGACTCTGCTGGTCCTACCCCTATGTCAGACTCCACCAGTCCTGCTCCTATTTCAAACTGCACCGGTCCTTCTACTATGTCAGACTCCACCGGTCCTACTCCGATTTCAGACTCCACCGGTCCTTCTACTATGTCAGACTCCACCGGTCCTACTCCTATGTCAATCTCCACCGGTCGTTCTCCTCTGTCAGACTCCACAGGTCCTACTCCTATGTCTGACTCCACCGGTCCTTCTCCTATGTCAGACTCCACCATTCCTATTCCTGAGTGGGACTCCACCAGTCCTACTCCTACGTCAGACTCCACCGGTCCTTCTCCTATGTCAGACTCCACAGGTCCTACTCCGATGTCAGACTCCACTGGTCCTTCTCCTATGTCAGACTCCACCGGTCTTACTCCTATATCAGACTCCACCGGTCCTTCTCCTATGTCAGACTCCACCAGTCCTACTCCTGAGTGGGACTCCACCATTCCTACTCCTACGTCAGACTCCACCGGTCCTTCTCTTATGTCAGACTCCACCGGTCCTACTCCTATGTCAATCTCCACCGGTCGTTCTCCTCTGTCAGACTCCACAGGTCCTACTCCTATGTCAGACTCCACCGGTCCTTCTCCTATGTCAGACTCCACCAGTCCTATTCCTGAGTGGGACTCCACCAGTCCTATTCCTACGTCAGACTCCACCGGTCCTTCTCCTATGTCAGACTCCACCGGTCCTACTCCGATGTCAATCTCCACCGGTCGTTCTCCTCTGTCAGACTCCACAGGTCCTACTCCTATGTCAGACTCCACCGGTCCTTCTCCTATGTCAGACTCCACCAGTCCTATTCCTGAGTGGGACTCCACCAGTCCTATTCCTACGTCAGACTCCACCGGTCCTTCTCCTATGTCAGACTCCACCGGTCCTACTCCGATGTCAGACTCCACTGGTCCTTCTCCTATGTCAGACTCCACCGGTCTTACTCCTATATCAGACTCCACCGGTCCTTCTCCTATGTCAGACTCCACCAGTCCTACTCCTGAGTGGGACTCCACCATTCCTACTCCTACGTCAGACTCCACCGGTCCTTCTCTTATGTCAGACTCCACCGGTCCTACTCCTATGTTAGACTCCACTGGTCCTACTCCTATGTCAGACTCCACCACTCCCTATGTCAGACTCCACCTGTCCTACTCCTATGTCAGACACCAGCAGTCCTACACTTACGTCAGACTCCACCGGTCCTACTCCAATGTCAAACTCCACCGGTCCTACTCCTATGTCAGACTCCACCGGTCCTACTCCTATGTCAGACTCCACCAGTCCTAATCCTATGTCAGACTCCACCAGTCCTGCTCCTATGTCACACTGCACCGGTTCTTCTACTATGTCAGACTCCACCAGTCCTACTCCTGAGTGGGACTCCACCAGTCCTACTCCTACGTCAGACTCCACCGGTCCTTCTCCTATGTCAGACTCCACCGGTCCTACTCCGATGTCAGACTGCACCGGTCCTTCTACTATGTCATACTGCACCGGTCTTTCTACTCTGTCAGACTCCACCGGTCCTACTCCTATGTCAGACTCCACCGGTCCTTCTCCTATGTCAGACTCCACGAGTCCTACTCCTTTGTCAGACTCCACCAGTCCTACTCCTGAGTCAGACTCCACCGTTCCTACTCCTATGTCAGACTCCATCAGTCCTAACCTGTGTCAGACTCCACCACTCCTACTCCTGTGTCAGACTCCACGAGTCCTACTCCTATGTCAGACTCCACCAGTCCTACTCCTATGTCAGTCTCCAGCATTCCTACTCCTGAGTTAGACTCCACTGGTCCTCCTCCTATGTCAGACTCCATCAGTCCTAACCTGTCAGACTCCACCAGTCCTACTCCTGTGTCAGACTCCACCAGTCCTTCTCCTATGGCAGACTCCACCGGTCCACCTCCTATGTCAGACTCTTCCAGCCCACCTGCACCCCTACACCCCTGCAAGTGCCTTAAGGACTCCACACTGTTTGCCTGGGGGCAGGAGAAAGCAGATTGTCAGGTGCCTGGGTACCCCAGATTGCATGGAGTTGCTGAGACCCAAGAAGGGGAAAACCCTCGCAGGACACTAGCCCTTAGTGGCCCCCGCTTAAGAGACTGGATAAGGCCCCTTACTGTGGAGGGAGCCAGACTGAGGCACCCGCCAACAGCTCTTACACATTCCCGGCTTTGGGCTCAATTGTCTGGCCTTGACCCCCGGTCTAGCCCCAAGGATTTTCCCCTTAAGAGACCCACATACTAACCCTCATCAGTCCAGCAAGGAAGAGTTAATGATTACCAGAGTTCACAAGGTATAAGGAAAATTGCCAAGGGGTGTGGTCTGGAGGTAAGGAAAGGGTCACTCCAGCCCTGTGGAGGTCAGGACTTTGGACCTCTGTGAGGAGTCGGGCTGGCAGCCAGCAGTCTAGAAACCAACTTGCCTGGGCAGTGTCTCCTGTGAATGGCCGACCCCTGTGTTGCAATGAGAACAGCTCAGAGACCCTTTAGTCAGTGGGTGGGCCCTGAAGCTGGAGGGACTGCAGAAAGTTTACTTACCAGGCAGCACATAGGTCCTGTATGAGACCCCACAGAATGAAAGGCTTACAGAGAAAGACCAAGGATTGATGTGGTGCCAGTCCTTTTTCTAGGCCCAGGATTGTAACACATTGCCCTTCTCCTCTTACACGGTTCAGTCACGTGTCCCAGGGAACAAGCTCCTACTGGGAAATACTTCTGCTTCATTCATACCCATCACAGTGGCTCTTTGAGTAAGGTCGCCTCCCCCCTGGCTGTCAGCAACAAGAGACCAAGTCTACTCCTCCACACAGTGGACCCCTTGGCTCTACAGGTGAGAGATGCTCACTAAATGAACACAGGGTCTGGAGGAGGCAGGGTCAACCAGTTTCCAGTGTCCAACATCGGTGCTCAGACTAGCCTGCTGGCTTCCCTTTCCAGGGAGTTGGTCAAGATCTCTCATCAAGAGGGGCTTTCTCAGAACTTGCCTTTCCCCTTTCCTTCCACAGGGCATATTAGGTGTGCATGTGTGCGTGACTGGAAGAGGTTAAGGGGTGGTGGACCTAAAACTCCAAAGAAATGCTCAGGTCACACTGAAAGGCACCAGCCCAGGGGACATCTTCACGTATGAGGTAGGCAGGCTCCTCAAGGGAGGTGGTTCATCAGCAGGAGAGAGGGAGGAAGGAGAGGGTTATAAAAACAATAACAACCAAACGTATGGAAATTGACAAGTGTTGGGCGCATGTGGAGATAGCCACACTGTGGTGCCCTGTTGGTAAAAGGGTGAATCCTCTGTGGAAAACAGTTTGATGGAGCCTCACAGTTTCAACCTTGCACAAGCATCTGATCCAGCAAGGCCAAAGGGGCCCAGGTGGCACAAACAAGCTAAGCACTTGACTGCAACGGGAAGATTGAGGGTTCAAGACCCCCATCAACACCTCGCCAAGAGAAAGACTGGCCTGTCTGATCTGGTAGAGATGGCAGTCACAAAAACCCTAGGGGGGCATTTCTACTCTGTCACAGCGGGTGGCTGTAAACCGGCACCTAGCAACAATCATCAACCTTACATATGCAACAGAATGAAAAGCAGGGCTCCCAAGAGGTACTTGTACACCAGTGTTCACAGCAGCCTGACTCCCAGTAACCCAATGGTGGGAACAAGGGGTCAACAGGGGAATGTCTAAACTACGCGAGGTCCATTCATACAGACGCACTCTGTTGTTAGGTGCTGTCCACTTGATTCCAACGAATAGAGTCTGTGAAACACTCACTGTGTGATTCGGCGCCATCCTCACAATTGTTCCTGTGCTTGATTGAGCCCATGGTTACAAGCCACTGTGCCAATCCATTTTGTTGAGAGCCTTCCTCTTTTCCACGGGCCCTCTAGTTTACCAAGCAGGATGTCCTTTCCCAGGGCCTGGGTTCTCCTGGTAACATGTCCCAAGTTCTTTTCATGAAGTCTAGATATCCAGGCATCTGAAGAGCATTTGGCTGGACTTCTTGCAAGACAGATGTCCACTCTATTGGTTGTCCAGGGTACGCTCAACATACTTTGTCAGCACCAAGCTTATCGATTCTTTTTGTCTTCCTGATTCCATGTCTGACTTTACATGCATCAGGTGATTGAAAATACCATGTCTTGTGTTGGGCGTACTTCAGTTCTCAAAGTAAATTCTCTGCTTTCCCACACGCAAAAGAGGTCTTGTACAAGCAAGAGCAAATCCTTGACAACATCAACCTTCCCTCTGGTTTGTTTGTTTTTTTTTTTTTCAGAAATCACAGAGCTCTTTAATTTCATTGTTCGCTAAATTAAACTGGACCAAATGACTCCAAATCATAAAAGACATGATTGAAAGCTTTTTCACCTCCATTTCAAACAGTTCATTGAGATGAAACAAAACTTG
Source organism: Tenrec ecaudatus (assembly GCF_050624435.1). NCBI lineage: Eukaryota > Metazoa > Chordata > Mammalia > Afrosoricida > Tenrecidae > Tenrec > Tenrec ecaudatus. Next base: position 130,450,331 of record NC_134541.1, read on the forward strand.
CCACGGACCCTGATTCTTGGTACACCACTTCCTATTGGGATCCTTGGAAAGCCCTCACGTCAAAACATGAGCAGATGGCTGTGATTTTCCTGTGCCTTGGTCCAGGGTCTTCCAACCAAAGTAGTCAAGGTAAGACTGATAGGGCATGACCAGACAACACCCTGGGCAACAGATTCTGACAAAATCATGGCTTTGGACCAACAGCCTTAGGTATCAGGAGTCACAATCCCCACCCCACCTCCCCACCTCCTCCTGCCTTCTACAAGAGGATTCTGAGCTCCTTGGCACCCCCTTCTCCTATGGTTTGATTAAGGTGATGGGCAGGCTGGAATGGTGATCAAAAGCTAGCAGATAGATTCATTTACATAGGAAAAGGCATGAAGCTGCCTCTCAGTAGTTCTCTGTATGCGCCCTGCTTCAGGAGATTTGGCAAGAGGAATGACTTGGAGGAAGTGCATCTGGAGTTGCACTTGTTTCGGTTGAACAGGACGCCATGGGGAGATGGACCTCAGCTCCACTCGATGGTCCACGTGGAGGGAGAGAGAGCCCTTCCCTCTGTTTATCGTGTTCCTATCTCTTTTTCCGCTTGTGAGCATTTGGTTTTCTGTCTTTCCTTTTCATTTTATTTTTTGAGTTGGTGTTCTTGACGTTGAGTTGTAATCCATCCTGAAGGCTGCAATCCTTGAACTTCATCAGCAAGAGTTTCAAGTCCTTCCTCACTTTCATGAAGCGAGGTTGTGTCCTCTGTGAAGATCAAGTGTACGGCAAGCTGTTAATAAGCCTTCCAAATCCTGGTGCCATATTTCCCCCATATCAATTCAGCCTCTCTGATGAATTTGCTCAGTATGCAGATTGAGTGAGTATGGTGAGAGGATGCAACTCTGACATGCAACTTCCCTTACACCATGCAGTGTTCCCTTGTTCCGTTCCCACAACTGCCTCTTGGTCCATGTGCAAGTTCTGAATGAGCACACTGAAAAGTTCTGGAATTCCCATACTTCTCAAGGCAATCCATGGTTTGGGATAATACACACAGTCCGATGCCTTGGCATAGTCAATACAACCCAAGTAAACATTTCTCAGCATTTCTTATTTTCAGCCAACTTCCATCTGACATGAGCAATGATATCCCTTGTTCCATGTCCTCCTCTGCATCCGGCCAGAACCTCTCGGTGTTCCCTATGGATGCACTGCTACAACTTTTGCTGGATGATCTTCAGCACAATTTTATTTCCATATGATATCAATGATATTGTCCTATCATTTGAACATTCTGTTGGGGCACCTTTCTTTGGAATGGGTACCAACATGGTCTCTTCCCGTCAGTTGGTCAAATATCTGTCTTCCACTTTTCCTGACATTGACTAGTGAGTGTTTCCAGTGCTTCATTAGCTTGTGGAAAAACATTTCAATTGATACTCTGTGGATTCCTGCAGCCATGTTTTTGGTTAACGCCTTGAGGGCGCCTTGAACTCCTTCCTTAAGCACCATTGTTTTTGCTCATGTGCTACCTCCTGAAATGGTGGAATGTCTGCTAGTGTTCTTTGATAGTGTGACTCTGTGTACTCTTTCCCTCCATTTTCTCTTGATCATTCAATATTTTGCCCCTATAATCATACAACATGTCAACTCAAGGCTTGAATATCTTCCTCAATTCTTTTTGTTTCAGATATGCTGAACATGTTCTTCCTTTTTGGTTGTCTTTCTCTAGGTCTGTGCACATTCAATGTTTGACATTTTCTTCTTGAGCTGACCTTTGAAATTTTCTGTTTAGCTCTTTGACTTCATCCTTTCATCCATTTGCCTTAACTACTCTATGATTGAGAGCAAGTGTCAGAGTCTCTTCTGACATCCACTTTGATCTTTTCTTTCCATCTTGTTATTTCAATGACATTATACTTTCTTCATGAAGTCCTCCCACAGCTCCTGAGGTCTTCTGTCTTTAGTATTCAATGCAGTAAATCTGCTCTTGAGATGATCTCTAAATTCAAGTGGTCTAGACTCATTGTCATATTTTGGCTCTCGTGGACTTGTAATTTTCTTGAGCCTTGACCTGAGCTTACATATGAGCAATTGATGATCTGTTCCACAGTCAGCCCCTTGTCTGCTTTTAGTTACTGATATTGAGCTTCTCCATCTTCACTTCCCACAGACACAATCAGTTTGGTTTCTGTGTATTCCATCTGGAGAAGGTCATGTGTACAGTTGCCTTTTGGGTTGTTGAAAAAGGTATTTACAATGAACAAGTTGTTGTTCTGGCATCGCCAGCACGGTTTCTATTACCAAGACCGTATTTTCCAGCTACTGGTCTTTCCTGTTTCCAATGTTTGCATTCCATTCCACAATAATTATCAATGCATCTTGATTGCATGTTTAATTTCAGACTGAAGACAGTAGAATTCTTCTATTTCTTCACCACCAGCTTTTTTGGTGGATAAATATATTTCAGTAGCTGTATTGATTAGATTTCCTTGAAGGCAGATAGATACGATCCTATCACAGATAACGCTAGAATCACACCTGATTTTGCAATGTGCTTATTTTTTTCAACGTTGTATTAGGGGCTCATACAACTCTTATAACAATCCATACATACATCAGTTGTGTAAAGCACATCTGTACATTCTTTGCCCTCATCATTTTCAAAGCATTTGCTCTCCACTTAAGCCCTTTGCATCAGGTCCTCTTTTCACCCCTCGCTCCCCTTTCCCCATCCCTCATGAGCCCTTGATAATTTATAAATTATAATTTTATCATATCTTTCCCTGTCCGACGTCTCCCTTCACTCACTTTTCTGTTGTCCGTCCCTCAGGGAGGAGGTCACATGTAGATCCTTATAATCAGTTCCCTGTTTCCCATCCACTCTCCTTCTAGCCTCCCAGTATCGCCACTCACACCCCTGGCCCTGAAGGTATCATCTGTCCTGTATACCCTGTGCCTCTAGCTCCTATCTGCACCAGTGTACATCCTCTGTTCTATCCAGACTTGCAAGGTAGAATTCTGATCATGTGATCATGATAGTTGGGGGTTTGGGGGGGGTGGGGTAAGCATTTAGGAACTAGAGGAAAGCTGTATTCTTCAATGGTGCTACATCACACCCTGACTGACTCATCTCCTACCCTATACGCCTCTGCAAAGGGATCTCCACTGGCCGACAAATGCACTTTGGGTCTCCACACTGTAGTTTGCCCTTCATTCACTATGGTAAAAAAAAAATGTTTTTGTTCTGATGATGCCTTATACCTGATTCCTTCGACACTTCGTGAGTACACAGGGTGGTGTGCTTCTTCCAATGTGGGCTTTGTTGCTTCTGAGCTAGATGGCTGCTTGTTTATGATCAAGCCTTTAAGTCCCCAGACCCTATCTCTTTTGATAGCCGGGCACTATCAGCTTTCTTCACCACATTTGCTTATGCACCTCTTTGTCCTCAGTGATCATATCATGGAGGTGTGCACCCAGTGATATGATTTTTTTGTTCTTTGATGCCTGATAACTGATCCCTTCGGAACCTCGTGATCACACAGGCTGGTGTGTTCATTCATGTGGGCTTTGTTGCTTCTGAGCTAGATGGCTGTTTGTTTATTTTCAAGCCTCTAAGACCCTAGATGCTATATCTTTTGATAGCTGGGCACCATCAGTTTTCTTCACCACATTTACTTATTCACCCGCTTTGTCTTCAGCAGTTGTGTCGGGAGGGTGAGCATTATAGAATGCCAATTTAATACAAGAAAGTACTATTACATTGAGGGAGTACTTGAGTAGAGACCCAATGTCCTTCTGCCACCTTAATACTAAACCTATAAATATAGGCACCTAGATCTATTTCCCCATCCTCACATATATATTTGCATATGTACATGTCTTTTAGACCTCTATAAATGCCCTTTGCCTCCCACCTCTTTCCTCTATTTCCCTTGACTTTCCTCCTGTCCCACTATCACACTCCGTCCCCACCTAGGTTTCAGCAATACCTCTTCGTTACATTACCCTTATTCATGCCCTACCATGCCTGCCACACCCACCTCACCACCAATTTGGATCACTTGTTGTTCCCTTTCCCCTGGGTTTGTTAACACCACTTCCTTACCCCTCACCTCCGCCTATCCCATTTCGCCCCAGAACTGTCGGTCCCATTGTTTTTCTTCCAGCTTGTTCATCTAGCCTATCTTATTTAGACAGACCTGCGGAGATAACATGCACACACACACAAAAAAATAAGACAGAGCAAATCCAATAAACAATATACAACAAAACTACAACCAGAAACCACTGACAAAGAAAAATACAAAACAAGAAAGAAAAGCTTGTAGTTAGTTCAAGGATCTTTTGTTGACTTTCGGAGTGTTTGCCAATCGTGTCTGTTGAGGCACCATACCCTGGCCCCAAAGTTCACCTTTAGAATTCCCTAGGGAGCTTGCCGCTCCATTCTGCTGCTGTTCAGATTCAGATGCACAACCCCAGTGCTTTGCTTTGGTGTGGTGGGATCAGGTCAGGCTCAATTCCCACACTGTGACTCTGCTGCTGTCCCCTGAAGGGCCATGGTTCATGTCTCATAGTGGGACTGGCCATGTGGTCCTCTCTGTGGAGAGGCTGCTCTAATTGGGATCATCGTCCTCAGGGCCTGGTGGGCCAGGATGTGCTCCCCTCTCTCCTACTCCTCCTTCATCTGCTTCCTTGTGCTCTGATCAGATATGTCCCTCTCCTGGGGCTGCAGATTCAATGATGTCCTTTGAAATAAATTCTTCTGGGGAAGGGGCAGGCATCCACTTAGTATTTGGTATTGGGGCCAGCCCCCAGACCACTCCACTCGTTCCCTACTCCACTCCGGAATATTGCATTCACACCTTGGGGCACTGGGTTGAAATCTGGTCCCTCTTTCCCTGTGAAGATATAAACAATACCCTCCCCTTGGGTGGGTTAGTGCCCCATGCCCCTGCTACCCATTTCTTCCTTATTTTCATCCTTTTTTTTCCATTCCCTGCCTCTTCCGCAGTTGTCTACCATACTACACGGTCCTCTCCCCAAGAATGTTTGTATACAGTAGCTTTTTCTCTATGCCCCTTTTGCTTTTTTTTTTTTGCATGCTTACCTCAGCGGGCTCATGTTGTACTTGTCTTTTTGTGCCTCGCTTACTTCACTTAGCATGATTTCCTCCAGTTGTTCCCATGCCGCTATGTGCTTCATATGTTCATCATTGCTTTTTAGCGATGCGTAGTACTTCATTGTATGTATATACCACAGTTTTTTAATCCAATCGTCAGTTGATGGACATTTGGGTTGTTTCCAACTGCTTGCAATTGTGAACTGTGCCGCAATGAACATTGGAGCACAGATATCTGGCCTTGGTTTGTTTCTTGCCTCTTCTGGGTATATTCCCAGTAGGAGGATTGCTGGGTCATATGGTAACTCGATTTCCATCTGTTTTAGCTATTGCCAGATCGATTTCCATAGTGGCTGTACATACTTACAGGCCCACCAGCAGTGGATGAGAGTTCCTGTCTCCCCACAGCCCCTCCAACACTTGTTGCTTTCTCATTTTTTGAATTGGGCTATCTTTGAGGGTGTGAGGTGGTAGGTACCTCATTTTTGTTTTAATTTGCATTTCTCTTTTTTTATTATAAAGCAAGTTTATTTCTGCAAAGTGGAGGTGTCTGATGTTTCCCCTGGCAGGAGTAGGCCCACAGGTCCACAGTAGCAGCATGGCACAGGCTCCAGCTTCTTTTTTGCTTCAGCATCTTTACTGGGGACCAAAGATGTTGGGATCATGAAGTGTCAGACTGGTCACAAGCTGTTCAAAGTCGCCCAGGCTCCAGGGCAGGGATGATATATTTTCAGGACCATGACAAGATCCATTCTCGGGGCTTACATCAATGGTCCCAGGCGGGAGGATGGCAGAGAAAGCACCCCCGAACAGTGGGTAGTCTCGGGCCAGCTCTATGGGCTTGAAAGTAGGGGTGGGCACTAGAGAGGTTTAAGAAGAAGCCCACATGGGGCGTGGATGATACCCCTGGGGCCAGGTAGCATCAGCGCCTGCCGCCGGCCATGGCCCACTCCCCAATTTGCATTTCTCTTATGGGTAAAGATCAGGAACATTTTCTCATATGTTTGTTGGCCATTCGGATTTCTGTCCCTGTGAAACTTCTGTTCAAGTCCTTTACCCACCTCTCGTGGGCAGTTAGTTTTTTTCTTTTTCAAAGCTAGCAGAGTATTCTAGGTTTTAGTAATACGGCCTTTGTCTGATGTGCCATTGATAAAGATGTTTTCCCAGTCCGCGGACTCTCTTATTACTCTCTTGGTGAATTCTTTTGATATACACAGGTGTTTTGTCTTCAGTATATCCAATTTGTAAATTTGTGCCTCCTCTGTGTTTGTGTCCTTCCCTATTTCTGATAGCCTATGTATTCCCTGTGCCAACGATTTCAAGTTGGTCCCAATTCCAACATTGATGGCCCTAATATTTTGGTGTTTAACTTCAAGGTCTATGATCCACCTTGAGTTTCTTCTTGTGCATAGAGTGAGATAAGGGTTTTGCTTCATTTTTCTGAAGGTAAATATCCATTTTTCCCAGCACCACTTGTTAAAGAGGGCATCTGCTTCCTATTTGATATTTTTGGGCCCCTTATCAACGATCAGTTATCTGTATGCTGATGCTTTTATTTCTGGGTTTTCAGTTCTTTTCCACTGGTCTGAATATCTGTCATTGTCCCAATACCATGCGGTTTTGACAAGTTTGGCTGCATAGTAGGTTAAAGCAAGCCCTCCCATGGTGTCCTTCTTCTTGAGGAGTTCTCTGCTAATTCTGAGCTTCTTTCCTCTCCATATGAAGTTGGTAATAATTTTTTCCATTTCTTTGAAGAAAGATGAGTGTACTTTTATCAGGATTGCATTAAACCTAAATAGTGCCTTGGGCAGAACTGACATGTTAACTATATTGAGTCTTCCAATTTACCAGCATGGGATATTCTTCCATTTGTTGAGGTCACTCTTGGTTTCTTGTAATAGAAACCGTACAGGTCTTTTGTTTTTTTAGTCAAGTATATCCCTAGATGTTTCAGTTTGTATTTGGCTATTGTGAAGGGTACCACCTTTTTGATCTCTTCTTCTGTGGTCTTATCCAGTGTGTCTAACAGTCTGATGGACTTCTGTTTGCTGATCTTGTATCCTGCCACTCTACCAAAATCCTCTATTGCTTCCAGTACTCCCCTTGTGGAACTTTGAGATTTTCCATATTTGGGCTGACCTCATAATACAGGTCCTTGTGGTTGAGGGTGACATTGAGGGTGAAGGTGGAGGAGTCGTGGTGTGGCTGCAGGGAGGGCTGCTCATCTGGCCGGTAGCGAACCATGAAGTTCATCACTTGCCCGCATGTGTGAACATGGGAGAGAAATGCCTCGTGAATGGAAGAACCATGGACTTTGGATGGAGATGCCCAGATCCCTGCACTACAGTGGTCTCATGACTTCCCCAAGTCTGAGCTGAGCTAGACTGAGCCCCAGGGCTGCACACTGCAGGTTCTCCTTCCTGGGGCCTGGCATCCAGGTCCGACACAGGTTCTGGGTAGGGACGTCCAGTCCCGGGTGAGGGCTGTGGGTGGGTGGAGGGGGCAGGCAACAGCAGGCATGGTCACCCACCTTGGTGTGGGGCAGGGAACAGGGTGTTCACCATGGGCCCCACGTAGGTCCTCATCAACTGCAGCCACTGATCCTCATAGTCCACCTGCATCATGTGGATGTCCACCGTGGACATGTTCTGATAGCCTCCGGCCAGCCTGGAGTCCTGTGGGCAGTGGGCACTGAGCCACCCCACGTCCTGTAGGCATGCCCCTACTGGAGCAGTGCCAATCTTCTCCCCTCTCTTATGCCCTGCCCTCAAACCTCATGTTCAGGAACAGTTTTCTGTGGGGTCCTCCATCCTGGGCGCAGTGCCCCCTTGTGGCTCTCGCATTTGGGGTGGTGTGGCTTATTTATCTTGTCCACCCACATGGTGAACCCCAGCAGGCTGACCCAATTCATTGTCGTAAATCTATGATTTTGTTCAATGGCTAGCATCTAAGCCATACCTGGTAACTATGTCGGAGGGACAGGTGGATGGATACATGGACGAAAGGATAAATGGATGGGTGGGTACAAGGAAGGATGGATGAATGGGTGGATGGACAGAGAGCAGATGGATGAATGAATAAATGGAAGGGTGAGTGTGGCTACTTGGCATCCCCCTACAGAAGGGTCTTTGGGCGGAGATGAGCCTGGTGGGGTGTGATGTAACAACCTTCAAAAATACATCTTTCCTCTAGTTACTAAAAATACTTTTTTTCCATGCACTAACATGATCCAAATTCTACCTTACAAATCTGGCTAGACCAAAGGATGTACACTGATACAGATATGAACTGGCAACACAGTGAATCCCGGATGGACAATCGCTTCAGGATCAGGTGTGTGAGTGGCAATAATGGGAGGGTGGATGGGGGCTGATTTGGCAAGGGGGAACTGATTATAAGAATCTACATATAACCACCTCCCTGAGGGATGGACAACAGAAAAGTGGGTGAATGTAGACATCGTGTAGTGCAAGATACGACAAAACAATAATTTGTAAATTAGCAAGGGTTCATGAGGCTGTGGAGAGATGGGAGGGAAGGATAAAAATGAGGAGCTGATGCCAGCAGCTTGGGTGGAGAGCAAATGTTTTGAGAATGGTGATGGCAATGAATTTACAAATGTGCTTTACATAATTGATGTATGTATGGATTGTGATAAGAGTTGTATAAGCCCATTCAGACATCAAAGAACTGAAAATCATACCAGTGTGTATCCACTTTCCTGATACAATTAATGAAGACAAACGTGTGCATAAGCAAATCTGGAAAAGAAAGCTGATGGTTCCTGGCTATCAAAAGATATAGTGCCTGGGGTCTTGGAGGCTCGAAAATAAACAAGTGGTCATCTAGATCAGAAGCAACAAAACCCTCATGGAAGAAACACACCACCCTGTGTGACCACGAGCTGTTGAAGGGACCAGGTATCAAGCATCATGGAACAAAAAAATTCATATCATTGTAAATGTGTAGGTGCAGAGTGGAGACTCAAAGCCCATCAGCAGTCAACCGCACACCCCCTTACTGAATTGTTGTGGAGAGGAGATGAGCCAGTATGGGTGCAGGGTAGCAAAGAAGAAACATATAGCTTTCCTCTAGTTCTTAAATACTTCCTCCACCCACTATCATTATCCCAATTCTACCTTATGAATCTGGCTAGACCAGAGGATGTACATTGGTACAGATAGCAACTGAAATACAGGGAGTCCTGACCAGATGACTCCTCCAGGATCAATGGTGACAGTGGTGATGCCTGGGGGTTGGAAGGAATGTGGGATAGAAAGGAGGAACTGATTACAAGAATCTACCTATAGCTTCCTCCCAGGAGGATTGACAGCAGAGAAAAGGGCAGGGGGAGATGTCATACAGAATAACGTATGACAAAATAATAACAATTTATGAATAAGAAGGGTTCATGACGTAGGAGGTAGTAAGGAGAGAGGGCGGAAATGAGGATCTGATAGCAAAGGCTCAAGTGGAAGGCAAATGTTTTGAGAATGATGTAGGCAAGAAATGTACACATGTGCTTGACACAATGAATGAATGTATGGTGATACGAATTGTATGAGCGCCCAATAAAATGATTTTTAAAAGGGTTGTATGAGCCCCTAATTAAACAATTTTTTAAAACCCAAGAAAGTTGTGTGTCAGGTTTGCATCCTCTCACCCTGTTTATTCAATCTATATGATGTGCAAATCATCAGAGTCGCTGGATTACATGAAGAGGAAGGTGGCATCAGGATGGGAGGAAGGCTTATTAATAACCTGCAATAGACAGGTGATACAACCTTGCCTGCAGAAAATGATGAGGAGCAATTACTGCAACCTTCAGTACAGATCACTGGACCAACAGGTCACATCATGAAAAATGGAGAAAAGGTTGATGTTTTCAAGGATTGGGTCTTGCCTGGATCATAATTAATGCTCAGGGAAGTAGCCATCAGGAGATCCAAAGACTTGTTGCACTGGCTAACTCTGCTGCCCAAGAACTCTTTAGAGTCTTGACCAGCAAAGATGCTACTTTGGGAACTAAGGTGAGGCTGACCCAGGCCATCGTGTTTTCAGTGGCATCCGATGCAGGTGAGAGTGGGACCCTGAATAAAGGAAATGGAGGAACAAAGGGTGCATTTGCATGGTGGTGCTGGAGCAGAATATTGAACGTGCATGGACTGCTAAAATGACAAACCCATCTGTCTTGGAAGAAGTCTGGAGAAGCTTTGTCTCACAGACCTTGCACATGCTGTCAGGAGAGACCAGTACCTGGAGAAGGACATCATGCTTGGTCAAGTAGAGGGGTGGAGAAGGAGAGGAAGGCCCATGACAGGGAGGATTGGCGCGGAGGCTCCAACACCAGGAGCTATGGTGAGGATGGCTCAGAATGGGGCCGTGTTCTGTTTGGTTGGGTTGCTATGCTTTGTGCACGGGGTTGCTATGGGTCAGAAGAGACCCCTTGGCAATGAACAGTATTGGGTCACAGTTCTATTTCACCTAAACATGAAGATGCTCGTTCTCAGGACCTGCCACACGAGCTTACCTCATCTTAAGTCTCAAAGAAAACACGTGTGAGGTTATGGTTGAATTGTCCATGTGTGATTTATGCAGTTTTCTAAGTTCCATGCACAGTGAAGTAATGTCCAAGAGTTGCATGTCACTAGAATTCCAATAAAGAGAGAAAAAATAGAATTGTTTTTGTTGTTGGGTTGGAAGCAGCCAAAGCAGGGAAAATACCAAGAATTCCAAAGTCCAAAAAGTGGAGAAAGAGATTGATTTGTACAGGATAACTAGGGATTACAGATGAGCCAGGGGGGCTATGAGTTACACATGAGTCAGGAGCACTGGGGATTTCACCTGAGTTACATATGAGTCACAGGTAAACTTTGCATGTGAGTTCATCTCGTTTCCATCACAGACTTTCCACACCAATGAACTGTCAACCCAAATCCCTCCTAGGGGGACATTCTCCTCATTCCCTTTTGGGAACATCTTTATCATTTATTTATCCATAAGCTCTAACTTTGTAGTGCATCAGGTGTGAGCCTTCCTCCTGAGAAGGAAGTCGTTTCAGCATAGCCTTAAATTAGAATGATTCCGCCCCGAGGGCGGTGCACTATTCTCACAGTCACAGAAGGAGAGGAGTTGAGGACAATGGAAAGAAGTTTGCCTTCCGACCTCTCTCATTGGCTTCTCTCTGCCAGGCATTTCATTTTAGTGCTCTTGCACAATAAAATGAAATCAACTGCAAACTCGGTAGTCACAGGTTACAGAAGGGGAAATGGAGGTTCAGAAAGTGGAAGTGAGAGGTCCTGGTGAAGCTTTAAGACTTTGAGACCTTGGCACATGCTCAGATTTTGAGTTGAGCCCACAGGAGAAATCGCACCATGAGACGATGGCCAGCTGGATAAGGTCTAGTCCTGTGAACAGTGTCACTCTCAGAAACCCACACGGGGCAGTTCTCCCCTGTCCTGTAGCGTCACTGTGAGTGGCCCTCGACTCGACAGCAGTGACTGTGATTTGGATTTGCATGTGCATTGGGCAAGGATGAAGAAAGTTAGAGACCTGGCTACACGAATTCAAAGCCATGGCATGGGGCTTTGAGCCACGCTTGATCTGAGCCATGTTTGATCCTCAACTCAAAATCAGCTTCTGAGTCCCACCTCCCCTGAAACATGTACCCCCTTCACAGCCATGACACCAATTCCTATTCTAATAAGTGCCTATCGACTCACAGGACAGGGTAGACTGTCCATCTCTATGGGAGTAGGAAGTCCCATCTTTCTCCCTCGGGGTGGCTGGTGGCTTTGAGCTGCTGCCCTTGTGTTTTCATGCCAAGGCACAAGAATTGTGTCCTAGCTGTCCTACTTCTGCTCACAAGACATGGTCACTGTCGCAGCACCAAGACATCCATGCAGCATCTTTCTAGGTGATGAGGCAGCAGGTGCAGGTTGGAACTGGGTTGACAGGTTCTAAGCTCTGAGTTTTGACCTAGGGTTCATTAGGCTTCATCTTGCTGCTTGCTGTCAGGGCTTCCAGCGTTGATCAAGGTCTGAGGCCTGACCTATACCAGCCAAGCTCAGCCTAACAGGGAAGCTGATTGTTCAATTTCCTTCCATGTGACTGGAATCCCTGTGATAAAAGCCGCCAGCAATGGCTCATTGATGTGCACTTCATCCTTGTGTTCCCCTCAGAAGTCCTCTCACTTGGGACCTCAGTCCTGATGCACGAACTCCTCAGAATTGGCCTTAGGGTGTGGGGTCTATGGGTCTAAGGTCTGTGAACTACTGGGAAATTGTTTGCCATACACCTGCGTCCTGGACTCTCCACCTTCCTTCATGTGAAGCCTTAGCCCCTTTGAACCACTCCTGCCCAAGATTGGTGCTGGATTAGGGAGCACCAAGGATGGAGGAGTTACGTGTTGGGTTGATAAATGCAAGATGAGCCGTTCGAAATGTCCCTCTGCTCTCTGGGAGAAAGATGAGGATTTCTACTCCATAAAGAGTGACCGTCTAGGAGCATGATAATGGCACAGGAGGAAAATCAAATGAAATAGAGGAAAGAACTGGAAGGCAAGGCCATTTATAGAGGTCTAGCCAAGGACATGTACATATGCAAATATATATATATATATATATATATATATATATATATATATATATATATATATATATATGGAGAAATAGATCTCTGTGCCTATATTTATAGGTTTAATATTAAGGTGGTAGAAGGATATTGGGTCTACACTCAAGTACTCCCTCAATGCAAGAGTACTTTATTCTGTTAAATTGGCATTCTCTGATGCTCACCCTCCCGACACAACCACTGAAGACAAAGCGGGTTAATAAGCAATGTGATGAAGAAAGCCACCACCCTCCACTATCATGATCCAAATTCTACGTCACAAGTCTGGCTAGAACAGAGGATGTACACTGCTGCAAATAGGAGCTGGAGGCACAGGGAACCCAGAACAGATGATGCCTTCAGGACCAGGGATGTGAGTGGTGATACTGGGAGGGTAGAGGGACAGGGGGTTACAATGGAATATACTGAAGAAAAAACACCTGTGGTGGACTTGTAAGTATGTATGATCACTATGGAAATCAATCTGGTGATATCTAAAACAGATGGAAATTGAGTTACCATATGACCCTGCAATCCCCCTTCTGGGCATATACCCAGAAGAGGCAAGAAACAAAGCAACACCAGACGTCTGTGCTCCAATATTCATTGCGGCACAGTTCACAATTGCAAGGAGTTGGAAGCTACCCAAATGTCCATCAACTGATGATTGGATTAAAAACTGTGGTATATACATTCAATGGCGTACTACTCATCGGTAAAACGCAGCAATGAATGTATGAAGCATATAGCGCCATGAGCAGTACTGGAGGAAATCATGCTAAGCGAAGTAAGTCAGGCACAAAAGGACAAGTACAACATGAGCCCGCTGTGGTAACCATTAAAAAAACAATGCAAAAGGTGCATAGGGAAAAAGCTACTGTATACAAACCGTGTAGTATGGCAGGGACCAGATCAAATCCAGGGATGCTCATGGTAGACAACTGGGGAGGAGGTGGGGAAAGGAAAAAAGAAAAGGATGAAAATAAGGAAGAAATGGGTAGCGGGGGCATGGGGCACTAACCCACCCAAGGGGAGGGTATTGTTTATATCTTCACAGGGATAGAGGGACCAGACTTCAACCCATTTCCCCAAGTGTGAATTCAACATTCTGGCGTGGAGTAGGGAACCAGTGGAGTGGTCTGGCGGGCTGGCCCAATACCAAGTACTAAGTGGATGCCTGCCCCTCAGCCCAGAAGAATTCATTTCAAAGGACAGCATTAAATCTGCAGCTCCAGGAGAGGGACATATCTGATCGGAGCACACAGGAGAAGATGAAGGGGGAGTAGGAGAGAGTGGAGTACATCCTGGCCCACCAGGCCCTGAGGACTATGACCCCAAATAGAGCAGGCAGTCCACAGAGAGGACCACATGGCCAGCCCCACTATGAGACATGACCCATGGCCCTGCGGGTGACAGCACTGGAGACACAGTGTGGGAATTGTGCCCGACCTGATCCCACCACACGGAGGCAAAGCACTGGGGGAGTGTAGTGGAACACCAAGAAATGGAGCGGCAAGGTCCCCATGGAATGCTGAAGGTGGACTTTGGGGCCAGGACATGGTGCCCCAACAGACTGGACTGGCAAACAATTCTAAAGGCCAACACACGATCCTTGAACTAACTACAAGCTGTTCTTTCTAGTTCTGTACTGTTTGTTTTTTGTCAGTGGTTTGTCTTGTTGTACATTGTTGCTTGCTTTTGCTCTGTCTTGTTTGGGGGGGGGGGTTTGTGTGTGTGTGCATGTTATTATCTCCACAGGTCTGTCTAAATAAGAGAGCTGGATGAATCAGCTGGAAGAAAAACAACAGGACCGACAGTTATTGGGGGAAATGGGATAGGGGGAGATGGGGGGTAAGGAAGTGGTGTTAACAAACCCAGGAAAGGGAACAACAAGTGATCCAAATTGGTGGTGTGGTGGGTGTGGCAGGCATGATAGGGCATGATCAAGGGTAATTTAATGAAGAGGTATTGCTGAAACCCAGGTGGGACGGAGCATGATAGTAGGACAGGAGGAAAGTCAAGGGAAATAGACGAAAGATCTGGGAGGCGAGGGCATTTATACAGGTCTAGAGAAAGACATGTACATATATATATGGAAGGGGAAATAGATCTATGTACCTATATTTATAGGTTTAGTATTAAGGTAGCGGAAGGACAATGGGCCTCCACTCAAGTACTCCCTCAATGCAACAGTACCTTCTATTAAATTGGCATTCTATGATGCTCACCCTCCCGACACAAGTGCTGAAGACAAAGCGGGTGAATAAGCAAATGTGGTGAAGAAAGCTGACGGTGCCCAGCTATCAAAAGATATAGCGTCTGGGGTCTTAAAGGCTTGAAGATAAGCAAAGTGGCCATCTAGCTCAGAAGCAACAAAGCCCACATGGAGGAAGCACACCATCCTGTGTGATCATGAGTTTCTGAAGGGATCAGTTATCAGGCATCAAAGAACAAAAAATCATATCATTGGGTGCACACCTCCATGATATGATCGCTGAGGACAAATAGGTGCATAAGCAAAGGTGGCGAGGAAAGCTGATGGTGCCCAGCTATCAAAAGTGATAGCGTCTGGGGTCTTAAAGGCTTGAAGGTAAACAAGCAGCCATCTAGCTCCTAAGAACCAAAGCCCACATCGAAGAAGCACACCAGCCTGTGCGACCAGAATTGTCGAAGAGATCAGGTACAAGGCATCATCAGATCAAAAAAAAAACAAAATCTTACCGTAGTGAATGAAGGGGGAAGTGGAGACCCAGAGTGGAGACCCAAAGACCATTTGTCAGCCACCGAAGAACCCTTGCAGAGGAGTATAGGGGAGGAGATGAGTCAGTCAGTGTGCTATGGAGCACCAATGAAGAATATAGCTTTCCTCTAGTTCCTAAATGCTACCTCCCTCGACTATCATGATCTGAATTCTACCTTGCAAGTCTGGATAAAGCAGAAGAGGTACACTGGTGCAGAAAGGAGCGGGAGGCACAGAGAATCCAGGACTTAGGATACCTTCAGGACTAGGGGTGTGAGTAGCGATACCAGGAGGCTAGAAGGAAAGTAGGTTGGAAAGAGAGAACCGATTACCAGGATCTACATATGACCTCCTCCCTGGGGGAGGGACATCAGAAAAACAGGTGAAGTGAGACGCTGGACAGGGCAAGTTATGACAAAATAGTAATTTATAAATTATCAAGGGCTCATGAGGGAGGGGGAAGAGGGGAGGAAAGGGAAAAAAAGGACCTGATGCAAAGGGCTTAAATGGAGAGAAAAGGCTTTGAAAATGATGACAGCAATGAGCGTACAGATGTGCTTTACACAATTGATATATGTATGCATTGTGATAAGAGTTGTATGAGCCCCTAATACAACGTTGAAAAAATAAGCACAATGCAAAATCAGTCGTGAATTCTAGTGCTGTCTGTGATAGGATTGTATCTATCTGCCTTCAAGGAAATCTAATCAATAAAGCTACTGATATTTATCTACCCACCACAAAAGCTAGTGATGAAGAAATAGAAGAATTCTATTGTCTTCAGTCTGAAATTAAACATGCAATCAAGATGCACTGATAATTATTGTGGAATGAAATGCAAACATTGGAAACAGGAAAAACCAGTAGCTGGAAAATACGGTCTTGGTAATAGAAACCGCGCTGGCAATACCAGACCAACAACTTGTTCATAGTAAATATCCTTTCATCAACCCAAAAGGCAACTATACACATGAACTTCCCCGATGGAATACAAGGAAAGCAAACAGATTATGTCTGTGGGAAGTGAGGATGGAGAAGCTCAATATCAGTTACTAAAACCAGACAAAGGGCTGACTGTGGAACAGACCATCAATTGCTCCTATGTAAGCTCAGGTCAAGGCTCATGAAAATTAAAACAAGTGCACAAGAGGCAAAATATGACCTTGGGTCTAGAACACTTGAATTTACAGAACATCTCAAGAGCAGATTTACTGCATTGAATACTAAAGACAGAAGACCTGATGAACTGTGGTAGGACGTGACGAAGAAAGCATAATGCCATTGAAATAACAAGACAGAAAGAAGAGATCTAAGTGGATGTCAGAAGAGACTCTGAACTTGCTCTCAATCACAGAGCAGTTAATGCAAATGGACGAAAGATTAATTCAAAGAGCCAAACAGAAAATTTCACAGGTCAGCTCTAGGAGACAAAGTCAAACATTGAATGTACACAGACCTAGAGTAAGACAAGCAGAAAGGAAGAACCTGCTCAGCATATCTGACACCAAAAGAATTGAAGAAGAAATTCAAGGCTTGAGTTGACATGTTGTATGACTGTAGGGGCAATATATTGAACGATCCGGAGAAAATTGAAAGAATATATAGAGTCACTATACTAAAGAGAACTAGCTGACATTCCACCATTTCAAGAGGTAGCACATGAGCAAAAACCTATGGTGCTGAAGGAAGAATTTCAAACTCCCCTCAAGGTGTTAGCCAAAAGCATGGCTCCAGGAATCCACAGAATATCAATGGAAATGTGTTTCAGCAAGCTGATGAAGCACTGGAAGCACTCACTGGTCAATGCCAGGAAAATTGGAAGACAGCTACTTGGCCAAAATAATATAAGAGACCATGTTGTACCCATTCCAAACAGAGGTGCACCAACAGAATGCTCAAATTTTAGAACAATGTCATTGATATCATATGGAAGTAAAATTGTGCTGAAGATCATCCAGCAAAAGTTGTAGCAGTGCATCCACAGGGAGCACTGAGAGGTTCTGGCCGGACTCAGAAGAGGACATGGAACAAGCGATATCATTGCTCGTGTCAGATGGATGTTGGCTGAAAACAAGAAATGTTGAGAGATGTTTACTTGGGTTTTCTTGACTATGCCAAGGCATTGGACTGTATATATATTCCCAAATCATGGATTGCCGTGAGAAGAATGGGAATTCCAGAACTCTTCATTGTGCTCATTCAGAACTTGCACATGGACCAAGAGGCAGGTGTGGGAACGGAACAAGGGAACACTGCATGGTGTAAGGGAAGTTGCATGTCCAGGGTTGCATCCTCTCACCATACTCACTCAATCTGCATACTGAGCAAATTCATCAGACAGGCTGGATTGATATGGGCCGAAATGTGGCACCAGAATTGGGGGAAAGCTTATTAACAACTTGCCGTACACCTGATCTTCGCAGAGGACACAACCTTGCTTGATGAAAGTGAGGAAGGGCTTGAAACACTTGCTGATGAAGGTCAAGGATTGCAGCCTTCAGGATGGATTACAGCTCAATGTCAAGAACACCAACTCGCAAAAAAAAAGAAAGAAAGAAAACGAAATCCTCACAAGTGGACCAACAGATAACAGCAGGATAAACAGAGGAAAGATTGAAGTTGTCAAGGATTTGCTCTTGCTTGAATAAGACCTCTTTTGCGTGTTGGAAAGCAGAGAAGTTACTTTGAGACCTGAAGTATGTCCAACCCAAGACATGGTATTTCAATCACCTCACATGCATGTAAAGTCAGACATGGAATCAGGAAGACAAAAAGAATCGATATGCTTGGTGCTGACAAAGTTCGTTGAGCGTACCCTGGATAGCCAATAGAACGGACATCTGTCTTGGAGGAAGTCCAGCCAGAATGCTCTTATTTTTTTTAAACATTTTATTAGGGGCTCATACAACTCTTACAACAATGCATACATACATCAATTGTATTTTGTTAAGCACATCTGCACATTCTTTGCCTCATCATTTTGAAAGCATTTGCTCTCCACTTAAGCCCTTTGCATAAGGTCCTCCTTTTTTCCTCTCCGTCTCTGCTCCGCCCTCCCTCATGAGCCCTTGATAATTTTTAATTATTATTTTGTCATATCTTGCCCTTTCTGACTGTCAGAATGCTCTTTAGAGGCCCAGATGTCAAGACTTCATCTCAAGAACTTGAGACATGTTACCAGGAGAGACCAGGCCCTGAGAAAGGTCATCCTGCTTGGTAAAGTAGGGGGGCCATGGAAAAGAGGAAGGCTCTCAACAAAATGGATTGGCACAGTGGCTTGTAACCATGGGCTCAATCAAGCACAGGAATAATTGTGAGGATGGCGCCGAATCACACACTGCGTGTTCCACAGACTCTCTATGGTCGGAATCGACTGGACAGCACCTAACAACAGAGTGCTTCTGTATGAATGGACGTTGCGTAGTTTAGACATTCCCCTGTTGACCTCTTGTTCCCCCAATTGGGCTACTGGGAGTCATGCTGCTGTGAACACTGGTGCTCAAGAACCTCTTGGGAGCCCTGCTTTTCACGCTGCTGGGTGTGTAAGGTTGATGACTGCTGTTAGGTGCCAGTGTACAGCCGCCCCCTGGGACAGAGGAGAACTGGCCCCCTAGGGTTTTTGTGAGTGCCATCTCTACCAGAGCAGACAGGCCAGTATTTCTCCTGGGGAGTGTTGACGGGGGGCTTGAACCCTCAATCTTCCCGTTGCAGTCAAGTGCTTAGCTTGGGCCTTGCTGGATCACGTGCTGGAGCAAGGTTGAAACTGTGAGGCTCCATCAAACTGTTTTCCACAGAGGATTCACCCTTTTACCAACAGGGCACCAAAGTGTGACTATCTCCACATGCGCCCAACACTTGCCAATTTCCATGTTTGGTTGTTATTGTTTTAATAACCCTCTCCTTCCTCCCTCTCTCCTGCTGATGAACCACCTCCCTTGCGAAGGCTGCCTACCTGGCAGGTGAGGCTGACCCCTGGGTTGGTGCCTTTCAGTGTGACCTGAACATTTCTTTTTTTTTCTTTCTTTTTTAAATCATTTTATTGAGGGCTCGTACAACTCATCAAAATCCATGTATACATCCATTGTGTCGAACACATTTGTACATTTGTTGCCATCATCTTTCTCAAAACATTTGCTTTCTACTTGAGCCCTCGGTATCAGCTCCTCCTTTTTTTCCCTCCCTCCCCCCCCCTTCCTCCCTCATGAATGCTTGATAATTTATAAAAAAAAAATGTTCATGGCTTACACTGATCCATGTCTCCTTTCACCCACTTTTTTGTTGCCTATCACCCTGGGAAGGGGTTATGTGTAGATCATTGTGATGGGTTCCCCATTCTTTTATTTTTTTATAAATTGTTTTATTTGGGACTTTTATAACTCTTATAACAATCTATACATCAATTGTATAAAACACATTTGTACATATGTTGCCATCATCATTTTCAAAACATTTTCTTTCTACTTGAGCCCTTGGTATCAGCTCCTCTTTTTCCCCTCCCTCCCCCACCTTCCCACCCTTGTGCAAATGCACTTTTTTCTTTTTCTTTTTTTTTTAATTTTAACAATTTATTAGGGGCTCATACAATTCTTATCACAGTTCATACATATACATACATCAATTGTATAAAGCACATCTGTACAGTCTTTGCCCTAATCATTTTTTTCTCCTCTTTTCTTTTTTTACATTTTATTAGGGACTCATACAACTCTTATCACAATCCACACATATACATACATCAATTGTATAAAGCACATCCATACATTCTCTGCCCCAATCATTCTCAAAGCATTTGCTCTCCACTTAAGCCCCTTGCATCAGGTCCTCTTTTTTTTTTCGGACCTGAACATTTCTTTGGAGTTTTATGTCTACCCCCCCCCTTTGACCTCTCCCAGCCATGCACACATGCACAACTAATATGCCTTGTGGATGGAAATGGGGCAGGGTAAGTTGTCAGAAAGCCCCTCTTGGTGTGCGCTCTTGATCAAGTTCCTGGAAGGGGAAGCCAGCAGGCTAGCCTGAGCACTGATGTTGGACACTGGAAAGTGGTTAACCCTGCCTCCTCCAGACCCCATGCCCATTTAGTGAGCATCTGTCACCTGTAGAGCCAAGGGGTCCACTGAGTGGAGGAGTAGACTTGGCCTCTTGTTGCTGACAGCCAGGGGGGAGGAGACCTTAATCAAAGAGCCACTGTGATAGGTATGAATGAAGCAGGAGTATTTCCTAGTAGGAGCTTGTCTCTTGAAACATTTGACTGAAATGTTTGGTTTGAGAAGGGTTGGGCTTGGAAAAAGGACCGGCTCCCACGGAGTGTGTTCCCCACCAATCCTCAGCCTTTCTCACCAAGTCTTCCTTTCTGAGGGTCTCATACAGGGCTGACCTGCTGCCAGGTAAGTAAACTTTTTGCAGTCCTTCCAGCTTCAGGGCCCACCCACTGACTAAGGGGTCTCTGAGCTGTTCTTATTGCAACAAAGGGGCCGGCCATTCACAGGAGACACTACCCAGGCAAGTCGGTTTCCGAACTGCTGGCTGCTAGCCCGACTCCTCACAGAGGCTCAAAGTTCTACCTCCACAGGGCCGAAGTGACCCCCTTCCTGACCCCAAGACCACACCCCTTGACCATTTCCTTTATACCATGTGAACTCAGGTAATCATTAACCTTTCCCTGGTGGGTTGATGAGGGTTAGTGTGGGGTCAATCAAGGGGGCAAAAACTAGTCACTGGACCAGTGGTCAAGGCCAGGCGATTAAGGCCAAAGCCAGGAATGTGTAAGAGCTCTGGGAAGCCGCCACAGTCTGGTTCCCTCCACAGTAAGAGGCCTCCTCCCACCTCTTAAGCGGGGGCCACTAAGGGCCAGTGTCCTGCCAGGGTCTTCCCCTTCTTGGGGCTCAGCAAGTCCATGAAGCCTGAGGAAACAAAGCACCTGGCAATCTGCTTTCCCCTGCCCCCAGGAAAACAGTGTAGGGTCCTTAAGGCACTTGCAGGGGTTAGGGGTGCAGGTGGGCTGTAAGAGTCTGACATTGGAGTAGGACCGGTGGAGTCTGACATAGGAGTAGGACTGGTGGAGTCTGACATAGGAGCAGGACCTGTGGAGTCTGACATAGGAGTAGGACCGGTGGAGTCTGACATAGGAGTAGGACCGGTGGAGTCTGACATAGGAGTAGGACCGAAGGAGTCTGACATAGGAGTAGGACCGGTGGAGTCTGACATAGGAGCAGGACCGGTGGAGTCTGACTAGGAGTAGGACCGGTGGAGTCTGACATAGGAGAAGGACCGGTGGAGTCTGACATAGGAGTAGGACCGGTGGAGTCTGACATAGGAGTAGGACTAGTGGAGTCTGATAGAGGAGTAGGACCAGTGGATTCTGACATAGGAGTAGGAGTGATCGAGTCTGACATAGGAGTAGGACTGGTGGAGTCTGACATAGGAGTAGGACCGGTGGAGAGCTGCCACTCTCACCGCCCCCAGCCAGGTGTGCGTGCACAGGCTCCTGGTACTGCTAGGCCAGGCCTGACTCCCTGCTGCCTTCTACCTGCCATGGCTCCATGAAGACTGACACATGCAGAGAGTTGGGGCACAGCTCCTCCCTCAGCCTGGGACTGCAACTGGGAGGTGTGTCAACATTTCCAGGACTGCTTCGCTATCTCTGTGAAGGCACGGGCAGAGGGAGTGGGGGCTCTGAGAAAACTCTTGGAAAAATCATCTCACCTAAATATAATCTCATATGTTATGGGGCACCGGCCTTCTGCCAGGGGCAGATTCTCCAATAAGCAAGGTGAGCACCTGCTCAGGTCATCCACAAAGAGGGCACCATTGTCCAAAGCAAGCACTAAGCATTGTATAGCCCAGTCCATCTAATTGCATGCTTGTTCACAGAAATAAAGAAAAGGAAAGGAAACACTGCTATCCAGTGGGCTTCAAATCATCGCCACCATGTGAGTCAGTCTTCTGCCTTGGAGAAGGATGGGTGGGTTGGAACTACTTGAGGTTGGATGTCCAGCACTACCAACCAGCACCACCAGCTCCACCAGGGGGCTTATCACTCCAACCCCACTGCCATCTGGTGCATTCCACTGACAGTGACTCCATGTCAGAGTCCATGCTGTAAATCATGACAGAAGCAGACAGACTCATCTTTCTCCAGCAGAGCTGCTGGTGGGCTTGAACCCACCCACTTTACCTGACATTCATACAACACTTATCTGACAGCACCACCCCAAAACCCACCTCACTGCCATGGAGTCGAGGCAAACTCACAGCGACCTCCTGTGGGTTTCTGAGACTGTAAGTGTTGATGAGAGTAGAGAGCCCAGTCTTTCTCCCGCAGAGCGACTGGTAGTTTCGAACTGCCAATCATGCAGCAGATCGTAGCCCAACACAACACGTCTCCACTGTACCACCAGGGCTCCCAGGCTGCTGACGCGGGTTGGTTTCATAGATTCGATTTTTAATGTTATGGTCGTGGTCAAATGAAGTGGATTTTTTAGCTACTTAGTTTATTTACCATTTTTAATAGAAAGAGTGAAGACATTCTTTTCTCTTCTTTTGGAAACTAGCTTGTGTGTCACAAAAGACTGTAAGTCAGTTTCCATTTTACTTTTGACCACTCAGACCATGGTGGAGATCTGATGGGTAAGAAAGCTGGAATTGTTCAGGCTGTGAACCTTCAGAGAAAGCATTCTTGAACTGAAACCAATCTCACTGCTATCGAGCTGATGCCAACCCTTTATGGGAGTCGAGTCTTTCTCCGGCACAGCTGCTGGTGGTTTCAAACTGCAGACCAGGAGGATCGCAGCCCAACGGATAACCATTGCCATCTAGTTGACCCTGCCCCTCTGGGACTGGGTAGCACTGCCCCTGTGGATTTCCTCTACTGTAACTCTGTACGAGCGTAGAAAGCTCCATCTTTCTTCCTTGGAGGGGCTTGTGTTTGCAAATGCTGACCTTGTGGATTGTGGCAGGCTAAGGGTCTTATTGAAAGAGAAATTACATACTAGACACTCACCTATAATTCCCAGGGCCCGTTGGAAGGCGTATATTCTTGTATGCCGCTAACTCAAGAAAACCCCAAACTCACTGACATCAAGTCGATCCCGACTCATAGCGACCTGATAGGACAGGGTGGAACTCCCCCCGTGGGGTTCTGAGATGATATATCTCTACTGGAATAGAAAGCATGGCCATTCTCCCAAAGAGCGAGTGGTGGCTTCAAACTGCTGACTTTGCAGTTAGCAGGCCCCAGTGTAACCCACTGCACCACCAGGGCTCCCTGTATACAACTAGACTCTCTCTCTAAAGTGTGTGGCCTGTGGGAAGCAGTGGACAGAGGAAGGAGCCTTAGGAGTGGTCAGAGTCCTCACAGGCCTTCTGCTGGCTCTGCCTCAGGTCCCACCAGATCCTCAAGACCACAGAGCTGTATCCTTCTCAACACCACCTCTTCTTCGGTTTCTACCCTCCAGTCATCCTGGTGGTCAGGGCCTTCGATAACTTCTGCATGGAGGCCATGCTCATGCTGCCCTGTTGGTCCCACCTTCCCATCTTCTGGGACTAGTGGTGAAGTGGCGGTGGGTAGGGGGCCGCTGGGTCTCAGACCCCTCGCTTTCCTCCACCGGAGATGGAGGTAGGTTGATTATCCTGTTCCCCCAAATTCCCAATGACGCACGCTCGCCCCCTCCAAGACCCAGGAGTCTAGTTTCTCAGCCCCACACCCCTACCCCCTCCACGTTTAGCCTCTTTGGACAAGGCCAGTGCTTCCTACTTGCCCTCTAGGCCTGGAGGTAGCCAGGTGGCCTTTCCTGAACCTGGGAGTGTCCTGAGAGTTGCTACAGGCAGAACCCTGAGCACAGAGTGTTCAGATCCAGTTGGCGACAGAACATGGCAAGGGCTGGATGCCCAGGTTGCCCCATTGATGGGTGGATGGGCAGGGGCGGATATCCTGAGTCCCCTGTGGGCCACTCCTCTCCAGGCCTTGCTGGTGCAGGGCTTCTAGCTCTGAGAGAAAGAGCTCTCCCTGGAGGCCGCCAACAGGCAGTGCTCCTGGCTGCCGGCGCTGCTGTGCATGGACCCTGGCTCTTCCACAGTTGCCAGGATCTGCTGCTGGGTGCAGAGCCTCGTCTCACCTCCCTGGAGTACACAAGCCCAGGCCGTACTGAGCGGGCAGTGGGCAACCAATGCCCGTGGCTTGTCTCCTGCCTGCAGTGGGGCCTCGTCCCCGTGCCGCCGTGCAGGTGGACACGCTGTTGGCGCCCCACAGCAGCGGCTCATGCACTCTTGCAGGAGCTATAAGGTGACCCTGCGTGCTGCCACTGCAACCACTCCTGAACTGACCTGCTGCCCCCACCCTCTATCTCAGGTATCCAGGGAGTGAAATAAAGAAGGGGAACCAAGTAAGCACACTCGGGGTGTGGGTGTGGGTGTGTGTGTGTGTGTGGGTGTGTGTGTGTGTGTGTGTGTGTGTGTGCAGGTCAGGACCAGATCAGGTGCAAGCCAGTACCAGGCCACACTTCAGCACCTGGCTCCCATGGCCTGGACCCTCACTGCGACTTACAAACAGGCCTACTTTCAGACAGGCTGAGGAGGAATCATCTCGTGGGGATTTGTGTGCCCCCCTCCCCCACACACATACCTGGCCCTGCTAGGACCCACTGGGTAAACTCCACTGCCCCTTCGTCACACCAATCTCTCCAGCACCCAGAAGCTGCCCCTCCCTCGAACACAGGTTCCCGCCCGCCCAGCGGCCAGCCTAGACCACTGATAGGGAGAAATTCAAGTATCAGTTCCAGAGAGAGTCTGGAGCCTTCTGGCCTCTGGTCCATGGATCTCAAGGCCACGGCCGCTCACCAATTCACAGGCACAGGAAGAGCCAGGTTTCCCGGGTGAGAAAACCTTACCAAGGGCAGGCTTCAAAGCTCTCACTTGCTGGCCTTCTGGCACCCTGAGCCCCAAGAAAGACGGGAGGCCCTGGGATGGAAGTTTCCTTGGCTCCCCCACACTCCCCCACCATGAAAACTCCAGGAAGGCGGTGGCTGGGATCAGCATTGGTCTGGCACTATGTGACCACATTTCTTTTCATGGGTGAGCTGAATGGGAGAGACGCGGAGGCCTGGGACTGGAGGGAGGGCCACCAGTTGTCCTCACCCTACAGGCCAAGGGAGCCCGGAAGCTCTTAGGGAGCTCATTCCTCATTCTCTCTCACCTCTCACCCAGGCACCTTCTGCACCCTCCTGCTCTTCCTACTCCTCTTCACCTCGCTCTGGCCCATCTCCCTGCTCTACTTTACCTGGCTCTACCTGGACTGGGACACACCCAACCAAGGTGAGTTTCGGGCAGTCCCGCCTCCCCAACCCAGCAAAAAATGGCAGGGCAGGAGCCTGGGAGGACTCTGACATGACAACTTCTATGACCTGTGATCCCAGGTGGAAGATGCTCCACGTGGATGAGGAACCGGACAATTTGGAAGTACCTGAGAGATTATTTGGTGTGGCTTCAGGGGTCTTGGGAAGCAGCAGCTGAGAGCCTCTGAGGCAGCTCAGGCACCAGCCACCAACCTCATGCCTCCCTTCTCTCCTTCCAAGGGCCTCGCTGGTACCCATCTACTCTTTCGGAGAGAATGATATCTTCAACGTCAAGACTTTTCCTGCCGACTCCTGGCAGTACCGCTGCCAGATGACCTTCAAGAAACTGGTGGGCTTTGCTCCTTGCATCTTCTTTGGCCAGAGTCTCTTCTCGGCCACCTCCTGGGGCCTCATGCCCTTCCCCAGGCCCATCACCACGGTGGGTGAGTACTCTTCTCCTAAAGCAAGCTGCCCTCAGCCTCCTGGGCATCAAGGACTCTCTGCTCAGCAGCTGCCTCCCTCTCTCCCCAGTGGGCCGCCCCATTGACGTGCCCCAGGTCCTCCACCCCACGGAGGAAGACGTCAACCACTACCACACACTCTACTTGAAGGCCCTGGACCGGCTGTTTGAGGAGCACAAGGAGAGCTGTGGTGTCCCTGCTGATGCTCACCTCACCTTCCTCTAACCCAGGCCTCACCCTCCATCCTCTGCCGAGTGCATGGCCAGGACAATGCCACCCCCTCCCTGACCTGTGGTTCCCCTCCACCTAATAAAAGCTGGTTCCCTCTCAGGATGTCAGTGTCATGCAGTCAGGTGCCCGTCTGCTCAGAGCCAGCCCATTCCCATTCGAGCAAGTAGGCTCAGGCACCCCCCATCTTCCACCTGAGCTTCTGCTTTGACTTGGGCAGTAAAACCCTGAATTCTCCTCCTAGGGAGCCTCATCCAATGTGTGACTGTGAACAAGCCCTTCTCCCCTGACTCTGCCTCCCCGCCCCCCCAATCTGTGAATGAAGCCACCTGCTTGCTGAGAGCAAAAGGACACCGGCACAATGTCGGGGAGAGGGGCTAGGTGGAAGGTTGGAATTTGAGGGGGAGCCGGGCTTAAGTAAGTCTGGAAGACTGCCTGACTAAGGGACTTACTTTGAGCAGGGATGAACTTGGTCAGAGGTACCCCGTGAAATGGAAGAGAGGTGTCAATCCCACTGGTAGAAAAGACAGGTGAGCTACGTAGCTGGCCTCTGTGCCCACTGCCCATCCTGGGGACTTGAAGGAGCCGTGTATGCACAAGGTTTTCAGCAGCTCTTTCCTCTAAAGTGCGGAGCCAATTCCTTCTTCGCTGTCTGTTCTTAGCATGGAAGCCCCGCTGAAACCTGCTCACTTTGGGGGAGACTACTGGCTTCCATCCTTTGGAAACGTTGTCAGGAAAGACCAGCCCTTGAAGAAGCCCTCCCATTTGGTCAAGTGGAGGGGCAGTGACAAAGAGGAAGGCCCTCAAGGAGGTGCATGGACACAGTGGCTGCAGCCATGAGCTCAAGCAGAGGAGCCCTGGTGAGGATGGTGCACCAACAGCCACGCAGAGAGAGCCTTGGTGGTGTAATGGTCATGTGTGGGGCTGCTAACCACAAGGTCAGCACAAGGTCAGCAGTTTGAAACCACCCACCACCCTGCAGGAGAAAGAGGAGCCTGTCCACTCCAGGAAAGACTGACTGTCTCCATAACGCTGTGCAGCAACTCTACTCTGTCCTGCAGGCTCCCTGTGAGTGGGAGGGCACTTGACAACAGTGGACTTGGTTTGCAGTTTGGTTGTGGAAACGGAATGATGATTAAGTTTGGCAGGTTAGCACAAATGTGTCCACATGTGTTTGGAGGGACACAAGTCTACCCAACCTGTGGTTTACAGATCCTTACGTGGTTGTCCCACCACCACCACCCCTGACTGTACTTTGCACAGTACAACGCGTGTCATTTCAGCCATTTGTTACGTGTATCATCCAGTGACCTCAGTTACTCTCACCGTTATCCAGTTCCATTTTTTTCTCATCCTTAGCTAAAACTCAATACGCCTCAGTATGCCTTAAAAAAATCTCTCTCTCTCTCTCTCTCTCTCTCTCTCTCTCTCTCTCTCTCTCTCTCTCTCTCTCTCTCTCTCTCTCTCTGTAAGAGAGAGAGGTGGATGTGGGGGGAAGCATGTGCGCATGCTTTGGGTGAATGGACAGAGTCAGTTGGTTTTCCATTCAACAATTGATGTGCCTTTTGCTTTGTGACATTGATTGTAAAACCCACAAGGCAGCAGCACTCTTTCCACTTCCTCCCTGGTTTATCGTTTCCCTGCTCCCGTCTTTCTTGTCTTCTGAGCTTCACCTCTCGGCAAACACTGACCGTTTTTGTTTCAAAAGGTTGGCTGCTACAGTGAGTGCACCCATTTGTAGACCTGGTGCTTTCGCTCCCATTTGGAGGCCTGTCTCAGATTTCCCTGAAGTACCTTTGATCTTGATATTGTGGTCGCTAACTTTATACCCCCTAGCCTGGCTTTCACATCACATCATGTTAACGAGTGCACTAGACCCAATCTTATCAGTATCATCCCCCAACACCTCGGATGACAGACTCATTATATAGTGGTTCCCCACCTTCCTCATGCCGCCATCTGTTCATATCCTCCCCCTCCCAATCGTAAAATTATTTTTGTTACTACATCATAATTGTCATTTTGCTACTGTGATGAATCAGGCGACCCCTGTGAAAGGGTTGTTCGACCCCAAAAGGAGTTGAGACCCACAGGTGGAGAACCGATGCATTAGGAAAAGGTCTTGGTGGGAGTTCCAGAGACTGTCTAGACGAGCCACATTAAATAACGCATTGCTCCGCAGTCATATTTACTGCAGGCTTTAGGTCTGTATCCCAGACTGAAATAAGAACCATTCATCAAAATGCAATGAGTCCAACTACAAGTGCATAAAATACATCCCGTGGAAGAATTTCCCCTTGTTCCTCCATGAAAATACAGGCATTCCCATGACTACCGGGGTCATTCTCAGGTGAGAAGTTCTGTGTTCACTTCCAATTGGTACAGAGAAGTGCTTAGTCCTTGCATTAGTCAGCACTCCCTCTTCATCCAAGGAGAGCGTTTGCCCCTCCTCGCTAGAATAGGCTAAGGGGCCCTGGTGATGCCGTGGTTAAGTGCTTAGTTGCTAAGGAAACGTCTGGGGTTCAATTTACCCAGCATATCTGAGGCAGATAGGTTTGGCAAGCTACTTCTGTAAAGAGTGCAGCCTATGGACCCCCCAAGGGGGAAGATCCTCTCTGTCACACAAGGTGGCTGAGGAATGGAATCAACTCAGAGGCCCAGTAAGAACAACGTCTGGCTGCCAGCAGGTGCCTTCTTGGCCCAGGCATGGAGTTTAGGGGAAGGAGGAGTAGAGAAGAGCGGGCTTGACCTCTTTGCTGGCCTCTCCTGTCACTTCTGGTACAGAACGCTTTGTGACTGGAGGAGAGGGCGTGGCAAAAAGCCAGCGAAGTTCTCACCTTGGCTGTCCTGTCACAACACATCCTGGTTACAGTGGATTCCCTTCCCTGATGGCGCATTACTGAAGTCTTCAGAGTTTGTTCTGGAAGATATTTTGGACCGATTCCTGTGCTGCTTCTTCCTTAACCTCTGGCTCCAGTTTCTGCCCCTGCTGCACCCAGGCTTTCTCTGTGGGAATCCCAGCTCCATGCATGGGCAGCCTTGGCCTGCATTCCCTGGGTAGCCACTGTTCTTCCTTTTTCCTGCCTCACAGCACCCAGCCAGCCACAATCTCACCTTTGATTTTCTCAGTGGGGTATGCATACATTCTCTAACAGGCTCTTGGAGTATTGAAGCCTTTGTTAATGAACCCAAGGTGAGCCTTGCCCTTTGGGGATGGGCTCATAGCACTTTCAAAGTGTGAAGAGCAAGAAGGAGGAGGAGGAGGAGGGAAAGAGAGAGGGAGAAGGAGGAGAAAAGTGAAAAGAAAAGCAGTCCCTCTCCTTCATTTCCAAACTCTATTGTGTATTGTGGTGAGAGACTCCTCCTTGCTTTGAACATGTCTGTGTGTGGTCTGGTTTGACTCCTTGGGAAAGTACTGAAGACAGTGTATTATTGTGTATGAATCCGCTGGCTATTATCTTTGCAACTTCTGCCAATGAGTGGGAGGGATGTTCAAATGAGGTGCTTGAAGCCCATCAAAGGGATTGGATAGTTTGCTAAGAATGTACATAAGGTTCATGGCACACTTGTGGAGGTGGACCATTCCAATGAGAGCTATAGAACCCTAACAAGAAGACAGGCGAGTTTTGCCATCCTGCTGTGCTTAAAAATGAGCCATTTGGGGGTAGCAGAAGGGAGAGACCTTATTATTAGCACCAAGTCCGTAGCCCTGGGTCCCTCCTAGACCCAAGAGACTGAGAGGTACAATACTGGAGAGAGTGAGAAATGGTCATCAATAAGCAGCAGCAGAAGAAGGAGAACCGAGAGGCTGCCAGGTGTGCTTGGTGTACTTCTCAGCTCACAAAGCAAGAAAATGGAGTCCCTTTGGTTAGGAGGCTTCCTATCAGATTGAGATGTCTCTGGGCACATGAGGGAACTACGCTAATCTACCCATGGGCTTAGAGAAGGAGTGCCTTCTGACTGAGGATGACCTGCAGTCCGTGGGGTGACTCCAGGCACTTATCAGCATTGCTCAAGAGCTTTGTAACACTTACTGAAGCAGAGCTGAGGAAATGCTGGCCCAACAGGCATAAGGAGCCAACAGCTAATAGGCAGAAGGCCAAGGAGAATCCTGACTTAGGGCCTGGCTCAGAAGAGGCTATCCTGAAAACCGTGTCCTGAGTATTTCCAAATTCTGATTGTAACCTCTTACTTCCATAATAAACTGCATCGTCATGATTATTGTCCTTGAATTCTGTGTCTTCATTGCAAAGAACTGCCAAACCCAGCAGAGAAGCAGCCAGTGCGGTGGGACCATTTGGTGTCAGAATTGGTGAAAAGATCAGAGGGTGGAGGCACATCTGGTCTGACTTCCACCTTATAAATATCAGCCTTGGACTGTCGAATTTTATGTTCCTTGTCCCTTGTGAGATTAGCAGAGACCAGATACTATGCAGACAGGGATGCACAGGGTAGTTTTGATATTTTAGGGCTCAAGCTGTACCTGATACAAGCATCACCCAGGTTTGTCTTGGGGTTTTCTCTTGAGTTTTGTGGGGGCACAGGGAGCAGCTTCAGGTGAGGAATGGAGGAAAGAGGTGCGGAGCAGTGGAGGGGCCAGAGCCTGCTGGATCTTCCTTCCTCTCAGCCTTCGGTTTGTCTGTTGATCCCGTGAGTAGGGGGGAGGGGTGCATCTCACCAGAGGAAAGGGAGGTGATGAATAGACCCTTGTCAGGAGATGGTATGGAGAGTGGAATGGATACCTTTCCCATGCAACCCTTCTTTGAAGACTAAAACCAGTGTGTCACACAGAGGGATGGCAGTGGCTTTGAGCCTGAAGCAAGAGAGCGATATTTGAGAAGCCAGGAGAGTCTGGCTGGGAAAAAATTGAGTTGGTGGAAGCAGACCTATGTTACAGTGCTCCCCGTACCTGTGAGGCCATGGGGTAAGTCTATCTGAAAAGAGGCTAGATGTGGTCTGAGCAGAAAGAGTAAGAAAGGAGAGGGGGCACTGGCCTCCTATGCAAACACTGGGATGGAAGGAGAGCCCACAGCACAAACCTGAAGGGGGCAGGCAGGTCAAGGTCAGCCTTGTGTCTCTGGGAGAGACTTGAAACCTCTTTGAGGGTGTTCTTGTCCTGCTGGGGATGGACTCTGCAGGGACAGAAGGGACTGACCATGATGTCCCTTGAACAAGCACAATATGTCCCTTTGTCATCCATGAGATTGGCACCCTCCCTATAGCAGTGACACAACACAGATAGGTGCCCCCGGCCCCTGACTCCACCCTCACCAGTCAGCCTTCTTTGGAGAGTGCCACTCTCTCCAGGAAGCCGGCCAAGATTGAGAAAACCTGTTGCTTCCTGAACCTTCCCATGCACCCTATCTTCCCTAGCCCAGTTGAGGTTAAAGGTCACTGCAACACATTTCACACTGGGACATGGTTTTCTCCAACGTCCAACTCCAAACTTACTGTCCCCAGTCTATGTGACCCTGTAGGATTGGATGGATTTCCTAGTCGGTCACTCTTAATGGAGTAGAAATCCTCATCTTTCTCCCACGGAGCTGAGTATAGCTTTGAACTGCTGATCTTGTGGTTAGCAGCTCAACACGCACCCCCTTCGTCCGTGGTGCTCCCTAATCCAGCACCCATCATGGGCAGGATTTGTTGAAAGGGGCTAAGGCTTCATATGAGGGAAGGTGGAGAGTCCACATAGGTGTATGACAGACAATCTCCCACCAGTTCACAGACCTTAGACCTATAGACCCCACACCACAAGTCCCAGCATGAGGAGTTGAGCCAGCAGGACTGAGGTCCCAGGTGAGATGTCTTCTGAGGGAAACACAAGGATGAAGCGCACATCAAGGAGTCATTGCTGGTGAATTCTATCACAGGGATTACAGTTACATGGAAGGAAATTGAACAATCAGCTTCCCTGTTAGGCTAAGCTTGGCTGGGAAAGGTCAGATCTCAGACCTTGATCAACGCTGGAAGCCCTGACAGAAAGCAGCAAGATGAAGCCTAATGAACCCCAGGTCAGAACTCAGAGCTTAGAAATTGTCCACCGCGTTCCAACCTGCACCTGCTGCCTCATCACCTAGAAAGATGCTGCACGGATGTCTTGGTGCTGCGACAGTGACCATGTCTTGGGAGCAGAAGTAGGACAGCTAGGAACCAGTTGTTGTGCCTTGGCCTGAAAACACAAGGGCAGCAGCTCAAAGCCACCAGCCACCCCAAGGGAGAAAGATGGGACTTCCTACTCCCATAGAGATGGACAGTCTACCCTGTCCTGTGAGTCGATAGGCACTTATTAGAATAGGAATTGGTGTCATGGCTGTGAAGGGGGTACATGTTTCAGGGGAGGTGGGACTCAGAAGCTGATTTTGAGTTGAGGATCAAACACAGCTCAGATCAAGCGTGGCTCAAAGCCCCATGCCGTGGCTTTGAATTCGTGTAGCCAGGTCTCTAACTTCCTTCATCCTTGCCCAAGGCACATCCAAACCCAAACCAAAGTCACTGCTGTTGAGTCGATGGCCACTCGCGGTGACGCTACAGCACAGGGGAGAACTGCCCCCTGTGGAATTCTGAGGATGACACTGTTCACAGGACTACAACTCATCCAGTTGGCCATCATCTCATGGCTAGCTTTCTCTCAAAGGCTGGGCATGCGCCCACACCTGGAAGTTTTGAAGTTACCCCACGTCCTCTCACTCCCACTTTCTGAACCTCCATTTCCCCTTCTGTAACCTGTGACTACCGAGTTTGCAGTTGATTTCATTTTATTGTGCAAGAGCAGTGAAATGAAAGGCCTGGCAGAGCATAGCCGCTGAGAGAGGTCGGTAGGCAACGTCCTTCCATTGTCCTCTATTCCTCTTCTTCTGTGACTGTGAGAACAGTGCACCGCCCTTGGGGCTGAATCATTCTAATTTAAGGCTATGCTGAAAAGACTTCCTTCTCAGAAGGAAGGCTCGCCCCTGATGCACGACCAAGTTAGAGCTTATGGATAAATAAACGATAAAGATGTTCCCAAAGGGAATGAGGAGAATGTCCCCTTATGAATGGTATATGGGTACAAAGTTCATTGGTGTGGAAAGCCTGTGATGGAAACGAGATGAACTCACATGCAAAGTTTACCTGTGACTCTTATGTAACTCAGGTGGAATCCCAGTCCTCCTGGCTCACGTGTAACTCATAGCCCTCCTGGCTCATCTGTAATCCCTAGTCTTCCCGTACAAGTTAAGCTCTTTCTCCATTTTTTGGACTTTGGAACCCTTGGTATTTTACCAGCTTTGGCTGCTTCCAACCCAACAACAACAACAATTCTATTGTTTCTCTCTTTATAGGAATTCTCGTGACATGCTACTCTTGGACATTACTTTTTTTTTAAGGGCTCTTACAACTCTTATCACAATCCATACATATACATACATCAATTGTATAAAGTACATCTGTACATTCTTTGCCCTAATCATTTTCAAAGCATTTGCTCTCCGCTTAAGCCCTTTGCATCAGGTCCTCTTTTTTCCCCTCCCTCCCCACCACCCCTCCCTCATGAGCTCTTGATAATTTATAGATTATTATTTTGTCATATCTTGCCCTATCCGGTGTCATCCTTCACCCCGTTTTCTGTTGTCCATCCCCCAGGGAGGAGGTCACATGTAGATCCTTGTAATTGGTTCCCCCTTTCCAACCCACTCACCCTCTACTCTCCCAGTATCGCCGCTCACACCTGAAGGTATCATCCACCCTGGATTCCCTGTGCCTCCAGCTCCTATATGCACCAGTGTACAACCTCTGCTCTATCCAGATTTTCAAGGTAGAATTCGGATCATGGTAGTGGGGGCTGGGTGTGAGGAAGCTTTTAGGTACTGGAGGAAAGCTGTATTCTTCATCGGTGCTACGTCGCACCCTGACTCACGCATCTCCCCCGCCAGACCCCTCTGTGAGGGGATCTCCACTGGTCAACAAATGGGCTTTGGGTCTCCACCCTGCACTTCCCCCTTCATTCACTATGGTAAGGATTTTGTTGTTGTTGTTGTTGTTGTTATGATGATGCCTTATATCATGGAACATAGAAAACTGTGTAATCACACATGTACAACTCAACCGTAACCTCACACGTGTTTGCTTTGAGATGTGAGATGAGGTAAGCTCATGTGGCAGGTCCTGTGAACGAGCATCTTCAAGTTCAGGTGAATTAGAACTGCTACCCAATACTGTTCGTTGCCAAGGAGATGCTTCCGACCCATAGCAACCCTGTGCACAAAGCATAGCAACCCAACCAAACAGAACACGGCCCCATTCTGAGCCATCCTCACCATAGCTCCTGGCGTTGCAGCCACCACGCCAATCCTTCCTGTCAAGGGCCTTCCTCTCCTTCGCCACCCCTCTGCTTGACCAAGTATGATGTCCTTCTCCAGGGACTGGTCTCTCCTGACAGCATGTGCAAAGTCTGTGAGACAAAGCCTCCCCGGACTTCTTCCGAGACAGATGGGTTTGTCATTTTAGCCGTTCATGCACGTTCAAGATTCTGCTCCAGCACCACCATGCAAATGCATCCTTTCTCCCTCCATTTCCTTTATTCAGGGTCCCACTCTCACCTGCATCGGATGCCATTGAAAACATGATGGCTTGGGTCAGCCTCACCTTGGCCCTCAAAGTAGCATCCCTGCTGGTCAAGACTCTAAAGAGGCCTTGGGCAGCAGAGTTAGCCAGTTCAACACGTCTTTTGATCTCTTGATGGCTACTTCCATGAGCATTGATTGTGATCGAGGCAAGACCAAATCTTTGACAACATTAACCTTTTCTCCATTTTTCATGATGTGACCTGTTGGTCCAGGAGAGAGGGTGTGGGTCTTCTTTACACCGAGTTGTGATCTGTACTGAAGGCTGCAGTAATTGATCCTCATCAGCAAAGACTTCATGTTGTCCTCACTTTCAGCAGGCAAGGTTGTATCACCTGCCTATTGCTGGTTATTAATAAGCCTTCTTCCCATCCTGATGCCACCTTCCTCTTCATGTAATCCAGGGTCTCTGATGATTTGCTCATCATACAGATTGAATAAGTATGGTGAGAGGATGCAACCCTGACACATACCCTTCCTGATTTTTTAAATCGTTTTATTAACGGCTCATACAACTCTTATCACAGCCCATACATACATCAATTGTGTGAAGCACATTTGTACATTGATTGCCCTCATCATTCTCAAAACATTTGCTCTCCACCCATGCACCTCGCATCAGCTCCTCATTTTTATCCCTCCCTCATGAACCCTTGAAAATTTACATATTATTGTTTTGTCATATCTTGCACTGTCCGACATCTCCCTTCACCCAGTTTTCTATTGTCCATCCCCCAGGGAGGAGGTCTCATGTAGATCCTTGTAATCGGTTCCCCCTTTCCAAACCACCCTCCCTCCACCCTCCCAGTATTGCCACTCACACCACTGGTCCTGAAGGAATTATCCACCCTGGATTTCCTGTGTTTCCCATTCCTATCTGCACCAGTGTACATCCTCTGGTCTAGTCAGATTTGTAAGGTAGAATTTGGATCATGATAGTGGGTGGGGCGGAAGCATTTAGGAACTAGAGAAAAGTGGTATGTTTCTCGTTGCTACATCACACCTTGACTCGCTTTTCTCCTCCCCAAGACCTTTCTTTAGGGGGATGTTCAATGGCCTACAAATAGGCTTTGGGTCTCCACTCTTCACTCCCCCCACCTTCACAATGATATGATTTTCTTTTCTGTTGATGCCTGATACCTGATCCCTTCAACACCTTGTGATCATACAGGCTGGTGTGCTTCTTCCACGTGGGTTTTGTTTCTTCTGAGCTAGATGGCCGCTTGTTTTCCTTCAAGCCTTTAAGACCCCAGATGCTATATCTTTTGATAGCCAGGTAACATCAGCTTTCTTCACATTTGCTTATGCACCCATTTATCTTCAGTGATCATATCAGGTAGGTGAGCACACAATGATATGATTTTTTGTTCTTTGATGCCTGATAACTGATCCCTTTGTCACCTCGTGATCACACAGGCTGGTGTGTTCTTCCATGTGGGCTTTGTTGCTTCTGAGCTAGATGGCCACTTGTTTACCTTCAAGCTTTTAAGACCCCAGACGCTATATCTTTTGATAGCTGAGCACCATCAGCTTTCTTCACCACATTTGCTTATGTACCTGCTTTGTCTTCAGTGTTTGTGTCAGGAAGGTGAGTATCATAGAATGCCAATTTAATAGAACAAAGTATTCTTGCAATGAGGGAGTACTTGTCCTTCTGCTACCTTAATACTAAACCCATAAATATATGCACATAGATCTATTTCCACATCCTCATATATAAATATATTTACATATGTACATGCCTTTATTTAGACCTCTATAAATGCCCTTTGCCTCCTAGATCTTTCCTCTATTTCCTTTTACTTTCCTCTTGTCCCTCTATCATGCTCAGTCTTCATTTGGGTTTCAGTAATTCCTCTTGATTACATTATCCTTGATCACGCCCTACCAGGCCTCCTACACCCTCCTCACCACCTATTTGGATCACGTGTTGTTTCCTTGTCCCTGGGTTTGTTAACACTACTACCTTTCCCCCCACCTCCTCCTCTCCATATCCCCAGGAACTTTTGGTCCCATTGTTTTCACCTCCAGCTTGTTCATCCAGCCTATCTTATTTAGACAGACCAACAATATACAACAAAGCAATGACAAAAAAAACAAAACACAAAAGAAAGACAAGCTTGTAGTTAGTTCAAGGACTGTTTGCTGGCCTTTAGGAGTGTTTTCCAGTGCAATCTGTGGGCACCAAGCCCTGGCCCCAAAGTTCACCTTTGGCATTCCCTTGGGATCTTGCTGCTCCATTCCCTTGCTCTTCTGTTGCACCCCCTTAGTGTTTTGCCTTGGTGTGGTGGGATCAGATCAGGCGCAATTCCCACAATGTGTCTCCAGTTTTGTCCACTGTAGAGATATGGGTCAGTGAGGGATATCATGTCTCATAGTGGGGTTGACCATGTGGTCTTCTTTGTGGACTTGCTGCTCTGTGCAGGAACATCATCCTCAAGGTCTGGTGGGCCAGGATATGCTCCACTCTCTCATCCTCCCCCTTCATCTGCTCCCGTGTGTGCTCTGATCAGATATGTCCCTCTCCCAGAGCTGCAGAATCAGTGCCATCCTCTAAAATAAATTCTTCTGGGGGAGAGGCAGGTGTCCACACAGTTGGGATTGGGGCCGGCCCCTCAGACCTCTCCACTGCTTCCCTACTCCACACTGGCATATTGCATTCACATCTTGGAGCACTGGGTTGAAATCTGGTCCCTCTTTTCCTGTGGAGATATAAACAAAACCCTCCCCTTGGTTGGGTTAGTGCCCTGTGCCCCTGCTACCCATTTCTTTTTATTGTTTATTTATTTATTTACTTCTTTTCCCTTTCCACACCTCCTTTTTAGTTGGCTACCATATGTATCCCTATATTTGGTCTGGTCCCTGCCACACTGCCTGGTCATCACCCCAGGACCTTCCTGATTTTAAACCTTACTATATTCCCTTGTTGTGTTCACACAACTGCCTCTTGGCTCACATACAAGTTCCTCATGAACACAGTGAAGTGTTCCAGAATTTTCATTCTTCTCAAGGCTGTCCATCGCTTGTTATGGTGCACATAGCCGAATGCCTCAGCATCATCAATAAAACATAAGTAACCCTCTTTCTTGTATTCTCTGCTTTGAACAAAAGTTCATCTGATATCATCAATGATATCCCTTGTTCCACAAGCTATTCTGAATCCAGCCTGAACTTTTGGCAGTTCCCGATCAAATACTACTGCAACCTTTGTTGGACAATCTTCAGCAAAACTTTACTTGTATATTATATTGATGATACTGTTCTATAATCTGAGCATTCTGTTGACTCACCTTTCTTTGGAATGGGCACAAATGTAGATCTGTCCAGCCAGTTGGGCAAGTAGCTGTTCTCCAAATCTCCTGGCACAGACAAGTACAGTAAGTGTTTCCAGTGTTTCATCAGCTTGCTGACATTTTGCCACGACTGTTGCCCTAGTTCCTGGAGCCTTGTTTTCGGGGTTTTCAGTGCAGCTTGAACTTCTTCCTTCAGCATCATTGGTTCTTGTGCATATGCTACCTCCCCAAATGGTAGAATGTTGACGTGTTCTTGATAGAGTCCCTCGTGTTTTATTTCCATCTTCTTTGGATGTGTCCTGCATCACTAACTAGTTTTCCCCTAGACTCTTTCACGATCCTAACTTGAGGCTTGAAGTTTTTCTTCTGTTGTTTTTTGTTGTTCTTCTTCTTGTTTTGTTTTGTTTTTCAGTTTAAGATATATTGAGTGTGTTTGCCCTTGGGTTTTTCTCCAGGTAGCATGCTGCGAGGCGTCTGGAAGACTTCTTGGAGAATGAGGAGAAAGGCCAGTGTTGGAGAGAATTGGGTTGGGGATTGAGAGGGGGAGGAGCAGCCTCCAGAACCAAGTGGAAGAGTTGTCTGGCAGATACGTGGACTCTGGGGCAGATGCACAAGGCACTGGCAGGAGGGGCAAATGGAAGACTGGTTAGAACATCATTGCAGCTATTTTGAAGGTCCCAGACCCAAACAGTGAACATTCCACTAGGCTCAGGCCTGAACCCTACGCCCTGTGCCACACCCGAGCATCAGACGGGACCACAAGGGTTCCTCTCAGCAGTGGGCTCCTCTCCACTGGTTCTATTGGCCTTTCTATTGAGCTCCGACCCCTGAGGCCTTTCAATGTGCTTGTCCATCTGCCCCTGAAGAGCCAACCTTACCAGATGTGATTGTTAGATTTGATGTCTACGGGACATATCTAGGTGAAGGTAGGGGTGGAGTCCCACCTATTAGTCAGGTCACAGTCTGGTACACCTCCTTGGCATGTGGCCTTTTGTATAAGAGACCTGAGCTGAACCAAGCTCTCTTCTCTCTTGTTCCCTAGCCTTCTGCATCCCATTTGTTGAGCTCCGGTTGTGTTGCCTACCCATCCTAGGACCCAAGTAGTGGGTAGTGGACTACCGACCGTGACTTCGATCAGCTCTGCATCCACCATCCTGCTTCATCTTTCTGCTTTCTGGCCATCAGCCCCCACAGCTACAGGAGTTAGGCAAAGGCTCCAGCTTACATTTGACCTGCAGACCTGAAACTACCTTTACAATTGTGTAAGCCATACATCTCTTTCCATATGCACGCACACACGAGTCTCACTGGTTTCACTCCCTAGAGAGCCCAACCTAACACATCCAACAAACTTCAGTATCTTGAAATTCTGCCGTTAGCCACCACCATCACCGCCTCCCTTACAGCTCTGGAATTACCCTCGCTCTTGCTGCATCATCCTCTCCACTGTCGTTAGGTTTGACCCCATTGTTGCAGGAACTGTGTCGACTCATCTCTTTGACAATGTCCCACTGCTCTCCATAAGGCTTTCAGCGGCAAATCCCTCTGAGGTGGATTGTCTGGTCTCTCGTCCCAGTCTGTTCTTGGTCGGGAAGCTCTGCGGAACTTCTCCACCCTGGGTGATCCTGCTGGGCTTTAAAACACTGATGACAGCCTCCAGCATCACAGCA
This sequence comes from Tenrec ecaudatus, assembly GCF_050624435.1. Classification (NCBI taxonomy): domain Eukaryota; kingdom Metazoa; phylum Chordata; class Mammalia; order Afrosoricida; family Tenrecidae; genus Tenrec; species Tenrec ecaudatus. The sequence goes on from NC_134541.1 coordinate 130,490,369, forward strand.
ACACAAAACCCACCACAGGACAATAAAGTGACGAGTGGTAGTCCTACTCCTAAAGACCCTATCTAAGCTTTTCTGAGATTGCAAATCTTTACCAAAGCAGATCATCTCATCTGGCTCCCTCAGAGTGGCTGCTGGGTTTGAACTGCCAACCTTGCAGTTAGCAGCCAAGCAGCTAACCTGTAAGAAAGCTGAGGCTCCGGTGAAGACTGACAGCTTTGGAAGCCCTGTGTAGGACTGCTACGAGTCAGAAACACAGATGCATTTGTACGATGGTGTGGGCAAAGCATATTGAAAGTGCCACGGGCTGCCAAAAGAACGAACATCTGTCTTGTGAGAAGTACAGCCAGAGGCATACTTACAAACACAGTTACACCCCTACAAGCTCTTAGAGGCAAGGATGGGGAGACTTCATCTCACATGCTTTGGACATGTGATCAGGAAAGACCAGGCACTGAAGGACACCGTGCTTGGTAACGTGAAGGGATCATGAAGAAGAGGAAGACTCTTGACAAGATGGATTGACATGGTGGCTGCAACCACGGGCTTGAACATAAGAACCATTGTGAGGACAGCGGCACAGGCCCGGCAGTGTTCTGTGGCATATAGCAGGCCACAAAAATATGAGTCAGAATCAACTTGATGGGTGGGGACCTGGTTTTGCCACTCTAGAGAGCTGTCTAAAATAATCTAGAATAATCTACCTTTTAGATACATGATCTGAAGACACTAAATGCGCTTACTCCCTCCCTGCCATCGTCTGTGTAGCCAGCAGAGAGCTCTCTCTACCCACAAGGCAAGCCTCACTTTCATTAAAACTTTCCCCACTCTACAAGGCAGGAGCTCTGGTGGCACAGTGGTTATGTGTTGCGCTGCTAGCTCTAAGAAAGGTTAGCAGTTCAAAACTACCAGATGCTCCTTCGGTGGAAGAAGAGGCTTTCTACTCCTGTAAAGAGATACAGTGGGGTGAAGGTAAACAAGCGGCCATCTAGCTCAGAAGTAACAAAGCCCACATAGAAGAAGCACACCATCCTGTGCGATCATGAGGTGTCGAAGGGATCAGGTATCAGACATCATCAGAACAAAAAAATCTTATAGTGAATGAGGTGAGGAGGGATGGTGCGAAGTGCAGACACAAAGCCCATTTGTAGGGCACTGAACATCCCCTTACAGAAGGGTCTCAGGGAGGAGCAACGATGAAACATACAACTTTCCTCTAGTTCCTAAATGCTTCCTCCTCCCCCACTATCATGATCCCAATTCTACCTTACAAATCTGGCTAGACCAGAGGATGTACACTGGTACAGATAAGAACTGGAAACACAGGGAATCTAGGAGGGATGTTCCTTTCAGGACCAGTGGTGTGAGTGGCGATACTGGGAGGGTAGAGGAAGGGTGCCTGGAAAGGGGGAACTGATTACAAGGATCTACATGAGACTTCCTCCCTGGGGGACGGACAACAGAAAAGTGGGTGAAGGGAGACGTCAGACAGGGAAAGATATGACAAAATAATAATTTATAAATTATCAAGGGGAGTGGTGAGGGAGGGAGGAAATGAGGAGCTTGTGCCAGGGGCTTAGAAAAAAAGAAAATATGCATTTTAAAAATTGATATAGCACTACTATAGAGTGATTAAAAAGATACTTCCATATATACTTCAAGGTGGAAAAGTGTGTATAACATGCTAGAATATAAAAATGGAGAAATATTTGCTAACCAATTGAGGGACAAACAAATGCATATAAAAGATTAAAGGTTATCTTTGATTGAAGAACAGAGTATAAGGCACAGAAATAAATGGTTTTATTTTGTGAATCTGATTTTGGAAATATATGGTTATTTTATACTAGTATACAATAAAATTAAGCTTAAAATTCCCTTCTACTTCAGAATGCTTTTTATATAAAGTACTTAAAAATGCAACAAAAAAAAGAGTTACAGTAGGGAGCCTATTGATGGCTATATAACTCCATTCGATGGACTGGAGCAACAGAATTGTATGTGAGTGGATGTAGTGGATTGTGTAAGATATGGCCCCCAAAAATGCTATTATAGGGGTAACTAAATAAAAAATAGGGCTCTTGGGGGGATAGGGTGGGGAAGGGAAGGGAGAAAGGGGAGCTGATATCAAGGAGTTCAAGAAGAAAGAAAATGTTCTGAAATCGACTGTGGTAGCAATTGTACAATACTCCCTAATGTGATTGAACCATGTAATGTTATGATGTCTGGCCAAATAAATAACACACCCCACCACCACCACCACACACACACACCATGCGTAGCTAGTCAGAGTTGGCTCATGTAACTCTCTCTGGGCCTTGCACTCAGTCGTGTGCGTGCTAAACCAGGAACTAGGAAGTGCTTCCCTATCTGGCTAGGAGCGTGGAACTGCCTGTGTCTACCAATCACCGGCAGTCTTCCTCCGCTGGCGAGGAGCATGGACACACTTGAATCCCCCAATCACCAGCAGTCTTCCTCGGACGCGCGGGTGCCTGACAATCCCTGACCACCTTACTAGATACGGCCCCGGAACCAGCCCTACTGCACGTCTCCAGGGGATAAAAGAATTGTTCCAATAGCCTGGAGGTGTGACTCCCCCAGCTCAGACTATGCAGACTGTGGGACTTTGCCCAGGCGAGTTGTTTTTTCCCCCCTAAATAAAGCCTGTTTGCTTAAAATTTGGCTGATTCGGTTTCTGGCACCTCTTGACTACCTTACATTGGTGCCGAAACCCGAGAAAACGACCCCTTGGCGGCCAGGGGCCCCCAAGGGACTCTTCTACAACCGAATATCGGCGGTCGAGTACAGCGCAATCAGTTTTTAACTCGGGTAAGTCCTTCCCCCCCCCCCCCCATTGCTTCTCTCCCCAAGCCCTTCCTGTCCTGTGTCGCAGCCATGCCAGGGATGGCTTTCCACTCCCACTGATGGACCCCGTAACTTGAGAGATGTCTTATTAATGGGGAACTACCTCCATTAATCCTAGAGTTCTCCTCTAATACAGGGGACACCTTGTCTTGGGGGATAACTCTCCAAAGCATCGGGGAACTATGGGCAATACCGAGTCCAAGACTGATCCTAAAACCCCTTTGGGTTGCCTCCTCCAAAATTTCTCCAAATTGGGTTTCTCACACAGCCTCTGCAGAAAGAAGCTTGTCTTTCTGTGTACCACCAAATGGTCTCAATACCCTTTGGACAACCATTCCAGGTTGCCCTCTGAGGATACTTTTGATTTCAGTGTTCTTATGGACTTAGACAACTCCTGCCACTGTTCCAAAAAATGGTCTGAAGTTCCGTAGGTTCAGGCTTTTGGGGACCTCCATGCTCATCATCCCTGTGTACCCAGTGTTCTCCCTCACAGGTTCTTTTAGCTAAATCTACTGAAAGGAGCGAGGCAGCAAAACAAAAGCCTGAACGCTCTCCAGACTCTCTATACCCAGCCCTTCCCCTGTCTTTGGCATTTACTGAGGATCAGGAAACCCTTGGACTTCCCTCGACCTCTTTCTCTCTTTCACCCTAATCCCCCTTCCTCCCATTCTCTGCCACCTTACGCCCAGCCCCCTTCCTCTACAGCCGCCATCACCTGCCTCTGGTTGCACCATTATCACAACCCTCTGCCCCAGTCCCACCCATTTCACCATCCTCAGTCTCTCCTATTTCTTCCCCACCCATTTCAGCGCCCTCCTCCTCTCCTATTTCTTCCCCCACCCATTTCACCGCCTTCCTCCTCTCCTATTTCTTCTCCAATATCTGCACACACTCACTCCCACATCTTACCTCTTAGAGAAGTGTCAGAAGCCGAATGGGGGTGGTTCGAGTCCGCATGCCTTTTCCCCTCCAGGATCTGTCCCATATTGAAAAACGTCTGGGATCCTTCTTCTCTGCCAATTCTGGCACCTATATTAAGGAATTTGGGTATTTAGCTCAGGCATATGATCTTACCTGGCACGATATATATGTTATCCTGGCTTCCACCTTAATGCCTGAGGAAAGGGAGTGAGTTTATCTTGTGGCCAGGCAGTACGCAGATCAAACCCACCTGGTGGATAATACTGTACCGCTAGGCCAAACGGCCGTTCCTGCTGAGAACCTGGGATGGAATTATCAACCAGGAGCAGGGGGTAGCAACTATTGGGATTTATTAATAAGGTTCCTGCTGCAGGGGATGGAAACAGCGTCTAATAAGGCAGTCAACTCTGAAAAGCTTAAAGAGGTTACACAGTCTAAGGACAAAAATCCCGCCCTTTTTCTAAACTGCCTCCAGGAAGCCCTGACCCTATATACTAGGCTAGATCCCAAAACTCCAGCCAGTGCAGCGGTTTTAGCCTCTCATTTTATCTCTTGGTCAGCTCCAGATATAAGGAAAAAACTAAAGAAGGCGGAGGAAGGGCCACAAACCCCACTGCAGGACCTGGTAAAAGTGGCCTTCAAAGTCTTTCATACCCTGGAGGAAGTGGCTGAACCAGCCCGTCAATCCAGGTTACACCACAAGGTGGCACTGCAGACCCAGGCTCTGGTGGCTGCCTTGAGGGACAGCAGGGGAAGGGCCAAAAAAATCCTCACACAAAACGGGATGCAGCCCAGCCAGGTGGCTTGTTTTAAGTGCGGTAAGGATGGACATTGGGCCAGCCAATGTCCAAACCCCCAACCCCTCACCAAACCATGCCCAATGTGCTGCCAAGCAGGACATTGGAAGTCTGACTGTCTGCTTGTGGGCTTTCCCCGACTTCCGCAAAAGCCTGGGTCAGCCAGAACCACACCACAGTCCTTCCAGGCTGGTGAGCTTCTGGGGCTTGCTGAAGAAGACTGAAGATGCCTGCACTCGGATACCCCAATAACCCTAGCCGAGCCCAGGGTCACCATCCAGGTAGCAGGTGAGTCCACCTCATTTTTACTGGACACAGGGGCTACCTACTCAGTCCTCCCTTCATATGCCGGGCGTAGTTTCCCTTCCAGGGTCACTGTGGTGGGAATTGATAGCACCTTCTCAACACCCAGAAAAACACCTCTCTTGCCTTGTATCTTAAATAAATACCCTTTCTCCCATTCGTTCCTAATAATTCCCTCATGTCCCGTCCCGCTGCTCGGGCGTGACATCTTACACAGCCTTAAAGCCTCCATCTCCCTAATATCTCAACAGTCGCATGCTGCCTATCTACTTTTTGCTGCTGTAGCCACCCTGGAGCCAGCCACTCCTCCCCCTACCTCTCTGCCAGCTTTCCTGTCCAAAGTAAACCCTCAGGTATGGGATTTATCCACACCTGTAATAGCCCTCCATCATACACCTATTAAAATCTGCCTTAAAAAAACCTGACAGTTTTCTGTTGCGCCCACAGTTTCCCTTGTCCAAAGAGGCCATGTTTGAACTTCAGCCTATCATTAACCACTGTTAACACACAATATTTTAGTCCCTATTATTTCCCTGTGCAATACTCCCATTCTCCCAGTTCGTAAACCCAATGGCCAATACAGGCTTGTTCACGATCTTCGCCTTATTAACGCTCCAGTAGTACCCATACACCCAGTGGTTCCCAAGCCCTACACCTTACTAAGTAACATACCTCAAAAAAAAAAAAAAACTACATACTTTACTGTCCTGGATCTGAAGGATGCTTTTTTCTCTATCCCCCTACACCCTGACTCCTACTTCCTCTTTGCGTTCACTTGGTCTGACCCACAAACACAAACAGCTCAGCAACTGTCATGGCGAGTCCTCCCTCAGAGTTTCAGGGACTCCCCTACCCTTTTTGGGCAGGCGTTAGCAGCTGACTTATCTCTATTTCACCCCCAGCCGAGTACCGTACTGCAGTATGTAGATGATCTGTTAGTTTGCAGCCCATCGCTGTCCCACTGCCAGACAGTTACCAGCGCACTGTTAAACTTCCTGGGGGCCAAGGGGTATCGGGTGTCCCGCTCTATGGCTCAGCTGTGCACTCAAACTGTCAGCTACCTGTGTATTTCTCTCTCACCTGCCATGCTCAAGCCATAAAGAACTTCCTCCCGAAAATGCTGACCAGATTCTGTGTTTCTTAGGCTTTGCAGGGTTTTTCCGTCTTTGGATCCCTAATTTCGCTCTCATCGCCAAACCATTGTACGAAGCAGCCAAAGAAACTCCTTGAGGGCCCCTAACCAACCCTGCAATCGTCCGTCAGGGGTTTATCAAACTCTGTACCCTATTACTTTCTGACCCTATTCTTGCCTTTCCCTCAGCTAACACGCCTCTCCAACTCTTTACTGAGGAGCGGCAGGGTGTAGCCGTGGGGGTGCTCTGTCAACAGCATGGCCCAGCACCTAGGGTCCTAGCCTACCTGTCCAAACAGCTGGATGTTACAGTAAGAGGCTGGTAACCCTTCCTGCGTGTGCTGGCTGCAGCAGCAGAGCTTACCAAGCAAACTCTCAAACTCACCCATTCCCAGCCCCTGGTTGTTTCATCTCCCCACCGGCTACCAGACCTTTTAAGTCACAGTGCCTTGTCTTTGTTGGGAGCCTCTTGCATACAAACGTTCCATTTGCCATTTCTCGACAACGCTCACATTACTGTTCAAACGTGTCCACGCCTTTAACCCGGCCACATAGTTCCCTATTCATAGTCCTACACCCACCTTACATCGGTGCTCCGAAATAATTGACATCTACCTCCACCCAGTCCGGGACCTCCGGTCTCAACCTCTCCCCGGCCCCCAGTTGACCCTTTACATGGACGGCAGTTCCAGAGTGGATGAGCAGGGAGTCAAATGGGCAGCGTATGCTGTTGTCTCCTCCACTGGGGTAGTTGAGGCCGCCCCTCCACCCCCTAGAACTACATCCCAAAAGGCAGAACTGGTGGTGCTCACACAAGCCCTAAAGTTAGCCCAGGGGCGTGCCGTTAATACATACACGGATTCTAAATATGCATACTTAATAGCTCACTCCTACTCAGCCATTTGGGAAGAGCGTGGGTTCCTTTCCACTCACGGTTCTCTGATAATAAATGGTGCCCACATTAAACAGCTCCTAAAAGCTCTGCCCTTGCCATCTAAAGTGGCCACCATCCACTGCAAAAGTCATCAAACCGCTAGAGATCCCATCTCACTGGGCAATGCCCTGGCAGATGCCGCTGCCTACCAGCACACGTTTCACACGGAGCCTGTCACCATAGCCACGGCACTCAGCCACCTGCTTCCTCCACTTAATAACTGTCAGCCGGTGTATTCAGAGTCTGAAGTGAGGTCACATTATAAAAGAGGGGCTATTAAAGCCTCTGACCGGTGGATGTATCTAAATACCAGGCTTATTTTACCACAGGCCTCAAAGCATTCCTTCCTCAGAGAAGTTCATAACACCCTACATATAGGTCCTAAAGCTTTGTTCCATTTCCTGCAGCCTCTTATAGACCCAGTAGGCCTCCGCACGGCTATTGAACAGGTACACTCAACCTGCAGTCTGCGCCACCGTTAACTCCCAGAGCAACATTCAGCCCCCAAAAAACCTCCACCAATTTCGTGGACATCTCCCCGGGGAGGATTGGGCAATCGATTTTACACACATGCCTAGGCATAAACACCTCAAATATTTGTTAACTCTGATAGACACCTTCTCAGGGTTGATCGAAGCATTCCCTACCAGCCGGAAACAGCAGGTGTCATTGCTCAAACTCTCCTGGAATCTATAATTCCCAGGTTTGGCTTTCCACACTCTATCCAGTCTGACAATGGTCCAGCCTTCATTTCACAGGTAACCCAACAGGTCTCGGCCATCCTGGGAGTGGACTGGAAGCTGCACACTCCTTGCCGCCCGCAGTCATCGGGAGAGGTGGAACAGGCTAACGGACTTATAAAGTCCCAGCTAACCAAACTATCCTTGGAAGTCCGCCTCTCCTGGCCAGACCTTCTTCCTGTGGCCCTAACCCGTCTTCGAGCTTCCCACGGGAGCCCATGGGCCTCAGTCACTCCGTATATTAGATGGCCGCCCATTTATCCTAAACTACCTGAGACAAAGCCTAGTCATCCTCATACCTGACCCCAAAAGTGCACTCCCCTCATCGAAAGCCCAACTAAATAAACCAAAGGTTCAACTGACAAAATAGCATTTACCAAATCCAGGGTGCTGGTGATGTAGTGGGTATACATTGGGCTGCGATCCATGGAGTCCTTAATTGCTCTGCAGGAGCAAAGCAGGGTTTTCTACTCCCATAAACAGTTAGTCTCAGAAACTCATAGGGGCCGTTATACGCTGTCCTCTAGGGTCACAGTGAGTCAGCATCAACTCCAGGGCACTGAGTGAGTGAAAGCAAATCACCAATGGGACATTTACTTGATGGTGGAGAGTGTTCCAAACACTTTCCCCATCTAGTCTATTCAGCAGACACCATCTTCTGAAGGATGGTGAGACCCAGAATCTGAGTTGGCTGTCAGAGAACCTATGTGACTGTGCCAACTCAGGACCAGCCCAAATTCTGGAAGCTCAGAACCCACTTTTGATATTTGCAAACTGACTAATCAATCCCACCTACCCTAGAGGGTTAAGACCCGAAGTTCAAAACCAAAAACACTAAGTTTTTTAAAACGTGCTGGATGGTTCTCCTGTCACATTGTGGGAAGCACAACCGGAAGAGGGAAACCTTCGAGTTTGTGGGTTGGAGATGCATCCCACTCACATTCTCTTAAGTAAAAGTCATTCCCCTCGAGGTCTGCCCCCATCATGCCAAATTTAAGGTGTTGTTTGCAAACACATGGTCACTCACTGCACTCTTGAAGGTCAACTGCTCGAAAGCTGTCTGCCTGATGGTTGTCAGCCACCAGGGCAGTCAGACCCTATAGTTTGTCCCATCCTCCTGATAAGGATCATAGATTGTTCCCCTGGAGAAGAGCTCAAAGACACCTAAGGTCAAGCCAGCTCTGAGACTATCAAGGGTAGGCTGCCATCTTGACTCTAGAACTCACCCATCTTGCTACATATGTGCCTTTCTGTCATCTGAATGCCACTGGTGCCTCCCTTCCTGTTGCATGGACACCCCAGCCCGTCCCCCTCATGTTGGTTACCTGTATGCCTCGTGTACAACCCCTTCAGGTTATGTACGTGCTTACCATGGTCTCCATGCCTGAGATTATATAAGCTTGTGAGAACACATTAAGCTCTTTCTCTCAGCTTTAACCTGATTCCTGAAGCAATCTGGGAGGTGAGCCCTTGTGGGCTTTATCTTGTCTGATGCCTCAATTACACAATCATCCCCTGGATGGATTCAATTGTGGGGAGGCTGTGATGTCCTACTTCACACCAAGTCATTGTAATGAGGACAGGGTGGCCCTGAAACCCAGACCTGTAAAACTCGGGCTCTTTCCCACCTCCCTGCTTCCTCCGTGTATGGTAAACTGTTCTCTTTCTCTCTCTCTCTCTCTCTCTCTCTCTCTCTCTCTCTCTCTCTCTCTCTCTCTCTCTCTCTCTCTCTCTCTCTCTCTCTCTTTCTGAGGGGCAGGGCTGTCAGAGGATTTAAGTGACCCTTTGCTCCTCTCACCACCACCACCATCCTCTATCCTGGAGGGTAAGGGGAGCCAGCATGCAGAGATGCTGACCACTGGCCACCCTGGAATTCAGAGGATGGTGAAATTGGACCAGGATGGCTTGATTGGCCAGATGAGCAATCTTGAGGTAGGACGTACAGTGCAATCTTGCTTCTGAATGGCTTGGACAGGAGGAGGGAAAAACTTTTGGTTCCCGCAGGAACTTCAACACGGACCCTGGAGGAGGGAGTGGGAATTGGGGGGACAAGAGACACGAGAAATGGAGACAAGACAGTAGCCTGATCAAGTCTCATTTATTGAGTGGAAAGTTACAGCTTATATAGGCCAGCAATGGGGGAAGCAAGCTGCAGATGTTTCCCTGAGAACAATAGTGGGGGGAGCAAGCTGCAGATGTTTCCCTGAGAACAATAGTGCAAGATGCAGGTGCTTATATATAACCGTTACACACATGTTTGCCCAAGGTTGCGAGCAGAGTTCATTCCGGGAATAGTGACCACAGAACAGAATCGTGCAGACAGATAGCGGCTTCCTTATCTATGTCTGGCAAGCTAAGTGTGTCAAACACAGCTGCAGTGCTCTGTCACGTAGGCTGGGGTGGAAGAATCCCAGAGCTCAGGCTAACAAATTCCAAGTAATGGCCGGGCCTCATGGCTCCGGACAGTCAAAGTATATTCTGACTAGCTTGGGGTGGTGCTTGAGGGAGCAGGGTTGAACCAATCAGAGACTCGTTTCTAGTGGTAAAAGGGGCACCTTCTGGTGAAAGGGAGAATGGGTCTAGGATTAGTCTCTCCTCTAGAGGACTTTTTCTCCAGCACCTGTAACTTTTGAAGTGCTTCTCTTTGATCAAGCATATTCTGTTCCGCAGTTTCAACACTCCCAACCCATAGGAAACCCTACTTCAGGTCCAGTGAGTCCCTGCGTACTTTTCTAGCCTACCTGGGTCTAGACTTCTGCCTGTGGCCTCTCCCTTTAATCCTGGTGCTGCCATGGTTGTTGTGGGACACCGGAAATATGATCTCCCATCTGATCTTACTAGCAGATCCAGTTAGATCAGCTTACTAGGCTGTGGGAGGATCACCCTGGAAAGTATAACGCTGGACAGAGATGATAATAGGATTTGGGAGTGAGCAGCAGGTCTCAGCCACTGACCTTAACATTCCCTGTGGCGATGCAGCCCTGGACCGACTCAGCAGCGCCTTCGGCATCCTGGCGAAGCTTCTCCCCACAGAGCCTCCGCAGGTGAGCGTTTTTTCTGTTTGTGCGTGGGGGCAGCAGCCCTCAGGAGTTCAGAGCCTGGACTGCCCGCTCCTCCGATTCGGCGGCAGCGCTCCGCGGGTTCAAGCCCCAAGTCTGCAGCCCCATCACCCTCTCAACCTTCCTTGCACATGGGCACATGGGAGCTGGCATCCAATGTCCAGCCTCGTGTGCGCGGGGCCCCCGCAGACGCGTGATCGATCGGAGCTGTGGTCCGCTCCACTCTTCGCTGCCCCGCGGGGGGCCTTGCGCCTTGAGCTGGGAGCCGGGTGCAAGTGGGCAGCTGGGGCACCGGGGAAGTGGTGGGGCAGACCCAGACGTCCTGCGCCTTCTCGCCCCGCTGACTTTGTCAGTTTCCAGGTCCAGGTAGTTTCTGTGACCGGTCACCCAGGGGCGCCGCCTCCCACGCTCCCTACCCCACCGCGCCTAGAGAAGTTGTGCTGTCATAGAGGAGGGGATCCTCCGACCCCGGTGACTGTAGGGCGAGGAACGGCGGTGCCAAGGCGATGGGACCATAAGTAGGTCAGCAGCCACCCCATTCACTGAGACCCAGCTGCCACAGGGGTAGAGTCGCGCAGACTCTGGACTGGAAGGCCACCCCGCTGCCCCTGCGGCCCGGGTGGCCCAACCCGCGAGCCGGACCCCAGTCCACTCTGGATCCGTCCCGGGTTTCCTCCGCGGCGCTGGGGTCTCCGCCCCTGGAGCTGCCGCCTGGCCCAGCCAGAGCCTAGCCGCGGGAGCCGCACACACCGCTGGTGCCTGGAGCCCGAGTCACTGCTCAGCCCCGCCAGCCGCTGGGACGTGGAGCCCGGCCCGGACAGTGCAGCCCGGTCCAACCCGGCCCCGGGGCTCCCCTGCCCGCGGCCGGAACCGCCAACCCGCAGCATCTGGGCCTTGGCGCCGCTCGGGGAGGTAGGGGCCGCCGGCTGGGGGACTGGGGACAGGCGAGCCCTTGCGTCGCCGATTGTGGGCAGCCACTGCCTCCCGGGAAAGAAAGGGCTGAGCCCTCCGCGGCCAGGTCGCTCCCAGTCCGGTGGCCTAGATACAGCGGCGGAGAGTTGGCCTCAGGTGTCCTGAAGCGCTTTCTCGTCGTTCCTACCCCCAACCTCGCCGCCATTGGCGCTCCCACCTGTCCCCGGGATTCCCTGCCAAGTGGACAGCTTCTTGCGGGATCCCCCTCCCACCTACTCCATCATCACCCTCCTCCCGGGAAGGGGCAGAGAGAAGCTCCTAACTCGGGGGACAGACGCCGCTCTGCCACAGCCGTGACCCGCTGGAATTCCCCTGAGGTTCATCTCTGGTCCTGGTCACTGTCCCCAAGGCCTGCCAGCCCACCCCAATTCATGTGGCCTCCCCGTCTCTCTTTTCCAGGTGGCCTCTTGCCGCCTCTTTGAAAGCTTTCACGGCCCCTCCCCCACGCCGCACATTGGAGACAAGGGGGTGTGTGTCACGCTGCATTCTATTTATGGCCCCCCCCTAGGGAGCGGGGTGCGCGCAAGGATTTTTCTGGCAACTGCCTGGCCCGGGAGTCACGAGGTGTGGATGTCTGACTCGGTGTCGGCGCCCCCTCCCGCTCCGCACCCCCTCTGGCCCGCAGCTCCGTCTGCCTTTGTCTGCTGGCGGCTCCCTTCGCGTCCGTCCGCATCGCTCTCATCTTTGCGCGCTTTGTGAGGCGGCCTTCTGATCTCCGCCCCTCCGCGCCTCGGCTCCCTTCGCCCCGGGAACTCCGAGACGCTGGCGGGCTCAAGGGCATCTATTTCGGTGTGTGAGGTTTGGTGCGAGCGCGGATGGCGGGGAGGGGAGGAGGGTCGGCCAGCATGTCCTATGCTGCCTTTACTCCGTTCACTCCCGCTAGAGCGATGAGGTTTCCCTGTCAGAATGAAAAGATGGGCTTCAGGATGTGGGAATGGGGAGCGGCGGGAGGCGGGAAGTGCAACCCCTCTTCCTGGAGTTGTGTCCAGACGATACCAGAACTACATTTCCCACAGTGCCCTGGAGGATGGGGCAGCCTCTGACTTTGCCCAGACACCTATGGGACTGCAGTTTCCCTGGAGAGGGTCGGAGGGCACTGTGGGCGGGTGGAGGAAGACGTGTCAGACTGTGGAAAAAGGTCTTGGGAGCATCAGCTTGGCACCCACCTCCCCCCAGGGGATAAAAAATATTTGCTTGTCTCCCCCACCTCCACCCCCACCCCCATCTGAAAAAAGGGTTTGGGGCAGGGGAAGGATACTTTGACAAGCAATTCCTTCTTTACTGTGGCCCTGTGAGAACTTCTTGTCCGCTTCCAAAAAAAAAAAACCCTCCTGAGAAATGCAAGCAGACTTTGGAGCTAATCTCCCTATAAGCAAGGGAGGGAGAATTGGAGGCCAGGAGAGACTGCCTTCCAGATGTCAGGCATCTGTCCACCCCACTCCCTACCTGCCACCCCCACACACTTGGTAGGAAGTGCCTGACATCATCACTGAACTATACCAGCATGTATTTTTCTGGGACAGCAGGTGAAGTTACCTGTAGAAGCTCTCCCTTTTCTCTGCCCAGAACATGGCAATTAGTAGTCTGACATTTTGGAGCTAGACTTATACAATTGTGTGATGGCCTAAAGGTTCCTGAGAATAGGGGGAGGAAAGTGGAGGTCTCCTCAACTTAGCATAGTACCAAAGACCTTTGATAACTTTCAAAAAAGCGAAAACAAACAAAACCCCCTAGCAACCTATTCAACCCCACTGCTATTGAGTCAATTCCTACTCATAGCAGACCCTGTCGGACAGGGTAGAATTGTCTCATCGTTCTCCAAAAGAGCAGCTGGTGACCTTGCCTTTAGCAGCCCATGGCATGAACCATTACATCACCAGGGTTCCTTTGATTCCTATCAAAACCCCAAACCAAACTCAGCATCATTCAGTCAACTCCAACCCCCAACAACTTGATAGGACCCCTGTGGGTTTCTGAGACAGTAACTCTTTACAAGAGTAGATAAACCTTCTCTTTGTCCCACAGTGAGGGCAATGATTTTGGAACACATAACCACTAAGCCACTAGGTCTAGATCCCTATCAAGGATGCAGTAGGGCTTGTCCTCCCTCTTCCACCTGGACTTGGGACTCCAGATATAGCAAAAAGATGTATGTCCCTGACTGGCCCTGAGAGCCGGGGAAACTTAACTTTTAGCCTGGCTCGGCCCAATCTGTGCTACCTACCACCAAGGTTCCTAACTTCCTTGACCTCAATGTCCTCTCTGTGAAATCATATGGTCTGAATGATCCTAGCTGAAATTTCGGCTCCAGGATTCTGGCTGCATGATGCTTCTGCACACTTAGCCCGAGGGGAATCCGGTTGGAAAAAATGGAGATGGACTCTTTATTTAGAAGTTGCGCCTATATAGTAGTATCCCTGCTCACTTAAGCTGTGAGTAGGGCAGGGAACAGAAACCCATTCCCAAACCACCGCTGGGGACTCCTCCCACCAAACTAGGTAGCGCTCTTGTAAAATACAAGCCCAATCAATAAGCGCTCCCATAAAGGAGATGCTGTATCTGCCTCCTGGGAGGCTGGTTACTGGGACTTAATGTAGGTTATGAGAGGGGGCCAGTGTGGTTGGTTGGAATAGAAAAAGGGGGAGGAATGTGATGGCTTGAAGTGGGGGTGGTGGCTTTTGTTGGCTTGGGAGGAAGGACCTGCCATTTTCTAGGGCATCTCCCATGTGCCGATTTTCTCTGGCTCATGTTTATGTGGGGGTGGGGGTGGAGGGGCTACTGGCACAGCAATGTGAAGGACAGCTGGTCTTGACCTGCCCCTTCTTTGGCTCTGGGATAACTGGCCAAGGTGATGAGGTGGGCGGGGGGGGGGGGGGTTGAGCCCTTTGTTCTTCCCTGGGAGCAGGGAGTGGCATGTTGCAGCTCTTCAGCTCTTGAGTCATTGGAGTGAGGTCTTTGAGTGAGGAAACTAATACACACTGCCAGTGAGTACTTGTGACCTAGAGGACAACGTAGAACTGCCCCTGTGGGTTTCTGAGACTATAATGCTTCAGGAGTAGAAAGCCATGTCTTTATGGTGAGAAGTGGCTGGTGGTTTCAAACTGCCAGCCTTGAGGCTAGCAGCCCAATGCTTAGCCACCACACCACCTGGGTGTGCCTCCATATTTGACTCACTCCAGAGATGTCTCACCTGTGTGCCCCTGGGAAGTGACTGGTCTTAGCTTGGGGAAGAACCCCAAGGGGGCCTTGCATTTACAGTATGGCTGGAGAGGGCAACGCTGTGATTACTAAAGGGGCTGATGTTTGTGGAAAGGGAAGCTGATCTCTTTGTTGGACTCTCCTTTTTCTGCAGGGTAATGAAGCTCGAAGCTCTCTGTGGTCTAGCCTCTCCAGAAGCCCCTAATCCAGAAAAGGAGGCGGTGCCAGATACCAAGCTGAGCTCCAAGTCAGGGCCACAGGATGCAGGGGCCAAGGTCAAGGTCCTGGGAGTCAGGCCCAAGCCTGCACCAGAGTTGGGGCCTGAGGCCCAGCCCCTGGGAGCCGAGGCAGAGCCTGAGACGCTGGACTTCGTGATGGCCACTGAACGGGAGTTTGAGGAGGTGCTGGCCATCTCAGGGGGCATCTACGGTGGCCTTGACTACCTTCCCAGCCGCTACCACAGCTGGCTCCGAGACCCCAACCGCAAGGTGGTGCTGGCAAAGCGTAATGGAGGCGTGGTGAGAGCTGCTGGGGGGGGGGGGGAGTGTTGCGTGCATCTTAGGTAGAAGGGGGAGCCTCTCCTGCAGCCCTTGTTTGGTTGCTAAAGACATAGGAAGAGTACTAAGTGTAGCTCCTGGGGCTAGAACACTGAGGGTGGGCTGAGAGGGCATGGAAATCTCCAAGCCTCCTGGAGTGAGACCTTCCAGGTTTAAAGAGTTTCTGGGGGCTGGGGCACCAAAGGGGTATAGACCATGTATTGAGCTGGGTGGGAACAGCGACAGTGGAGCCAGGGTGCCCAGAGTAGGCGGATCTTGTCTAAAGAAGTTTTGAATGGAGAAAGCAGGACCCCGTCTGGGATTAGCTGGGGGCGGGGCAAAGTGCGGGGTCAGTTTCCGGATGAGTTCTCGAGGGCGGAGCCAAGGCGATGGGCGTGGCGAGCCGGCCGGGACGTGGTACGCATCCTGAGCTTGAGCGACTGCTGAGGTGGATCTTCCACCTAGCCGCTAGTAGCAAAGACGGTGGGCCGGCTCCAGACCCCGAGATGCGAGTGCTGAAGAGCGCTTCCCAGGCAGGCCTCCCGCTCCGGTCTGGCGCCCGGGATGGTGATGACGGAGTCTCAGCGTGTGGGAAGAGGCCAGTCCTTCGAGTCAACGACCCTGGCAGGGCAGTGTCGGGAAGGGGGCACCCTAACAGCCTCGGTCCGCAGATCGCGCTCCAGTCGGTGCACGTGATCGACGCCGGGGAGACGGCGCTGGTGGAGGGGCTGCGCGTGGCGCCCTGGGAGCGCGGCAAGGGCGTGGCTGGGCTGCTGCAGCGTTTCTGCTCGCAGCTAGCCAAGCGACAGTACCCGGGGATCAAGGTGACACGACTTACCCGGGACGACCAGCTGAGCCCCCGAGAGCTGAAGAAATACCGTCTAATCACGAAGCAGGTGAGAAGGTCCGGGAGCGCTCTGGTGGCCTGGCCTTTCCCCTGGGTGCAGGAGCTTCCCCCTCGGGTCCTCTAGCCAACCAAGGACTTCCTAGCTGGACCCTTCTGCTCTACGGGAGCCAAACAGATCTCGAACCCCTGCAAACCTCGCGACTGGAAAAGATTGGAGAACGCAGGAGTCGGAATTTAAGTGGTCCTGCTTTTACCCCGCACCCCCGCCCCATCTGGCTTTTTGGTCCCACCCACCACTCTGGATGCGTCCTACACCCTTCTTTGCCGGCCTCCCTACCCCGCCTGTTCCCCCACCAGCTCTCTAGCTTGCAGCTTTGACATTGGTCTCACCCCTCCTTGGGGACCCGAACGCTCGGACCCCTTGTCCCTGGTCCTTCCCGAGGGATCTGGTGTGGGCATGAAGAGGGCAAGGGGCGGGCATACGACCTTCCTGTTCCCCGTGTTCTCCGCAGGGCATCCTTTTGGTTCGATTCAACGCATCAGCGCTGCTGGCGGGGCTGGGTGCGCGGCTGGCGGCGCTGCGGGCCTCCGGCACCTTCTCACCCCTGCCCACCGAAGCCGTGTCCGAGGCCAGCGGCGACGTGGCGCGCCTCCTACTGTCGCCCTCGGTGCAGCGCGACGTGCTCCCGGGAGGTACTATCATCCAGGACTGGCAGCCCTATCGGCCGAGCGAGAGCAACCTGCGCCTGCTGGCCGCCAAGAGCCTGGAGTGGCGGGTGGACAGCTGCGCGCGCCCCCGCGTGCTCACGTTGTGCACGCGCCCCTTTCCCATACCACACGGTGGCGATGGCACGTGGTGCTGCCTCAACATCGACGTCTTCGGCAATGATGGCGAGCAGGTGCAGAGCCAGCTGCTCTGGCACCTGCAACGCCAGGCCCCGCGTCTGGCTGGCCTCAATGTCATGTGTCAGCTCTTTCTGGCGCCCCAGCTGTGGTCACCACTGGCCGACTTCTGCCAGACCGGCCTGGGGCTAGAGCTGGTCAAGGGTTATACGGAACAAAGCCTGCTGGAGGCGGACCTCTGAAGTCCCCCTCCTTGGGGAGAGGGCTGCCGAAGAGATGCACTTTAGGGCCTTCCACTTCGGCAGGTTTCCAGCTCAGCCCCGCCCCCTGCCACTTCCAGGCTCCGCCCTCCCTCTGCCTGCTGGAGCAGTGCTTCCGC
Organism: Tenrec ecaudatus; assembly: GCF_050624435.1. Lineage (NCBI taxonomy): Eukaryota > Metazoa > Chordata > Mammalia > Afrosoricida > Tenrecidae > Tenrec > Tenrec ecaudatus. The sequence continues at coordinate 130,507,892 of NC_134541.1, forward strand.
ACCAGCCCCTTCCGAGGCCTTGCCCCTGGTCCCACCCCTTCCTTAGACCCCTCTGTCCCCCAGCTTGCCTCTAGTGCCCCCAGCCTAACCTCAACTGCTGGCTAGGACGGTGTTCCTTGCGCTGCTGGCGTCTAGACCCTCCCCTTTCCTCCTCCACCTAGGCGTCTGAGCCGCCGCCTCTCCCTGCCTGTCGCCCTAGCCTGGGAGTGAATGCTACCCTACCTGGCTTCTCCCAACCCGTCCCTCCTCCCCCCACTTCCTGGTCCTGGAAGCGGGGAGAAGTGTGCAGTGACGGGCATCCGACCAAGAGCTCAGCCGCAGTGAGCTTTCTTCTTCCCGCCCTTTCTCCAGGCATTCCGGAGGAGCCCCGCAGCCTCCAAGGCTCCTGGTCCCCTGTCGCATCCCAAGCCTCTCAGCCGCTCTCACCAGCAGCGTCTCTAGGGGCCGCTTTCCTGCCCCCCTGCCCGCCTCATCCCTCGCCCAGTGCAATACGGAGAGGTCCTGAGACTAGAATATATTTATGGTGCCCCGCCATTCGGCCCCTGGTTATATTCTGGCGACGCACGTTCTAGAAAGCCTGCCCCGCCAATTTTGCATGAGATTACTACTTCACAGCACCCCCGTGCCCCCCAAACCACCAGGGGGTTCTGGCTGGAGAGTTTGGTGCAATGGAGGGCCGGTCCCTCAGCCTGGGGTAGGGGGTGTCGCCTGGTTCCAACCAGACTGCCTTAGAACGCGACCAGAGTCCCCCACAACCCGGTTCGCTCTCACTCTGGACGCTCTTCTTAGACTTCGGAGAGTGTTCTGTATAAATGTTCTTAGTAACGGCTGCCTGTATTTGCATAGCGCTCTCTCTGGTACTGGATTTCCGCGCGGAGGCTCTGAAAGATCAAAGCGGCGCCATCCCAGTCACTCTAGTAACTGGGTAGGGGAGTGGGGGTGCCGCGCTCTAAAGAAACAGAACCCAGGTCTCCCACGCTCTCAGTGGGGCTCTGGACTTGGGTAGGGGTTCTTTTGACAGCTAGCCCGGGGCTAACTGGGGATGGAGTTCGGGGAGTGGTCGGAAGAGGGCGCTAGGAAGGTAGAGGGTAGGAGAAAGGACTGCTCCACCACTTTCCCAGCCCCGCGGTTGGTGGCTGTGTTGCCCCTTCCTGCTTCCTGTGCCCGGCCACGCTGCCACTCTGGCCACGGCTGTATTACAATAAAATGAATCCTTTGCCCGCCCTCTGTGTCTGTTTCACTTAATGGGGAAGGTTGAGCTACATCACACCCCACCCCACCCTCCGTCCCCAACAGCCTGTATTCGAGAAGATCTCTAAGCCCCGTGGCCATGGGGCTAATGAGTTCCTGGGGGTGGGGGTGAGGGGACGGAGGAGGGCTGCTGGTCCTATGAGCCCCCGTACCCACTCTAGCCAAGCGGGCTGAGAGAAGCGGCTGCTCAGAACCGTGCCTCCCAGCCAAGCCTCTGGGTTCGCTTTGCCTGAACTGGGGAGCTGCTGCTGCCCCAATCTGGGGTTTCTTCGCCACTCGCAAGTTTCACTTGGCAACCAGGACGAGCCTCTGGATCCAGTCGCCTAGCTCCTAGCTCTCCACCTGTCATTCACGATTCCAGGAAGGGCGCCGTGCGGTGGGGAAGGGGACAGAGAAGAGGGAACGTGGGCTCCGCCCCCACCTCCTACCCCCGGGAGCTGAGCTCCGAAGCTGCAGAGACTGCGCTCCCGAAAAGTAACGCGCGGGGGCGCCAGGACGCGTGCTCCCGCGGGCGAGGCAGCGCGAGGTGGTTTCCATCTGTGTGAGTGTGTCCATGTGCGTCTTTGTGTGTGTGCGTTTCTGTCCCTGTGTGTATGAGGCCGAGGGTGCCTGGGTGGGGGATCATCGGAACGAGGGGCCAGGTGGTACCCAGGAGCAGGAGCTCCAAGTGGTTTTCATTTTGCTTTGTATGAGGGCGATGCTTCATATGTTACTATGTACGCGTGGATAGTGGAGGAAGGCGACTTCTGGGCATTGTCGCGTGTGCACAGTGCGACCGACGTCTTGGATTTTCAAAGTCGCATTCCTGGAACACTCTGATCGCCTCCCCGGAAAAGTAAGGAGGGTTGTCCAGGTGAATCTCCAGTCCCCTAGTCACATCCTGAACATAGGTGACACTGCCAGGCGAGGTGTGACATTGTGTAAGTGGGTGTGTCTCTGAATCTTGGTGGAACTGCACGCTAGTGTACCCTATGAGTTTGGCAGGTTAATGTTGGAGGGGCTGCTTCCACCCACCAATCAGGTTAATTGGTAGACCCCCACCCCATCCCCCATCGTGGTGATATGGGGCCTTTTTCCTTCCTCCATCTCTCCAGTGGCTGTCTCTGTATCTCTCCCCATCTCTTTCTCTCCCTTCCTTTCTTGGTGACTCATCTATGCGGCATTGCTCTCCCCTCCCCCACTCCCTGGGTCTCCCTTCCCCCACTCAGAAGTGGGTAGGGGTCTGAGGGAATGGAACCCTAGGACTGAAAACCAAGGTGGGCGCCCCCCCCCCTTCTGCTGCTCATCTGGTTTCTAGGACCCACTAGCTTCTCCTCAGCCCTCTACTTGGGCAATTTCCTGCCCAAGACTCCTTATCCTACGCAATTGGGTGGACAAGGGAATAGGGCAAGAATTCATTCTCATGGGATTATTTGGGGAGGGGAGCTCAACACCTTTTTTCAGCTAAAAGCAGAGACCCCCCCAACTCCTCTCATAAAGTGTCCCCCTCTCTGCCTGCTCCCCTCCAGCTGACGCAATACAAGGCTGCAGAGGTGAGTCACTAGCGGGGAAGAGAAGGAAAGGGGGGTGGCGAGCTGCTGAAGGGGCCCCAAACCCCCACCTCTCCCCCAACCCTTCTCAAAGAAAACACTCAGGGCTCTGCCTCCCTCCCCCAGGTTTGTCTAGATCAGTTTAGATCATTACTTTGCTGAACCCCGGAACTCCCCCCCCACCTCACCTGCTGAGTATAGAACATTCAGAAATTAAGATAGAAAGTGATGGATTTAAAACAACTCAGTCAACCCCAGCCAGTCCCGTCTCAGCTCTGCTGGTTCCAGATTTCTCTAGAAAAGTCAAAGAACCTGCTCCTAGACCAGCATTTTTCCCACAGCCCTGAGTGGCAGCAGGGCATGGAAGACACAGTGTGCCCCAGGGAGATGAGGGTAGGTGGATGAGCTGGTCCAGGGAGGAAGGGATGGAGAGAGACAGAAGCAGACCCAGAAATTCAGACACCTGGCAGGCATGTGGTGACAGTCACCAGACCTAGGGCATCTACTCAGCTCCCCTCTTCCTCTTCGTTGCCTTGGGATGCCTCTTTTTCTTCATTCCTCTTGGGGTGTCTGTGACTGGAACAGCCCCCTGGGACCCCTGGGGAAGGAGGGGTCGGGTGGGGAGTTGAGGGAGAATAGAGGACTGAACAGAGGAACTCTCTAGAAACATGGAAGGAGTGACCTCAAACGTGGGGGTCCCAAGGGGAGGTGCTTGGATACTGAGGTTCTATTGTTCAAAGATGTAGGGGGGGCAAGTGGGCAGCGGTCAGGGAATGTCACAGGCACGTGGAAGTGGCAGGCATAGAGGGACACAGGCATCTATACATGGCCACATGAAGGACCAAGGAAACCAGGTGCCCTTCTCATGCACCCCAGTAGATGCGGAGGACAGAGGGCACGCTGACCTCCTAAGCACACAGGGATTTGGGGAGCCCGAGAGACCAGAAGACATGCACAGGCTCACTGCGACCCAGCCTCCTGCACACAGGCACACACCAGCCACAGGTTAGAATAAGTGATCCTGTATGTGGTTTGAAAAGACTCTATCACCCCTATTTGATCTTTATCTGATGACGCCCCCACTTCCCATCCATCCCCCTAGCTCTGTGCTGTCTACACACAAATGTCCATGCACACAACGTGTATAAGCACACTTAGGGGGCACACGCGGGCACACAACGCACCGGCGGGTACATTTCTCTGCGTGCCTGCCTCTTGGCATCTCTCGCTTAGTCTCGGTCTCTTAGCCTCATCAGCCTCTCAGTCTGCCCTCCTGACTCCCTCCCTCCCTCCCACCCTTCCCGCTTCCTTCTCCCTCCGAAGGCTTCCCCTCCCCCCCCCCTCCAGATGTCTGAGCCATCTCCCGGTGATTCATCCTCCTCAGGAAGGTAACGTGACCCCCTCCCCATTCCACCGGCTCTGGAGCTCTGAGTCTGGGAAGAAGAAGAGATGGGGAGTAGGAGAAAGAGGAGGGCTGGCAGAGAGAAAGGGAGGGGGGCTGCAGAGTCATGGGGTGGGCGAGGCACTCAGGCAGGGTCTCCCGCTCCCCCTCTCCCTTCTCTTTGACATCTCCATAATCCTCTTGGCTTTCAGATGATTTTTTTCTCCTTTCGTTTGTTCCTTCCACCAGTCTCAGATTTCTTTCTTTTCTTCTCACCCCCCCTATTGACCCCCCCTTCTCCTTCCTCTTTCCCCGCAGAGCTGATGGGTTTTCTTCTGGGAAAGTCAAGCCACTGATGGAAGCGAGAAGCCACGACTGGCTTTAGAGGGAGGGAGGGAGGGAGAGAGAGAGAGAGAGAGAGAAAGAGAGAGAGAGAGAGAGACAGAGAATAGGAAAAATGAGGAGGGGGTGAGACACACACTCCAAAGCACCCCTGAGCCCCTAACAGACAGCCTGGATCCATTTCGGAAATCTCAGGGTTCACGTGCCCAATGTGTGCCACAAGCACCCCTATGTCCGCAATTCTTGTGTGACTGGTGTGTGTCATAGTCACTGCCTCCCCTTCCTTTCCTTCCCTCCCCTGCCCACGCCCCTGCACCTCTCTCGGCCGGCACCGCAGCCCCTCCAGCTTCCTTCCCTCCCCTCATTCCTGCAGTGGCAGCTCTCCTCGCTTACCTCTCCCCTCCTCTGCCCCCTCCCCATTTCCGCCCTCCCGCCCCCGCCCACGGTCGGTCTCCCTTCACCGGACCCGGCTCGCTGATGGATTCTCTTTGCGCAGTCTGTACGTCATCGCCCCCCAGCCCCCACTCCCACCCCCGGAACCTCTATCTGTCCAAGCCCCCGGCCCCAACCCCTCTGGCCGGAGATACGGACGAAAGGTCTGTGGGGGCGAGTAGGAAGGTCTCTGACGTTGTAGGCACCCTTCCCTCCTCTTTCAGGTCTGGGGGAGAGTCGGAGTTGAGTCACCTCCCCCACCTGCGCAACCCCCTCCCCACCTGATGTGTGCTCGCCCTCCAAACGTCCTTCGAGGGGGGAAGAAGCGGTGGGAGGAAAAGAAGCAGGAGGAGGGTGGGGAGAGGGGGGCTGAGGGGCGCTCCGCGGGGGGGGGGCGCCGACCTACGCTGCAGTCCACCGGACAGAAGGGCAGACACACGTTTCTTCAGACACGCACCTGCCGTGAGCAGACACGACCCACCGGCACACGTCCTTAGCCTAGCCCTTTTCCTAGACTCAGACCCTTTCGCAAGATCCACCCCACTGCCCCGACCCAAGGTCCCCACCCCGCACCGCAGACCCGAGGACAGCGCCCTTAAGCGGCAGGTCCATCCCCCCAGCGGGTTCACACCGTCCTTGGGCGGGTTCCCCAAGGACCGCGACTCTGGGAGTAGGCAGTCGGGTCTCTTTCACGGCTTTCTAGCCCTTATCGGCCCCTCTTCCCAGTGAGGATCGCCAACTGGGGCCCAGTCAGATGCTGGGGAGGTCTGTCCTAGCCTGGTCAGTGGGGCGGGCTCCAAGTGGCGGCGGCGGCGGCGAGTGGCTCCGTTGCCCACCCTTCCCGCCTTCCAGTGCCTCGGCATCCACCCTTCCATTCATTCTTCCATTCATTCATTCATCCTTTTCTCCTCGTCCCTCCTTCATTCATTCATAGACCCCTGCCCCGCCCGTCTCCCCATTTCATTCATTCACTCATTCATTCATTCATTTCCCGGCGTCTGGCTAGCGCACACCCCTCCAGCATAGGTCTCCCAACACGCAGGCGCGGGCTGGAGAGGCGCGCACCCTCCAATCGCTGGGCGCCCGCCCGCTACCCCATGAATGAATATTGACGTCAGCGGGGCGGGGCGCGCCCACGTGACTCCGCGCGCTCCTCTTTATAAGGCGGCGGCGCGGGCGCTGTCCAGCGTGCTGAAGTCGGAGCTCCGAGCCGCGCGGACACAGCTGAGCCCAGCCCACTGGACGTCAGGCTTCTCTCGTCGCTCGCGCCCCATCCACCCACCTTTTGGAGCCGAGGCGGACGCGTTCCGATCTTCCCCTGCCTCTACCCTGCCCCGAGCCTCCTCTCCCACTCCCGCGTCGTGGCACCACCTGGTAAATACTCTGCTGTCTCTTTCTCAAACCCTCGGTAGCCACGGGCATGAGGTGAGGGAGGGTTCGCTCTCCTCCCCATTGGGGGTATTGAAAACGCGGCGGGGGAGACCCTGGTAAGGGCTGCTGGTAAATGGGGAGTTGCCGCTCTCCTCCGGATGAAATCGCCCACGCAACATCGGGGAGTCCTGGGAGGCGGGAGCAGAGATTCCCTACTCCCCCCCTCCTTATCCGTGCTGCTAAGTACGTGGGCGAGGACAGTGTGATGGCTCAGGGGAGGGGGCGAGGAAAAATTGGGAGGACGAGGGACGCGGGGTGGGTGTTCCTTCCCCATTTACACCACTCCAGAGATCTGCAGCAGCGCCAAGCTTCTCTTCAGGGTAAGGTTGGTTGGGGGAGTAGGGAAGCCCTGGATTTCCTGGTTAAAGGTGGGGGGCGGGTGGGGTGGAGAAGGATAGGTATAGCGTTAGAAAACGGGGAATTCCTCCTGAAATCCCTTCTTTCTTGGACCCTTTCTCTCTTCACAGCCTCCAGCAGCCCCCTTGGTCATGGAAATCCTGCAGCTGCTGGCTTCCGCCCTCTTCTGCTGCCTTCTATTGATCAGGGGGTTGGGAGCAGCACCCCCGGGACGCTCTGAGGCGCAGGCACCTCCTTTCAGCTCTGACCATAAAGTGGCGGTAGCTGGAGACGCGGTGTCCGGGTCCAAGGAGGGCAGCCCCCCTGAGGTCCGAGCTGCTCGGAATTCCGAGGCACAGGACGAAGGCGAGCTCTTCCAGGGTGTGGATCCCCGGGCGCTGGCCGCGGTGCTGCTGCAGGCACTCGACCGGCCGGCCTCGCCCCCAGTATCTGGCGGCTCCCAGCAGGGACCCGAGGAAGAGGGGTCAGAGGATCTGCTGACCGAAACCGTGCGCAGTCAGACCCACAGCCTCCCGGTGCCGGAGACCCAAGAGCCTCCGGTGCCGCCTCACCCCCAGACTCAGGAGGAGAGTGGTCCCGAGGTGGGCTACCCTTTCGAGGAGCTGGAGACCCTAGCCTCCTTACTCCAGGAACTGCGAGATTTCAGTCCCAGCAACGCTAAGCGGCAGCGAGAGACGGCGGCCGCCGAGACAGAGACCCGCACGCACACGCTGACCCGGGTCAACCTGGAGAGCCCCGGGCCCGAGCGCGTGTGGCGCGCTTCCTGGGGAGAGTTCCAGGCGCGCGTCCCCGAGCGCGCGCCCCTGCCACCCCCGGGCTCCCAGCAATTCCAGGCGCGAATGTCCGAGAGTGGGTCCCTGCCCGAAGCTCACCGGTTCGGGGAAGGGGTGTCTTCCCCCAAAGCACACCTGGGAGAGGCACTGGCGCCCCTGTCCAAGGCGTACCAAGGCCTGGGAGCCTCCTTCCCCCAAGCGCGCCGGCCAGAGAGCTCCCTCTTGGGCGGCTCCGAGGCGGGGGAACGCCTCCTACAGCAGGGGCTAGCGCAGGTAGAGGCTGGGCGGCGGCAGGCGGAGGCCACCCGGCAAGCCGCGGCACAGGAGGAGCGACTGGCAGACCTGGCCTCGGACCTGCTGCTCCAGTATCTGCTGCAGGGAGGGGCTCGGCCGCGCGGCCTGGGGGGTCGGGGGCTGCCGGAGAAGGTGGAGCCCGCGAGCCCGAGGGAGGAGGAGGCTGAACAGGAGAGGCGCGGCGGGGAGGAGAGGGAGGAGGTGGAGGATGAGGAGGCGGCGGAGGCGGAGGCGGAGGCGGAGGAGGCAGAGAGGGCGCGGCAGAACGCGCTCCTGTTCGCCGAGGAGGAGGAGGACGCCGAAGCCGGAGCCGAGGACAAACGCTCCCAGGAGGAGACGCCCGGCCACCGGCGGAAGGAGGCCGAGGGGGCCGAGGAAGGCGGGGAGGAGGAGGACGACGACGATGACGAAGAGATGGACCCGCAGACCATCGATAGCCTCATTGAGCTGTCCACCAAACTGCACCTGCCAGCCGACGACGTGGTCAGCATCATCGAGGAGGTGGAGGAGAAGCGGAAGCGGAAGAAGAACGCCCCTCCCGAGCCAGTGCCGCCCCCCCGGGCCGCGCCTGCCCCCACCCACGTCCGCTCCCCGCAGCCCCCACCCCCGGTTCCCGCGCCAGCTCACGACGAGCTGCCCGACTGGAACGAGGTGCTCCCGCCCTGGGATCGGGAGGACGAGCTGTATTCCCCGGGCCCCTATCACCCTTTCCCCAACTACATCCGGCCGCGGACACTGCAGCCACCGGCCGCCTCCCGCCGCCGCCACTACCATCACTCCCTGCTGGCTCCGCGCCACCCTCTCGGCGCCGAGGCCCAGGCCCGGCGCGCTCAGGAGGCGGCCGAGGCGGAGGAGCGGCGGCTGCAGGAGCAGGAGGAGCTGGGGAATTACATCGAGCACGTGCTGCTCCGGCGCCCGTGACCCTCCCGGCTCCGCCTGGGCACTTCCCCCTCCGTGTCCCCCCTCGGTGTTTGCATGCGCCCCGGCCCCGCCCCCGCCCGCCCCCGACCTCTCTCGCCCGCGGGCTGTGCCAAGATCTGTCAAACCTCTTCCTGGATCCGAAGCCCGAATTCCGACACGCACCCTGGGGTGACCTGGGGGCCAGTGTGGGCGGGCGGGCGGTTTGTGCGAATCCCCTGTCCCAACGCCTTCCCCTCCCCCTCCCCCAGCACCCACCTAAACAGGAAAAAAACCTTTCCAGTGAGTTGTGAAGACGTGTGTCTGTCTCCCCCTTGGTGTCCCACGACCCCTTTCCCCTCTCAGATCGCTGTGAACTTACCCCCTTTCCTTCTCTGTTGTAAATACCCCTCACGGAGGAAATAGTTTTGCTAAGAAATAAAAGTGACTATTTTAGTAGGACTTTGTTCTCCCTTATTCACCCGTCCCCTTGGGCCTGCTGGGCCTTCACAAGGGGCGGTGAGGGAAGCGCCAGTCACCCCTTGGTCCACCACAGCAGAGAGGAAGGCGAGGACACTTCAGGGAGTATTGGGGGCAGCAGACAGCATACACCCACCCAGAAACCCTAAATTCCCCTTTGGGCTGAGGGAGAAAAGCTGCATTGCCATCACCGTCAGTTCTGACTCATGGCAGATCTATAGGGTAGGGCTGAACTGCCCCAGTGGGCTTCTATAGGGGAGTAGAAAGCCTATCTTTCTCCCCAGCGGCTGGTGGTTTGGCAGTTACCAGCCCAGCATGTAACCAGCTCAGGGATGTGGCAGTCAGTAGGCCATTTTCCCCCAGGGTTTGGCAATGAGCCACCAGGGAGATGCCACCTGTTCAAGTCCAGTGGAGAGTGGGAGTGGCAGGGTAGCTTCCCCACTGCCGGGTCCATCTCCTGGCCAGTTACCCTCTCCTTTCTGGAACCCCCACCTTCCCAGGTCCGATCCACTCACCAACAAGCCCGGTGAGTAGGCTGCTAACCAGTGCAAGGTCAGCCTTGGAACCTATGGGTTGCTCTCAGAGGGAGGGAGACAAGGCTGTCTGCACCTGAGCCTCTGAAATTCACAGAGGAAGCCCTACTCTGTCCTCCACAGGGTCCCTGATGCAGAAACAGCCTGGCGTATGGAGATTATATACTTGCCAGGAGGAGCCTGGGTGCCACTATGGGGTCAGCACTGGGCTGTGCTAGCAAGGTCAGCAGTTCAAAACCACTGGGAAAGTTAGATGAAGGCTCGGAAACTATATGGGGTCTCCAGCAGAAAGACGAGGCTTCCGCATCTCTATCTGAAACCCTCCACAGCTGTGGTTCTTGACCTTCCTAAAGCCTCGACCCCTTTAAGACAGGTCCTCATGTGGTGGTGACCCCCCAACCACAAAATTATTTCCGTTGCTACTTCCCGTCATTTTGCTACTGTGATGAATTGGTCGACCTCTGTGAAAGGGTCCTTCGACCCCCACAGGGGTCAAGGCCCACAGGTTGAGAACCACTGCTTTATAGGGTGCAACTTTGAATTGCAATGGACTTGGGAGCAGTGGGTTTTCTTACTCACTTGCCACGGGAGGGAGATGAGGTTTTCTACTCCTATAAAGAGGTAAGCGTCTCAGAAACCCACAGGGGCAGTTACATAGGGTCGCTGAGTCCGCATCTGCTCCATCGCAGTGAGTTTGCTGCTGTTGCTTGCCAGGAACTGTGGAGAGCAGGAGTGGGCCGCCCCAACATCCTCAGGCCCTCCTCCACCGTCTCCTAAACAGGGGGTATGGGATGTTTCCTCACCTCACCACTGAACCCCTCCCTCCTCAAATCAAAAGCAGGGTGCAGGAAATGCTGCCACCCCCAGCTGACACCCGGGTTGGCTCACAAGGAGAGGGGAGAGATGCTATTTCAGGAGGAAGTGCTCCTTCCTGGCAGGGACAGCTGAGGCTTGAGAGCTGGGGAGAGGCCCTGAGCACACAAGTCCTCAGGAAGGGCCGCTGGTTCAATGCTTGGCACCCAGTGTCCGACAGATGTGGTCTTAGCAGATGGTATTGCAAGACTTAGACCCAGAAAAGTCTCCTTCGTTCATCCCTAGAAATTCGCATGGAGCTGGGTCTGCCTGTAACTAAATTTGGCAGCCCTTTGTGGGGAAGAGGGGAGCAGGCAATGTTCCCTGGGCCTCCTGACAGATCCCAGCAGTCAGTCCTGTCTTCCTCACAGAGACCAAGGCACGCAAAGTCCAGAAAGGTTTTTCCTTTTATTTTAGGAGGGAGAAAAAGTCAGACCCGCCCAGCCACCCCATCAGCTCTTGAATCACACAGCACGTGGAGGGAGGGCAGTCAGGGCGCAGTCTCTCACAGAGCTCTCCCTTCCCCCAACCCTTCCCTCAAGGTGGCAAGGTTAGAAAAAAATTAACTGTTGTCCCTCCCCTGACACTGTGGCCACCAAGAACAGGCAGGGTGGGCGTGCCCTCCAGGGGCGGGGGCAGGGAGAGGGTGGAGGTAGGCTATGGGGGCAGGGAAAAGAGAAGAGCCCTGGACATGTTTCCCTTTAACCTGATGTATTTATATATGTACAGTTAGAAGGGAAGGGAGCGGGGAGGCCAGGGATGAAATCCAAAGAGCACCCCATCTCTAGCACATTTTCTACCCCTACCCCCTTCTGCCTCAGGTAGGAAAAGGGAAAATGGGGAGGTGGGGGGTGTTGGTGGAGACAGGAATGTTTGCGGGTCCTGAGCCTGCAGCTCACTCCACAAGTAGGTGAGGTGGCAGACAGGCGGGGTGGTGGGGTGGGCAGCTCGGGCCCACAGAGACGGTGAGATGCCACTGCCCCAGCGAATGGGCTCCCCACTGGCTCCAGTTACACACACCAGGGCTAGGCCAGGCCCATTTCTTCCAGCACACTGCGAGGAGACTCATCCTCCTACGGCACAGACAGAGGGGGGCAGAGACATGGGGACAAGGGAAGGGGAAGGGGGGGATTAGACAAAACACCAACAAATATGAGGGAGGACACGGAGACTCGGCGAAGAGAGAGAAGCCAGTACGAGCTGAGGCTGAATCAGCTGGGAGTCCAGGAGTAGCTTGCCAGCCTCCCCTGACTCCTCAACACCCACACCCACCCCACCCCACCCCAGAGTCAAGTATGGCTGGGCAGGGGTCAGTCAGTCCAGTCACCACTGGGGAGTGGTGGGCAGAGGGGCTCAGCCTCAGCATCTGAGGGGCAGTGGGGACCCAGGAGTGGAACTGGGGCTGCTTTGGGGGAAATGGGGGGGGGGGGGCAGAGTGTCTGAGGGACAGATGGTTGGGTGCTCCCTTTCAGAGTGGGGCGAGAGGGGGTAAAATGTCGGAAGACGAGCCAAGTCATAGAAGGATGAGTCATGAGGGTCTGAGAAGAGCACGAGTCATGGGTGGGCACATGTGCCAGGACACGTGTGTGTGTGTGTGTGTGTATGTGTGTGTGTGTGTGTGTGTGTGTGTGTGTGTGTGTGTGTGTGCAACAGAGAGAGATACCCTGAGAAGTGAAGCTGGACCAATGAGGGAGAAATTCAGCCTTGCCTTTCCTCCTGCAGAGAGGAGCCCCCCCACCACTCCCCCTCCCCAGAGTCAGCTCTGGCTGGCTTGCTCGTCACTGCAGATTCCGGTGACTCATCTCCCTGCACCAAGGCTCAGCAGTGGCAAGGCAGAGAGGGGGCAGGGAGGAATGGGGTGAGAGGGGCAGGCAGAAGTCAGGGAGAAGCAGCAGAGAAGATCAGCTGGGCATCCTCTCCCCTAGGCCCCCCAGCCCCTTCTTACTCCTAAGAAGCAGAGGCTGTTAAAGCAGGTGTGCATGTGAAAAAGGAAAGAGAGAGAGAAGCCCAAGAGGAAAAGTGCTGCCCATCACGTGTCTCCCCTTCTTCAAAGTCTCTTCGGAACAGTCCTTGACGCCAGCGGAAGTGGTGGGGCAAATGTGGTTTGGCTGGGGCAAGGGTCTGGGGAGAAGGATGGAGCCTGGCACAGCGAGGGGGTAACTGGCACAGGTGTGCTGTCTGCCACCCTGACCTCCCGCCCCACACGGTCTGGGCTGGAGGGCAGGAAGGGCAGCTGGGTGGGAGGCGGGCGCCACAGGGAGTGGGCAGCTGTCACCAGCGGGCAGGGTGTCCAAGAGAAGGAGGGGACCCTGTGTCACGGTGCTCCTGCTCCTCCCTGGCCCCGGCCCGCCCCTACCTCCTGCAGCAGGTCCGCCTGCTCGATCGCCTTCAGCACACTCTTCTTGGAGGTGTCCTGGACATCACCTCCCATCAGAAACTCGTCTAAGATGAAGTAGGCCTTCTCAAAGTTGAAGATGATGTCCAGCTCGCACACCTGGGGAGGAGGGGACAGGGACGAGCCGAGTGACCAGGCGGTGCTGCCGCCCCTTCCTCTCTCCCGACTGCCCACTGCTTTGCTTCAGACCTCCCCCTTCTGGCCTTGGCGCCTTGCCCCAGTTCCTAGTCCTCTCAAGTCCTTAACAGCTGTCCCTGTGGCTCCTTCGCCCTCCAGCGCCTCTTGCTCCACGCTCCTGAACTTTCAGTTGCCCTCGTCCGCCCTGGTCTGTGCTCAAAACCTCCAACCCTGGTCACACCAGGGGCTGGGGTGGCAGAGAAAGAAAGGATCTGGGGTCATTCCATGCACAAGCCAGCGGTACCTCTGGACCTCGGCTTCCTCACCCCACAGTCAAGGTAATCACACCTACTCACAGGATACACACAGGAGCGAACAGGGAAACAGGAGTAAAACAATCTCTGTCACCGAGTTGAGGCCGACTCACAGCGACCCTATGGGACGGGGTAGAACTGCCCAAGTAGTTTTCCTGACTGGATACACTTTAGGGGAGAAGTAAGCCTCACCACCACCCCCTCTACCCGCCCCCACCCAAGAGAATTGGCAATTGTTCTGTGGAAAAGGCAGATCGGTGGAGTTGTGACTCTTCCCTATCTATGATCTGAGCTGCCTGCTGGGCCAGACTCTACCCTGTTGTTGTTGTCGTCGTCAGGGGCCAAGCAGTCCGACTCAGAGCGACACGATGTCCAACGGAATGAAACACACACTCACGGCCAGGTCCTGTGCCAGTGACCCACCTGTCCTCTGTGGGGACCCACTGTGGCAGCCAGGGTGTCCCGAGCTCTCCTGGGGGGCCTTCCTCGGGGTCACTGATCCTCTACTTCAGCATGCATGAGGTCCTACTCCAGGGGGCTGGGGCCCCCTGACCACAGCTCCGCCCTCCCCTGGATCTGCTCATTCAGAGTCTCCGAGCGGGAGCCGGGCATCGACATTTTTAGAGCTCTCCAGACGACTCCCACATGTAGCCGAGCCCGGGAGCCACTGATAACTGACGTGAACACAGCCTGTGTCCTTGAGGGAGAAGGCTGATTGGAGCTGCAGATGGACACTGAGTGACAGATTCTGGTTTCAGGCAGCACCCTCCCAGCCCCTGCCCCACGCCAGGCGGATGAAGGGGCATGGCTAATAGGATTAAGGCTTAAAAAGAGAGGTTAATTATTGGGCTCACTGCTCCCAATTCACTTTTCCCAAGCCTTCCAGAGCGGAGACTCGCAGGGCCCCCAAGCTTGGTCGCAAGGGTCCGGGGAATGCCTGGGGAAGGACACGGACAGGAGTGGAGAAGAGACTTACGCTGCCAAAGTACTTGTCCAAGAGCTCCACATATCGGTGGATCAGCTCCAGCGTGATGAGCTCATTGTCCTGGCCCTCGATGGCACAGCAGAAGTAGAGGCTGGCGTATCTGGGGAGAGGGGCACATGTGGTGTAACCAGGAGGGCTGCCTAGGTGAGGGGCAGCTTCATTCAGGTGGGGGGTGACCTCCTGCTACTTCTCCTCCTTGCAGGCCCAGGGACTGTGCCTACCTGAGCAGCACCGGCCACTTACTGCCTCCTAGACAGGGGATTTCCCTTTTTGCCCCCCACCTCCCTCCCCAGTTCAATTTGACTCAGTAACAACAAATGAGCCAACTAATTCAACCTGCTTAGAGAAGGAGCCAGGAAGAATGTGTCGGTCTGTGTGTTCGGAAAGGGAGTGCCAGGATCCAGCACTGTTACTTCTGTACCACAAACCAGATGGACAGAACTTCCAAGGGACAGAGGCAGGGCGAGTGGGGCGGGTGTAAGACTGCAGCCACACCAGTAGGGAACAGGTGCTTCTTCAAGGGGACTTGGGCAGTAACAGAGGGTGGAGTTGATCATTGACCTCTAGATGTCCTTAAGACCCAGCATTCCTGGACCTAACCTCAAAAAAGCCTCCGGGCTATCCAGTCCACTCTGCCTGGGAGCAAGGCCAGAGGACAGGGTAGAACCGCCCCTGTGAGGCTGTAACTCTTTAGCCTTCTCCCATGGAGCGGCTGGTGAGATTGAACTGCTGCCTTGCCATGCGAAGCCCAATTTGTAGCCAACAACACCATCCTGGCTTGTCGACCTATCAAGTTGATGTCGACTCACAGCAACCCTACCGGACAGGGTAGAGCAGAACTGCCCCCGTGAGTTTCCGAGACTGTAGCTCTTTAGGGGAGCAGAAAGCCTCATCTTTGCCCAGCAGAAATGCTGGTGGGTTCGAACAGCTAGCCTCGAGGCTCGCAGCCCAAGGCGCAACCCACTACGCCACCATTCCTCGCTTTAACCTTCTGCCAAACTCCAGTTAAATAGGACCCAGGCAGGTCCGACAGTTGGTGGGGTGTCACCTCTTATAGACGACTTTGAGGTCCCTCCACTCCAGGAAGCTGCACATCTTAGGCTTGCGAGCCAGCACAACCTGCATAAGCTCCCGCACCATCTTCTTGCGCTCCTTGTCAGACGTGGCCAGGTACCACTTCTGCAGCCGCAGCTTCCCCTGCCGGCTGAACAGCAGCATAAATCGCATCTGGGGAGGGATGGGCAGAATTGAGGGTCAACAATTGGGTTTCTAACTGACTTTCCTCTATCGCAGTGGTTCTCAACCTTCCTAATGCTGCAACCCTTTAATACAGTTCCTCAAGTTGTGGTGACCCCCCAGCCATAGAACTATTTTCGTTGCTACTTCATAACTGTCACTTTGCTACTGTTATGAATCGTCATGTAAATATCTGATGTATTTTCATTGTTACAAATTGAACCTCATTAATGCATAGTGATGAATCAGATAAACAATATGGAATTATATATGGTGAAATATTTATTTCTAATGACAAAGGAAATTTTGTCTTGAAGCCTGGTGTAGCATGGGTAACAGTTTTCACACCAGGTACTTGTATGTGGGCGTATCCAAAAGTGGGCAGACCCGCCTGGAGATGGAGAGAGGAGCAGTGTCTCGGTTCCTAAGACCATCGGAATTATGTGTTTTCTGATGGTCTTAGGCGACCCTTGTGAAAAGGGTGTTCAACCCCCAAAGGGGTCGTGACCCACAGGTTGAGAACCTCACCTCGCTGTATAGACACACAGTCCCCTAGTGCATCTGTCTGAATCCTCTCCACTCACAGGAGGGTCGGTGCTGGCTTGTCCTACCCTGTAGGTACCTGTCCCTCTGAGGGACGTCAGACCTTCTCAGACTGTCATTCGGACTCCAGTCCTGACCCTGCTTGGACTTTATGTCCCTGGGCTCCTATTTCCTTAGCTGTAAGATGGAGCTCATAAAATGTCTATCTGACAAAAGTTGTGAAACCGACTGCCACCGAGCTGACTCAGAGCCACACTGGGGGGCGGAGTAGAAAGGCTCCAGAGGGCTTCGGAGGCACTCTGTCTTTACTGGACAGCCTCACCTGTCTCCTGAGGCTCGGCGGGCCTCGGCCTGGCACTTAGCACACTGTACCACCAGGGATCCTCCGGAGAGGGTGGGTAGCCGCGCCAGGCACACTGTCAACAGTTAAGCCGGTTGACTACTGTCTCCTGACTTCCTGCGTCCTCACTAGGTTCCAAAGACAGGTGACATACCTGGCAGTCTGACACGCTCCAGGTAGTCATTGCCAAAGAGATGGTGGTTCTCTTCCACCTTCCTTCGGGCCATCATCCAGGTGACATAGGGCACTTTGTGCCTCAAGAAGTTAGCGACGACACTCTACACCCCATCCTAGTCTGTGAGCCCCAAACATGCTGCCCCTAGTGCCAGTCCTGTACTCAGGGGAGCCTTCTCCACAGAGGCACCTGGTAACCAGAACCCGGAGGTCCCCCTCTCTTCTCTCCAGGTATCCATCTGACCTAGGATAGCACAGGTCTCCTTATGGGCCCAGTCCTCAGACCCCTGGTGACCAACCTCTCTGGGTTTCTCAGGCAGGCCAGGGCCAGCTGGGACCACCTGTGGCCCACAGAGCAGGTTGGGTGGAGTGGGGAGGAGGTTGGGGCCCTCATTACTTGTGTCCCTCACGTTTCCCATTTCCTGGGGTGCTCTGCCACTTCCAGAACAGCTCCTTCTTCCCACAGCTCTCCTCTCTGTGGATGTGCCCAGCTCAGAAATCCCTGATATATGGAACCAAACCTAACCCACTGCCAGGCAGTCCCTTCTGACTCTGAGCGACCCCCACAGGGCAGAGTGGGGCTGTCCCACCGGGATTCTAAGGCTGTAAATGCTCATGGAAATGATGGCTTCCTCTCTCCCAGTACAGGGCCCCTGGGTGTGTGGCACAGTTGGCTAAAAGTCGGAATGCCAGGGCAGGAGAAAACTAGGCCTACGGGTGTTGGTGCTGTGGGGGTGGGGGGCAAGGAACTGAGGGGCTTCAGGGAGCCGGCAGTGTCCTGGATGGGGGCGGAGGGTTGCGCAGGAAGAAGGAAGGCCTGGATTCCGGAAAGAGAATGGGGAGCAGGGTGGAGAGCAAAGAGCACTGGAACCGGGGGCCCCAGAGCCTGGGTCCCCTCGAGCAAAACCTTAAGCCCCCTTAGCTGCCGAGCCTCACCGTGGCCTGTAGGGGAGCCGGGCCAAGCCTGGGCAGCACGCTCCCTCCACGGCCGAAACTCTCCCCTCCCACGCCGGCCGCTCCGCTCGGGGCTGCTCGGGAATCGAGGGTCAAGGTGACGGGGAACCCCTGCTCCCCTTTTCTTGCCCTCCCTCCACTAACAGAACCCGGCGCCCTGTGCATCGGACTACTTCCCTGCGGCAGGGGTCGAGACCCCTTGACCTCAGACCCGATCTTCCTCCCGGCTCGGCCGGTCCTGCCGGTGTCACCGTCCCCTAGCCCACCCCCAATCGCCCCACAAATGCGCCTCCTTCCCGCCCCTTCCTTCGAATGCCTATCCAGCAGTTCCTTCGGAGGCCGCCTGGCCCACCCGCCCAGACAGGGGAAGGGCCCCGAGGACGACGTGGGAGAAAACGCGGCTCAGACAGAGGGCGGCCCCCAAGGACCCCCGAAGGTGCAGCCCACGCCCCTCAGTTTCCCCACCCTCCCTCCCTTCCCTCTTCGCACAGCCTACCATCCTGCAGCCTCCGGCTCGGCGCGTCCCTCTCCGGCCACCGTAGGCGCCAGCTCGCCTCCCCCTCCCTCTGGCTGGAAGCCCCGCCCCGCTCCGCAGGCCCGGCGCGTTCCGTACTGCGCAGGCGCCAAAGCCGTGGGGCGCGCGGGCGCGGCTGGGGGCGGAGAAGCGGGAACCATGGCAACCAGGTCCTGGACTTCAGCTTTGAGTAGCTCTGTCGTCATGGTAACGTGGCTGACTTGTGGGTCGGTGGGTTGGTTGGTTGGAGGGCGGGAGAAGAAGATAATGAATGAGTCCTCGCGGTTTGGAACCTTGAAGGGGGGAAAGGCGGGAAAAGGCAAGAGACGGTCTGGGAAGGTCTTTGGAATTTGTTGAGGAAGCAGAAGAAATCATGGAAAGGACGTGGACAATTAAGAGGGGGCAAGGTGGGAGCTGGATGGAGATCGGGAGAGAAAGCTCAAAATAACCATCTGTTGAGAGATTTATCTCAAAATAAAACATCGCTGCTAGGTGTACGGAATGCAGGCGGTGATAAACAGGGAGGAAGAAAAAAAAAGCCAAGGCCGGTGTTAAGAGAGGATTTAGAACAAAGAGTGAAGAAAATCGAGAGGATGTAAGGCATCAATTCTTCCGAAGGACTAGTGCACCCCGGGAACCCCCACCTCCAGGACCCGACCACCACTGAGGCCACTCTGAACAGGGGGGGGGCGGCGGGGGATCCCAACGAGGTCCGGCATACAGTGGGGAGGATGTGCGACAAACATTTAAATTAACAGGACAAATAATGAGAATGACAGCTACCAGAAGGGTAGGGGGAAGGGGTTATATCGACATACAACACTTCCTCCCCCCGCCCCCGCCACCCCCACGCCCCCACCCCGCTCCCCAGGGAAATGAACAGAAAAGTGGGTGAAGGGAACAGCACACGATGTAAGATATGAAAATAATAATAATTTATAATTCATCAAGAGCTCATGAGGGAGGGAGGGAGGGAGGGAGGGAGGGAGGGAGGAAGGAAAATGAGGAGCTGACACCAAGGGCTCAGTGGAAACCTTAAGGATCACCACGGAGCACTGCCTGACTCTGCTTTGCACACATTACTGGGCCCGGCGATGAAGTTATGGCATGTGAGGTGGGGAGTCTGCAAGGGCAAGGAGGCAGGCCTTGGTGGAATGGGTGGGCACAAGGGCCACCATCATGGACTTGAACTTGGCAATGATTGTGAGGACCAGGCAGTAGCATGGGGCCGCCATGCGCTTGAGCCATCTGGATGGCAGCTGTCAGAGATGAGAGAAACTCTTGCACTTGGTCGCACTGAAAAAGTAATGGGTCTTTCTAGATCAACGTTGGCAACAAATGATACTTGTTTTTTTTGTAGCACTTGAAGTAATTGTTGGTATAACCTTTCATGTCACTACTTTGTGTTTTTCTTTTGTTTCTGGTACTTTCTTATGGGCCTATGTTCTAGTGATCAGGGGATGGGCCAAGCTTGCCTGTTAGGGAATCTTGTCTCTGACCCTTATTAGCTGTTTAGCCTCCGGTGAGTGTCTTAACCTGTCACCCTCCATCTCTCATTGTGAAATACCTGCCTTGTAAGGTTGTTCTTAGGGCTCAAAAACACAGACTCAAACTCAGTGCTGTCACGTTAATACTGACTCAAGGTAGAACTGCCCCTGTGAGTTTCCAAGACCGTAAGGAGTAGAAAGCCATTTCACCCTTGGAGCTGCTGGTGGTTTCAAACTGCCGACCTTGAGGATCACAGCCCAAATCATAACCACTACACCACGGAGGCTCATATTTAGCATATTGTGACTTTGACAATGGTAACTATTATCATTATTTCCCTGCCCCCGGTTATAGATTGAATTCTGTTCCCCTCCCCCATCGCCCAGGATATGTGTGCTAATCCTAACTTTATACCTCTAGTTATAGTCCTATTTGATCTTAGGGTTACGGTAAGAGAAGTTGGGGGGGAATGGGGAGCTAATAATCCTGGGTAAAAGAATGAAGAAAATATTTTAAAATTGATTGTGATTATGCTCACACAACCCCTTTAGTATATGTAAACCATTGAGTTATATGGAACGTAGATTATATGTCAATAAAACTTTAAAAAATAAATCCATTTCAGAATGGGTTTCTTTGTTATGTGAATGAGATAGTAATAGTGTCTTAAATCCCTCTTTCTCTCTCTCTTAAAACTTTCTGTTGTCACAAAAATTGGGTGAAGGTTTGCAGAGCAAATCAGGTTTCCATTTAACAGTTCGCACACATTTTGCTACGTGTCCCTGTTGCAATCCCCACCCGGTCACATCACTCCTCCCACTTCTTGGTGTTTCTGTTCTTTCTATTCTTCTCCCTTTCTAACCATCTGATCTTTGCCCTTGGATAAATGCTGCCCTTTGGATCTCAAATGGCCCGCCAATTATTCTGAGGAGTTTGTACCTCATTAGTGATATTACTCTGCTTATATTACTCTGCATACTGTCTCTTGTTTGGCTGAAAATTGAGCCAGGGGGCTGAGTTTGAAGAAGGACTAAGGGCCATGGCCTTGGGTGTTGTTCCAGGCGCAATCAGACCACTAAGCCTGGTCATTTTTATGGTAAATTAAAATCTTGAGTTATAAAAGAGATCAAACAAGCAAGAGAACAGGCAGAGCTAGAGGAAGGTAGCTCTCACTATGGTCACCAGGCAACCAAGGAACAAGGACCTCCCCTACAGAGCCAACAGAGAGAGAAAGCCTCCCCCTCGGCTGGCATCTTGACTTTGGGTTTCTAGGCACCTAAAGTGTGAAACAATAAACTGGTTTGTTAAAACCATTCTATCTGTGGGATTTCTGTAATAGCAGCACCAACTAAGATACACCAATTTCTTCCTTTGTTTTCCATGATGAGCCCTAGGGTCGATGTGAGTGAGAATCAGCTTGATGGCGGTGGATTTGGTTGGGTCTGGTTTCTTTTTTGTTCCCTTTGCTCCCACTGTCTCTGATATCTTAGACTTGCTAATGGCGGGGGTGCTGGCTGAACTCTCTTGGTGTGATTTGTTAGGTCAAATTAACATCAGTCAAGTGAATTGTGAAGTTAAAGGGGGTAAGCCGTCATTTAAGGAAAATGAAAAAGAACGAAAGTGCTAAGGACAGAAAAGAAACAGATCAGAAGAACGGCTCATGAGAGAGGGAAGAGGTTGCATATAAGGAACTGTGGTAGTTACATAATGGGGTGTCAACTCGATAAATTGAGTGTAGGGGTGGAGTCTAGCCTGTCTGTCAGTCAGGACACAGTCTGATGATGTCTCTTTGTGGGTGTGGCCTTCTCATAAGGAGGGTCCTGGGGACCTCCCTACTCCTCCACCCCCCGCCTTCATATTCCTGCTGTTAAGACGCTTAGAGAACTGCCAGAGCCACACTGAGACCTACCCAAGCTGTAGAGATGCATCTACCACTATGGGACCCACAAGACTTTGAACCCATGGCCTGTGATCTTGCTGCATTCGGCATCATTGTGCATGACTACGCGAGTCAGAAGAGGGATTTATGGACTAGTATCGGACGACTCATGGAGTAGTGTCAGACTTACAGACCTGGTCTGGGATGTTTTCTTGATATAAAGCTCTTTCCAAAATGTATATGAGCATCCTTGGATTTGCTTCTCTAGTCAACTGGGCCTAATACAGGCATTGAGGAGGTACGAGGTCATGATGTAAGGTGGGGAGCTGGACAGAAGCCTGAGAACATTGGGAAGCTCTAAGGATGTCAACGCCTACATTCCTTGGGAAGCTTTCCTAGAATTCCCCAATTTAATATGACAGGAAAGATAGTCTCGTGGGGGATTGTTAGAAAGACCTTGGTGTTGAACGTTTCCATGTTCAAACTTTCCACTCCTAGAACAATCAGGTTTGAAAAAACAAAACAAAAAAAACCAACAACCCTGCTTGATGTTTCTAACTTTGCTCAACAGTCGATTGAATAAGCCTGTTTGGGCCCAGGGTGAGTCACGGGTCTCATTTCACTGAGGACACAAGGGGGTGACACTTCAGTCTAAGCGTCCTCTTGCTCAGACAACATGTGGCGCTGTGTTGGCCCGTTAAAACACTCATCGTTGGGCTTTTGTTGCGCTGTGTTTGTGTTAAATGTCACAGCTGTGGCCCCACAGAAAGTCAGCGCTAGTGGTAGGAAAGCTAAAAGGGAAACTGTGAGGACCACCATAGAGTGAAAGAAAGAAGTTTGAATCAGAACTGGGAATTGGGAAATTTGCATCAGGTCGCTGCTGGTCTGATTTAGCAAGCTGATAAAACATGGCTAAGTCAATGTTATCGACATTTTGGAGAAAATAATGTGATTAAAGCGGCTAAGGTAGCGAAAGGTGTGAAATTGTTAACCATGAAACAAAGAACCCAGAGCAGCAAAGAGGTTGAAAAGTTACTGTTGATTTGGATAAATCAGAAACAACTCAATGGTGATAGTGTATCTGAGGCAGTGATATGTGAGAAGGCTCAAAGCCTTCTAGTAAACGTAATTTGTAAGTGTAATTTGAGAGGCTCAGAACCAATTATTTGGTTTTCCATTATTTCTTGTGTGTGTGTGTGTGTGTGTGTATAATAAAGAGCTTTATATGCAAGAGCAACTGAATATTGAGAAAACATTCCAGCCCAGTCCAGATCAAATTCTTAAGTCTGGTATTTGCCCATATGTCCAACACTAGTCTATAAATTCCTCTTCAGACTCACGAAACACATGCAATGATTATGGGAAAGATACGCTCAGCTCTCGAGTTTTTCTGTGTTTGAATGTGAAGTTGGGATGAGTTGAGTCTGACAACCGAGGTATCCCTGTAAAGGTTTTGCTCATGTAGACTCATAGGATCCACGTGGTTGAAACTAGAGGATGGAGTCTAGGTTTCTTTACTGCAAGCCAGTGATGAATGGGGAAGACCCAGAGCTTAGTGGCTTAATGCAGCTTGTGTTTACGGGCAGGTTCAAACGTGATGCAGGACACAGTGGGGCTTATTATGGTCGCCTGCACTAAGGAATAGCATGAAGACAGTTTTAGGAAAATGAACCTTTTTCAGTGACATGTGGGACAATTTGAAGGACAAATGAAAGGCTAAAAGACCACCTAAGAAGCAGTTTTGATCATACAAACATGGGCATGAAGTGGAAAAGGTAAATTTGCAGTGAGTCAGCCAGTAAGAGTTCACTCATGTCAGAGAATAAGGGAGAAGACTCAGCTATGAGCCTGGAGAATTGTGGCAGTTACATAATTCATGTCAACTTGAAGTGTAGGGGTGGAGTCCAGGCTGTCAATCAGGTCACAGCCTGATGGTGCCTCCAGGCCCCTGGGAACCCCACTCTCCTCTCTCTGCCTTCACCTTCCTGTTGGTGAGCCCCGCTGAGCCCTGCCAGAGTCCTGGAGATGCGTCCACCACCATTGGATCCACAAGACTGCACCCACCGACCTGTGATCTTCCTGCATTTTGCTTGAAGTTCCCCAGCATGTGGCTGTATGAGTCTAAAGAGGGACTTAAGAACTAGTATTGGACTTGAGGACTTGATCTGGACTGGGCTGGGATGTTTGCTTGATATCAGAGTACTTCTTGATGTAAACCCCTCTCTTACACATATATGAGTGTCTCTGGATCTGTTTCTCTAGTCAACCGGGCCTAACAGAAGGGTTATTAGTGGTGTCACTTTTATGGAAAAATATGGACGAGGTGATATTCTGTCTTACAGGTAGAGAGAGTGATCATAGGTCTGATGTCAATTTGGGTGGGCCAGTAGGTACCATAGTGTGGTCAGCTCCATGATGGAACCAGCCATCTGTGAAGCAGCCAAGCAGACGTGGAAAAGAGGAGGGTGGAATAGATGTTGTTGTTAGGCGCGCTCGAGTCCATGCAGACCCAGCACAATCCTCTGCACAACAAAATGAACCACTGCACAGCGTGTGCCATCCTCACACTTGTTCCTCTCCCTGAGCCCCTTGTTGCAGCCACTGTGTCCGTGCATCTCATTCAGGGCCTTCCTCTTTTCAGCTGCTCCTCCAGCCGGAAGAGCACCTCCTTACTCTGGTCACAATCTTGGTTCACCTGAGGGAGGTCTCACTCAGGGCGTGGCCTCCTCTTAGCATGAACCCACCGTGTGCAGAAGCTAGCTCACTTCTGCGCCTGCACCTTGTCGACCTCTGGTGACATCACCTGCTGAGCTCAGGAGCCATTGGCGAATGGCTTACCTTGGATTCGTTCAGCTTGGCATCCCTCAGCCTTTGGTCTTCTTGCTTCATCTTGCTGCTTCCTGTGCAGCTTCTGCAGTTACACGAGTCAGGAGAAGCAAGCTCCAGCTGACCTCTGACCCACAGACTTTAACCGGACTGGACGTACCCTCTGCTACACTGTGTGAGCCATTTTTTTAACGTTTTATTAGGGGCTCATACAACACTTATCACAATCCACACATACATCAACTGTGTAAGGCACATCTGTACACTCTTTGCCCTAATCATTTTCAAAGCATTTGCTCTCCACTTAAGCCCTAGGCATCAGGTCTTCTCTTTTTCCCCCTCCCTCCCCGCTCCCCCATCCCTCATGAGCCCTTGATAATTTATAAATTATTATTTTATATCTTTCCCTGTCCGACGTATCCCTTCACCCCCTTTTCTGTTGTTTGTCCCCCAGGGAAGAGGTCACATGCAGATCCTCGTCATCAGTTCCCTCTTGATAGAAACCACTCTCTCTAGGTCTACACATCCTGGTGTCCCCATTTGTGCTGTACTAGAGAACCAGTCTAACACAGATGGTGCCTGTGTTCTTCCCCTGTGACCACGCTGTCACCTCCCCCTGCCTTTTCCTCGTCTGGGTAGAAGGTGCTTCCTGTGGTGTGTAGAAAGTGGTCTAGAAGCCCTTCCACCTTTGTGACTCTGTGGTCTGTCTTTCCCTCTTCTGCGATGCTCCGCACCCATTTCTAGTCCACTCTTTAATTAGTTCATGGTTCTGGGACGACGCCATTTGCCATCATCTCTTTCCCGCTGTCTTTTTCCCCCTCTTTACTGAGCAATTGGTGTCTGTGGTAGTTACATAATCTGCTGTCGACTTGAGACTATTAAGAGTGAAGGGGTGGAATTTAGCCTGTCAATCAGGTCGCAGCTTGATGACCTCATTTGGAGGTGCAATGGAGATAAATAGCTCGCTGGAAGCCAGACCCACTCTCTCTGCTTTGTCTTCCTGCTGACAAGACACATGGAGCTCTGCTAATGGCAGGCAGAGCCCTGGAGCTGGAGGAGCCTTGTGGAGACCCCTACCAGCACTTAGATGCTTCCAGCACCACTGGATCCACAAGACTTTCCACCCACTGGCCTGTGTTCTTCCTGCATTCAGCATCATTGCAGGGTGGTGTAAAGTCTGAAGAAGACTTTATAGACTGGTATCAGACATATGGGCTAATATCAGACTATGGCCTTGATCTGGGCTAGGCTGGGATGTTTTCTTCATAATCAATTACTCTTGATATAAAGCTCTTTCTTATACGCATAGGAGGAGCTCCCTAGATTTGTTTATCCTGTCTACCCAGACTAACGCAGTATCCTATTATAATATTGTTCCTAATGGTCCTCGTATGGAATGTTTTCTGTGACTGAGATTTGTCATTCTTTTTCATCTCCCAAGTTCTAAACCTTCTTATAGAGCTTGAGAAGCTCCACTTTATAGGTCCCGAGAGAGAGAGACAATTTGAAATTTTCAGACTCGCTTTCACCATCTTCTCTACAACCACCCATCAAGTTGATGGTGACTCATTGTGATCCTAGAGGACAGAGTAAAACTGCCCCCATGCTTTTCCGAGACTGTCACTCTTCACGAGAGTAGAAAGCCCAGCCACGGAGACTATCAACTGAGCTCTGCCCGTGTGTCCATCTCCCAGACTTTGACCAAGGGAAAAAATGGAGTCGGGATAGGGTGGTGGGAGAGTGAGAGAGGGTAAAAGGATCAAGTTCCTATGGCAACAGTCAGGTGATGCCAACTGCGAGTCGTGAGTCTAGTGGGTGGGAGGGGACGCAGAGGCACTGGCGTGGTCTGGACGTTGGTCTTACGCTGAGACTTACCCCTGGTTCTCTGGCACCCATGGCAATGAGCCACGGACAGCCCATCTTCCTTTTCTGCTCCAGTCAGTCAAGTGGTTCCCTTGCTTGTAACTGAGAACTCTGACTGGTAGACTGCATTATCCTGTGATGTTGTCCTTTGATGTGTGAATAGGCTTTGTCTCTTTGACTGGACAGTAAGCTCCTTGTGGGTGGAGCTATATGCATCTTTTGTTTCTTTTCTAGCCCACAGCAAAGCTGGCTTGGTCACCTTCCATTAGGATTGCTGTATAAAAATCAAAACCACTGCTGCTGAGTTGACCTATATGGGTCACGGCGACCTATATAGGGTATCTGAGCATGTAAATCTCAGAGTGACAGCCTTATCTTTTCCCCCACTGAGTGGCTGGTGGCGTTGAAAGCTCTGAGCTTATGCTTAGCAGTCCAGTGTGTGTCCCACAGCGCCCTAGGCTCCTTATTTAGCTCAGTGATTGTGATCGTTAGGTTTATTGTGCCAACCTGGCCAATAGGAACGTGTGGAATTAATAAGGTCACTGTTTGATTGGAGGGCAAAAAGATAAATGGCTCTGTAAGGCCCGACCCCCCTCTCTTGCTCTCTGGTGATCGGACCAGCATGTGGCTGCTGTAGCTAGTTCTCTGCCTCAACTTGTGAGCAACACTACCTGTGGACCAAGCCAACCCAACCCGAGGATCCTGTCGCTAGAGCTTGAGGCTCCTTCGAGATCTGCTTTGCCACGCTGCTGGTGCGTACATCGCTTGAGCTTGAGGCTGGTGGATCCTGTTGCCTTACATTGCTTGAGTTTGATGTCCTATCAAGGCCTGCTGCACTAAGCCCCCTGCTACTGACTGTTGCTGACCCACCCCGCTGTTTGCTGCCTGTGGGCAGATTCTGCTTGCCTTGCCCGAGGGAGGGCTCTGCTGTCTGCTTCCTTGACCCTGGACCCAGAAGCCCACGTGAGTTGAAGGACTTCCAGTATAGTAACTGTCCACAAAGTGGGTTGAACTGAACCCTCTGTACTGCTGTGTGGACCAATTAGCTGTGATATTCCTTCTCACGGTAGAAACCTATCCATATATATAATCATAAGTGTCCTGGTTTTGTTTCTCTAGAGAACCCTGCCTAACACAGTGATCTAATGCTGCTGTAACAGAAACACCACAAGCCGGTGCCTTGAACAAACAGAACCCCCTTTTCACTGTTTAGGAGACTGGATGTTCAAATCCAGGCTGCTGGCTCTGGAAGAAGGCCCTTGTTCGCTTTTGATCTCACTCTCACTCCTGAGTGGTCTCCATGTGGCTTGACAAACCTTTCTCTCCACTGGGTTTGCTAGCTTGTGTTTGATCTCTTTTCCTTCTCAGAAGAAACTGACTCCAGACAATGTCTACAGCCATCCTGTCTCCTTTCACAGAGCAAAGACAATTCACTTCCACTTGGAGTTATAGCCTCAATTACAGAGGTTAAACTTGACCATACTTCCTTTGGGGAGACACACTCAATCTACAGCACAACTCTAGATACCCAAAGCTCACTTCTTTCTGAAAACAGGCTCAATTAGATTTCTGTGTTTAGTACTATATATTTAATACCTATTTTCCCTGACAGAAGACAAAGTGTCTCTTCTTTGTCGGTGTCTCTTCTTCCTAGCACCACACCAACAGGCTTGCGACACTTGTTGAAGAAATGCACACTGGGTCTCCATTTGGAAATTCCGTGGTCACCCCAAACTTCACTTGCCACTTTCCCCCCGAAACCATCCCATCTTTTCATTTTCCCATGGTGATCAATGTCACTGCCCTTTTCTGAGGTTCCCTCAACTGAGACAGGAAGATTTACCTAGCGGCAGGGCTTAGTCAAGGAGCAGAGATAGACACTTGGTTCACGAGAGTAGGTGAAGGTGTGTGGGCACCTGGGAGGGAATTGTGCTTGGTTCCATGTTAGAGTAAACCAGCCTCTAACATCATGGGGTTCGTAGGTGCAATTGTTCAGCGATGATATATAAAGATCATAGTAAAGTCATAGAAGATAGAAGAGAAGGTAAAATAAAGGAGTCAGACAATTTCATGGTTTCATTCTCAGCTCCTGGATGGCCACTATTTCAGCAGCCAGGTCCATGCAGAGCGTGGGAGGAGGAGAAAGGGTATATTTGCAATCGCAGCTTATATATACTTAGAGGGGCATGCAGGTTCCTCTGATTACAGGTAACCACATACGTAACAGGAAGGGACTGTACAATAGGCCCACTCATTACAGGAAGGGGATGAGCTAGGGGTGTATACCTAATAGGAAGGGGAGGGACTAGAGGTACACATGGGACAAGGTGGGCGGGCCCTAGACTCAAGATGGCAGCCTAACCTTGGTCATCCTTGAGTGGGCTTGACCTTGGCTCTAGGCTCTCTTTCAAGGAAACAATCCACTATCCTTATTAGAAGGGAGTGGGCCCTACTTAGAGTGGGACAGATTGCTCTAGATGGCTGATAACCCTCAGGGAGTTTAACCTCTAAGCAGCTCGCATCGACCTCCACATGTGTAGTCACTTAGCATGTGATGCAAGCAGCATACAAGGTTTGGCATATATTTGGGAGAGACAACCTGGGGAAAACCCCTTTTGCATTCCACAATCCCCCCTTTTGTTTTAAATTCGCAAGAGCTAGAGGGGCAACCTGGTTATTTTCTATACAATTTTGCCTGTCAAGGCAAAATTAATGACAATATTAATAGAGCCAAGCCAAAAACTCAAGCTATGGCAAACATTTTGAATCCAGGCTTGGAGGGTAAAACTCCCCTATGCCCATCTACGATTGGGGGAAGGTACGAGAGGGGGTGGATGCTGCAGCAGGAGAGATGGAGCAAATAGGACTGTCTGCTTCTACAGGGAGACAGAATCAACCATGTGCTCACTTTAAGACAACACAGCTATTAGGGGAGAATCTGTGGAAATGGTATTTAATGCAGGACAATGTATTTGGACTTCATCTCTAACTTACCAAAGTGGTGGCTTTCCTACTGTGGAAGGCTAGCTTTCCAGATTCCCTCTGTTATAAATTAGGCAATAGGTCCCAGTCGTATTTCCCTTCGTGGTAGTTTCCTACAGTTCCAGCCCATCGTGACCTTATGCCCCACAGAATGAAACAGGGCCCAGTCCTGCCCCATCCTCACACTGCTTCCTCTGTTTGAGCAACCTCGGTGTCACGCCATCTCCTTGGGGCCCTTCCTCTACCTCATTGCCCTGCTACACTACCAAACATGACGTCCTTCTCCAAGGACTGGTCGCCCCCGACAACATGTCCAAAGAATATGTGTCAATCCGGGTTGACTAGAGAAACAAATCCGTAGACACTTATATGTGTGTAAGAGAGAGTGTTACATAAAAGAGTGGTTGTATATTCAGAAAACATCCCAACCCAGTCCAGATCAAGTCAGTAAGTTCCATATTAACCCATAAATCTGATAGTAGCCCATGCCATTATCTTCAGACTCACACAACACATGCAATGATGCCAAATACAAGAATCTCACAGGTCTGTGGGTAGAAAGTCTTGGGGAACCAGTGGCAATGGAAGCATCTCAACACTGGCTGGTGCTGGTCTCCATGTGGCTCCTCCATCTCTCTGAGTGTCTCAACAACCAGAAAGGGAAGGCAGAGAGAGTGGGTCTGGCCTCCTGTGAGTGATTTATCTCTGTAGCACCTCCAAATGAGGTCATCAAGCTGCAACTTGATTGACAGGCTAAACCCCAACCCTTCAATCATAATACCGTCAAGTTGACAGGGGATTATGTAATTACCACAGTACGTAAGAGGACGTTTCATCCTCCTTGCCTCTAAGGAGAACTCTGGCCGTACTTCTTCCAAGGCAGATTTGTTTGTCCTTTTAGCAGTTCATGGAATTTTCAGTATTCTTCTCCAGCACCATAATTCAAATGCCTTCAGTTCTTCTTTAATCTTCCTTGCTCAGCGCCCGATTTTCACATGCGCATGAGGCAACTGAAAAGACCATAGCTTGGGTCAGGCTCAACCTTAGTCCTCAAAGTAACATCCTTGCTTTTCAAAATTCTAAAGAGGTCTTGGGCAGCAGATTTACCTAAGGCAGCAGTTCTCAACCTGTGGATCATGAATCCTTTGGGGGGTTGAACGACCCTTTCACAGGGGTCGCCTGATTCATAACAGTCACAAAATGACAGCGATGAAGTAGCAACGACACTAATTTTATGGTTAGGGAGGTCACTACAACATGAGGAACTGTATGAAAGGGTCGTGGCTTTAGGAAGGTCGAGAACCACTGACTAAGACAATTTGTCTTTTGATGTCTGCTGCTTCTATGAGCGTTGATGGCGGATAAAGTAAGACCAAATCCTTGACAGTGTCAACCTCTTCTCCATTTATGTAGCAATTTATAGAGTGTGTTTTCTCCATTGATGTCGTGCATTTGTAGGAATGAAAAAGGGTAACCATGGGAGGGGGAGCCGGTTACATTATTGGAGGGTGGAGGGAGCAACCTGAGGACTGGAGGGTTGCTTGACTGTGATTTTCCATTCATGAAGGCTCACAAAGGAACCCTCTGGAATCCTTTCTGGAATGCCCTGCCTCTCCACAGCCCCAGATTCATCTTACTCACCCTTCAAGTTTTCAGTGACGCAGTCTCTGATAAGTCTTTCCCCTCTGGTCGAAATGGTAGCATCACTTCTACAGTGAAAAATAATTATGTCTACGTAACAACAACAACAGCAAAAAATAGACTCCCCTTTCATCCTGTCTCTCTCGCCCCTTGTGTCATTCTTTGTTTGTCATTGAGTCATTTTTGCAGTGATTGATTCTCAGATCATCACCCACACGCTCGTCTTTTTCATGCATCACAGCCCATACAGTTGGGCTAAAAGTAAAGCTTGTTGAAGTGAATAGAATTCAATTTTGGATTTTGGAAGAAATCTACATGGTTTTGCTTCAGAGCTTTCTATGGGAGCCAAAGCGCCACCTGGTGGCTAGGTGATAGAAGACCGTGCTCAGGAGGCAAAATCGCAGGTGACCGGTCCGTGGGTGCAGCACCATGGCTCCCAGCGGCATCTGAGCCCCTCTCTATGTTCAGGGAGACCCTTTGTGTTAGTCTGGGTGGACTAGATAAACAAATCCACAGACACGCATATATTTATAAGAAAGAGCTTTCTATACAAGAGCAATTGAATATTGAGAAACCAGCCCAGCCCAGTCCAGGTCAAATCCATAAATCTGATATTAGTCCATATGCAGCACATGCAATGATGCTGACTGCAGGAATAAAGATCACAGGCCAGTGGGTGAAAAGTCTTGTGGATCCAGTGGTCATGGAAGCATCTCAGTGCTGGCGTCGGTCTCCCACGTGGCTCCTCCAGCTCCAGGGCTCTGGCTCCATCAGCGTAGCTCCATGAGGCTCGTCGTCAGTAATAATCTCGCAGGGAGTGAGTGTGTATAGCCTCCAGGGAACTACTTATATCTGCTTGCAACTCTCAAATGAGGTCATCAAGCCGGGTTGACAGGCTAGGCTCCACCCCTACGCAAGTTGACATCAGATTACGTAGCCACCACACCCGTGGCCACCCCTCAAAGAGGCAGTGTGCACTGTAGTCCCGTGAAGCACTGCCCGAGGAGCCCAACTGCCTCTTGGCTCGTTAAGTAATAATAGCATTGGCAGCATGTCACTCAGCCTCTCCGTGCCTCTGTTTCCCCATCCCTACGATTCCCAAAACAAAAACCAGAAAAAGCTCACTGCCATGGAATTCATGCTGACTCACAGCAACCCCCTGTGGGTTCCTGAGACACAGCTGTTTATGGCCAGCAGAAAGCCCAGTCTTTCTCCTAAGGAGCTGCTGGTGGTTTTGAACTGCTGACCATGCAGATCACAGCCCGATGTGCCAGGGTTATTCATGCAATGAAACGTGTCTGGAGAACCACCTAAGAATGGCTGGGAAAACAGATGGTCCCTATGACAAGTTTCATTCTGATGCCTAAAATATCTCTATTTTCCTAGAATATTTTTACCATTGAAGGGTTTACAAAATTCATCTGTCTGCCTGCTCACGGGATGATAAGTCATTCCACGGTGAAAGATTTACAAGACATCTCTAGCGATGATGACTGCGGGCACATCTTGGTAGTAGTTTTCCCTTAAAAAAAAAAAGGTTTATTTTTAGATCAGATTTAGATTTACTGAAAAATCATGCAGAGAGCACAGCCTCCACATGCCCCTTCCCGTCCCTCTCCCAGGATCCCCTAGCAACTTGAATTCCCATGACACCCACCTTATAGTTAGTGAACAAGTATTGATACATTTTTATTATCTGAAATCCAGAGATAGCCTGTGCATGTGCACACACGTGTGCATGTGTGTATGCGTGTGTGTGTGTGTGTGTGTGTGATTCTTTGGGTCGCCAAGTTGTGCGGGTTTAGAGAAATGTATTTTGTCATGGGTCCCCTTTTTGAATTTATTCTCAAAAACATGATCAGAATTTGCTACCATTATCTCAGAGGAAAGAGTACAGGGACAATTCTTTTAGTTCGAGATCTAAAATCTGTCACTCTTCAAGGAAGTGGTTTCCTTGGGAAGCATCTCAACTTGAGAAAAGGTAGGCTTCTAACCTGGCAACATGAATACTTTTGACCGTACCAATCGAAAATGTTTGTATTACCCAGAATCCTATCATTTAGCGTTCGGAAGCTTCTTAGAAGGCACTTCCCTGGAAGGGGAGTAAAAATGAGGAGCTGATACCAAGGGCTCAAGTAGAAAGAAAATGTTTTGAGAGTGATGATGGCAACAAATGTACAAATGTTCTCTAGACAGTGGATGGACGGATGGATGGATTGTGATAAGAGCTGTACGAGCCCCCAACCAAATGATTTTTTAGAAAAGGAGTAGACGCTTCCTCCTACTGGTGGGAGTTATTCTATGAGTGCCTGAGCACCCAGGCCCTGGGAGAAATGCACAAAGGTGTCCACATCAGTATGTACCATTGACAGCAGCAGCAACAGAAGCCATGAACTAGCCGTGAGCCAGCCATCAGTGGAGATTAGGGAACTGTGTCAGCTATCTCTGCCTACAGCTGGTAAGAATTCGGGAAGGAGATCTGGGATGTATCATGAGATGAAGAAAGCAGCACAATATATCATATGACCGAGTTCGTGTGAAAGGAAAGCGAGTTTCATACATGCTTATCACATTTGCGGATGCTCAACACAGGTCCACAAAGCCACGCACGAAACTGGAGGTCGGAGTGGCTGTTGAGTTTTCACCTTGGACTGTTTGGAAGGTTGACGTGTCTTACTATGAGCACCTGTTGTTTGTCCTAATAATAACAATCGTAAAGTCAATCATCTGGCTGTATACCTTGTCCATGGAAGTCTGTGCACCCCAAGTTCATCCTGGTTGCTGTTGATTACTTCTGGTGACAGAGGGCTCACTCCCAGACATGGTTTGGATCAAGGACCCCTATAAGCTAATTAGTCCCTGTTTCAGAAATGACCTGGAGTCCTGTAGAAATTGAATGCTGCGGGCAGAACCTATTCATCTGACTTGTAGGGTTCTAGAGTGGGATAGTATGTAGTTAATTCTGCCCCCCCCCTAATTTCTTTGCTTTTGTTTTTGGCTTGTTTTTTTTTTTTAATTTAATGCACTTAAAAACAAACCACCACCACCAACCCATCTTGTTCGGACATCGTCTAGACATCGCACGATTCAGCACTTCAGTCGGCTGGTACATAGCTTTGATGAGGAATGCTGGGTCATTTTTCTTTCTTTTTTTTTTTTTAAATTTTTTTTGCCGGGTCATTTTTCAGTCAAAGCTTTTGTTTCTGAACGGAAGAACAAACTAGCTGAGGGCTCTATGTCTTCTCCTTTTTTGTCACTATGGCTTCTGCAAAGTGGACTGGAGGAGGGGGAATAAAAGACATTTTAGGAAGCCTTTCCCCCCCCTTGTTCTTTAAGACAAACAGACATATTATGACTTGGGAGTTCATACAGATATCCAGTCATTCCACAGTTCAATCACAGCAAGCAGTATTGTACAATTGCTACCACCATCAGATTCCAAACATTCTTTTTCTTTCTGGACTCCTTGACACTGTATCTCTTTTACCTCCCCCATCCCCCTTCTCAATCTTCCCCTCCCTCCCCCCCCCCACCCATACCCTGATTTTACTTGCTGTCCCTATAGGTTCATCAATCCTGAGTTGTATATATCGGAAAACAGAGCAGCATACAATGCAACGTCAAGAGTGATCAGCAATGACATCACCCCTCTGAGGGACGCCCTAATACGAACGAACAAAAACAAAAATACAGAAAACGTTGAAACCCAGATCAGGTCCAGCGTGCATCAGAGGAAGAATCAACTGATGAAGTTTCAACGGTTCAGGTCAGATTTATGTTAGGGAGCCGTTGGAAGGAGGATGTCAAGTGTATCTATAACAAAGGATTCTTCTTTACAAGTAACTTGAGATGTAGGTAGGCGGTAGAGTGGGCAAGAGGCACACAGAACTGAAGGGCCTGCATGAATGCGAGCATCGTTACAAAGGAGGAACAAGAAAAGCCAATAGTGATCGAGTTAAACGCTGATGATGTTGGCCACATTCATGGGATTTTGTGGGACTGGGGAATCAGGGAGCTGGCCTTCAGAGGTGGGAGGGAATGACATGAACAGAACGCAATACAAAGGCAGCTATAGCCTTGAGCAGGCCCATCTGACTGGGCGGAGCTATTTGAGGACTCTCTTTCTTTCTTGAGGAAAATGCTCAGCGGGAGACCAGGCTCCACCTCAACAGGTCTCGGTGGGCCTTGCTGTAGAGAACTCGTGGTCAGTCTCCGGAATTAGAGCCAGGAGGAGAAACTTTGACTCTGCCACGGCCATCAGGATGTTTATAACAATAGTTGAGAGTTCTCCTGTTAAACATTGAACTCACTCAGTCCTAATGTGATGGGTGGATGTGCAGTCAGGGGAGACCAGACCCTGGAGAAGGACACCCTGTTTGGTCAAGTGGAGGGGCAGTAACAAACAGGAAGGCCTCAAGGAGGTGCATGGGCACAGTGGCTGCAACCACGGCCTCAAGCAGGGGCACCATGGTGAGGCGGGCACTGGACAGGGCAGTGTTTCCTTCTGCTGTGCGCAGGGTCGCTACGGGTGGGAACCAGTTGTGAGGCACCTAACAGCAGCAACGTGCTGGCTGGAATGGCTTCTCTTCAGTGCGCCATGACGTTAGCTGGCTCTGAGGATTTCCCAGGACACATCCAGCCCACGGGCCAGATGTTCCCCACTCCCACCCTAGAGTTAGGGTTAGGGATTAGGGGTTAGAGTTAGGGATTAGGGTTAGGGTTAAGATTAGGGTTAGGATTAGGGTTTGGGATAGGTTTAGGGTTAGGGTTCAGGAAGGGCTGTTGCAGTTGCTGGGTTAGGGTTGGGGTTAGGGGTTTGGGATAGGGTTAGGGGTTAGGGTTAGGGGTTCAGGTTAGGGTTCAGGAAGGGTTACTGTTGTTGTTGGGTGCTCTCGAGTCAATCCTGACTCAGCGTGACGCGATGCCCAGCAGAACCCCACCTCCACCCAGTCTGTATGCCGCTTATCATCATTCCTATGTTTGAGCCCATTCCTGCAGCTGCTGTGTCCAGCCCGCTCCTTGACGGTGGTCTTCCGCTAGGTTTGGCTGCCCCTCCACTCTAACAACCAAGCACTGCTGTTCTGGGGACTGGCCTCTCCTGACAGGGTGTCTGAAGTCCATGAGAGGAAGTGTGACCATGCTTGCTTCTAGCCCTCCTTCCTCCCAGGCAGATGTGTATCCTCTCTGGCCGCCCATGGCTCTTCAGTGTTCTTTGCACACCGTAGACTTCACTGTCCTGCAGTCTGCCTTAGCCATTGTCCGTCTTTCACATGCACATGAAAGATTGACAACAACAACAACATGGTTTGACCCAGGCATGCCCGATCCCTTAATGTGGCATCTTTGCTTTGTAAACAAATGCTTTTCGAGAGATCTTTTGCAGTCCATTTGCGCGATGCAACAGTTCCTTGGACTTCTTGACACCTGCTTCCACAGGCACAGCTGGTGGATGCAAGCGACACAGACATCCTTGACAACATCAGTTCTTTCCTCCGTGTGTCATGATGTCGCTTATTGGTCCGGCTGTAAGGATGTTAATTTTTTAAAATG
Organism: Tenrec ecaudatus; assembly: GCF_050624435.1. Classification (NCBI taxonomy): domain Eukaryota; kingdom Metazoa; phylum Chordata; class Mammalia; order Afrosoricida; family Tenrecidae; genus Tenrec; species Tenrec ecaudatus. Next base: position 130,544,245 of record NC_134541.1, read on the forward strand.
TGTGTTGAGGTGTAATCCTTAATAAAGGCTGTAGGTTTTCATGTTGGCTTTTCTTGCTTTGGCTTTCATCCAGGACACAGGATCTATGTCATTCAGACAGACGTCACATCGCACGTGGTCCAAGAACACTCAGATGTTAGAGCTTGCTCCCTAAATATCATACCCCAGGATACCACACTTGCCTGGGGCCCCACAGCCATGGAAGCACACCGACATCTCGAGTGGCCGGCCCCTGGAGCATTCGACAGAGCTCCCTTGAGCTGTGAGCTCTTCCAAACAACCCTTTGAGCACAGTTGTTTTTTTTCTTTCTTTCTTCAGGTTCTGAACAACCGTGGGAATGTCAACATGGGCAATCAGCTCCACCAAGGGGCACTGCCCAAAGGTGGCCAATGCGGCTTTGAGTCACTCATGCAGCAGTTCCCAGTGCAGAGCCCTCGCCACCAGGTTATCGCTAAACAGGACCAGGCGTCCAGGCTGGAAACCCCCAAAGACTGGCTGATGCCTAAGGATATGGTTTTTGATCTTTGTCCTGAATCACTTCCCTCACTTCTCAGGTTATTTGCTGAGAGGTTGGGCTAGCGTTGGCTTTAAGATTAGGGTTGGGTGTTTGAGTTGGGTGCGAGTGAAGATTAACGTGGAGGTTTCAGATTTGAGATGAGATTTAGAGATGGTCAGCGACTCCACACGCCTGGGCCCGTGGGTCTGTGTTTCCTGGAGAGTCTTTCCCCAGGAGAGATCTAGGCCCCAGCAGGAACGTGTTTTCTTGGGGTGTGTGAAACACAGGAAAACCAAGACAGGGAACAGTTTTAAAATGCTCTCTGTATTTATTGATTCCTTTTTTTTTTTTTTTGCCTTTTTAAACATTTGTTTCTGTATCAAAATTAAACAAGCATATCACTAAACATAAGTTCAATCACGTTGGACACCCCACCCCGGGGGTGTGGGGGTGGCTGTGTGTGGCTGTCACTCTCCAGTGTATAATGGGGGGAAAAACCCAACAGTAAAACAACACAAAGCCCACTGAACATGTCGCTCTGGGATCAGACTTCTCAGGGTGCGCGGGCTTTTCACGTGGTAGTGCAATTCTTCGGCAGATGCATACATCTCGTGGCCCTGTCCTCCAGCTCACCGGCTTTCAAAAAAGATGGTCTAACAGGGGTAGTTGACCCCAAGCTCGCTCTCTCGTTAGCTCGCTCTCTCTCTCTCTCTCTCTCTCTCTCTCTCTCCTCACAGGTCCATTCCTCACACACAGCGGCCGGAAATGGCACATTGCAGTGAGTCACCAATGCGACTGTGAGTCACCCTGTAATTGGGGAAAGTTCTGTCCTGGTAGGTCGTGCAGCCCGTTGCTCTTCTGTTCCTGAATCAATTGGAAAATTTCGGAACCGCGCTGTTCTCACTCGAGCCTCGCTCACCTTTCCTCCCCCTTGGGTCATTTTCAAGTGGGCGGAAGTTGCACCCTCTTTGAACAGGAACCTGGCTGGACCCACTGGCAAGGTGGGGGGGAAGGAGGAGCAGAGGGGCTTCGGGCGGCCACAAGGTGGCAGTGTGGGCCCCGCCATCACACCTGGCTCCCGGAGGGCATGGCGGCCAAGCCTCCTCAGTGGGGTGTGTGTGGAGGATACAGGGTGCGGGTGGCCAGTGCCGTGGGCGCCCCTGGAGAGGGGACGTCCACAAGCAGCATCTGTCTGACCTTCGCAGTCTCCCTCTCCAGCTGACAACTTCGCCACAAACACTTGTTTCCGTAAAGATAGGCCTCTGGGCTTGGGACTCAGTGATAACCGTTTCAGGCTTCTCAGGCCACAGAGAGACACGTCATAGGAGTGAGTTTAAATAGTACATTCGTCTTCACAGAGCTCTCTCTCCCTAACAGCGGGAGGTGATGAATACTCGGGCACAAAAGCAGGCGCCCCGTCCCCCCCACCAGAGTCGGGGGACAAAGAGGCGGGGCATACAGCTAACCTTTCCTGTGGTCCAGTTTTGCCAAAGGAGGTTTGTGGGAAGCAGCAAGCTGCTTTGATGTGTAAACAAGTCACCTACACTCTACAATCGCCTGCCCAGCACTCTTCCCCCCCTCCCCCACCCCCCTGGGGGCGGAGACAGCCAGGCCGGGGATCAGGACACGGAGTGGGCCGGCTCTGCGGCCCTCCCGCGCCGCCTCCGAGGCCAGGTTGGACCTTGAGATGAAAGGGTGTTTCTCCCGTTGGCCTTCCCTGGCCTCGTGCCAGCCTCCTCGGCAGGGGCAGGCGGGAGGCAACGTGACTGGAACACAAATCGTTTCTCCGAGCTCCTAAAAGCTCCTCTAGGCCTGTGGTTCCCTCCTGCCAATGGCCCAGCGGGAAGCAGGTCTGAAATGCTGCACAGGGCAGGAAGATGAACAGGAGAAGCTGCGCGTGGGGGCCGGGGAGTGCCAAGAGTCTGTGTGTGGGAGACGGCCAAGGAGTAGGCGTCAGAGTTCTTGCCCACCGTCTCCGCAAGGAGTTCGGTCCTGTGTCCCTCTTCCCACGCTTGGATTAGACGACCCTGGTGGGGCTGAGGTCTAGAAGGCTGATTGGAAAGATTCATAGCAAACATTTAAATTAGAAAAAATAAAATAAAACGTCTTCTCTCTCTCCCAGAAAGAGTACTTAAAACAAGACTCCTTCTTTTTCCCAGATTTCCTTCTTTCCGGCTATGTTTCCAGTTCTGTCCCAGGTGGGAGCTTCTGTCCCTAGGGGGTCAGGGTTCCATCACTTGACCCATGAAGAGGACTGTTCCTGAGGAGGGAAAGGTGACAGTCAAGGGCACTGCAAGGCTCCCAGCCAGACCCCAGGAGGGCAGTGAGGTGTCCAGGACCAGTGCTGGCTAAGGGGGGGGGGGCTGGGGTCCCACCCCATCGTACAGCACTCTGTCTACAAGCGTAGGTCCCTCGGGTGGGGGTGGGAGACACCCATCTGTCTGGGGTGGTGCTTGAGACAAGGAGGATTGGATGGAGGGAGGGCTCCTGGGAGCCTTGTAGGGGGTCAACTCACTTGTGGGATTGTGCCGCACCACAAAGAGGAAGGGTCTGTCCATGATGATCTCCATGGGGACCATCCGGCCGGAGGCCACAACGGCTGCAAGAAAAGACATGCCGTCTGAGACCAGAAGACCAGTGACCCTGAGTCCTGGATGGATCAACCAGGCTCAGGAAGGCCTCCGGATGTGGATTCCCCCCCTCCCCATGCCCACTGTAGAGTGTGTTAGATACTCTGTCTGGCCATCTGACCACAAACAGAAATTCCTCCGAGAATCTTTTTTTAGACTCCTGGATGAAGCGCTTCCTTAGGTTTACTGTACAAATGCACAAGGCTTCTCTTCATTCAGGGGACCCCAGACACCACCAGGAAAAGGAAAGGGGTCCCAGAGAAGGGGCCCTGTTTTCTAGGCTAAGCACCAGCAGTGGGAGGAGAAAGGCCAGGGGCTGGGCCTCCTGCTGCCTTGTCTTGGCTCCTGGAGGCTGGTTATCCCCAAGGGGCAGGGCCTCCCCCGGGCCAGGCTCACCTGTGGATGACGATGCCACGGTGCCACTCTCATTCACCTCAATCTTCACCTTCTGCAGGGCCTGCGACACGTGGAGTTGCTCCTCATCTGGGGCAGACAGACCCGAGGCCAGGTGAGTTCTCAGAGAGAAGCACCTTTTTTTTCTCAGGGGTACCACCCGCCCCCTGTCCACCACCGGGAGCAGGATGGACCCAGGAGATCTCCTCACCTGAGAGGCTGGTGAAATCGGCCCGGTCTGGTCTGAACATGTCTGTCATCCCTAAGTTCTCCAGGGGCTTCCTGAGATCCAGCTCAGTCTCCAGGGAGAATCTGGGGAGGGGAAGGGGCACAGGGAGCAGCTCAAGCTCTGGGCCCCCTCTTGCTGGCAGCCCTGGGCCCTCCTAGCCAGCCTGGTGCTCTGGCAGATGGGCACTGTGGTAGAAGGAGGGGTGGGACTGCTCTGTTCACAAGATCTCCTGTCACTGGAAGTTTCTCATCTCAGTGAGCCTTCCTTCCTCCATCCCTGCACATACTCTCACACACACACACACACACACACACACACACACACACACACACACACACACTGCCGATGACTAATTACGTTCCTCAAACAAGCAGTCATTCCAGCATCATTTTATTCGGTCTGGCTGTGCATGGGGGGTGGGGTGGGGGGGAGGAAGCAAGGACAATTCTCCTGGGAGACAAGTCCCCCAAAAATCTGGTCTGCAGATTGTGTCTCTGCTGAGAGCTAGTTCTGAAGAGCTCTCAGGCAGGGTGGTTTGGAGCACTCTTCCCTTCCCACCAGGGGTGACTAATGACCTCTCTTTTGATGAGAGAGGGAGAGAGAGAGAGAGAACCTAACCCACTAATAGCCCCTCTCTCGCTAAGCCCAGTGGAATTACGTGCATTTGGAAATGCGAGGCACTGCGTATGAGGGAGAGGTTTCCCGATCTCAGCTTTCTCCACCCCTTAGGTGCCGGCAAGCAGGAGGCGCAGCAGCTGCCGGAAGATTGCTAAGACTGGTCTGTGTCTCCAGGAACACCAGTTAGAAGCTGCCCTTTGGGCTGTTTACCGTCCAGAAGTAATTGTTATTGTTCCCAGTGTTTGGATATTGGCTTGAGGCAATGGGTGTGTGGGGGTGGAGGGGGAGGATGGGTGGTGATGATGCAGAACGTGAAGGGTGCCCCCAAACCACTTTAGACCAACTCAGTCTCTCCCAACCTTCATTTGTTCTGGCATTTCTTTCGGGTTTTACTGGGTAAGCCAGTGTGGTCAATGCCGGATGGGGAGGGGTGGGGCTAGGTGTCTGAAAAAGCCCCTACCCTCCCCACCCCCAACTCCCAGCCCTGCAGCTGAAGCAGGAGGAGTCTTAATCAAATGCAGGTGACTCGATTTCCCCTTCCCCTCCTTCCCGCACTGATGCCTGCCCTGCAGATGTCAGGGTTCTGGGAATCCCACAAGGGACAGGGCGGGCAGGGTGCGTGTGTGGGATGTAGGGCTGAGTAGTGCTTTCAGGAGCTGAGAGAGAGGAGGCGAGAGGAAATGAAAGGCACGGCCAGTGGCTTACTTGGGCAGAACCAGCAGGCGAAGCACCCGGGTCATATTTCCCTTCCACTGGGAGATGAGCTGAGCGTCCAGGATGTTGGTGAGGGCCGAGAGAGGGACCTCTTTTTCGTAGGGCACCGCAAGGAACATGCTCATTGTGTCTCCGTGGTAGGGCAGTTCCAGGATGTCATAGTAATGGCCATCAGGGGTGGTAAACTCAGCTGTGAAGACACACGAGAGCCATGTCCGCGCCGATCTTTCTCGAAGCCAAGGTCTCCACCCTGCCTGTGAGGCTCTGTACCCCCACCGCGGCCCTTCAATGCGCTTGGGCCCACGTCCCTTCTCTGCTGGCCGTCCACCAGAGCTTCTTCTTGGCCTTCTGTACCCTTGTCTTCCTCCACTCCCCACCTCAAATGTTCCCCAATCTGCATGGGCTTCACCTCAGCGTCTGCTCGGCCTCCCCCTCCCTCCCAGGAAGCCTTCTTGGCCCCAGAAGCCCTTTAGGAGGAGACAGGAGTCAAGTCTGGATTTCAGCTTTAGCCTGCCTGAGACAGATCAGCCTTCTGCTCAGATTATCCCCATGTCTCCCACTTGAGAAGTCTCTGCCCCAGTGGGGGCATGTACTAGAGCTTCTTCTTCCTCAGGGGGGCGGGTTGTGGTGGGGGGAGCTGCCCTGCAGTTTTCTTCTCTCGGAGGGAAACATTTGGGATACGTCTCAACTATGAGGTGCAATCGTTATAGGCGTTGAGGTGATGGGGGCGGAGGGGGTGGGGTTGGTCGTGCACTTACTGTAGTTGAACTTGTTGGTCTGGGCCATCATGGTCACAGAGACAGTACTGCCGTCGGACTTGTGGAAGAGGCGGTGGTGGGTCTGTGAGGCCGGGAAGGGCATCTTCCATTGGCCATTAAAGTAGAGGGCATTCAGCAGTACCAGGCGCGTCAGCTGGTCCACGGCCCCTTTGCCAAGTAAGTCACTGATCATGCCTGTGGGAAAGCCAGGCAACCAGGAGGGTGGTTGAGGTGTGCCTTCAAAGAGACCCTGACTCCTTAAGAAGACCCTCCGCACTCACTGCCCTTGAGTCGATTCCAATTCGATGCGATACAGAACACAGACCTATATGCTAGGGAGGCCATATAATAGAGTAGACCTATGTGGTAGAGCAGACCTGACCTATAGGATTTCCTACGTTGTGATGGGAACAGAACACTGAGTCATGGTGTGGGTTCGAACCACCGACCTTTGGGTTGGCAGCCAAGCACTTCCCCATTGTGCTACTCAGACTCCTTGATCAGGATGCTAGACGATTTTCATGCTCTTAGATGGCTCCCCTTCAGCTTAAGGCCTCAAATAGATGCATGCTGAAGGGGTCCAGTTAGAGGGGCAGCCTCCTGGGAGTTAACATGAGCCAGTCCAGTTGCTGGAGCTGAGTCTTAAAGGGCATGGCAAAGGACATCTTTCT